>NC_073382.1:33869317-34509317 GCF_028641065.1 Leucoraja erinaceus | reverse complement strand
ATTTTGGAGTCACCAAGAATTGGCAGAAGCATCAGTCGAAGCAAACCAATGCCCAGTTTGAAAGACTTGGTTACCTCATCCATCCAGTTAAATCAAAATTGACACCTACAAAGGTAATTGATTACCTAGGATTTACTATCAAACACAATACATATGTTGGTGACTTTGCCTAGACGCTGGTGAACCTTCTTGACCAGAGTTGAGGTATTGTGGGTCCAAGAGAGGTCATTGGAGATGTTGACCCCCAGGAACCTGAAGCTGGAAACACGTTCCACCTCTGTCCCGTTGATGTGGATGGGGGTGTGTCTGCCGCCCCTAGACTTCCTGAAGTCTACAATGAGCTCCTTGGTCTTCTTGGAGTTAAGAGCCAGGTTGTTGTCAGCGCACCATGCTGCTAGGAGCTGGACCTTCTCCCTATAGGCCGACTAATCGTTGTTGCTTATGAGGCCAATTTATCTTTTCTATTGCAGAAATTCTTAACATGTACTTGATATATGAAAAACAATATTTTATTAATAGTTGAGTTTCATTTTCATTAGTTGATTTTAATAATGTTGTTTTCTAAAGTTATCTGTCATTCCATTCACTCTGACTAGTGTAAGATATTCCATGGTTCACATAATACATTTTTAAAATTCTGAAGACTCATTCTCAGACAATCTGCTGTGTCTGCTTTATTTCAATTTCTGTGTTGGATGCTCTTCTCTCTTTCTTTGGCTCCTTACCCAAGTCTGAGCTCCTGGCAATGCCACAGAATAGCTGTGACAACTCCTACTACAGACCCACGGAGAACCTGACAGAGCCTGCCATCTGGTTAATCAAGATGGCATTCTGTTGCTTGGATTGTGCAGGAAGGACTCTGCAGTACTCTCCAGAATGAGTTACAGAACTGGCTTGTGAATACCATGCGACAGAGTTGAACTATATTAGAGCTCTTGCCACTGCGAAGGGAGAAGGAGGAAGAAGACCATGTGGAAGAAACAATGTTTCTGAACATACTGTCAGGAGACACTTAACTCTGAGAAACATACAGATCCTACTCCATCAGCTCTGCTGACAAGCAGAAAGGCAGTCTATGCCACACTGCAACCAGATTTTTTGAAACACCTTTTTACCTGATACTGTATCTTTGCTGGGGCCTTTGCTGTCTGTGATATATATAAATGACTTGGACACGTAGATGGGCTGGTTAGTAAGTTTGCAGATGACACCCACGCTGGAGTTGCAGATTGTGAGGAAGGCTGTCAAATGATACAGCGGGATATATATCAGTTACAGTAATAGGTGGAGACACAGCAGCTGTAGTTTAATCCAATGTTGCACTTTGGGAGGTTGAATGTAAGGAGAAAATATACAATAATGGTATGACCCTTAACAGCTTTGATGTGCAGAAGGACCTTGGGGTCCAAATCCATAACTCACTGGAAGTGGCAACACCAGTGTCTGCTTCCACCTATATACCTTCTTCTGGCTTTACATTTCATGCCTGCTCTTCTTATTTGATATCTTTTGTCTCCTTTTCACCTCCGGGCTTTGTCACAATCTATTCATCTGCCGATCAAAACCTTCTCACCTGTACCCACCGATCTCCTGTCAGGCCTTGTCCAGCCCCCACATAAATGTTTCAGCTTTCTCCCCTCACTGTTTTTAAGGTAGGGTCTCGACTCGAAGCATCATCTTGCCATTCCCCCCACAGATGGTGCTGATCTATTGAGTTCCTTCAGCACTTTGTATATTAAAATAGTTTACAAGTTCAAAAGTTAAAGGAGTAGAATTAGGCCATTCAGCCGATCAAGTCTACTCTGCCATTCAATCATGGCTGATCTCTGCCTCCTAATACCATTTTCCTCCCTTCTCCCCATAACCCTGGCACTTGTTCTAATGAAGAATTTGTCTATCTCTGCCTTAAAGTTAACCACCTCTCTGTGGCAAAGAGTTCCACAGATTAACTACCCTCTGACTAAAGAAGTTCATCCTCACCTTTTTAAAAGAGCGCCCTTTAATTCTGAGCCTATGACCTCTGGTCCAAGACTCTCCCACCAGTAGAAACATCAATAGTTTAATAGTTTAATGGACCCAGATCAGACAGACATAAGCAGCTTTCAAAACGTTTTTTTCTACTTACTTATTTCTTCCCAGTGGTTATCTTCTTCCTCCTTAGAACGGAACAATGAGATTGAACCAAATGGTCCTCCCGGAGAGGTCTACTTCTTCAGTATGTGCTCCAATGTCATTTAAAGCAAGGATTTTACATGCATTTTACACTCAGCATATACTGACTGTCAATCATTTTATTTACCTCAGCACAGCTTTCTTAACTCACATTCTGTTCTTGACCTAGACTATGATTTACAGAGTATAGGTTCAAATTTGTATTTCTTTCCCCCTAAAAGATAATTATGATCATGTCTTCGGGTTAAGCATTAATACTTAATCGTTTGACTCTTTTAACTTTGAGTAGATGTTTTCCTCAAGTAAATAATATATTTTGTTTTCCTCAACTACTTATAGTTGAGGAAATAGTATCTGTATAGTATATTTTTAAAAGTTTTTGTCTTTCTGGTAGTTCACCTAACAAGTTTAATGATGAAAAATTATGTCCTTTCATTGAAAGCTTTTCTGTGGGCATTTAAGACAGGGGCAGGACCGACCATAAGGTGGGCCTCCAATCCCTTTCAAAATCATTCTTCAGTCTTGCCACCCTACTTCTGACAATATCCACTGATCCCATTAACAATAAGAAATGTCAACCTCCTTGTGGAATGTCTTTAATCATGTGGCCTTCACTGCCTGCAGAGACAAATAATTTTACAGGCTGACCACCATCTGCATGAAGAAATTTCTTCTGACCTTTGTTCTAAATACCCTGTATCCTAACACTTTGAACCCTTGTTCTGGAATCTCCAGCCTACATAATATTTTTGATGTATGTGGTATGACTGGTCCTGTTCGAATTTTAGATATGTCTTTAAAATCTGATCTTGTTCTTCGATATTTCAGAAAAATAGGCCCAATCTCTCCACATTTATCAATCCCGCCATCCCAGGAAAAATTAATTGCACTCTCTCCATGGAGAGAGCATCCTTAGATCAGAGACCCCAACTGCACACAAAAGCTCAAGACACAGGCTTATCCAGGCACTGCACCACTGCAGTAATCTCATGTACTCAGATCCTTTTGCAATACCAATATATCTCCACAATGCTTGCTGCATCTGAACACTTGCTTTCAGCCACCAATCTATAAGGATATCTTTATCGCATTGGTGTGCCGTTTATCCCATCTATCATCATTCAGATAAATGATCATTCTTATTTGCATCCTCATCATTGCTGTTAGACCACCATTAAAGTTTGTTTTGATTGTACACATCTTTCAATGTGAGCTCTCAACCTCATTGCCTAGAAATTAAACTTTTGGCATTTTAGGGGGATTAAATTGGTGCTGTGGACAATGTTGATGGAAATTCTCAAATCGCAAAAGAAAAGCAAGAACTGAGTCCGGGCTTTCACCGTACAGGTCCGCCACCAATTTCACGGCATCTGGTGGTCCGGCCACTCCTTTAATCCAGACAAAATCCCCTCTCCCACCTCCCAGGAGTCCGCCTAAAAATGTGGCACCCAGGCCGGGTGAGGTGGTGGCAGATCTCAACCTCATCAGGACTTCCATGCTGATTGGCGGGTTGAATTTGCTCCCTATGTTTGGAGCTCTGGAACGTCGGCCCAGTCGGAGCCGACAGATCCGTTCCCATAGCCGGCATCTGACCTCTGCTATTGTGGCAAAACGGGTAATCCACAAAGTCTCTGGAACCCAGGATGTCAGAAAATCAGTGGTGGACCTGTCGCGTGTTCACGGACGCCTGCTGTAGAGAGGTTGGGAGGGGTAATATTACGTGTCTTCTGGAAGACACTCCAGTTTAATGGTGGAACAGGGCTGATTGCAGCCAAAGGCCTGGGTGTGCAATAACCTTCTTACCTCTTGATTTTACTGCCGGTACAGAGTGCAATTGATGAAGGAAAAAAACAGGGACTTCTTTGACTTAGATAATGCCTAACTAATTTATTGCTTTGGCAGCTGAATTTGTAAAATTGCAAACTATTTTCAGGGGTAATGAATTATTCGTTAATTTTAAAGTTCATAGATCACAAAACAAAGCCAACAATGCATAAAGAGCAGTTTCACATGAGACATTTTCTGACTATATCAAATTTAAGGAAACAATCAGGTATCAACCTTTGTAGAACAGGGGGACTGGGACCACATAACCCTTCTAGAGAAGTGCACAATTGCAGTAATCATGCTCTGAACTTTCAAGATGCCAACAATCTATTTAAATGTGTGTGCTGCTCGACAGCCTGCTGCTCCACACTAAAATAGAACAAAATATCTGCTTCCGTGAGTAGAAAGTATCTGCAACATCCCATAAACAATGTGATCTGCAAGCTAAGACACATGGCATAACTAAACCGTTGCCACTTGGAATGATCTGTAGGCTAAGTTATTTAGGGTGACCTCCATGGACAGGGATGACTGCACAGCTGTAACTCTGCCGACAAAAGATGACAGACTTCCAAGTGCCATTTCTTTAAAAGTTTCCCTGCAAAGGCTGTGATTTTCAATTTGACATTTTCTCTGTTACATAATCATTATTATTTCATTGCATTTTTCAAGATTGAAATTCTTTATTCATTGTTTTGCTTTGCTTAGAGGATTTCTAACATGAGAAATCTTTATATTGCTGGAAATTGTTTTTTTTTTAAATCTTAACAACAGAATTTCTTCAGATCTGTGAGCCGTATATCTTCTGAATCTTTTTTGACAGCTTTTTGATCAACACTTTTCATCTCCAAATTTGAAATTTTTGCAGTGACTGGAAGATGGTTAAAATGAGAGTCAAGATCCATTACAAAGATCAAAATGCCAATTTTAAAGATAAAGTAGTTGTATGAGATATTATATTGTACATGGTGCATTGGGTTGAAATATACTTACAGCTTAGATAGTTGGTTTATTTTGAGATACAGACTAAATCAGTAAAATTAATGTTGCTGACACAAAATATGCTGTGGTTATCACAAATGCAATTTTAAAAAGTGAGCTGTTGCCAAAAATCACAATTACTGGTTCTTTCTTTTGTAGTGATGACTTTTTCACTATTACTTTCTGTGTGGGAACACACCAAATTTAAATTATTTTCTTTCTGCTTTCAAACTTATATATAATATAACTCAGGACTGTGAGAAGTGTTGTCGGCAGTTATCCTGTTGAGCTGTTGTAAACTTAGCTAGGCATTGGTGCAAACTTACAACATTGTGATTTTCCTGTCAAACTGCACAGAGGTGACAGCACAAAAAAAATGTGGCTATTTTTTTCTCAAACTTAACTGATTTTGCTTTAATCTACCCATATACAAAATGCAAGCATTGGTGCAAAAATTGCAGCATTTATTGCCCATCTCTAATGCTGCTCACAGATCTGTTGGTGAATTACCTTCCATAAATTACTTCTTCTTTTGTGTCCATCTTCCATGTTTCAAACGTTGATATCGCTGTCATCGTCCATCCTGAAAAGGAAACAAGCTACCGGCGACAATCAGTGGGAGCCATCACTTGTTGCAATAGATGATGGTGGTAGCAGAATTAGCTTGGGATACTTCCAGTTTACAGCCCCGCGACATGTACGCTTCTGCTATGGGCCCTTAATGACTGTATTGCTTTGATGCAATCCTACTGTGCAACAATGGTTATTAACATTGAAAATGATCCATTCACATCACGGGATTTCATGGTTTTGGTGATACGTGTCACTGGCTCAGGAGATGTGTCAGAATAACCTTGGTATGTCAGTGCAGTACCTTTATATGGCTGCACATTGTAACCACAATAGTCTCGTTTTGGAGGGAATATCTACAGGATTTAGGTTGTAGGAATGTGTATTGATTATGTGAGCAACTTTGACTTGGTAGCATAAAGGTACCTCACTACTTATGAACTGAATTTATCCAGGTAAGTGGAAAATATTCTATCACTGTCAACAGCACTATTGTGAACAGCACAGAAGGGCAGCAAGTAAAGGTGCTGCCGCACAGCACCAATAACTCACGATCTTCAGTGTTCTCCAAATTTTATGTTCCTCCCCTCTTCCACCCACATCCCAAAGATGTGTTTGTTGGTAGGTTAACTGAATGCTCAAAATTGTCCTTAGTAGTGGCTGGCCCTGGCAGCAGCGGCTCGCCTGCAGTCCATTTGTTTTTACTTTTTTGTGTTTTTTTGTTTTTGTTTTGCCTAGTTAACTTTTTTGTCGTATCCCCCTTCTCTGCCTCCGTCTGCGCTGAGGCCTAATGGTGGAGCTGGCGATCTTGAGACTCCGGAGGCAGAGCCAGTCAGGACTTGCCCTGGGCTCGCTCCCATGAGGGCGGTCCGGCTCGGGGTTGGAACGGCGTTCCCGTGAGGGGCTGTGATGCTCCCGTGAGGGTGGCCTGGTGCGGGGCTGAGACTCTCCGGTGAGGGGGTGTGGCACTCCCATCGGGGCGGCCCAGCCCAAGGGTGGAGTAGCGCTCCCGTCGGGGCGGCCCAGCCCGAGGGTGGTATGGCGCTCCCATCGGAGCGGCCCAGCTCGAGGGAGGAATGGCACTTACGTGAGGGCGATCCGGCTAGGGACTGGAACGGTGCTCCGGTGGCTGGGACGGCGTTCTGGCGGCGGTGACCTGAGTCTGGGGTTCAGCCACGGGCCAGCGGCTGTGTCCGCTGGACTGGAGGGTGGCAGCTTCGACCACCCCGGGCCGCGGTGTTTGAGCCGGCCCGTTTGCGGGGTTCGGTGAGCCGCGGGACTGTTTGTACCATCGCCCGGTGGGGTATCATCTCAGCGCAGAGGGAGCAGAGGAGGGAAGAGACTGCAGCCCTAAGATTTTTGCCTCCACCACAGTGAGGAGGTGCTTGGAGGACTCACTGTGGTGGATGTTAATTTGTGTTTATTGTTGTTTATTATTGTATTATTGTATGTATGACTGCAGGCATGAAATTCTGTTCAGACCGTAAGGTCTGAATGACAATAAAGGTAATTCTAATTCTAATTCTAATTCTAATTCTAATTCTAATTCTAATTCTAATTCTAATTCTACATTCATGGAGGGGGATGGGAACATTCATAAGAATGTGGGGAGAATAAAATGGGTTAGTAATTTTGATGGTGGAGTCGATGACATTGATTTATAGTTATAATTTAGTAAGTACATAATTGTCAAGCTTCCATTTTTCTTGTCTGTGCAATAGCTCTCCTAACGTTGAGGTAAGTCCTGGTGTATTTATAAAGGCTGTAAGGTTGCCTGTCTTGTGTATCCAATGCCTTGTTGTAAAGTCTTAGAGGATAATTAACAGTTCACAAGGTCATGTGGGTCTGTAGTCATCTATGAATCGGACAGGAAAAGGTTGAATGACAGAAAACCAAAGATGTTTTCACAGCAATCCTGTGGTTCTATAGTTGAGTCTGAAGACCTCTTTAAAAACCAAATAGATTGTTTTTCAATTACCTGAATATAAATTCCTAAACTGTAATTCTGGGATTCAATGTGTAGGAAAGAACTGCTGGGGCTGGTTTAAATCGAAGATAGACACACAATGCTGGAGTAACTCAGTGGGACAGGCAGCATCTCTGGAGAAAAGGAATGGGTGAAGTTTCAGGTCGAGACCCTTCTTCAGACCCTTCTTGACCCAAAAAACATCACCCATTCCTTCTCTTCAGAGATGCTGCCTGTTCTGCTGAGTTACTCCAGCATTTTGTGTCTACAATACTGGGATTCAGCTTGTCTCTGTGAAATGTCACAAAAGATTGTCAAATGTCAGTCTGAATTGGTTGTTCACTAACTTACACGCATCAGTCTGAAGAAAGATCACAACCCAAAATATTGTCTGTCCATTCCCTCTACAGGTGCTGCTTAACCTGCTGAGTTCTTCCAACACTTTGTTTTATTTTAACTTAACAGAATGCTTCTAGTCCCGTTGTTCATATCTTTCTCAAAGCATTTGTCAAAACCTTTCACAAATGAGCACTGCATTACGTTTTCTATTACCGTGAATGTTCGTTGAGAACATTTAAATTGATCCCATTAAGAAAGTGAAGCTGACAGTTGCATTTTCACAAAATGGTGTATTAATGGGCATAAATGATGCTAGCATATGGGAAATGATATGAACTCTTCTGGCTCCAACTTTGAATCAGTTTACTACAATGCATGCATTTGGGTTTTTTTTCCCCAATTTATGAGATGGTAATTTGCAATAACTTTGCTGCAACTTGAAATGGGAACTCAGGCAGAAGATACTTTGAAGATTACCTGCATCGACAAAATTATGTTATTGAACTGGCTGGTTGCTGAGGGAATTCACTCTAGTTATTTTTTTGGACCAGACACATACCCATTGATATTGAATTGGAAAATGGAAAGAGGAATATCAGAACTTTATACCATGGAGAGGGGCATTCAGCTCAGTTTGTCCATGATTGCTGAATATGCAGACTAATCCCTCTTTTCAGCCCAAAGCTTTGTACATGCTTTTTAAATGTATTGGGTTTTTTTCTGACCACATCACTTTCAGGCAGTGAGATCCAGATCAACGTCAAAAAAAAAATTTCAAATATGAGTTAATTCCACTACCAATTATTCTGTCTGCTTATTTGTAGACTTCTTTGCAAAGAAGTTCCTCTTTGCCACAAGGAATAGATACTTTTTATCCACTCAATTTAAACCTTTCAAAATGTTATATATTACAATTAAATCTCTCATCAACAGTCTTTGTTTCAATTAAAACAACCCAATCCAACCAGTCATCCTTCCAAATTAACATTTTCCAGTTTCATTAATATTTTGGTAAATCTCCTTTGAATCTTCTCTAATCTAATTGAATTCTTCCTATATTGTGGCAACGAGAACTGTACTCTAAACTCATGGCAAACAAATTCCTTCTACAATTCAAGCATAATCTTTATATATATATATAGAGAAGATAAGGAATCTCATATGTCAAAATGACTATTGTATCTAGCTATTTTTATGGATCCTTCAACGTCAATAACAAAATCCCTCTGATCTCCTATCTTCTCAGTATCCTACCATTTAACCCTCAGGAAAAGGATCAAGTGCACAAGCATTAATGCTGTCCACTATGGGAAGGATCTTCTTCTTCTTAGAGAATCCATCAGAATGACTTGCTGCTGCACTGGTTTTGCTGATGTTTAGAGGATGAATGAGACCATTGTTGGACCTCCAAGCACCTCCAATCCATGGGTGGAGAAGGACATGTCTGATAGGACATTTGGGTTGGTAGTTTGTAAAATGATGCACTTCTTATGACATTTATACCTGACTTATATGTGTTCCCAATAAATGCAAACAATGTTCTCAATACCAACCCAAATAATCCTTCCCCACAGTCATGAGCAATGGATCCCATGAAGTATGTAGAAATGTTGATCTTCATGAACACTTTGAACTCCATGGATATTTCCCTCTGTTTACCAGATAACCTATTCCTGTGACTTTAATGAGAAAATCTCTGTTCACACTAATACAAAAACATATTGCCGGAAGTACTCAATAGGTCAGGCAGAATTTATGGAAAGAGAAACATTAAATCTATTTTGCTTTCCACAGTTGCTGACTATCCTGTAAAGTGTTCCCAGCATTTTCTGTTTATGTTTCAGATTTTAGCATCTGTAAGTTAAAAAATTATATATTTTTATCTTCTGTTTTTATCTTTTGCCAATATGCCGGCAGCTCATCTGCCTGAGTGGACGTTCCAGATGGCAAAACATTTGCCTCCAGCACTTGGGTGGTGTGACCACCGCATATCCTGCTAATAATCTATCATCGCTGGGTCGGTGTGAAGAGCCATCAGTAAATTGGACCAGATCAGGATTATCAATCAGATGTCTCTGTAAGTCCAGCCAGGGAGTAGCAACGGCTTCTAAAAGCAATAGACAATCATGGTCACAATCTTCTTCTGGCAGTGGTACAGGTAACTGGTTTCATAGCAGGTGATTGCTGATAAGTATAGTTTGGATGTGATAAAATGATCTTTAGATTTCTAAACGCCTGGTCTCTTACTGCAGTCCATACTACCTTGGAGGGTTCAGTCTGCATGGTGGCTGAATGTAATACTGCATCTAGTTCCCTGCAGTCATGGATCCACTGTCTGCAGTAACCCACCATGCCTAAGAAGGGGAGAATGTCCTTCTTTATCTTCAGGACCAAGATGTTCTATATTGCCTTTACTCTGTCTCCTTCCAAATCTCCTTCTGCCTTCCTGCAGCTGGAATCCCAGCTACTGCACAGTAGGCTGGCAGAACTGTAATTTTCCCAGGGATACTTTATGCCCTCTTCCTGCCAAATGTTGCAGCAAATTAATTGAGTACAATCAGGATCTGTCACAGAAACTTCAAAAGATCACCGATCAAAGTAAACCCCCCTGATAATTAACATTCCTCAAGATTATTTTCCACTGCTGCTGCATATATGGCTGGGCTTTCAGTATACTCCAGGGGTAGCCTAGTTCAGATGTATTGTTGATCTTTGTAGGTAAAAGCAAACAGGAACTGGCTCTCTTTATGCAGAGGTGTGGAGATAAAGGCCGAACATAGGTCAATTACTGTAAAGGTGTCGGCTTCTGCCGGCACATATGACAGAATAATATTTGTGTCAGGTACTCAAGGAGCACTATTTTGTTTAAAAAAAAAAAATTTAGCCCTCGGGTCTTGGACAAAATGCCATTCATTACGTCGTCCCACTTTTGGGATTGGTAGAATAGGAGTATTACATGCATTTTGCATTTTCACTAATACTCCTTGTTGTAATAAAGATACTATGACCATAGCTATCCATTCTTCAGCCTCCAGGGCCAGTCAATATTGTTTTAAACATGGCAAGGCAGTGCCCTTTTTTAAAGCCACTTTATGTTCAGGGGCTGAATGCATTTGTTCCTCATGATTCTTCTGCTTTGCCCATAGTTCAGAGGGTACTTGGACCAAAGCCATTGGTAACCTTGGCGGTTATCAGTAGGTGGCTGTTGTCTTTCAAAAATAGTGTCCCATTCTTTTCTGACCCATGTAATCTTTACTTCTGTGTCATTGGCTGTTTGTCCTTCAGCCTTTTTAAAAATCATTTCCTTCGCTGTTGCTGGAGGTCTAGTAGCTACAATCAAGTGTGAATCAGAGGTGTCTCCCATTTTCAATCGATCACTTTGGTTTTGTGAGAGCTGGACCATCATTCCTAATCCCAGGACCCCAAAAAACAAATGAGGAAACACTGTTAGTTGTTTGAGTTTATTCAACCAGGGTGAGACTCTTTCCTGGTATCCGGGATTAGGGAGGCATGTATATAATTCAGTGCAATGCGTTTGCTTTTCTTCTTGGCTGGTTTCAACAAGATACTGTAAATACTGGCCTTTTGAATCCTGTACTCTTTACAGAGCACAATGGATTTGATTAACCAACTGACTGTACTATTTGTACTATTGCTACTTAATTGCCAACAATATAAAATGGGCATCTTTTGACCTTGTTCTTTCTCCTTAGTTAAATTTAACAATTGATGTGTCTGCATTTGAGGGAGTTCTATAAACATACTGCCTGTAGTACAGTAAAGCCCCTGTCCCACTTAGGAGACCTAAACAGCAACCTCTGGTGACCTTGCCCGCCACCCAAAAAAAAATCAAGGTTGAGGTAACCTGCAACCTCCTACCACCTCCCATGCATATGTTGAAAACCTTCCTCGACTATGAAGAAAACTTCGACGTGACCTGTGACAAAAAAATTATCGATTTTTAAAACGGAAACCTATTTTTAGTCGAGGCCGGTTTTAAACATGATGAAAAAATAGCAACGACCTAGATGAAGCCTCGACCACGCGGAAACCACTTTCGAACATTAGGGAGAGTGACCAAAACCTCCGGTGACCTCATGGAAACCTTGGGTGGTGGGCAAGGTCACCAGAGGTTGCTGTTTAGGTCTCCTAAGTGGGACAGGGGCTTTAGGCTGCTCCCAGTTTGCACAGAGACTGTCTTCCCATTAACGGGAGTGGGGCCGTTCTAGAGATTATAAAAATATCTGATAACGGCCGGACACCATCCCTGTTGGGCGCTTCCTTACTGTAGCTGAGGGGAACATCTGCAATCATGAGCACAATGCCCTATCTTACCACATCTCCAGCATGTACCTCGTGTTATATCTTTTAATTGCCATTGTCCCCTTCCACTGTCATGTTCCCAAGTGCTGCGATCACCTTCTCCCAAGGTTAATTTTACCAATCTAGAGTGCTACAGGGCGGTAATCATTGAGACATGTTATTGCGGATTTTTTTGGCACTGGTATAATGGTGGCAGCTTTGAAACACGATGGGACAACATCCTGGTTCAGCAAGGTGTTGAAGATGTCAGTAAGGTCATGTGCCAGCTGATCAACACATTCCCTCAGCACCCGGCCTGGTATGTTATCAGGGCCTGCCGCCTTCCGTGTGTTCACTCTTTTTAGGGTTCTCCAGAAATCCACTGTAACAAGACTGAGTGCCTGTTCATCATAGTGAGGAATACCTTTCTTCGCAGGTGTGTTGTTGAATGCCTCGGACCGTCCAAAATATTTGTTGAGTTCATTGAGGAAGTTTATGTTGTCTTTACAGGGTGGTGGAGCAGTCTTATAGTCCGTGATGGTTTGGATTCCCTGCCACAATCGCCTGGTGTTCATGGGTGATGAAAGAAGCTCTGGATTTTCTGACCATGGGTACGCTTTGCTAGCCTGATGATTTGGTTCAGGTTGGCTCTTGCGGATCTGAGTGCCACCAAGTCACTGGATTTAAATGCACCATTTCGTGCTCTCGGCATTCCACGGACCTCAGGGGTCATCCAGGGTTTCTGGTTGGCCCGCATAGTGATGGTCTTGGTGACACAGACATCCTTTATGCACTTTTCCATGTAAGCAGACACAGACGCAGCATTCTTCTCCAGGTTGGTGTGTTGATTGTCAGTTGCAGTCTTCTTGAACATGTCCCAGTCCGTGCATTCAAAGCAGTCCTGTAATGCTGTCATAGCTCCCTCTGGCCAGACCCTAACCTGCTTCACGGTAGGTTTTTCTCTGGTAAGCAGGAGCCTGTATGCAGGAATTAGCATCACAGAGATATGGTCTGAGGAGCCAAGGTGGGGGTGGGGCACTACCTTGAATGTCTTCTTGATGTTTGTATAGGCTAGGTCCAGTGTGTTCACTCCCCTGGTTGCAAAGTCCACATGCTGGTAGTAATGTGGGAGAACTGTCTTCATGTTGGTCTTTGCTTTCGCTGTTAGCCTCCCCCCCCCCCCCCCCCCCC
Source organism: Leucoraja erinaceus (assembly GCF_028641065.1). Classification (NCBI taxonomy): domain Eukaryota; kingdom Metazoa; phylum Chordata; class Chondrichthyes; order Rajiformes; family Rajidae; genus Leucoraja; species Leucoraja erinaceus. The sequence goes on along the minus strand of NC_073382.1, from coordinate 34,495,969 downwards.
CCCCCCCGAGTGCCGCGCTTCTGCTTCCTGTTGCATTGTCTCCTCCGAGTGCGGCCAGTGCTGGTAGGCGACTCCGCAGCTTCGTAGGCCGCGGGTTCTAGCCAAAGCAACAGTCCGAGACTCCATAGTATCCAGAGCGGCCGGATCGAGGACCGCTGAACTGCTGGATGTGCGCAGTTCCAACACGAACTGACAGTCACACACCACTTGCACCCCGCCACATTGAACAGTGACCATCAAACTCTCCGGACTAAGTAAGTTATTAACTGTTAAAATTATATTGCTATCGGGAGCCAGTGCAGCCACAGCCGAGCAAGTTGCTGCCATTTTAGACACTCTGTAAGTTATTGGGGCAAATCCTCCAAAATCATGGAAGAACTCGGATAAGGACATGGACATTTTAAAAAGACAAATTTGCTGGCTGCAACGGAATAACCCCCAATCCACAAACCTGTCTGGCACGTGGACTTGCGCATCAAACAACTGGGCGAATGGTGTGGGGAGGAAAGGCTGGGGAGGAAAGGCGTGAGATTTAGCATTTACCGAGATTACTCGACAGAGGTCTTCAAGAAAAGAATGCTGTTCAATGAGACCAAAAGAATATTGAAGAGTGTACTGGATTTGAAATACAGCCTGCTCTATCCCGCAAGGCTAAGAGTCACCTACAATTCCAATGTGTTCTTTTTTACAGACCACGAAAAAGCACTCGAATACGCCAAGGAAGTCGGTAACGTGCCCACAGACTGAAGAATCTACATCACTCCTTAGGAGCCATAGACTAAGATGACCATCAGTTCTAAAAGGACCTTTAAAATTTGTTCAAGAACTTTATAGACACTTGGAAACCGAAAATGATGGAGGACATTGGATAAATACTGCGATTTTTCGAGGGTTTTTCCCTCTTTTTTCTCTTTTTTGTTTTGGCTCTTTTTAGGATACTAATCATTACTATTATATGTAAATTCATATCTAACTATACAGGTAACAACTAATACTTATTAAATATCCTTATTTCCACTAAAATTATTAACATTATCAATTCTTATAAAAAGTTAATATGGTATAAGATGGATAACAATGATCAATAATTAATAGTCTTTGATAAATGAAGAAAGGAATTACATAATATAGTATATAGAAAGATATGTAAGAGGTAAATTAACCTATATCATAATTAAGATTGACGGGTTTCCTTTTCTTTTTTTCGCTCTATCTTTCAATTTAAAATCATTTTGCTGGCTTGAACCTTTCTGCAGGGTTATGTGTTGATACTAGTATACATGTGGGTATGTATACATATATATATATATATGCGTGTACGTAGGTAGGTGCATATATATTGTGTGGGTATAAGTATGACTAGGTAAATAAGTTTGATACTCCCAAAGAAGTTGATTGAATGTTAAATATAATTTCCTTTTTTTTTTTTTTTTTTTTCTTCTTTCCTCTTCCTCGGGCACGGAGCTGGGAATTTTTTCATTTTACAAAGGCTACGGAAGTCTTTAGAATTCTAGCCACGTTAGTGTGGCTATCACTAACTACACTAATTGTAGATGTAGTTCTTTTTTCTTCACCCTACACTAACCAACCCTATCACTTTTCTTTCTTTAAATATTTCTCTAACTCAAGGTTTGAATGGAAAAACAAGACCAAGGCAAGGAGATATGATCGGAAGAATTATGTATTCGAATTTAAATTCATCTATCTGAGGTTTGGGAGCAGGGTCAGGTTCTATGTGTTGTTCCTTCTGCCCGGTTATAGACCACCTCAAAAGCAATATGCAAGATGCTAACGTGACAAGAAGGGGTCAGGGAATAACATTTTGTAGTTGGAATGTCAAGGGAATCAATGAACCAATTAAGAGAAGTAAAGTTTTGGCACACTTAAATCTAATCAAAACAGATATAATATTTCTTCAAGAGACACATCTTAAAAAGGAATCAGAACACAGACTTAAAGCTAAGTGGATCGCTGAATCATATCATTCCTCTTTTTCCCACAAGTCAAGAGGAGTAGCAATAGTAATTCGTAAAGGAATTCCTTTTGCGACCTCCTCAATAATAGTGGACATGGATGGCAGATATATTATAGTGGTTGGAGAGTTAAATGGAGAAAAAGTGATCCTTCTAAATGTTTATGGGCCTAACTTCGATAACCCCACTTTTTTTAACAAAACATTTAATAAAATTCCTGAATTTGCACAATACAAATTAATAATTGGAGGAGACTTCAATTGTACATTAGACCCATACTTAGATAGATCATCAAGGCAAAAAAAAGCAACATCCAATTCAAGTGTATTTTTAAATTCATTTATTAATACCACTAATATTAAGGATATCTGGAGAATAGAAAACCCAACCGGACGGGAATATTCATTTTATTCACCAGTACACAAAACATACTCAAGAATAGATTACTTTTTAGTTGACTCTACGTTTATTCCATTTACTTATAATTCAAAATATCATAACATTATAATCTCAGATCACGCACCGGTAACATTCATGATTAAATTAAATGGAATGTCCGAGAAACAAACATATTGGAGACTTAACCCACAAATCTTGAACGAAAGATCATGCCAGGAATATATTATTAAACAAATCCAAATATTTTTTGAGGTAAATGACAACCCTGACACACCTGCTTCTCTTATGTGGGAGACGTTTAAAGCGTATGTTCGAGGTACATTAATCTCTGCCCAAGCATTTTATAATAAAGAAAACAGGATTAAACAACAAGCACTGGAAAGTGAAATTAAGCAACTAGATACAGAAAATGCGAGAACGCCATCTACGTTAAAACATAATAAAATTGCTGTACTGAAATATAAATTAAATAAAATGTACTCAGAACAAGTAATAAAACTTTATCAAAAAACCAAACAATTACAGTTTGAATTTGGAGACAAACCACAAAAACTATTAGCACGCCAGCTGCGAAAAATGGAAGGGGAAAAAATAATTCATAAAATTAGAACAGAGACAGGAGAATTATTAAAAATGCCCAAGGATATAAATGATAGATTTCTACAATACTATCATAACCTTTATTCAACTAAAACTGTAGCACAATCAGAAGGAATAGCAGATTTTTTAATAAAATGTAATTTAAAAGGTTTAGATTCAAAGGATAGAGAATTATTAGAAAGGGAAATGACGATAAAGGATATTGAGGAGTCTATTGGCTCTCTAAAAAATGGTAAGGCAGTAGGGCCAGATGGTCTAGGTTCAGAATTTTACAAAAAATTTCATGATTTGCTGTGCCCACGCTTGCAAAGACTATATGATTATATCTACACCCAACAGAAACTCCCAGACACCTTAAATGAATCTATAATAACGCTTATTCCTAAAGCTGATAAAGATCCGGAAGATCCGGGATCATACAGAGCAATTGCACTTCTGAATACAGACCAGAAAATACTAACTAAAATACTAGCACGTAGATTAAGTACAGTGATGAATAAATTAATACACCCTGACCAAACAGGCTTTATTCAGAAACGGTATTCATATTATAATCTAAGAAGATTATTTAATATTATATATACCAAGAGAATTATTAATGAAGATTTAGCAATAATCTCACTTGACGCTGAAAAAGCATTTGATCAGGTCGAATGGCCTTATTTATTTTAGGTGATGGAAAAGATGCAGCTAGGGGAGAAATTTTGCACATGGATAAAACTGCTATACACAAATCCTACGGCTAGAATACTTACCAACCAAAGACTGTCATCTAAATTCAGTCTATCTAGAGGTTGTAGACAAGGATGCCCGTTATCTCCATTACTATTTGCACTTGCAATTGAGCCACTTGCAGAAAGAATTAGGGGGCATCCGGAAATATATGGGTATAACAGTAAAGACACAGTGAATAAAATTTCTCTATACGCAGATGACGTATTAATTTACATCACAAAACCAGAAATTAGTATACCAAACCTATTAAAACTAATAAACCAATTTGGTGCACTTTCAGGATACAGAATAAATTGGAATAAAAGTGAAATTATGCCAATAAGGGAACATAACAAACAGATAATACAACAATTCCCATTTAAAGTAGTAAATGAAAAATTTAAATATCTAGGTATCTATGTAACTAAGATATATACATCATTATTTAAAGCAAATTTCCCCCCATTATTGAATAAATTACATAAGAATATCCAATACTGGAAAACATTACCTATTTCAATGGTTGGTAAAATTAATGCCATAAAAATGATTTTTTTACCGCAAATATTATACCTTTTTCAGACGATTCCGATATACCTGGCAAAAAACTTCTTTAAAAAATTGGACTCTATTGTTAATGATTTTATCTGGGATTATAAGAATCATAGGATAAGCAAAAGACACCTGTGTAAATCAAAAAATAATGGAGGCTTGGTTTTACCTAACTTTTTGTTTTATTTCTGGGCAGTTAATATTAAAAATATGAACTTCTGGTTGGGAGAAATAGACCAGCAACCAGACTGGTTAAAAATGGAAACGGAAGATTGTATGCCTTATGATATTGGTTCGATATTATTTGCTATGTCTAAATTAAACAAGAAAATTTACAGGGAAAACCCTATAATATTTAGTGCTATAAAAATTTGGAAACAATTAAAAAAGACATTAAAATTAGATAACTTATCTCTTTTTCTTCCAATTGTGAATAATTCATTGTTTAAGCCTTCATGTTTAGACGGGGGTTTTACACAATGGAAGAATTATGGAATTAAAAATATGGGACACCTTTACAAGGAAGGCTCTTTTTTGACATTTCAGGAGTTGCAACAGATTTATGGACTTCGAGGAAATGATTATTTCAGATATCTTCAACTTAGAGATTATGTTAAATCGAATTCTAAAAATTTTCGAAATAGAAACCCAGAGATTCTTGATGAATGTTGGAATAAGCATCCTAATACAGAAAAATTAATATCTTATATATATAATATCTTATTAGACAGTGACATTCCTTTGACGGACTTACACAGACAAGCATGGGAAAAAGAATTAAATCAGGTAATAACGAAAGACACTTGGGAAGAAAGTCTACAACACATACATCAGTGTTCACTAAACGCGAGACATTCTCTAATACAATTTAAAGTAATACATAGGTTACATTACGTCAAAACAAAATTACATAAAATTGTTCAACATATCTCACCTATATGTGATAAATGTCAACATTTAGAAGCTACGTTATCGCACATGTTTACAAACTGTACAAAAATTAAAAATTTTGGGGTAAATATTTTTAGTATAATATCCAAAGTAACCAACACACAACTGGAACCAAACTCAAAATTAATAATACTCGGAATATTAGAATTAAATCAAACACTTAGAATAACACAAAGAAACTTTATCGATTACAGTTTAATAACAGGAAAAAAATTAATCCTAAAATTTTGGAAAGGCCCTACGGCCCCCACAATCAAAATGTGGATTATAGAAATGACGGAGACCTTAAACATGGAAAGAATCAGATTTTCCCTGTTGGATAAACAGGAATTATTCGTTGGAACATGGTCTCCTTTTATTGATTACTTAAAGGGTCAGAATAGTTCAGCACAGGAACCTGACTAGCACCCGGACTAAAGATTGGATGAAATGCTATACTTCGAAATGTACGAACATATCTCGAATGATGTTTTTAAACTCTAACAAATTTTTCCATTCTTCTTCAATTACCTCTTTCACTCCTCTTCCTTTTTTTTTTATTTTAGTTTTCTTTTTCCTTCTTCCCTCTCTCTATTTCATCTATCCCTTTAGCTCTATCTAGTTATAAAAAAAAAACGAAGAAAAATGCAAAAAGTATTGGAGACAATGTAATAATAACTGACAATATTATCAATTTAAAAATGATATAACAGTAATGATGTAATAGATTATGTACCTATCTCCAATAATAATAAAAAAAAAAAAAAAAAAGGAAAGGCTGAGACTGAGATAACGAGATTATCTTGGATACACAAAGGAAGGAACCAAGCCTCAGCAGGATGACCCATCCATCGAGACAATAGGAGCCCATCCAGGCGGTGGGATAACGATCAGGCTGAGGGATCATGACATCAGCAAGCCCCTTATCATATTACGTATTATGTAGTGTTGGTGAGATTCGATTTCTCATTGTACAATAAAGCCTGTAAATTTTAGACTTGCTTTGAGTCCATCTTGGTTTCTGTTTTCCCTCATCAGCACACTCTGGGCAATTCAACCTTTTATCATATCCCACCATAATTCCGAGGTCTAGAACCTAGGGGAATCCCTTTTGTTGTATTCTCTCTCTTGGAAACTGCTCGAGTGGAGTGGTGGCCGTTTGACCCTCTGACAAGGGAGAGAATAACTCGGGCAGTTGGGCCCGAAGGGAAATAAAGGGAAACGCAAAACCCCTACAACTCGGAAGTCGCGGATTAGGTCGCCGCAGTGGGACAGCCCCTTTATCTTACTTTCCCGATTCCCACAAACTTCTTCTGCACCTGGTCAAGCGAGAGCTGCCCATTGTCACATCCAAAACAACCTTTCGTTACCTTGTTCAATTCCAATTAAATAAGGAAATATATTAATTTTTCTTCCACAATCATATTATTGTTTATTGTACATTAATTTGTTGTGTAATTATGTTAATGTGCCTGCAATTTTCTGGTCTCAGTAAATATGACAAACACTATTGACTTCTCTTGGCTTGAATCCATAAGTTTGAGGTACCAACAAATCATATTTTTATTGCAGGGGGCCAACACTCAACATGCATCAATGGCCAGTACACCAATAAACGTGTCGTATCACACATTGAGCACAGATCTTCCAGGTTCTTATGAATACATATTAAGACTAATTTCTCAAATTCCAATGTCACTTCTGTAGATTAACCCTTATTAATTCATGCCATTTATAATCTCCACTACACATATGTGCATGCCACCCTTTACATGGTAATACCGTGAGCAATGCCTCGCTTATGGCAAAACTTGTCACTATTGTAAAAATAAAGGCCACTTTATCCAGTGATGCCGTGCCTGTGCCAACAGGACCCAGTCACAACAATCTCTCCATGCGCTTGAGCCCTCACTTTCCCAGGAGGCACTGACAGAATCAGCCGTTCCAGCAGAACCACAACCGCAGCACCTGTAAGAAGTCAGCCAAAACATACATACTTGTATTCCCGATTTATCGTCTACAGACACTGATCCCATGACAACGCTCAGTATCAACAACACCAGGGTTGCTGCTAAGATAGATACTGGAGTGAGATGTAACGCGGTCTCTCTATCAGACTTCCAAAAAATTCACAACAAGGAAACTGTCATGAAAATAAACTCAAAGTTGCATCCATTTGGTGGGGGGGAGTTGCAACCAGTTGGTATGGTTACATTACAATACCATCTAGCATATCAAGTTTACAACCTGGAGGTTTTCATCATTAGAGGGGAAGTGCCCGCCCTTCTGGGCATGGATGCATGCCGCGATATGAACCTAGTCTTCTTCGGCAAAACTGTGTACGAGCTGTCGACCTCTCAAAGTCCCACCCAAAAACTGCTTGAACAATACAATGACCTTTTTGATAACCAGCTGGGCAAGCTTCCCAAACAATACAGCATTGTAACCAACAAGGAAGTCATACCTGTCATTCGTTCTCCTCACCGAATCCCACACACAATGAAGGACCGCGTCAAAGCTGAACTTGACAGAATGGAAACACTGGGCGTAATAGCCCCTGTCAATGACCTATCCACCTGGGTCTACACCATGGTTGCAGCAGTCAAGAAGAACAAAGATGAAATAAGAATCTGCATAAGCCCAAAAGACTGCCATCAAATGACCACACCACCCAATGCGGACAATGGAAGAGGTCGCAGTCAACCTGGGTAAAGCCAGTCTTTTCTGTCCAGGATGCAAAGAACTAATTTTGGCAAATGACACTAGACCATGCATCCTACATGTTAATCACATTTGCGACGCCCTTCGGACGCTACCGATTTTTATGAATGCTATTTGTCATCAATTCAGCCAGTGATGTTTTCCAGCGTACTATGGAACAATTCTTTACCCACTACCCATGTTACATAATCGTGGACGACATCCTGATCGCCGGGCGCAATGCACAAGAACATGCCTCAAGCCTGAAACAGGTTCTGGATCGTGCCAGGGAGGTAAATCTCAAACACAAGCCTCTCAAATGCAGGGTCGACCAAGTGACTTATGTGGGCCACATGTTCACCAACAACGGACACAGGCCAGACCAATCGACGTGACAAATCTACAACGATTTTTAGGTATGGTAAACAACCTGTGAAAACTCATCCCAAACTTCAGCGAGCTGTCAGCCCCACTGCGACAACTGACCCACAAGGATAACCACTGGTCCTGGCACCAAAACCAGCAGAGGGAGTTTGGAACTCTCAAACAACTAATGTCTTGCGCTCCAACCCTCGCATAATTTGACGCCAAGTTACCCGTCATCCTCACCTGGGATGTCTCCCAGTATGGACTCAGTGCTGCTTGCCTACAAGATGACGGGAAGGGTCCCAGACCAGTTGCCTATGCCTCCCGCAATATGACCGAAATTGAACAGCGCTATGTTCAAATTGAAAAGGAGCTACTCACAGTAACTTTTGCCTGCAAGAAATTCAAGGACTTTATCTTTGGCAACCCAATCACGGTTGAAACAGATCACCAGCCCCTGGTCAGTATCCTCAGTAAACTGATCCACACTGCACCAACGCATTTACAACGCATGATGATGGAACTACAGAGATATGACATCAGACTAACCCACAAACCCGGTTAGGACATGCACTTAGCTGACACTTTCTCATGGGCACCTCACCCAACCTGCGAAAAACACCTGTCTGATGATGAGCATGAGGGGTACACGGTTATGATGGTCTCCTACCTCCCATCTGCCAGTTTAGACATCCTAGTGACACAAACAGCTGCAGACGAAATGTTACAATCGCTGGCCACTGTCATCTGCCGCGGCTGGCCAGACAAACAGCACTACCCGCCACAAGCTCTCTGCCCATTTTACCCAGTCCGCGACGAACTGGTCATTCAAGACGGTGTCATAATGAAAGAACATAAGGCAGCCATCCCAACGTCTCTTCACAGCAAGTACTTCGACATTGTCCACGGGGGCCCATCCCGCTGCAGAACTAGCCCTCCACTTCCGGGTTGATCATGGAATGAACAGCTGTATGTGAGCTTGGCTCCCGATTTCTGCTCAAGTCTACTTGTTCATCTTTGTTATATTCTTGAGATAACCCACTATTAAACACTATGAAGGACTCCAGGCAGTATTAAGCATCTAAAACAATAAGAAAAATGAGCCGTCGAGCTAAAACCGGGAGAAAAGACAGTGAAGTCTCAAACAAGAATGCTGCAGCTTTGGCATTGCTGCCTGAAGCTGGGCTTGAACTACCAGAGGATCTCGAAAGGTTTCGTTCAGCACTCCTTGCCAATATGACACAAGCAGTGAACTCTGCCCTAAAAAGAGAACTGGAAGAGGCTTTGACGCCGGTGAAAACCAGTCTGGAACAAGTTAAATCCGATTACGAAAAGCACGATAAACGCATTTGCGAGGTTGAACACGGCCTCAATGACCACAGTGACAGACTGGTGAGCGCCAAAACTGCCATAGCTACATTGCAGAGTGAAAAAGCACTCCTGAAAGTGAAGCTACATGACCTCGAGATCCGGTCGCGGAGATCCAACCTCAGGGTGGAAGGTTCGGTCCCTGTTAAATTTATGACTGAGTTTTTTGAAGAAGTGCTGGGGGCTGATTTCTTCCCAAGACCTCTTATGCTTTCACGTGCCCACCGAATTGGACCTACACCAACGAACGTCCCAAATACTAAGCCACCTAAGCCAACAGTGTTCCTGGTTCTCTTTCATAGAAACATAGAAACATAGAAAATAGGTGCAGGAGTAGGCCATTCGGCCCTTCGAGCCTGCACCGCCATTCAATATGATCATGGCTGATCATCCAAATCAGTATCCTGTACCTGCCTTCTCTCCATACCCCCTGATCCCTTTAGCCACAAGGACCGCATCTAACTCCCTCTTAAATATAGCCAATGAACTGCCCTCAACTACCTTCTGTGGCAGAGAGTTCCAGAGATTTACCACTCTCTGTGTGCAAAATGTTTTTCTCATCTCGGTCCTAAAGGATTTCCCCTTTATCCTTAAACTGGGACCCCTCTTCCTGGACCTCCCCAACATCGGGAACAATCTTCCTGCATCTAACCTGTCCAACACCTTAAGAATTTTGTAAGTTTCTATAAGATCCCCCCTCAATCTACCAAATTCTAGCTATAACACGCCGAGTCTATCAAGTCATTCTTCATATAAAAGTCCTGACTTCCCAGGAATCAGTCTGGTGAACCTTCTCTGTACTCCCTCTATGGCAAGAATGTCTTTCCTCAGATTTGGAGACCAAAACTGTACACAATACACCAGGTGTGATCTCACCACTACCCTGTACAACTGCAGTGGAACGTCCCTGCTCCTATACTCAAATCCTTTTGCTATGAATGCTAACATACCATTCGCTTTCTTCATTGCCTGCTGCACCTGCATGCCTACTTTCAATGACTGGTGTACCATGATACCCAGGTCTCATTGCATCTCCCCTTTTCCTAATCGGCCACCATTTAGATAATAGTCTACTTTCCTGTTTTTGCCACCAAAGTGGATAACCTCACATTTTTCCACATTGTACTGCATCTGTCATGCATTTGCCCACTCACCCAGACTATCCAAGTCACCTTGCAGCCTCCTAGCATTCTCCTCACAGCTAACACTGCCCCCCAGCTTCGTGTCATCTGCAAACTTGGAGATGTTGCATTCAATTCCCTCGTCCAAATCATTAATATATATTATAAATAGCTGGGGTCCCAGCATTGAGTCTTGCGGTACCCCACTAGTCACTGCCTGCCATTCTGAAAAGGACCCGTTTACTCCTACTTCCTGTTTGCCAGCCAGTTCTCTATCCACATCAATATTGAACCCCCAATACCATGTGCTTTAAGTTTGTATACCAATCTCTTATGTGGGATCTTGTTGAAAGCCTTCTGAAAGTCCAGATATAACACATCCACTGTTTTTTTTCCCTTATCCACTCTACTAGTTACATAATCGAAAAATTCTATAAGATTCGTCAGACATGATTTATCTTTCACATATCCATGCTGACTTTGTCCAATGATTTCACCACCACTTTCCAAATGTGCTGCTATCCCAAATTTAATAACTCTCTTTCATTACTTCCAGGATAAACATCGTATCATCATCAAATGGAGGCAGGAGTTGTTGTCCGAGGGCACCGGGTGTTTTTTCATGTGGGTTTCAGTGAGGAACTGGGGAGAAAACATGCAACTTTTAGGGAAATTAAATCCCAGCCATACGAGGAAGAAGTTCAGTTTGTCCTCCTGCATCCTGCCTGGCTCCAGGTTACTCATGAAGGTAAAAAGCACTACTTTGATACACCAGCGGCTGCCAAAAGGTTTTACTACTCGTGCTGGGGAGGTGACGGCTGTGAAGAACAATTACCTTTTAGGATATTCATGCGGCTTTGGCATGACCTCCTGCGGTGTTAAACTGTTAATCTTTGTAAGATTTGTTCATTCTTCAGTTTAGTTTGTGGAACTCAACTGAGCTGAACTGCTATGCTAATGAATTTGAGTAATTAGTTGAGGACTGTCAAAATGTAAAGGTAGGGTGTTGACAAGGATAGAAAATTGGTTGACAGGCCGGAAGCAAAGAGTAGGAGTGAACGGGTCCTTTTCAGAATGTCAGGCAGTGGCCAGTGAAGTGCCGCAAGGCTCGGTGTTGGGGCCGCAACTGTTTACCATATATATTAATGATTTGGAAGAGGGAATTAGGATCAACACTAGCAAGTTTGTGGATGACACAAAGCTGGGAGGCAGTGTGAACTGTGAAGTGAATGTTAGGAGGTTGCAGGGTGACCTGGAAAGGTTGAGTGAGTGGGCAGATGCGTGGCGGATGCAGTATAATAAAGATAAACGTGAGGTTATCCACATTGGTGGCAAAAACAAGGGGGCAGATTATTATCTCAATGGGGTTAGGTTAAGTAAGGGGGAGGTGCAGCGAGACCTGTGCGTCCTTGTACACCGGTCACTGAAAGTTGGCTTACAGGTACAGTAGGCAGTGAAGATAGATAATGGAATGTTGGCCTTCATAACAAGAGGATTTGATGATAGAAGTAAAGAGGTTTTTCAGCAGTTGTATATGGTTTTGGTGAAACCACATCTGGAGCATTGTGTACAGTTTTGATCTCCTAGTTTGAGGAAGGACATCCTTGTATTTGAGGCAGTGCAGCGTAGGTTCATGAGATTGATCCCTGGGATGGCAGGACTGTCATATGAGGAAAGATTGAAAAGACTAGGCTTGTATTCACTGGAGTTTAAGATGAGGGGGTATCTTATAGAACCATAAAAAATTATAAAGGGACTGGACATGCTAGATGCAGGAAAAATGTTCCCAATGTTGGGCGAGTCCAGAACCAGGGGCCACAATTTTAGAATAAGGAGTAAACCATTTAGAACGGAGAAGAGGAAGCACTTTTTTCTCACAGAGAATGGTGATTGTGGAATTCTCTGCCTCAGAGGGTGGTGGAGGCAGATTCTCTGGATGCTTTCAAGAGAGAGCTAGATAGGGCTCTTAAAAATAGCGGAGTCAGGGGATATGGGGAGAAGGCAGGAACGGGGTACTGATTGGGGATGATCAGCCATGATCACATTGAATGGCGGTGCTGGCTATGGGCCAAATGGCCTACTCCTGCACTTATTGTCTATTGTCTATTGTGGCTTTTGAAATAAATGTTGCTTTAAAAATAAACGTGGCATTTGAAATGGGGCTTTTGAAATAAATGTGGCTTTTGAAATAAATGTGGCTTTTGAAATGTGGCTTTTGAAATGTGGCTTTTGAAATATCACATTAAATGGCGGTGCTGGCTATAAGAGCCAAATGGCCTACTCCTGCACCTATTGTCTATTGTCTATTGTGGCTTTGAAATAAAAGTGGCTTTTGAAATAAAAGTTGCGGTTGAAATAAATGTGGCTTTTGAAATGAATGTGGCTTTTGAAATGAATGTGGAATTTGAAATGAATGTGGCTTTTGAAATACATGGCTTTTGAAATACGTGGCTTTTGAAATAAATGTTGCATTTGAAATGTGGCTTTTGAAATAAATGCGGCATTGAAATGTGGCTTTTGAAATAAATGTGGCTTTTAAAATGTGGCTTTTGAAATAAATGTGGCATTTGAAATGTGGCTTTTGAATGATCACATTAAATGGCGGTGCTGGCTATAAGGGCCAAATGGCCTACTCCTGCACCTATAGTCTATTGTCTCTTGTGGCTTTTGAAATAAATGTGGCTTTTGAAATGAATGTGGCTTTTGAAATGAATGTGGCTTTAGAAATAGAAGTGGCTTTTGAAATACAAGTGGCTTTTGAAATACGTGACTTTTGAAATAAATGTGGCTTTTGAAATAAATGTTGCTTATGAAATAAATGTGGCTTTGGAAATGTAGCTTTTGAAATGTAGTTTTTTAAATGTGGCTTTTGAAATAAATGTGGCTTTTGAACTAGGTCCGAACGTGTTTACTGCAAAAGACCCGCTCATTTCGTGATTTCCGCTTAGTGGACAGGTCACGCTGATTGAGTCATTTCCGGTGAGTGCAGAGGTCGTGCTGAATGCGGAAGTGTTGCTGACTGCAGAAGGCCCAATTGTAGATGCCGTGCTCAGTCGTTTGAGTATTCAAAAAAAATTACAGCCATATGTATTGTGTCAGTGTGTGTGTCTTTGTGTGTGTGTGTGTGTGAGTGTGCCTTTGTGTATGTGTGAGTGTGTGTGTGAGTGTATGTGTGTGTGTCTGTCTTTGCGTGTGTCTGTATGTGCGTGTGTCTGTCTGTGTGTCAGTCTGTGCGTGTGTCTGTCTGTGCGTGTCTGTGTGCATGTCTGTGTGTCTGTGTGCCTGTCTGTGTGTGTGTCTGTGTGTCTGTGTGAGTGCCTGTGTGAGTGTGTGTATGTGTTTGTGAGTGTGTGTGTGTGTGTGTGTGTGTGTGTGTGTGTGTGTGTGTGTGTGTGTGTGTGTGTGTGTGTGTGTGTGTGTGTGTGTGTGTGTGTGTGTGTGTGTGTGTGTGTGTGAGTGCCTGTGTGAGTGTGTGTATGTGTGTGTTGTGAGTGTGTGTGTGTGAGTGTGGTGTGTGTGTGTGTGTGTGTGTGTGTGTGTGTGTGTGTGTGTGTGTGTGTGTGTGTGTGTGTGTGTGTGTGTGTGTGTGTGTGTGTGTGTGTGTGTGTGCGAGTGTGTGTGTGTGTGTGTGTGTGTGTGTGTGTGTGTGTGTGTGTGTGTGTGTGTGTGTGTGTGTGTGTGTGTGTGTGTGTGTGTGTGTGTGTGTGCGAGTGCCTGTGTGTGAGTGTATGTGTGTGCATGCTGCTTGAAATGTTGTGACATTGGAATTTCTGCCTGCTCTCTGCATGGAGTATTGTGATGTTGGACTTGCCGCCTGCACTCTACTTGTAGTGCTATGAGGTTGGACTTGCTGTGTGCACTCTGCTGGAGTGCTGTGAGGTTGGACGCAGCCTGCACTCTGCTTCAAGTGTTGTGAGATTGGATTTTTAGGCCTGCACTGAATGTTGACTTTTGAGGTAAATTCTCAGATTTTCGTTGTTAAAATTAGACCGCTCTATCTCTCTATATTAAAATTGTATTTTTTTAAATAAATATTGACAGCAAAAAGTCATCAAGCAGTGAGCAGCAGAACACAGCAACAGACACAACAAGAAAGAACTAAATAAATCCCATCTTGAACATTTAAATTGTTGTTATATTTTAAGAGTCATTCACATTTTAAACTTCCATCAATCGTTTTCCCACTTGCAATGCCTGCGTGTTCTTCATCACAATAGGAACCTAATAGGAATGGCTGCACTGTCGGAGAGCCACTAATAGTGCATGGGGGGAGTTTGAGGGGAGATGGACTGAATGCATGGGGGGGAGGGGAATGGCAAGGAGCAGAGTGGGGTGGTGAAGGGAGGAGGGGTGTCTGAGTGAACTGCCATCACACCAGCCATGAGTGACTGAAGTGTCAGCCCGCCAGCCATGACTTAGTGAACTGCCAGCCCACCAGCCATGACTCACTGAACTGCAAGTCCAAGAATCCATTCCATCCACAATTACCATACTAGGCCGCTGGAAACAAGTCCCTTCAGTGCACATCACCCATACAGGTGCACAACCTTTTATCCGAAAGCCTTGGGACCAGACACTTGTCGGATTTCGGACATTTTCGGATTTCAGAATGGAAGATTTTTAGCGTAGATTAGGTAGGTAGCGCGGGCGGCTTGAAAAGTCTGGAGCAGCTGCCTCCTCCCCGGAGACCGGGAGAATCATTGCATAAATGTTAGTCAGTTAGTTTGGAGGGATTTTATGTGGTGGTGGTGGTGTAGGGGTGAAGGGGGAAACTTTAATTCTTAGTCCCCTACCTACCTGGTCGGCGACTCCCAACCTCGCGGAGCTGGGGGCTCCGTCCGGCCGCGGGCGGCGCCGGTTGTAGCTCCGACCCCGGCAACTCTACCCCTGGCTGCGAGGCGCTCCAAATCCAGCGCGGCCCGCGGCCGGACGTCCCAGCTCCGAGAATGTTACGAGTCGGCGTCGTCGCAGCGCTGGGATACCAGCGGGGAGCGAGCAATGCCTTACCGGGTCGCCGTGCAGCAGTCTCCAGAGCGCTGTGGCCGCCTTCTTCCAACATTCGCGGAGCGTCGCTGGATTTGGAGCCTCGGAGCTGGGGGCTCCGTCCGGCCGCGGGCGGCGCCGGTTGTAGCTCCGACCCCGGCAACTCTACCCCTGGCTGCGCGGCTCCAAATCCAGCGACGCTCCGCGAATGTGTGGGTCGTGCGGCCACAGCGCTCCGGAGCTTGCCGCACGGCGACCCGGTAAGGCATTGCCCGCACCCAGCGCTGCGACGCCACCGACTCCCGACATTCGCGGAGCTGGGGCGTCCGGCCGCGGGCCACGCTGGATTTGGAGCGCCTCGCAGCCAGGGGTAGAGTTGCCGGGGTCGGAGCTACAACCGGCGCCGCCCGCGGCCAGACCGGCCACAGCGCTGCGGAGCTTACTGCACAGCGACCCGGTAAGGCATTGACCGCTCCCTGCCTCTCCGACCAGGTAGGGGACTAAGAATTAAAGTTTACCCCTTCACCCCCCTTCACATAAAAGCCCTCCAAACTAACTGACTAACATTTAAGCAATGATTTACAGATGTTTAAGCGTCTCCCGGTCTCCAGGGAGGAGGCAGCCGCTACAGTAGTACAGACCTGGGTTGACCGTGGGTCGTTTTGGGTCAAGTTTGGCGCAGACGACATCTGGAAAAAATGGCCGGTTTTCGGAGCTTTTCGGTTTCTGGAACACCGGATAAAAGGTTGTGCACCTGTATTAGCGCTCCAGAGATCCACGCAAGGATACTGTCCTCCTTCGTTGCTGTGATCTGTAGAAAAAGATGAAAATATCTAAAATTGATTGTCCACCCTCTCCCTCTTCTCTCTCACAGAGTCTGTCACATGTTTTCGGCAGAATTTCTGGCAGTATCTCAGCTGCCAGCCTGCCAGGCCTGAGGTGACTGAGCTGCCAGTCCTGAGTTACTGAGCTGCCTGGCCTGAGTGACTGAGCTGCCTGGCCTGAGTGACTGAGCTGCCTGGCCTGAGTGACTGAGCTGCCAGTCCCTTCAACCCACAACGCCCATACTAGCGCTCCAGAAAGACCCTCCCCCACTGCCCAGCAATATTGGAATTGGTGGAGACGTGGAATATTGAATTGGGGGACCAGCCCTCCCGTGTGAAGCTGGAATCCAACGGGTCCCACTGAGTCCAGTACATAACTAAAACACAGATCTTGTGCTCTTCTGGTTTTTTATTTGCTCTAAAACGGTACGTGATAGCACTACGATTTTTCGCCAGCATACTCGCTGTTCTCATGTGCTGCGAGTGCAATAGGTTTCATTGCGATCGATGGTATATTGTAAAAGTTATAAGGGTTTAAAAGTTGTAAAAACTGCGCATGCTCAGTTTGCTGTCAATCGCCGAGACCCAGATTGGTCTCCTCCATGTCAGTCAGGAAGAGGGATTGCCAGAATGGGAACGGTACTTCCTGGCTTCTTTGCTGCACTGATTGGCCACATCCGCTGTCAATCGGCTGGAGGTCACCATGGTGAAGGTTGGACGCCGCCGCCCAAGGAGCTGTGGCCGTGCAGTACCTGGTGGGGAAGTTGGTGCCGCGGGCCGAGCCCGGCAACTGGGCCTGGGCTGGAACCAATGACGGGTCTGGGTCCAGGGTCAGGGACGATCCCAGAGATGAAGTCGGGGCCTGAACTGGAGCCCAGATGGTGGCCGAGCTGAGGGCTGGAGTCGTGCCCAAGCTCAGGGCTTGGGTCAAGGTGTACCGGCGCCTCGGAGGCCGCCCGGCCGCCGCCATCCTGCAGCACAGCCTCCGCTTCCTACTCTGCGGGGAGCTCTGCCTCGGCAGCCCGCCACCCTCACACCACCCCCAGCACAGCGAGCCGGCTCCGTCAAAGCCCAGGTCTGTGAGTGCTTCGGCCTCCTACAGCCTACACCTACACCGAGTATGAGAACCAGGTCGAGCTGGGTAGGTGCAGGGAATGGGAAGGGAGGAGGATGAGGAAAATGGTGAGGATGGAGATGGGGTGATAAAGGGAGATGGGGGGGGGGGGGGGGCAGCTCCGAGCCCCGCTGTCTATGCACTGGCAAGGGACTCAATGGGTCCGTGGACGTGCAATGCTCCAGTGGCTGCTGCCCGTGGGCACGGACACTGGGATTGGCCCTATTGCACCGCACTGTTACACTGAGAGAGGGAGCGCCGCACCCAGCCCACAGCTTGGGGCAGGGGGAGAGAGAGACAGAGGGAGGGGGGGTGGAGAGGTGAGAGAGGGATGAGGGAGTGAGGGGGAGAAAGCGATGAGGGAGGGAGGGGGAGAGTGGGATGAGGGAGGGAGAGGGGAGGTAGAGATGAGGGAGGGAGTGGGGTAAAGGGGTGGTGCAGTGCAGGAGGTATGGAGGGGGTAGAAGGGGTCTGGAGTGATGGGCAAGGTGGGATAGAGAGGGGGGGGCATAGAGGGAGTGTGGGATTGGGAGGTGTGGATTTGATGGGAGGGGGATAGGCATGAGTGGGGGAATATTGTGTTTAGGGAATGGGTTGCGATGGGGGAACGGGTGAGTGGTGGAATACTGTGTTGGGGAACGGGTTGCATTATGGGACGAGGCCTCACATGTGACAGGGACCCAATGGGTCCCAATTAGTCTAGTATTTTATTATTATTATTATTGTTGGCCAAGTGAAAGAAATTGGCTTGGGTGGCAATAAGTAACATATTTTCATCAGACTATTGTCTTTGTTAATGTTAACACAGATTCTGATTCCCCTAAAATTATAGATTCCTTTCTGCACATTTCATGAATTATTTTATCCCAGTATCGATTTTTGCAAGAGAAAGACAGAATTATCTTGCATTTATATAGTCTCTTTTGTGACCTTGGACAGCCAAAAGTGCAATATAATTTACAGCTTTTCAATCCATTAGAAAGTTCTCTGAGAGAGAGTCACGCCATTAAAGATATACACAAATTCAACACACTGATGTTCCATTTCGAAGTTGCTTTCAGCACTAGACTCATTCTCTACTCGTCTCTTTTTGCAAACAACATCCCATCTGCACCATCTATCTGCCACCTGAAATACCTGAATGAGTTATAGACTCCCAAAGTGGTGGCCATCATTTCTGCAATTCCTTTTTTGAATCACCCCAATCATCCCCACTGCAGTAATGAAATTACACCAATCGGTTCACAAGCTGCTTTTGTTTTATATCTCAAGGTAACTGTAGGATAATGACCATTTTCAATCTTACTGTGGACTTTTTCATTATCTGCTAGCTTATTACTCTCCAATGTTCTTCCTTCATGTCTAACTTAGAGACACTGACATTTTTATCACCAGGCTTCACTGTCTCTCAATAGTGCACAACCTTGTTTGAGGGACCATTGGAATTAAAATGCAATTAATTTCAGAAAGCAATTCACAAGAAACATATGTTAACCAGGCTGTTATTTTTAGTAACCACTGAGTTACACCACCATGTTGTGCCTATATTCAGTTTAAACCAGCATCTGCAGTTCCTTCCTACACTGATATTTTTAGTCATCTATATGAAGACAAAAATGTTAAAATGCATTAATTTATTTGTTTATTTTTATAGTGCTGCTGAGCAAACTAAAATAATGATGGCATTTAAATGAAAGGGAATTTTCCTTGTAGCTTTATGTGTTTTTTTCATCCTAATCTGCAATGGGCAGTGGGCAGGTGCAAAAGACAACTGGAAGGTAGACGCTCCCGCCCCCTCAAGTCTCGGGCAGATGCGGCTCGTCAGCCTGGGAAGACAGTCCATCTAGGAGAGGGAAAACACTGATTTAAAACTTCCACTGCCTTGTGGCCATATCCAGTCATGGAAAAGGCTCCAGGAGTAAACCTCAAGAAAATCCGGAGTCAGAGCCCCTAAGGCAGTTCGCCGTGGTCTACAACCTCACAATGGCAGCTCCTGCGATGGCGCTTGTGCCAAACTATAACGATCCTGCTGTAATGTTGGATCGATCAGCGATGTGGAGAGGGGGAATGTGCCGCAAGGCCAACAGCCTGTCCTCCATATGACATCGCCCAGGCTTGCATCCAACCAGGATGCATGATCCATGGTCAGTCATGACCAAGAGGGACCTACTATTACTTCTAATCTGCAATTAATTTTAACCTTTTTTTCTATCTAAGAAACTGAATGGCAGTCAGAATTTCAATTTGCTTTTTATATTCCATTTATTATCTGCAAAAATCCCCCCTCTTTCACATTCCATTCCATAAAGTCTTGGTTTTGTTAAGTAGTACACGATGTATTTCTAAACTGAATGAGTTGATAGTTAGAATTTAGTAAATGATGGAAACACTGGGCAGTCTGGACACAGTTGATGGAATCAATAGATAATCAATAGTGCTTTATTTATCACACGTGCAACTGCACAGTGAAATTATTTTGCACATATGAAAGATGCAGGCTCCGCCATTTTTGCCACCATTATTCAAAGTCCAATGTCCAGTCTGCCCGAGCGTTCAATGTACTGGAGCAATTCCCGCAAGTCAACATCCCACTTCTCTCCTCGCTCGGCCATCTTTGTGTCCCGGGGACACCTCCTGCGGCCTACCTTAAAGACGATGGAGGCATTACCCTGGTTCACCCTTCCACCAGCCCACACTCCTCACACTCCAGCTCCCTCCTGGTTACATCGTTTGACAAGCCTTTGGGCAGGTTACTGGTCCTGCCGACCATGAGCCTTCAAGGAGGTTCCCATTGCCTGTAGTTGTTGCAATCGCTGTGATCACCCTTATTCTATATAGTGTGACGATCCCGGCATCATGTGTGTCTTGAGGGATACCACCCTCCCTCCAGCAGAGCAGGAGAAGTGTGTGCAGGTATGGTAAGATTTGACAGTTTCCATGATTAAAGAGTTCAGCAGATATACCATCCTGTCTAGGAGCCTTTCTGGTTACCTGGTATAGTGACAGATCTTTATATTGTTTCAAGGATTTAGTCCTTTAGTCACTTTAATTGA
The DNA here is from genome assembly GCF_028641065.1 of Leucoraja erinaceus. Classification (NCBI taxonomy): domain Eukaryota; kingdom Metazoa; phylum Chordata; class Chondrichthyes; order Rajiformes; family Rajidae; genus Leucoraja; species Leucoraja erinaceus. The sequence continues at coordinate 34,475,272 of NC_073382.1, read as the reverse complement.
AGACAGAGGATCAGAAGATAATCGATATGCACCCACGAGCTCTCCACGAGACATTCAATGCCGTTGAAAGATGAATCTTCCAAACACAGTCTCTTGATTAATAATTTCTTTATTGTAGTAGTAAAAGCAGTAAGATATTCATCCAACTTCTTCTTGTATAAGTACATTTCAATTCAATCGTGGTCATGCTCGTGCATGGTCAAACGTTATGACCTCTCCCTCATTCTTCTTCAAACTAAACTAACTACTAGGGAGTCTGTGCGCAAATCCCAGCCTCAGACTACGTATAAATCCCACCCACATAATTACAGGCAGATAAAATTGAAAGATAACTGGTTATACTTATAACATACTGAGTTAAGATAAATGGTTACTACACACCGGCCCCTAATTGTTCTGAGTATATAATGAGGCAATTATTAATAGATTAAAAAAGGAGCAATAAAAGCTTCAGATATATCAAAAAACAAAAAAATAACACATTATATAGCAGAATTCAGACCTGATTCTTCCATCTTCACCTTTGCCTTCTAGAAGCAAGCACAACTTAGTTATTGGTCTTATTAAAGCATTGTTCTTAGTCTGAAGTCGTACTTTATGCACCAAACCCTTAAGGTATTATTCCCATTATATAATCCAAAACTCAAAAGTGCAAAGTTTTGACAGCATGAAACTTCTTCCTCCATGTCCGATCAATTCATGGATAAGTCGTAACAATAATGTTGATATGTGAAAGTCCTTTGAGAGAATAATAGGATGCTTAGCCTCTTCAGGCATTGCCAGTCTATTCAGATGACCACCCACTCTCAGAAGTCCTTCCTCCAATACTTCCTCCAAGCTTGTACAATTGACTGTCAATTTTGACACCATGTACTCCAGAATCTAACCTCGATATTTCTTCTTTGTATTTCTGTCTTTGACAGAAAGAAAAAATCGCGTTTTCCGCTTTGAGGAGATCATCAAGAGGTAAACCCTGTACGTCATATGATGCCTTAAATAATTGCATCTTCTTGTCAACCTTTTCCTTCAGTCTTTCAGGATCTTCTTCAAAGATACATTTAGCAATCTCTTTCCATTTTCGAGCAAACAACAATAACCTTGCTTTTGCTTTAAGAAACCAAGCCACCACATTCACCAGCTGCTTCCATGATGAAAAGTGGATTATTATATCATTTATTGTGTTTGATGAATCTTTAGCAAGAATGTTCACTGTGACGTTTTGTTTAATTTCCAGATAATTAGCAGAGATTTCAAATCCCAGCTCAAGCTTTGGCCATTCTCTGTCTGGCTTACAGATAAATTCTCCATCTCTTGTTGCTTAAGAAGCGGTCTGCTGTTAGTGCTCTAGAAGCTTCATCTGCAGGATTTTCCTTTGTGTTAACATATTTCCTTTGTGGAACATTAGTAGCTCCCAATACAAAAGAGATTCTGTTTGCTAAAAATGTCAAAAAGTGTTTGTTCTCATTATTGAAGTATTTAAGCACCATAGCACTATCAGTCCAGAAGATAGATTCATCCAATTGAAGCTGAGGTTCTTTTTGCAGCATTATGTCAACTTTAACAGCTAAGAATGCGTTAGTAAGTTCCATTCTGGGAACTGTCATTTGCTTCAATAGTGCCTCCCTGGCTTTTCCCATTAAGAATGCGATATACACTTTAATGTCATAATTTTCCAGTCTCAGATATAAAACAGTACCGTAGCCACTTTCACTTGCGTCAGAAAAGTGATGCAGCTGTGCATATCTGATTCGATCAAAGCTTGTAGGCTTCATGCACCGGTCCACTTTGAATTCCGAGATCTTGTTATGATCTGATAACCATTCTGTCCATCGGTGAGAGGAAGTTTGCGTTATACCCTCATTCCATCCAAGTTTTTCTTTACAAAGATCCTGCAAAATCAACTTGTCTGGCAGTGTAAATGGTGCAAGAAATCCCTAAAGGGTCATAAACAGAACCAATCATGGATAGGATACCCCTTCTAGTAAATGGTTGCTCTTGAATCGAGATTCTGAACTTGAACACATCTGTTTCAACGCACCAGTGCAGTCCCAATGCTATTTCCATTGGCAGATTGTCTTGTCCAAATCCAACTCCCTGGTCTCCTTGGGTCTATCATCCAGTGGAATGCTTTCCAATACAACATAGGCTGTTGCTGATCCACTTGGAAAGCGTGAATCCTCCCTTATTGCAGAGGGAAGTCCGATGGTTTACCATTTGAATTGCTTCCTGCTCCGTAGACATGGATTTTAAACAATCATCCACATAGAAATTATTCTTCACAGTGTTTACCACTTCCTCTGGAAAGTAAGCTTTATTTTCATCGGAGCTCTTTCTTAATGTCAAATTCGCACAACTTGGAGATGACACTGCTCCAAAGAGATGTACCTTCATCCGGTATTCAACGAGATCTTGTTGTGCAACACCATCAGGCCACCATAGGGATCGCAAGTAGTCAATGTGTTTTTCTGATACTTTGACGATGAAACATTGCTTTAATATCAGCCATCAAAGCAATTGGTTCTTGTCTGAATTTAATAAGAACTCCAATGATTGAGTTGGTAAGGTCCGGAATCTGCAGTAGTTGACAGTTAAGTCATGTTCCTTTGAAGACTGCGGCACAGTCAAAGACCACTCTCAGGGTCCCTTTCTTCGAGTGATACACCCCATGGTGCGTAATGTACCAAAGCTCTCCATCACTTTGATTTAGTTGGTTTGTTGGTACCATTTTGGCATAATCATTGTCCATCAGGTCCTTTAGGAAAGACGTATATTCCTCATGAAATTTCGTATTGCCAAATTTGTGTTTCAGATTTTGGGTGCGTTGCTCTGCCATATGACGATTATTTGGCAGACTAACGCTTTCTTGTTTGAAAGGTAAGTCCAGACATTAGTGTTCGTCTATCATCTTTACTGAGTAGTTCATAATATCCAAGAACTTGAACTCTTTCCTGGACATTTCTTCAAATTCCTTACTGGTACTTTTATTGAAGTCATGATTATATTGCTTGATCAATAGCTTTTTTTTAATTTACCAGTAGATATTTGATTAATAGCAGCAGCAGGGTAGTTCTTCTGGTTCCTGCTTACGTTGTTCCTTCTCAAGGAGCCATAGATAACCCATCCTAGTAGGGTTTTCACAGCAAATGGTCCATCTCCTTGGCTCCTCACAATCTGTATAGGTTCCATGCCTTCAAAGCATTTGTTCCGATAAATAGGTCGATACCAGAATTTAATTTAGGTACCTTGACATCTTGTACCTTGAGGCCATTGTTTCAAGTCCTCATATCTGGGTATATTTTGATGACAAACAGTCATGGTCTCATGTGTAAACACCTCAGATATTGGTATAAAATTGTCTTCATCAAGACTAGATATTTCCATACTTGTAATGTAATCACTCGCGCACTCTTTCTCTTCATTCATGTACGCAATAGAATCTTAATCTTTTCTCCTGTAATGTCCAGCCTTCTCATCATGCTTTCTATACAAAAGGTAGCCAAACTTACATGATCCAAAAATGCATATGTTTGCAACACTGTATTAGTCCTGTTATTCCTTACCGGTACTGGTAAGATAGAGAACATACAGGTTTCCACCCCAGCCCCAATATGGGCAGTTATCTGAGGTGAGGAGACAGCATCACTCGTAGCTGGCTTCTCCTTCTGTTCTACTTGCTCCGGCTTCTCTTGCTCAGTGTGAAGTGCTTCAGGATGATCTTGCTTGCACTTATCACAGCTTATAGGACTCTTACATGAGTCTTTAAACATGTGTCCTTTTTTATAACATCCAAAACAGATTCCTATCTTCTTTAAGAAATCCATATTTTCTTTATATTCCTTCTTCTTGAATTTCCGACACCACCTTATGTTGTGACCAACTTTGTACATGACAAGCAGAACCATCTTGGCGTAACAGTAGATATATCTCCTTTCTTTTCATCTTTTGTTTCTGCAGGCATTACAGCAGTAGCAAAACTACTTCCCTTAGGTCCTGGTCTTCCTTTTGTTTTAGTAAAGGTAGCACCTTTGAAGTTCGCTGGTTTTGGATCTTGAATACTCCCATAGCGTAAATTTGACATTAACTGTACTTCATTTTCCATGGAACTCACAAGATCAGGAAGCATGACCTCTCGATTCTTGGATACCACTATCAGAGCTGCTTTATCCCTCCACTTTTCTCTAAGTCTATAGGGCAGTTTTGGAGTGATAGTTGTCATATTAATTTATTTCATGTGGTTGAGATGCCTCATTGAGTTACAACAACTTCTCAGAAATATCGCATACTCCTGCAATGCTTTCGCGGCTTCTGGCTTGATAGCTGTCCAAGCAAAGGCTTCTTCATGTATGCATTGGCGATCTGGTGCTCGTTACCAAACTGATCTCTAAGCAATTTTCTTGCTGTTCGATAGCCCTCACCGGCAGGCAAATTCCGACAACTTCCAACAAGTTCTTTTGGATATCAGCTAGTGTATTGTTCCCAAATTCGTAAGCAATCTTTTTAATTAGTAGTTTTCATTTCCACTCCATTTTCAAACTGGTCAATGAAAGTTTCATATTGCAAAGGATCACCGTGGAACTTAGGAATTTCCGTTGGAGGTAAAGTGGAAGAGATATTATGTTGAGCTAGAGTCTCGCTAATTCTCATTTGATTCCACATCAAATCGCAGACTTCTCTAATTCCCTCCTTGGACTCAGAGGAACGGTAAACAGGCCTCTGAGAAGAGTGCTGGTCTGGATAGGTTTCGTCATGAGCACCATGACTGGATGTCCGTCCCTGGCTGGGAACAGATAAATGATAATCAGGCATCTGTAAATGTTGCTGTCTTGGGTAAGCTTTGTCACGAGTGCCATGTCTGGTTGCTTGTCTCTGGCTGGGCACAGATGGATGATAAGCAGCTCGAGCCTGTAAAACATGCCCCCATAAGGGATCCTGAAATGAAGATTTGTCGCCCATCCACTGGCTCTGTGTTAACTCTGAGTCACAAAGTCATATATTCTCTGTCTGTATATATGATGTAGGTGCTGCTTCCTTTCCTGTTAAGGAACCTTTATTCTGAGATACACTCGAGCAACTTCTGAATCTCCGACTCTCCATTGTCTCTTTCTTCATTGCGGCTATTTCCAACTTCATGGCCATTTCCAGTCGTTCCATCTCTCTTTTCAGCCTCTCTCTTAAACTGCCTTTCTCGCTCTTCAGCTTCTCTCTCAAACTGCCTTTACCGCTCCTCAAGCTTGTTTTCTTTCCAAGGCGGCAGTTTCCGAGAGAGCAGCAAGTTTAGCTTCAAATTACATTTGCTCAGAGACACTTGAGATCGAACTGGCTTACTTATTGATCTTTGTGTTGAAACGTTTGAGATACTACCTTGTGGCATTACTTCTTCCATTTGGGTACCTTGTCGCATAGCATCTTGGTCATTTTGTTCAACTTCATGCGGTCCTTTGTTCAACTTCAACTAACCATCTCTTTGCATCTTCCATAACATCATATATCTCCACCCTTTCTTTGAACCACTGGGTGTGTCTTTTGAGTTCTTCCTGAGGCAGCTGTGGATCCAGCAGTGTTTTTTTGTTTATCTCCAACCTCTTTACCGAGGCTGAATAGTTTGCCCAGATTAGTCCCTACTGTCTTCACGTTCTTATCTGATTCCATTAGTTCCTTCTGGAACTCAATTAACTTGAACATCTTCTTCCATAATTTGTCTCTATCCTTCTGGGTTTCTTTCAGGTAGGCTGCTTCTTCACCTCGCTTACCTGTCGAAGATTCCATGGCTCCCTCTGGTGGCGCTTCATTGCATGGCTTACCTGCTTCTTGGCAGACTACCAAATCTGCTAATAAGAGAAACAGGACTTCTTCAGTCTGCTTCTGTCTTTACTGATAACCATTCTATAGTTGAGCAAAAATCCATAACAATTGTTCATTCTGGTGCAGTGTTCCATAAACACCCAAAAGAATACAAAACAAAAATGGACTTTCAGAAAATATCCAATTATTTTCGAAGTATAGAAGTGACTTCAGTTCAGAAAGAATGTCTTATTTCAATTTCAAAACTTTTCAAAGCTAAGCACCTAGTATTACAGTCTTACTAGCTTCTTAGCTGCTTTCCAAAACTTAGTAGAACTTGAACTTCTAATACATCTATAGACTCTTAATCGGAGCCTGTTATTCACTTTATTTTTTTTTTAAATATTTTATTTTATTAGAAGTAAGTACAATCATATGGCACCAAATTGCCTAATGTATATTTTCATAATACATTTTATGTACAGCTTCTTATTTTTTTTTGGTTATAATAAAGAAGAATAAGAATAAGAAAAATAAATTAGATAGTAAAGGATAGAAAGACATGAGATATATAGTGTGTGAAGAAGAAGAAATCTACAGCATAGTACAATAGCTGTTCTACTTACATTTTCAATCAATTAAGTTTTCAATCTTCAGATAAGTTGCGTGGTTGTGTCAAGAGGCAAGGGGTAGGCTTTTAACCAGTCAAGCTATAATCTCTTGCCGAGATCTAGCACCTTCAGTTCCTCCTCTATGGAACCGAGCTTGGGGAGGAAGATTGCAACCTTCACGTGGTCTGCCCTGTTTCGACTAATGCAATCAACTCGACGTGCACAAACGGAAGATCAAATAGAACAAGTTGTCCAACAACTTTAGGCTGTGCATGCCACATGAAAGAAGAAGAAGTAGGAACCAAGCTTCAATTCCATTTCTATGGAACCAGTTCTTCTGGCAGTAAACTCACAGAGATCCAGCCCAATCTTCTATCCCTCTTCTATGGGAGCAATCTTATACCTCCTAGTAGTAAGGTAGCTTTCGACTATAATGTAGCGACAGATTTTTATATTGTTTCAAGGATATAGTCCTTTAGTCACTTTAATTGAAGGCAGGGGATCAGAAGGTAATCAATGTGCACTCACAAGCTCTCCACAAGACATTCAATGCCGTCGAAATGCCAGGATCCAGGATGTCACGGACAGAGTGCAGAAATTACTCAAAGTTGAAGGTGAACAGCCGGAAGTGGTAGTGCATGTCGGTACAAACGATGTCGGAAAGAAGGGGATGAATATTCTGAAGCGTGACTTTAGAGACCTCGGAAAAGTGCTGAAAAGCAGGACCTCCAGGGTGGTTATCTCCGGTTTGCTTCCAGTTCCTTGTGCTGGCGAGACCAGGAACAGAGAGATACAGGACCTGAATGTGTGGCTGAGGAACTGGTGCAGGGGGCAGGGATTTGGATTCTTAGACCACTGGGATCTGTTTTGGAGTAAGGGGGAACTATACAAAAGGGACGGATTGCACCGTAACAGGTGGGGTACAGGCCTTCTGGCAGGCAGGTTTTCCACTGCTACATGGGTGGTTTTAAACTGAATAAGGGGAGTGGGGTGTCAAATGGGATTGTCAAGGATAGAGTTAAAGGGAAAGAGAGAAAAGGGATAGTTAATGACCCCAGAATTAACAGGAAAGAAAGCTCACAAAGGGATAGAAGAGTATAGCCAAGTGTAATAGGGATTGATATGAAAGGTGACATGTGTAAGGAATTTAAAGTATTGTATATGAATGTGTGAAGTATAAGAAGTAAAGTAGATGAGCTTGAGACTCAGTTAGAGGTTGGTAGATATGACATTGTGGGGATTACTGAGACGTGGCTGCAGGAGGATCAGGCCAGGGAATTTAATATTCAGGGTTATACATCCTATAGAAAGGACAGGCAGATGGGCAGAGGAGGGGGGAGGGGGGGAGGGGGTAGCTCTGCTGATGAGGGATGGAATTCAGTCCCTTGAAAGGGAAGACATAGGGGCTGGTGAGGTAGAGTCACTGTGGATTGAGTTGAGGAATTGTAACAAATTGTGGTGATGTAGCTATTCCTGAACCTGGATGTTGCAGATTTCAGGCTCCTGTACCTTCTACCTGAAGGCAGCGGGGGGATGAGTGAGTGGCCAGGATAGTGTGCATCATTGGTGATGCTGGCAGCATTTTTGAGGCAGCAACTGCGATAGAATCCCTCGATGGTTAGGAGGTCAGAGACGATGATGGACGGGGCAGTGTTTACAACTTTTTGCCGTCTTTTCCGCTCCTGGGCGCTCAGGTTGCTGAACCAAGCCACGATGCACTCGGTCAACATGCTCTCTACTGTGCACCTGTAGAAGTTCGAGAGAGTCCTCTTTGACATACCGACTCTCCGTAATCTTCTCAGGAAGTAGAGGCACTGATGTGCTTTCTTTATAATTGCATCAGTGTTCTCGGACCAAGAGTGATCTTCAGAGATATGCACTCCCAGGAATTTGAAGCTCTTGACCCTCTCCACCATTGACCCGTTGATATAAATGGGACTATGGGTCCCCATCCTACCCCAAAGTCCATAATCAGTTCCTTGGTTTTGCTGGTGTTGAGAGCCAGGTTATTGTGCTGGCACCATTTGGTTAAACGGTCGATCTCACTTCTATACTCTGACTCATCTCCATCAGTGATACGTCCCTGATATTTTGATAGCTTTCTGATTATTTACAGTATCTGCTCACATTTCTTTATTAAATTATGGCTGCCTTCATTCCTTAGAATCTCAGAGCTCAGTGATCTCCCACTATTTAGATGATACATTTTGTTTTTCTGTTCCTGTCAAAAAAATGACAACTTCACATCTTCCCACATTGCAATTTAATATATCAAACACAAAAGGACAAAAAGTGCTGGAGTAACAAAGCAGGTCAGGCAGCTTCTCTGGAGAACATGAATAAGTGATTTTTCTGGTCAAGTCCCTTCTTCAGTCTTGTCCCAAAATGTCATGTATCTATGTTCTCCAGAGATGCTGTCTGACCTGCTGAGCTATTAAAACACATTTTGTCCTTTTGTGTATTTACCAGGAGTAATTAAGAGTTATTAATTATGTTGCCTGTTCTTCTCATTATACAGTTATTTTGCAAAATATATGTTCTCTTCTGCAGGCCATACTGCATAGCGATTAAGTTATCTTCAACCATGCTCCCACCAGATTTCAATACCAATCATAATGTTATTTTCATGGTGCTTCTTTGTTCTCGTGGTCGCAGCATTTCTCTGTGTTTCTCTCTAACTAGTAGTATCCTCCCAAAGCTTGACACAATATTTGACATCAAATCTCTGGTTATAGAACATATTTTCCTCCCTCTTTGTGTGTTATTGGAAAATTTAGCAACCAAACTCTTGGATCCTCCACCTAAGTTATGGAAAGAAATTGTGAAACATTGAGCCCCTAGATCTGAACTCGGTGGTACATCATTTGTTATACCTTGCCAATCTGATGCAAATATGAGCTATTTATTCTTCCTCTCTGTCTTTCCAATAATTTATCCATGCTAAAATAATACCTCTCATTATCACACTTGATATATATTTTTAGTTTTCTGCAGCAACTTTTAACGCTACATCTTTTTGGATTTTTTTTCTCCAAATAATACAAATTTATCTGGTTTTCCTCCATCCATGGCATCAAAGAAATTAAATAAACTGGTCAAATATAATTTCTCTTTTATAAAACCATATTGCCACGATATTTTAATGTAATTTAAGGCCAATGTACAAGCTTTCGTCCAACGAGCCTTAGGGTAATATACTTGTTAAAAATTAAAATATAAGAACATTTTGTCTTTAACTGATTGATTATCTATTTAGTAGTTGGAGGCAGATATATACATATATATATATAATTAGAGTCATGGAGTTATATGGCATGGAAAAAGACCCATTGGCCCAACTTGTTCATGTCGACTAAATCACTCACCTGTGATAATCACATTTGGCTGCATTTGGCCTGTGGGCCACAAAATTGTTTCGATATATGTACCTCTTTGAAACAAAAAAACACAATAGTCTTGTTTTATTTCTCACGTGGTAAAGTTAAAAACAGTCAACACATTTAGGTAGTACTTAAATCTAGTTCGTAAAACAGTAACCTGTAAGGCTACAGACTAAGTCCGGGAACGTGGGATTAGTTTGGGTAGGAAGGAACTGCAGATGCTGGTTTACGCCGAAGATAGTCGTAAAATGCTGGACAGCGAGACAGGCAATGTCTCTAGATAAAAGGAATGGGTGACTTTTTGGGAAACATTGTTTTGTCCTAAAGAACTAATAGGCCTCCTGTTGTCCAATATTTTGTCTGTGATTCTGTGATCAATGTAATTTGGGGATTTTTATTTCCCCTGTTAAATTAACGTTAGGTCACCCAAAAAAAAATCCATTCTGTTCATAAATATGTCAGCTGCATAATGGAGCAACACCAAGCAGTGGACAATTGGAGGCAGCTGCAACATTTAATACATGCAGCTGCTGTACAAAGGAGCCTTAATTGTTGTTAGACCAGCAGGTGCATTGACTGTGAGAAAACAAATCATGTTTTGTTTATGAATGTAGTTTGAAAAATGTATTTGGAAGAAATACTTAAGTGCTACTTTTTTCTCTTTGGCATTCTGAGCATGTTCCCATGAACAGAGAAAGAATTAGCATTTTAATATCTATATAATTACATTTTAATTATATAGATATTAAAATGCTAATGCTAAAACTTGACCACTTCCGGGTTGCACTGTATATTGATTTTAGACAAAATGCTACCACTTACGGCTGTGATTTTTGGCCATCTGACTCATAGTTCCCCTCCAGCTGTCAGGGCCAGATGATTTTTTCCCATCGATGAAAAATAAAAGACATTAATGTTTAAAAAATGTTGAGATTCTATCTCCTGTCAATCATGCCAAGAAGGCCATGCCCCTTATGGTGGGAGTGGGAGGGACTATAAAACTCGGAGGTATGGATGGGCCTCAGTCTCTGCAAGACGGGGCAGCGAGAGGTCAAGACTCTCAGTCTGAGCTGTGAAAAACACTGAACATGTGTCTACTAAACTGTGTGTAGTTTTACTGACCTGTGGTTTGAAAATGAAGTTTGAAAATGAAAATGCGGTTGGTTTGAAAAAGTGGTTGGTTTGAAAATGTGGTTGGTTTGAAAATGTGGTTGGTTTGAAAATGAAAATGAAGTTGGTTTGAAAATCAAAATGTGCTTGGTTTGAAAATCAAAATGTTGTTGGTTTGAAAATGTGATTGGTTTAAAAATGAATATGTGGCTGGTTTGAAAATGTGGTTGGTTTGAAAATGAAAGTGTGGTTGGTTTGAAAATGTTGTTGGTTTGAAAATGAAAGTGAGGTTGGTTTGAAAATGTGGTTGGTTTCAACATGAAAATGTCGTTGGTTTGAAAATGTGGTTGGTTTGCAAATGAAAATATGGTTGTTTTGAAAATATGGTTGGTTTTAAAATGTGGTTGGTTTGAAAACAAAAATGTGGATGTTTTGAAAATGTGGTTTGAAAAGGTAGTTTGAAAATGAAAATGTGCTTGTTTGAAAATATGGTTGGTTTGAAAATGTGGATGGTTTGAAAATGTGGTTGGTTTGAAAATGAAAATGTGGTTGGTTTGAAAATGAAGTTTGAAAATGAAGTTTGAAAATGAAAATGTGATTTAAAAATCTATATGATTAAAAGTCTAAACTTTTGCACTTCTTGTTTCCACTGTTTATTGATATTAGAAAAAAGCTACCACTTACGGCTGAGATTTTTGAATCTTACTCAGAGTCCCCAACTGTCAGGCCAGAGGATTTTTCCCATCGATAAAATATAAAAGTTTATTAATGTTTAAAAAATGCTGAGATTCTCTCTCCTGTCAATCATGCCATGAAGACCACGCCCCTTCCGGTGGGAGAGGAAGGGACTATGCAACTCAGAAGTGTGGACGTGCCTCAGTCTCTGCAAGATGGGGAAGCGAGAGGTCATGACTCTCAGCCTGAGCTGTGAATATCACTGAACACATGTCTACTAAACTGTGAGTGTTATTTATTTATTTATTTTTAATTTAATTTTTTGTTGTTGTTTATTTTATTAGAAGTTAATACAGTACAAAACAGTATAGTGGAATGTAATTTTAGGTGGCAACTATGTCATACCATAATCCATTCTATGTACAACCTCTAATTTTATGTAATGAAAAGGAAGTAAGCAAGACAAGAAAAAGTAAACAATAGAAAGAGGAAAAAGTGGAAAAATAGATGGTAGAGAGTAGAAAACATGAAGTGTGTATATATATATTAAAAAAAAAAAGAGAAAGTGGAAAGTAGAAATAGAAGAGAAGGCCCCTTAAAAGAGAATTTTTTAAATCTGTATTCGGAGATGAAGATCTATCCACGACATGAACTGAACTCAGCAATCTTTACGGTACCGCTGCATCACATGATTCCAAAAAGTCGATGAAAGGAGACCAACTCCTTAAGAATTGGTCATATTTATCTATTAGTCGGAGTCTCATTTCTTCAAGGCATGCTATGGCCGTCATATTCCTAATCCACATTTTAACAGTTGGTGTGGTTGTATTTTTCCAAAATTTAAGTATCAATTTCTTTCCAATTATTAACCCATAATTAAAAAAAACATTTTGGTCTTTATTTAAATTGGTATCTCTCCTATTATTCCAAATATAATCCATTCTGTTTTGAGTTCAATTCTTGACTTGAAAAGCTTTGTAAATATATCAAATATATCACTCCAAAATTTATTCAACTTTGTACATCCTACAAATGAATGTGTTATATTAGCGTTTTGAAACAAACATTTATCGCATCTGGGAGGGACGTTTGGATAACATTTATTCAACTCGTTTTTGAATAATATAGTCTATGTAATAATTTGAATTGAATTAAATTATGTCTTGCATTAATAGAACAGTTATGTGTATTCATCAAATAATTTTCCCATCTATCCTTCGAGATCTTTATCATTAGCCCAATCTTCCCTTAGTGCTTCTGTTGAGGGTGATTCTCTATTTAATATATTATTATAAAAGTATGATATTAATTTTTATGAATCAGCCTTAATATTCATTGCTTCTTCTGAAGGGTCTAAAAATATAGTTTGAAATCTATGTGTATATTTCTTCATAAAGTCACATACCTGTATATACTTAAAATATTGATTATCCTTCAATTTAAATTTAAATTTTAATTGTTGAAATGATAACAGTTTGCCCAATTCATAAATATCCCCTACTTTCCTAATCCCCAGTCTATCCCATTGTTGATATGTGTTGTCGATGAGAGAAGGTTTGAATGCGCGGTTGTTCAATAGTGGGGTTAGTACTGATAAATAGTAAGATTAAACGAGAACTTACCAGTTTGAAGTTTGATCTGTATTTTATGAGGAGTTACGATGAGGGATTACGTGAAGAAGCCCGTCCCAGGACGCGTTGCGGCATACTTCAAAGCAGCGGTGTGGAATCACAGAAAGACACAAGTATTTGAAGTAACATAGTAAAGAACAAAGAGACATCCATTATCAGTTTGATCCATGTAATGAGGGTGGGAGCGGAGGGCACGTAATCCCTCATCATAACTCCTCATAAAATACAGATCAAACTTCAAACTGGTAAGTTCTCGTTTAATCTTACTATTTTACTTCGGAGTCACGTGAGTGATTCCGTGAAGATTTCAAAGCTCTGTGATTTCAAACCGTGTAACAGTTTTACTACACTCACTGCCGAAGTCTTTGAGGGAGGAAGTGTGTATCGTAACCAACCAATGATTCTGTTATAGAAAACCCAATGGTATTTTACAATAGACACTGAAGAAATTTAATGCTCCCTTTGGCTAATCTGAATATTTGCAGATTGGAATCTTTCCTGCAAATGAAAAACAGGTTTTGTCAACAGTTTATAATAAATTATTTCTCTCTGAACGTTTTACCCCCACTATTCTGCTGGAGCCAGGATGTGGTTTATAGGTACGTCCATTCTTTTGCCGTTGACGTGGAAGCTTCTCCTGTGGGATGACAACTTTGACATGTTAGTTTTATCCCAAGAGCTTTAACCTGCTTGAGCCATTTCAAAAAAGGCTTGTTACCCGACCACAAGGTTTTTTGTAACCAACCCACAAGGCTTTTCATCTCCCTCGCATAATTAGGTTGTGTCTATGTAAGGTAAAAAAGGGTCTTGGTACATTACCGTGTTCTCTGGCGGGTAAGCCCGGATTTTATGACTGGATAAAGTATTCCTGGTCTGGTTTGACCATTCCCTGGACAAATGATAGAGATCTGGTCTGAAGCTGTGAGCATGGTGTCCAGTTGAAATAGGAGTAGTGACTGGACCCTCTGTGCTGCTCCATGTGCCTTTAACATATGTTTTTAGTGCATAGAAGGTTCAGGTTTTGGACTCTGGCTGGTGGGATCCCCTGAAGTGTGGTTAACCACTGTGACATCCCATATATAGGTGTACATTGTCTAGGGGTTTAGAGTTTTAATACCCTTCATTACCACCAGCCAGTGACCCCATGGCCTGTTGTCCTGTAGCTGTTTTGAAAAAGAACAGGCAGGGCAATTCTAGCTGTGTTGATGGCACTGTAGCCGAATCCTTCATCATGATGAAGGTTCTCCAGGAATTCCAGTTCGTAGTACCTGATTCGGATGAGTAGGTTTTCCCCTTTATCCTTGCAGTACTTCTCTTGATGCTGGACAAGTGTTGTAGTCCAGTGGATGTTCAAAAGGATGCTGACATGGTGTCGATTATTCAGTATAACAATCCCAGTCCCAGAGGTTTGCGCAGAATCTGCAGCTCAGGAGCTTATTTCTCATGGCACAGTAGATTTGTGCCCGGCTCCGATATTAATAATTCTGGGTACTGGAAAAACACCATCCAAGTTCCAACAACCATGTCATGGCGTGAAGTGAAACAAGGCCTGCGTAAGTCCGTCAGGTACTATCAAATACCTGAAGCAGAATCCTTTTGTACTGTGCGTTGTTCTCGATTGGTGAGGCAGAAGGGAAAATACATAAAATTAATTTCACCAATGCTGCGTGAACGCATTTGTCTATCAATATTATAAATACATTCTTGAATGACAACATGACCTATAGGCCAGAAAAGCTAATATATATAGCTGACGATCTTTCTGCTGGAACTATCTGTCCCAGAGAAATGTTTTAATGAGGATTCCACTGGCCCAGGGTCTGGTTTCCCCCCGCGACATACATAGGACATCCCCAAACACCTGGTGATATAGCGTTAATGCAAATAATCGATATCAGTTTCACATTCCATTTTAATTGTCATTGTCAGTGTACAGTACAGCGACAATGAAAATGCATTAATATCTGTTGCATCATATAGCTTGATAGTTTTGTTAAACTTTATATGAAAACATCTAATTGATGTTGTCCTTACTTTTATGTGACCTGGTGTCTGTCACCTTATTTTGCTTACCAGGCAGGTAAGTTGTTGATAGTCCAATACCTCTATGGATATACCATTGCCAAATTGTTTTGACCAACTTGTCATATGATACCGACTTTATGCTGCCATATGGTTAATATAGGCCACCTCCATAGTGTAGTCTTATTTATACCCATACATGCAAGTGCTTAAACTCATAATTTTCACCCGAGCATTTTTTTTTTTTTTTTTTTTAGATACTTAATGCCCAGTATAAGTGGTAACCCCACCACTGTCTTTCTGATATTATTTCAGTGGGTAACTTCATGAGATGCTCAATGACAACCTATATGTTGATTTTGATACTAACATCTGAATCATGTAGACAGAAAATGGTACCATTTTCCCCCAATTACTCTGTTATTTGTCGAGTAGTTGGTAGTTTGACCATTAATTTGTTCTTTGTTTGTGCCAATTCAACTATGTTGTCTCTTGGCAACATTAAAGTTACGTGGACTGAATTAATATGAAAGCCAAGATAGTCCAAGAAAGCGCTCTATTTGCTGGTAGGAACCAGACCCACCTACCTCCATGGTTATTGGCGGGGTTGTGTTTTTTCCCTTTGAGTGTTCGTCCCCTGTCGGCGTGCTGGCGATGTTGGGGGGAGGCGCATTTTCCAGGGGGTCCGCTGCAGGCCCTGACCTAAAAAAGGTTTCTGGGGATAGTGCGGCCCCAAGCTTTGACCAGTCGCATATTCGGGACGCCGACTGGTAGATACAGTGGTGTGCTGCCGCCTGGGTGGAATGAAGAGCTTTGGTATGTTCGCTGCCGGTGGTGCCCTCATGAGGCTAAAGGTCTTAGACGCCTCCTCCATCTCTTTGAGCTGTTTGTTCAAGTCCTTCCCAAATAAAAAATGAGTCGGTCTCTACTGATGGAGTTTTGCATAATCCTGCAAATTTAGGATTGAGGGCCGGCCTGATGTTGTCTCTTCTCAGGTTATTCAGCTCATATTGTGTCGTGCACATGAGTGCCAGGACATCCTGTTGGTGAGATGTCATATCTACGGTCTCGACACCCCGCGCATAGGCTGTTATAGCCGCCGTGAGGAGGCGAAGAATGCGCTGGAGTTTGACCTCCTGTGTCCGAATCGGTCGCCCCACGTTGCCCCATATTTGAGGATTGAGGCTCTTGACCTTGAGAGCCTCACAATTATCCGGGGCTGTGTGCTCCTCAAGCACTTGGGCGAGCACCTTCTCCTGCAGTGGTTTGTTGGAGAGATGGTTTATGCTGGCAGCCATCCTTGGCTCCAGTGGTGCTCCAACCCGTGGGGTAGCGACGAATCGGCTTACGACCCCCAGCAGCTCTTCCTGCACACCCTGCTCTCTTTCGGCTCCTTCCGCCTGCCCCATACTCAGACCAGCCTGCCCCTGGTCACCGATGCTAACCTCCCATTCCTGGTCCGAGGTCGCAAAGGGAGGTGCCGGACTCAGCACCATGGAGGGGGCGCCTGTCCTGTCTGTCCGAGAGCGCTGCTGCTCTTGGTAGACCATCCCCTCCAATAGCTGCTGGATGCAGCTTAGGCGGCTGTCTCTCCCCCGCTTTGGGGTGGACATTTCCCCTCCCCCCGACGAATCGGAGACGACCGGCCGTTTGGCTTCCTAGCCCCTTTCCCAGTCCGCCGTGTAGGCTCTGGCGAGACAGGCTCTGGCGAGACTGGCTTGGCTCGGTCTCAGGGATAGCGAAAACCGCTCTACGAGCGACGCTGCCGCCGGTTGCTGCCCCGCTGGTAGAGTTGGAGCGGGGCAGTTCCTCTTTGCGAGTTCTGCGTTGTGTTCCTGAACTCTGTAATAAAACACAACTGCAAACTCACCTTTCCAATGCCCAAGAGTCGTTCCTGCAGCTCAGGCAGCTGTCTCTCCCCCTCCTGGGTGGAGAGACTTCCCAGTCCAATGTCGTTCCACTGCCGGGTTTTCCACACATCCAGCCCGCTCCCTTTTGCCGTTGACGTGGTCAGGGCTAGCGGGCTGGCTCGGTCCCGATGTCGGGTTTGCGGACCGCCCGCTAAGCGGTCCTACCGCCTGTTGCTGCCCTGACTCTCTCTTGAGCGGGCAGGTGCAGCATATTTCCCCCCTCAGCCCGCAGCTGATGCTGGCGGGCTTGGTGCAGAGTCGGGAGCGGGCCGCTGATTAGCGGACCTCGCTCTCCTCTCCTGTACTCGGGCTGCTGCTCACCTGCACTCGGGCTGCAGCGTACTCCACGCCAGCTCTGCACAGTGGGTTCCCCTAACGGCTCCGCAAATGTCGGAAGCCTTCTCCCGCCCGCCTGCCTGCCTGCCTCACCTGGACAGTGCGTGGAGAGCGAGCGAGGACTAAGGGGAACCCCCAACGGAGCGCTAGCGCCGTCTTCCAGCTGTCACTGTAGCCCCTGGGGAGATTTTCTCGGCACCGGCACAGGTCCCATTCATGGTCCGCCGGCGCTCTGTCTCCCTGGTAGCGTCTTTCCTCCCCTCCCTCGAACGGGAAACTCCTGCCAGAGTCCACGGGGGCCGCTTGCACGTCCCTGCGGGAAAAAAAAAACAAGCAGACGCAAAGGGGCTGTAAAAGTAAAGGTAAGTACTTACCTAAACTTAGATTCTCTCTCGTTTCTTCGGGAGCCCTGACTCCCGGCTGCCGCTTTGCATGCCGAAAACGTAATGCCGCAACGCGTCCTGGGACGGGCTTCTTCACGGAATCACTCACGTGACTCCGAAGTAAAATTATTTAATTTCAAGGATACTTTTATTTGTTTCCAAATTCTTATTATATTGTGAATAATTGGGTTCTTCTTATATATTATATTATTCAATTTTATCGGTGAGAGCAGGATCGTTCCTATATCATGTGGATAGCACTCCTCTTTCTCCATTCTTATCCACTCCAACTGCTGAGTGGAACTATCCAGCCAGTACATTATGTTCTTAATATGCACTGCCCAGTAGTAATACATAAAGTTAGGTAAGAATGCTGTTCATTGATTACAGCTCAGCATTCAACACCATTATACCATCAAAACTGATCACCAAACTCGGTAACCTGGGCATCAACCCCTCCCTCTGCAACTGGATACTGGACTTTCTAACCAACAGACCCCAGTCTGTTAGGTTCGACAAGGACGCTTCTTCAACCCTCACCCTGAACACCGGCGTTCCACAGGGCTGTGTGCTGAGCCCCCTCCTCTACTCCCTCTTCACCTATGACTGCACACCTGTACATGGTACTAACACCATCATCAAGTATGCAGATGATACAACGGTGATTGGCCTCATCAGCAACAACGATGAGTTAGCCTACAGGGAGGAGGTCCAGCACTTAGCAGCATGGTGCGCTGACAATAACCTGGCCCTTAATTCCAAGAAGACCAAGGAGCTCATTGTAGACTTCAGGAAGTCCCGAGGCGGCACGCACACCCCCATCCACATTAACGGGACGAAGGTGGAACGTGTTTCTAGCTTCAGGTTCCTGGGAGTCAACATCTCCGATGACCTCTCTTGGACCCACAATACTTCAACTCTGGTCAAGAAGGCTCACCAGTGTCTCTTCTTCCTGAGGAGACTGAAGAAGGTCCATCTGTCTCCTCAGATCCTGGTGAACTTCTACCGCTGCACCATCGAGAGCATAGTATGGTATGGCAACTGCTCTGTCTCCGACCGGAAGGCATTGCAGAGGGTGGTGAAAATTGCCCAACGCATCACCGGTTCCTCGCTCCCCTCCATTGAGTCTGTCCAAAGCAAGCATTGTCTGCGGAGGGCACTCAGCATCGCCAAGGACTGCTCTCACCCCAACCATGGACCGTTTACCCTCCTACCATCCGGGAGGCGCTACAGGTCTCTCCGTTGCCGACCCAGCAGGTCGAGGAACAGCTTCTTCCCGGTGGCTGTCACTCTACTCAACAACGTACCTCGGTGACTGCCAATCACCACCCCCCCCCCGGACACTTATTATTATTTATTCAAATCATTTGCTATGTCGCTCTTCCAGGGAGATGTTAAATGCATTTTGTTGTCTCTGTACTGTACACTGACAATGAAAATTAAAATTGAATCTGAATCTGAATCTGAATCTGATAAACCCCCCCAACTTCTTTAGATTTGCGCAAATGCTTTTGTTGAATTCTATGTGTTCTGTAGTCCCATATCAAATTAGTGATAGTGGAATCTAGTTTTTTTTTTTAATATTTTGGAATATATATTGGGATCGCTTGAAACAAATATATTAATTGTGGTAAGAAAGTCATTTTTATAGCGTTACTGTAATTCTACCTATCAATGAGAGTGGAAGTGTTTTCCAAAATTTAATCATATCATTCAGTTTATTTAATAGTGGTATAAAATTGGCACTAAATAATGATTCTTCTCGTAATTTGAATACCCAGATACTTGAATTTTTCTGTTGCAATTTTGAAGGGGAATTTTAGTAAGTGTCTCGAATCCTGTGGTTTTAAAGACATAATTTTGCTTTTATTCCAATTTATTCTGCATCCTGAAAAAGAGCCGAATTCCTCAATCAGTGTTGATAAGGTGGGTATACTCGTTTGTGTATTAGTAATATATAAAAGGATATCATCAGCATTATAATGAAATTTTATTCTTTGAGTCCTTAGTGTTATATCCGTGAATATTCGGGTGATTTCTAATCCTTTCGGCCGGCGGTTCTATCATAAGGGCAAATAGCAATGGTGATAGTGCACACCCTTGCCTATTACCCCTTGATAAGTAAAATTTTGGAGTATTGTTAGTTAATATTCTTGCCGTAGGTCTATCGTAAGGTAGCAAATTTTTGGAGTACCTTGTATAAATACTGCCATTCTACTTGATCAAATGCCTTCTCTGCATCCAACGTGACAACTGAAATATCTTCATTGTCCTCATTATGAGAGTACATTATATTGAAAAGCCTTCTCAAATTATTAAATGATTGTCTTTTGGGTATAAATCCCATTTGATCCGTATTTATTAAATTGTTAATATAATTATTTAGCCTTCTGGCTAGAATCTTTGCAAAAATGTTCTGATCCGTATTTAGAAGTGAAATAGCTCTATAAGAACCCGGTTCATCTAAATCTTTATCTTTTTTTCATATAAGCATTATTGTTGCTTCTGCTAGGTTTTCTGGTAGTTTATTTTCAGTATAAGCCTGCGTGCATCAATTGAATAATCTTGGTACAATTGACTCCTGAAATCTTTTATAAAATTCATTACTAAAACCGTCTGGTCCTGGGGTCTTCCCATTTTTCAGTGAGTTTATTATTTGTATTATTTCTTCACTAGTAATCCGTGCTCCTAATTGCTCTTGTTCTAAACTATCCAATTTTGGGAACTTGCAATTATCTAAAAAAATTGTAATTTTACTTACATCTGTATTTATTTTAGATGTATATAAATTATGATAAAATTGGGCAAACCTCTTATTAATATCCTTAGGCAATGTTAGAAACTCATCCTTATCCGATTTAATTTTAGTAATAGTATTTTCCTTTTCTCGTTGCTTCAGTTGCCTCGCAAGCAGTTTATGTGGCTTATCCCCAAATTCGAAGTATGCTTGTTTTGTAATTTGGAATAATCTTATTACTGTAGCCGATATTATTCTATTGACTTTATATTTCAATAAAGTTATCTTATTATGTTCATTTATGGTTGGGTCAGTTGCATTGTCCAGTTCTAGTAATTTTATTTTCTGTTCTGTCCGCTGAACTTCTCTTTTATTTTCCTTATTTTGAAAACTTTGGTAAGTGATTATGACACCGCGAATATATGCCTTGAAGGTTTCCCATAATAGCGGTGCAGAAATACCCGGCGTGTCATTTATTTCGAAAACATTTTGTTTGTTCTTTTATATACTCATAACCCTGCAGGTTATTTAATATGTGTGCATTGAATCTCCAAAAAGGTTTTATACTAGGCATTCCCTCAATTTTAAGTATAAAAGTCAATGGTGAATGATCAGAAATAATACTATTATGATATAATGGTTTATTCGTATACAGGATTAATTTTGTGTCCAATAAGAAATAGTCAATTCGCGAATAAGTTTTGTGAAGTGATGAATAAAATGAGTATTCCCTACCACTGGATTTGCTATTCTCCAAACATCAGCTATGTTATTATTTTTTATATGTATTTAAAAATTCACAGGTCTTAGTTTTAACAAGATGCTTGCCTAGCTTTATTGATTTATCTAAGTATGGGTCTATAACACAGTTGAAATCTCCCCCCATTATTATATTTTGAAAATTATGCTCTGCGATTAAATCTATTATTTTCCTAAAAAATAGTGGGTTCTCAAAATTATGCGCGTAAATATTTATCATAGTTAATGGTGTATTGTAAATTTCTCCCGTGACTATAGCATATCTTCCCCCTTTATCAAATATGGATTTCTTTAATTTAAAAGGTATACCCGGCCGAATTATAATCGCCGTGCCTCTTGCTTTAGAGGTGAATGAGGAGTAATAGGTTTGACCTATCCAATTTGCCTTTAATCTGATCTGAGTTTGTTGTTTCAAATGTGTCTCTTGTAGGAAAGCAATATCCATATTTAATTATTTTAATTGTGCCAGAATGTTACCCCTCTTAATTGGCTCATTCGCACCTCTGATGTTCCAACTACAGAAGGTGAGACCTCCAATATTTATTCGACTATTATCTTGCATTGGCTATTATTACCAGACTGTATGATTCATGTGATGCAGCCAAGTGCTTCGGAATCACGAATCCAGTTGTCCATAATTTCTACAGTAGTTTTACACCTCCTGACACTATTAAACATAATTAAGGGAAAGAGAAAAACATAAAATAAAGTGTACGTGAAAATTATTAAGTTATACACCACATAATTGTGAATAAACAAAAAAAGTGAATGTAATTTATCAAAAAAAGCGATAAATTACAAAAAAGCCACCTAAGGTAGCTAGATTTGTTTTTAAATTGACCTCCGTCGATGAGATTATGCACTGGGCCTTATCCCCCATTAGAATTTGACCCAACATTAGTCGGTTCCCTCTAATTGTTACCAAAATTATCATATCAGGTCAATTAATCGCTGAACAGTTTAAAATAGAATAAAATAAAAGGGAAGGTAGAAGATTTGGATTAAAATAAAAGTAATTATGGGTTAAAGTACCTCGTCAATAATTACACTTTTCATTTACCTGTATGTTAGTTAATTCATAATTAGTATTTAGTATTTAAAATATATGTCTAACCTCCCCCATCCTTCCTGCTATATAGTTAGTGTTAGTATAGGACATTACGCCTTTAACGTTGGTTGAGTTTATTGCGTGTAATTGGTTAATTAGTTAGTTAGTTATATGTGTAAATAATAGGTCATATAGTGTGGAACAGATGCCTCATATCATGGCCATTTCAAAAGGAGACGGTGTCATAGTTCTCCGTGCTGAAGGGTTTGGTGACGAGCTTGCGACCTTGAGCTTTCATATGTGCTTTCAGTTCGGGAGTTTAATTCGGCCTCTGTTATTAAACAACACATTCTTGCCAAATAAGCCTATCTGGTAACCGTCTGAAGCGTTCTAGTGTCTTAATTGAAACAGAAAAAACAAAGTTCCACAGATAAAATGGCTATTATTTTGTTCCTCCTTGAATTTTGTTTAAAATCTCCTGGGCGTATTTGGAAGCAGAGTCCGAGTCTGTGAATGAGCATTGCTTGCCCTTAAACGTAATTAGCATTTTCACTGGATAGATCACGCCATAACGAACTTCAGAATATCCATATAAAATACTGCTTGCCCTTTTAAACTCGCGACTTTTTGCCAGAATTTCCCGAGGATAATCCCTGTAGAATCTTACGATATTATCAGCGAATGTAAGATTTTCTCCATAGGTTATCTTCTTTAATAGAGTTTCCACACTAGGGCAGGGCCATCACTGAGTTGTCCACACCTCTCTGAGTTGTTGTTAATAAGGTCAATGAGTTCAATATTGTTGAATCTGACAAGGGTACTGTTGCATTTAGGATCTTTGGAACTGTCAGGTTACTGGACATCCACACTTGGGTAAAAGCAGTGGATTGATCCCTTTGAAATCAAACACATTCTCAAGCTATTTAAATATAAAATGTAGCCCACTCAAACCTATTGTATTCCACAATTAATATTTGTAAAATATTTGTAAAATGTGCAATAATTGATGAATAATGAATGCTGCTGCTATTAGCTCTAATGTTGACAGGTGGTTCTGAATTGATAGTATCCTTTCATAAGCAATCTTATTCCTGGCCAATATTTAATGGGATTTTTTTCGGTAAAGTTGGTCATCCAAAGAGAGTAAGGGGCTTTAAATGGGGAATCTAATAGCTCAATTAATACGAATAAAACTGCTTAGACACAGACAAATAACTCTTCGTCAGATGTGGAATTAATTGAAAAAGTAGTTAGGTTGTATAAGGAATGCAATTTATTTGCAAATTTAATCTCACCTGGCTTGACTGTGGTTAGATTGAATGGTTGGTATGGAAATTGATTTTACCCACTTAGAGAATTTAATGGAAAATGGTCTGTCCGGCGACATTATGATCATCTAATAGCAATAAATCATGAATAAAGATTGATGCAAGACAGTTTCCATTTAAATCCATATTTTGGTTATGCACAGACAATCTTTAGGACTTTGATTCTCCTGCTGTCCAGAAGTCTTTCTCCTTATTGGAGTATTCCATATACCCCTGTACTTTGCATTTCTTGCATTTTATTCTTGGATAATTAAAACAGTTCCCTCATAATCTTTCCACGATTCTCCCACTTCCATGCTCACTTTTTCATGAATTTATAACAATTATTTGTTGCTGAAAAGTAAGAGATTAGGGGGCATTCTTGATTATTAACATCCTAAATATTATACATAGCACATCATTTTTTTTGCTCCATCACCAATTTGAAAATTAGGATTACATCCAATGTAGCTGTAAAGGAGTCAAGTCTGACACACTGTAACTTTACTGAGTATTTAATAAAGGCACATGTCAAACACGTCCCAGTACTGACTGCATCTAGTCTTCAGGCGTACTGGAACCAAGGGAGGAGCAAGGGGAAGATATCACAGATTATACTGAGATGACTGGGCATGGTTAGTGCTATTGAGGTAGCTACATTATAGGTTGCATGCATAAACCATCTCCATCCTTTCCCTTGGAAATCTAAAATTGAAGTTATAACAGTGGCAGTGTGATTATACAACACATGCAAATTTAAACAAAATCACCGTAGCGGACAGGAGGTTTGACAACTCGACCCGAGCATGTGCGTATAGCAGCACCACCCTCCCCACCAGATAGAAGAGGAGGCGGAGCAGTAGCAGCCGGGAAGGAGAAAGTCGGCGGAGACCCAACCGGGAATGCGGAAGATGACCCAACCAGCACGGGTGATCCAGGAGAGTAGGCGGGGGAGAAGAAGGAGAAGGAGAATGAGCAGGGGAGGAGATCATCTCCCCCCAAACCCAGGAAGCGCAGAGGGAGGAGAATGCGGCAAGCGAACTGACCAGGGCATGCAGGGAGCTGTGGGGTAATTAGTAGTGGCAGGCTCGAAACGCAACGGAGGAGCGTAGGGATCCAGAGGAAGAGGCTGAGGCTTGTTAACGGCCAACAGGTGCTGGCGGCTCTGGCAGTAGACAGTTCCATCAAAGTCCACCAGGTAAGATCTCGGGGAATCGTCCACACCAATAACGGTTGCGAGTCGGGAGAATCCGGTGGCTGTCTGCATGCAAACGACCTGGCCAGGCAGTAGTTGTGAGAGCGGGTGGCAGGACTTGGCGTGAGAGTGGCGCTGTACCTCATGCTTGTGAGCAATCCGTTGCTGGACGGCGGCAGGCTGGAGGACCTTGGGCACCACGAATTGTTGGGCGATTGGCATAGGTGAGCGAAGCAAGTGGGACATCAGAAGCTGTGCAGGGGATCGCATGGTAGGGTCCCATGAGATGTTGCAAAGGTTTAGTAGACAAGGTAGAAGTCACCATTGGAGAGACAAGACTGCTCGAGCAAATTCTTGGCACTGCGGACAGCTCGCTTGGCCAGGCCGTTGCTCTGCGGGTATTCAGGGCTGCTGGTATAGTGAGTGAAGTTCCACTTCACAGCGAAAGCCTGGAACTCTGCACTGGTGAACTGATGGCCGTTGTTGGTCTGCAAGCGGACCGGGGACCCAAAGGTAGCAAAGTGTCTGTGCAGATTACTGATAACCATTTCAGAGTTGATAGCAGGGAGAAGATCCACTTCAAACCAGTTGGAGTATGAATCAACCAGCACCAGGTGGTGCTTGCCTCGCCATTCGAATATGTCAGCAGCCAGCTAGGTCCAGGGCATGGCAGGCGCAGGCTGCTGCAGAAGTGGCTGGCGCTGCTGATGTGGGGCAAGAGTGTTGCAATCAGGACAGGAGGCTACTCGGGCTTTAATGTACTTGGCCATGCCGGGCCAATAGTATTGTTCTTGGGCATGTGAGACAGTGGCATCGGCTCCGGGATGCCCCATGTGGGCAGCGTTATAGTACAAGTCGTATAGGGAGGCAGGGACGACCACCTTGTGACCCTTGACGATGATGCCGTCCCAGAGCACCAGTTCATCGCGGACCAGAAAGTGGGCGCCCGCAGGCAGCGAGGTGCGTCTGCTGGGCCACCCCCGCTGGATGACAGCTGCGAGCTATTGCAGGTCGGGGTCGTTGGCAGTGTGCTCAACCAGGCACTGCAGCTGCTTAGAGGGAACAAAGTTGACATTTAGTACCTGCAGATCCTCCTGCTCGTACTGGTGCCTGTCACAGGAGGACCGGGGGGCCCTGGACAGTGTGTCGGCCATATGCATCTCGGTGCCCCTCTTGTTCACTATCAGAAATTCGAACCGCTGGAGCTGTAACATCATTCACTGGAGTCTAGCTGGAGCGATGTGGATAGGCTTATTGAGGATGGTCACCAAGGGTTGATGATCCGTCTCGGCGGTGAACCTGGTACCGAAAAGGAAGTCCTTGAACTTGGAGCAGGCGAATACGATTTGTGCATAGCGCTGCTCAGTGTCTGTCATGGTACGCGAGGCATAAGAAATGGGCTGCAGAGAGCTGTCATCATAGAGTTGCAGGCAGGCAGCCCCGAGTCCGAAGCGGGAAGCATCACACGTAACTACAATCGGACGTTGCAGATCGAAAAACTTGAGAGTCGGTGTGTGCTGATCAGCTTTGTTTTGAGAAAGTCGAAAGCCTGCTGGTGTTGGGGAAACCAGGACCAGGCAATGTTTTTTTTCGTCAGTTATCTCAGGGGTGCGCTCAACTCGCTGAGGTCGGGGATAAACTTCCCCAAATAGTTGACCATGCCCAGGAAACGCTGCAGGCTGGTCACGTCGGTCGGGGCAGGCAGCTCGGAGATAGCGTTGGTCTTCTGCGGATCAGGTTTCGGCCCGTGGGCTGTGAAAATGTGGCCAACATAGGGTACTTCAGCTACACGGAAGTTGCACTTTGACGGGTTAAGTTTTAAGTTGATCTGGCGAGCGCGGTCTAGAATCCGTCGGAGGTTGTGGTCGTGCTCAGCAGCATTTTTCCCATAAACCAGGATGTCATCCACGATAATGGCACATGGCAGGCCAGCAAACAGTTGCTCCATGGAGCGTTGAAACACTTCGCTGGCAGAGTTGATGCCGAACGGCATCCGCAAAAATTTGAATCTTCCGAAGGGGGTGCCAAAAGTGATTAAGTCTGAGGAGTGTTTGTCTAGAGGTATTTGCCAGAATGAGCTCCTGGCATCAAGGACAGAGAACACCGTGGCCTGACCGACCTGGGCAGCAACATCTTCTACAGTCCTCATGGGGTAATGAGGATGTCTTATTGCCAGGTTTAAGTCTTTGGGGTTGATGCACACCCGTATCTCGTTCTTACCCTTCTTCATGGTGGCGACCATGGTGGAGACCCACTCGGTGGGTTCGCTGACAGCTTCAAGCACTCCCATGTCAACCATGTTCTTCAGCATGGCTTCGACCTTGCCCTTCATGGCAAATGACACCCTGTGTGGAGCACGGACCACTGGTACAACCGACGGGTCAGTTGCGATCTTGTATACAAGGGATAGCTTACCCAGTTCATTATCGAATAGGTCAGGGTACTCGGAGAGTGGATTCAGCATCACACGCACTTCGTGGACCGTACGGTCAAAGGACACCAGCCCGAGATCCTGACACGCCTGATTGCTCAACAGAGTCACACAGTCACAGTCAAGAATGAAAAACGACAGGTCACGGGAAGATTTCTTCAGCACACAGTGGAAGGTGGCCCTCCCCACAGGTTTTAGCTCCTCTTCCCCATAAGCACGCAATATGGAGCGATCAGCAGTTAACAGCTCATTATTCCTTATCTTCCTGAACAGTGATGTTGACATAACATTCACCTTCGCCCCTGTGTCCAGCTTAGCAGTGAAGGACTTGTTGTTGACAGTGACAAGCACAGAAGGATCGGGGAGGCGAGATTGATTATGAAGGAGAGAATAAACACTGGCATCTCGCATGGAAATACTGGGCTCAGAGTCGAGGGCAGTGTCGACAGAAGACTGGGAACCGAATTCGTTATCAACTTGTTGAAGGTTGTTTAAAACTTGTCTGGGAGCTGGAGGAACGTTCCTACAGGAGCGACAGAAATTACAAGCTTTCCCAAATGCTGGGCACTGCGACTGCATATAGTGGACATAATTGCAGTTGGGGCACTTCTTGACAAGCGGGACCCGATCGGCATAAGTCAGCCGCGGTGCAGGGCGAACGTTGTCTTGCTTGCGACGGTGCATAGCAACACCAGTCAGATTAATAGCCCGATTGTCAGATCACCTCTGCCCATGTAGCGGGGCAACCACCTCAGCTATATGGCATGCATGCATAGCC
This sequence comes from Leucoraja erinaceus, assembly GCF_028641065.1. Lineage (NCBI taxonomy): Eukaryota > Metazoa > Chordata > Chondrichthyes > Rajiformes > Rajidae > Leucoraja > Leucoraja erinaceus. Next base: position 34,447,178 of record NC_073382.1, on the reverse strand, counting down.
TCAGTCAGGGTGAGATCCGGTCTTCGCAGCAGCTCTGCTCGTAGCTTCTGATCTAGCATGCGGGTGACCAAAATATCTCTGATGAGCTGATCACGCATGGTCTCGAAACGGCGCCGCTGAGCAAGGTAGTGCAGGTCAGCGATAAAACATTCAACAGGTTCATCATGCTGCTGTTTCCTTTTAAAGAATCTAGCCCGCTCCAATATACGGTTGGAGGGCAAATTACAAGTCTCCGCAAACTTGCGTAAGAGACATACCGGTCGTTGGCAGATTCCGCCGGCTCGATGACCTGATCATTGTCATCCAGGACCGCTGGATTGTAGTTCAAAGCTTGAGCTCGTTTCATAGCATTGGGACCGGCAAGGTTCAGCAGCAGTGAGGCTTTGACCGCATCAGGGTCATTTTGGTGCACGATGTTGATGAAGTGGTTGTAGTCCAACACGAAAGTAACCCATCGCTCCGCAATGTCATAGTCAAAGACAAGGGGAGAGGGCTTGCGGCACGAGAGCGCCATGGTGAATAGGGAATTAAACACTAGTAAAACTAGTGGCAAATAAAACCCGATAAACAGGAGGCGTGCGTTTAACTTACTGACACCATGTAAAGGAGTCAAGTCTGACACACTGTAACTTTACTGAGTATTTAATAAAGGCACATGTCAAACACGTCCCAGTACTGACTGCATGTAGTCTTCAGGCGTACTGGAACCAAGGGAGGAGCAAGGGGAAGATATCACAGTTATACTGAAATGACTGGGCGTGGTTAGTGGTATTGAGGTAGCTACATTATAGGTTGCATGCATAAATCATCTACAGTAGCCTTTATTCAAATTGTTTTGTTTCAATATTTGTTTATTTCTCTTCACATTTCTCTCATTATTAACTGAAGGAAGAATCAGTTCCCAATACTTAACTAAAATATATTTTAATCCTGTTTCACATTTAAATGTGAGTTCCACCAACATTTGTAGAAATGAGATAGACCTTCCAGATGTTTCATAACATCCAGATCCTTGTTTTTATATTTATTGTCACTTTACCATCTGCATGCCTCTTTTACATCTCCAGAATTTCAATTTATTTAACATTTCTCTACTTATTTCATTCTATTTGGATGTAATCACAGCTGTAAAACTCTTGATAATGCAATGATCCATTATCTACACCAATGACAAGATTTGTGCACTTACTGATGGTTTACAAGGAAAGAAGACACTCACCTTATGCATTCCCAAGCACAAACCTCCTGGATGCACCTCTCTCCAGTGAGCATCTGCTTACCACACAGTTTTCTATGCTAATGTCCAACATGAATTCCAGATTCTGAAGCAAAATAAATAACAAACTGCATTGAAGCAGCGGAATTGACAAAAGGTAACCAAGGTCACTGCCTTAGCCAAATCACAAAACTGTGAAAACTTACAATGTTTATGATGTTTTCATAATCATTTCAACCATTTAAAAAAATACTGAGATAAAAATTTCTAAAAAACATTTTTTTCTTCAGAAAATCTATTAAATTGACCACACTTCACTAAATCCACCAGCGTGATACAAAAACACCACGGGGATGCAGAGGTGGGTTAAAGGCCAGGTTAGAGCTAGCCCCACACAGGGCAGCGATTCCTAGCCTTTTCCTCGCCAACGTGCGCTCACTGGCAAACAAAATGGATGAATTCCGGCTAAGTTCGAAGTTCTAAGTTTGAAGAATGTAGGTGAACAGAGGGATCTGGGAATAACTGTGCACAGTTCCCTGAAAGTGGAATCTCATGTAGATAGGGTGGTAAAGAAAGCTTTTGGTGTGCTGGCCTTTATAAATCAGAGCATTGAGTATAGAAGTTGGGATGTAATGTTAAAATTGTACAAGGCATTGGTGAGGCCAATTCTGGAGTATTGTGTACAATAGTAAGATTAAACGAGAACTTACCAGTTTGAAGTTTGATCTTTATTTTATGAGGAGGAACGTTGAGGATACGTGAAGAAGCCCGCGTACGACGCATGCGTGTCATCCTTCAAAGCAGCGGTGTGAGGTCACAGATACACTATAATGACCTAAAATAGTAAGATTATTAAAGAGATACCAGTTTAAGATATGACCATACGAGGGTGGGAGCGGAGGGCACGTATTCCCTCAACGTTCCTCCTCATAAAATAAAGATCAAACTTCAAACTGGTAAGTTCTCGTTTAATCTTACTATTTTACTTCGGAGTCACGTGAGTGACTACGTGATGATTTCAAAGCTCTGTGACCTCATGCCGTGGAACGAGTCCATGCTTCACAACTGCCTTGGTAGTTTGGGAGAAATTGTTAATGATATTCAAAACATTCATACCAATTATTTAATGGAAATGATAAATAATATCTAATTAATTCAAATCATAACCCCGTATTCTTCATGGATAAATTATCATACAGAACTTAAAATGTTCCCCGAAAACGTTCCCATACTGCTAACTGGTTTGTTATAAAATTTCTGAAAAACGTTTTCTCCGACAACCATCCTGCAATCCTGAGGATTTGGTCCATGGATACATCAAGGCGTTTTGCTGCGATGTAGCTGCAGCCCTGGTGGAGTGAGATTTAAATATGTTAGTGTCCACTCCCGCCTATCTTAACCCATATTTCAGCCACCGCGAAATGGTCTGAATTTACACTCTATGGTACGGTTTCTTATAGCTGATTAAACGCCATTTCCTTGCCTCTGATAGCCTTTGTCCTTTCACTGTATAACAAAACGTGCTTCACTATACAGAGGCGTTTGTCCTCCGGGTAGGCCATAAATTCTATGACCTGCCCCGCTGATACTGGTCTATTATGTTTAATAACACGGTCCTGGATCACAAAAACCAAACTTCCTGCCGCCATAGTGAAGCCATCCAGTCTTACTTTTTTGCAATAACTGGACCCTTTGCGCTGTGACTAGCGCCATCAGCATTACCATTTCTTAGTTAGTTTATCCAGATTTAATGCTGTAGCCCGGCGACCAATTCCTTAGCATGGTCAGGACCACACTTACCTCCCAGATTTGTTGTATCTTGTTTTGGGTGGCTTGGTGTTAAAATTTCCTCTTACAAGTTTAACTACCAGAGGATGTGATCCCACAGACTGTCTTTCTGTACCTTGCCACCAATAACTTGACAATGCACTTCTGGCACTATTCACAGTGCTGTAACTAAGTCCTCCATAGTGCAGGCTGGTAAGAAAACTCTAGCACCGCCGGAACATCCTTATTTCTGTGGTCCAGAAGGTTTGCAATCTAACATGCTGCTGTTTCATTCCTGAGCAATAAGATTTTAACCCATAAAATGCACTTAACATTTCTAAGTACTTTATACCCTCAGTGTTAAGTAGGTTAGCTTCTTGTATATTCCATCTCCCCCCACAGCTCAAGATGGTATCAGTTGTATCCCAACCAATTGCACTGGCATCTGTTTGTAATAGCACAGACGGGTTGTCAATAACTATTGGGTTGGAGCCATACTTAACATTGTGTTCCCACCATTGTAATTCTTTTATGGCTTAAATTGTTAGCTCCATTGGCCATCAAAAAATGGCATCTATTAATTTTTAGTGCTCTAATCCTTTTGTAACTCTGTGGCTTTTCCTATTAGTAAAGTCATTAACATATTAAATGTGTTAATGGTGTCAATTTTGACTTAATTGGATGGATAATGAATCCCAGCTGTTCAAACAATTGTTTTGTGGCAACCACTGCCTGACATGCCAATTCATAAATTATACCGACAATAAGTATTCATCCAACTATGTCATTACTCTATGATTTTGTTGTTGCAGCAATGCCAAAGCTGGTTTAAGAATGTTACCTCTGATGGGTATTGTATAGTAAGCATCTTTAAGATCAATACTTGCCATAAAGTAGCCTGCTGAAACTAACTCTTTAGCAGTGCTAAAAGTATCCATTTTAAAATGAACATATTGCACAACATTGTGAAGAGTTGATAAATCAATAATAATACGGCAACCCCCATCTATCTTATTTCTAATAAATATGTTTGAGACAAAATCCTGTTCTTCAGGTTTGGTTTGTTCAATTACCCCTTTGGTGAATAATCTTTGTAGTTCTATGTGGGCTTTAGCTTGTTCCCATTTAGTAAGCATGTATATTCTGTCTGGTGTATATTGTACTGGAAGGCTTTGTTTGTGTAGAAACTCTATCAGATATCCCTTAATACTTCTAAGAATATATCTGTCCATAGTTATATTACACCATGCTTCCAAATGAAGTTGCAATGTCCCTCCAACTTCCGTGCTCCCTATTAATTCTGGAGCCCCAGATTCACCTACCTCCATGGTTATCGGTGGTAACTGAGTTATTTTCTTGGTTTCACTCATGGTTGTGGAGGGCCTTGAGGTTGAGGTTGGGGTAGATGCTGAAGTAGAAGCTTTCGCATCTCCCACAGTGGTCGTCCCGGCCAAATCTTCACCATGTCACTGACGGCCGAACCTGCTGCAGCCACTCGTACCGGTTTCCCAGCTCCACAAAAGTGGCCGCTGCTGGCTGCGCTATATCTTGCAGCTGCTCATCCTCACTCCGGTATCGGTAAGTATTATCCGGAGGCTGTTTCGCCACATCACTTTCGCAGTGATGTCTTTATTAACACTGGCAGCCATCCTGGCCCAGTCAGACCTTCAATACCCTCCTCAGAGGCGTCATGCAGCCCTTATGGGAAACATGCAGCCCTTATGGGAAACTGCTGTGGGACTTATATTTTTTGCCCACTGTGGCTATCCTCCATATCCCGGAGCCTGCCACTCTGGAGAATTTCCTCCAGCAACCGCTCCAGCTGACTTACATGCTCTCGGGCACTAGTCGATCGCGGGTGCTTTAATATATCGGACCGCTCCTGCCGACCTTGGTGCTCTCGGGCACTAGTCGCACGCGGTATTTCCCGCAGCCGGACCCCATGCCTACGGGCACTGGTCGCTCCCGGCCGCCCGATATAACTATGCCGCACCTTGTCCACATTCATGTGACTGCCACTATGAAGGAGCTACTTTTTCCCCCGCTGTTCCCGTCCCCCGTACACACGGGCACTGGTTTGCGGGTTTTCCTCGCTCCGCCGCTGACCACACCGGTCCTGTATGTGGGTCCACCACTCCACCTGGTCCCGGTACTCCCAGGCACCTGTGCTGGCTGCTGATCATGCTGCAGCCACTCGTACCGGCTTCCTTCAGCGTGGGCTAGCGGGTCCAACGCGTGCTCAGTGCTCTTCGGCACTGACAGCTCGCTATTTTTAGAACATTGCGGAAGTGCCGTTAATGCGCCCTTTCCGCACTTCCAGCGCCTCGGACCCATCTAGTACTTTAACAAAAGGATTAACACACATATTCTATGAAAACCCCATTTTTGTTTTACACCATTTTCCCACATACCTATAGTAAGGGTCCGTGGTGTTGTACCCAAGTCGTCAGGAAACCCTGCTCCAGCGTCGTTATCCTGTCGCTGAAGTCGGCTCCGTCCCCTGTTTTAAAACAAATTAACGGGCCCCCGGCCTCTGCTGGCTGCCTGCAATCTGCAGACTCTCCCCAGCCAGCTGCTGGTCCTATATATCCCAGCTGTGGACAGGTGTAGTGAAAAAACAAAAACTGGAGAAAAATCGGGGGGTGGGGTAAGTTTGGCACAGCTATTCCCATAACGGGAATTCAGTCTGTTGCCTGTTTTCCCCCCTGCCTCTATTCCAGCGCGGTCCAGCGGGTCCAACGCGTACTCAGTGCTCTCGGGCACTGACCGCTCGCCGCTATTTTTAGACCTGCGGAACCCCCGTCAGTTCCGCACCTTCCAGCCCCTCAGACCCATAAATTAGTAATGCACTCACCGACTAGTGGGGCTGTTACCTAATTGTCGGGAAACTGCTCCAGCGACCGTTGTCCTGGCTCTAAAGTTGGTTAAGGGGGGACTTGATAGAGGTTTTTAAAATGATGAGAGGGATAGACAGAGTTGACGTGGAAAAGCTTTTCCCACTGAGAGTAGGGAAGATTCAAACAAGGGGATATGACATGAGAATTAAGGGACTGAAGTTTAGGGGTAACATGGGGGGGAACTTCTTTACTCAGAGAGTGGTAGCTGTGTGGAATGAGCTTCCAGTGAAGGTGGTGGAGGCAGGTTCATTTTTATCATTTAAAAATAAATTGGATAGTTATATGGATGGGAAGGGAATGGACGGTTATGGTCTGAGCGCAGGTATATGGGACTAGGGGAGATTATGTGTTCGGCACGGACTAGAAGGGTTGAGATGGCCTGTTTCCGTGCTGTAATTGTTATATGGTTATGTGGTTATATGGTAAGGATCACCTCCCACAACTGGATCAAGGACGGCAACATCCTGATCTTCACGAAAACTTGGCTCAACACTGACGTTCCTGACAGCGCCATCCAGCTCTCGGGGCATCATTTACTCCGAGCGGACAGGACATCAGACTCTGGTAAGACCTGAGGTGGGGGTCTGTGCAATTATGTAAACAAAGCATGGTGCACGGACTGCACCATCATCGAGAGTCACTGCTCAGCTAACCTTGAGTTCCTCTTGGTTAGATGCAGACCGTTCTATCTGCCCAGAGAGTTTACCTCCACTGTTGTTACTGCAGCCTATATCCCTCCTGATGCTAATGCCAAGCTTGCAATGAAAGAGCTGCATACTGCCATTAGCAACCAACAGACTCACAACCCCGAGGCAGCCTTCATTGTTGCGGGTGACTTCAATCACTCTAACCTGAAGACTGTACTCCCCAAATTCCACCAACATGTATCCTTCCCCACTAGAGTAGACAAGACACAGGACAAAGTCTACACCAACATGGCTGAAGCTTACAAAGCCATCCCCCTCCCCAACCTTGGTCAGTCTGATCACCTCTCATTGTTCCTGCTCCCTAAGTACTCCCCACTCATCAGACGGGTTAAACCAACTGTGAGGACAGTTAAAGTCTGGTCAGAGGAAGCGAACTTCACACTTCAGCAGTGTTTTGGAAACACTGACTGGAAGGCGTTTGCAGCCCAGGCCACCCTTGACTCCCACACGGACATTGATTCCTACACATCCTCTGTTCTGGACTTTATAAACTCCACCATCAATAGTGTCACCTCCCTCAAACAGGTGACCATATACCCGAATCAGAAGCCATGGATGAACAGCGAGGTCAGGCTACTGCTGAAAGCACGGGACACCGCTTTCAGGTCAGGCGATGCTCGAGCCTACAGTTCATCCAGGGCTAACCTGAAGAGGGGCATCAGGAAGGCCAAGCACTGCCATAAGCTCAGGATTGAGGAGCACTTCTACAACAACTCCGACCCCCGACGCATGTGGCAAGGCATCCAGGCCATCACGGACTACAGACCCTCCAACATCACCCCCACATCCAGCGACGCCTCCTTCCTTGAGGAGCTTAATCACTTCTATGGCCGCTTCGACAGGGACAATCTAGAGACAGCCATCAAGGCTGTGCTACCTGCCGATCACCAACCCCTCACACTCACCCCCTACGACGTATACATGGCACTGAGTAGGACTAATGCACATAAAGCTGCTGGCCCTGACGGCATCCCCGGGCGCGTGCTCAGGGCCTGTGCTGCGCAGCTGACAGACGTCTGGACTGACATCTTCAACCTGTCACTTGCCCAAGCAGTTGTCCCCACTTGCCTTAAAACAACCTCCATCGTGCCAGTGCCAAAACACTCCACTGCGGCAAGCCTCAAAGACTTCCGCCCAGTTGCACTTACCCCCATCATCACCAAGTGTTTCGAGAGGCTGGTCCTGGCACACCTCAAAAGCTGCCTACCCCCCACACTGGATCCCTATCAGTTTGCCCACCGCAAGAACAGGAGTACGGAGGATGCCATCTCAACGGCACTTCACTCCGCCCTCTCCCACCTCGACAATAGAGACACCTACGTAAGAATGCTGTTCATCGATTACAGCTCAGCATTCAACACCATTATACCATCAAAACTGATCACCAAACTCGGTAACCTGGGCATCGACCCCTTCCTCTGCATCTGGATACTGGACTTTCTAACCAACAGACCCCAGTCTGTGAGGTTAGACAAGCACACCTCTTCAACCCTCACCCTGAACACCGGCGTTCCACAGGGCTGTGTGCTGAGCCCCCTCCTCTACTCCCTCTTCACCTATGACTGCACACCTGTACATGGTACTAACACCATCATCAAGTATGCAGATGATACAACGGCGATTGGCCTCATCAGCAACAACGATGAGCTGGCCTACAGGGAGGAGGTCCAGCACTTAGCAGCATGGTGCGCTGACAACAACCTGGCCCTTAACTCCAAGAAGACCAAGGAGCTCATTGTAGACTTCAGGAAGTCCAGAGGCGGCACGCACACCCCCATCCACATTAACGGGACGGAGGTGGAACGTGTTTCTAGCTTCAGGTTCCTGGGAGTCAACATCTCCGATGACCTCTCTTGGACCCACAATACCTCTACTCTGATCAAGAAGGCTCATCAGCGTCTCTTCTTCCTGAGGAGACTGAAGAAGGTCCATCTGTCTCCTCAGATCCTTGTGAACTTCTACCGCTGCACCATCGAGAGCATCCTTACCAACTGCATCACAGTATGGTATGGCAACTGCTCTGTCTCCGACCGGAAGCCATTGCAGAGGGTGGTGAAAATTGCCCAACGCATCACCGGTTCCTCGCTCCCCTCCATTGAGTCGGTCAAAAGCAAGCGCTGTCTGCGGAGGGCGCTCAGCATCGCCAAGGACTGCTCTCACCCCAACCATGGACTGTTTACCCTCCTACCATCCGGGAGGCGCTACAGGTCTCTCCGTTGCCGAACCAGCAGGTCGAGGAACAGCTTCTTCCCGGCGGCTGTCACTCTACTCAACAACGTACCTCGGTGACTGCCAATCACCACCCCCCCCCCCCCCGACACTTATTATTATTTATTCAAATCGTTTGCTATGTCGCTCTTCCAGGGAGATGCTAAATGCATTTCGTTGTCTCTGTACTGTACACTGACAATGGCAATTAAAATTGAATCTGAATCTGAATCTGAATCTGAACCTGAATCTGTGTTCTCCTCAAATTAGGTCAAATATGGCGGAATTATCATGGATTATTCCTAGCCTAGATGTTGGGGAATAGCCTTAATTTCTCACTCCACCACAGACAAACCCAAAGTCGAAAGGCAGCCCAAGACATACCAACAAGTAGATTTCAGTAAGGCCTGGACATTTGTATACTAGTGGGGAGAATCTGAGCTGACTGCTGCTAACAAAATAAGTCTTGGGTATTGCATCTTTACAAATAGATTTTTTTGTCATTGGGCCTATGGAGAGATAGAGGTGAAATTTAAAAATGAACAGAAAATACGATTTTGCTTTTACTTTAAAATCAACAAAATAAATACAAAGGAGATGCTAAAAACTGCAGATGCTAGAATCTGGAACAAAATAAATAACAAACTGCTGTTGGCAGTTCAAGCAGCATCTGTGGAGGGAAAGAAATGCCCAATGTTTTTAGTGGAGACTATGCATAAGGGCTGAGGACATACAAGGAAGGTAGCCAAAGTTACGAAGGGCTTGAGATAGTGGCTGATAGGTGAAGGATGGAACCAGATGAGGTTCAGGTTGATAAGCAGATGGAGCCAAATGGGAACGTGCGAGGAGGTGTTTAGAGATTGGGGCTGGTGGGTGATAGGGGTAAGTTATTTTTACACTGATTGTTATCTGGAATTTGCAGGAATCGATAGTTAACACTTAAGGAACATATAGATGGGGACTTAAATAGGCAAGGCATAGAACACATGCTAATGAGGACCAAATGGGTTAGTCTAGATGGACAACCTGCCATATGTTAGTAGCATATTGGGCTGAAGAGACAATTTATGTGTTGTATGATTCCATGACTCAGTAAACATTTAGAGTCTGAGCAAATCTAACAGCTATTTACAAAAATACTTGATTTAAAAATAAATACTGGTGATATCGATTAAGGCTAGCATGTATTACCCTGAGACTTTTGACTTAAACTTCTGCAATCCATGTGGTCAAGGTACTCCCACAACCTTGTAAAGTATTGACCTCGCTTCAATCAAGGAATTGTAATGCATCAGGCTGGGTGATGACATTTCTTCCACTTCTTTCAGATAGCTCGCAGTACAAAAAGATAAAACACAGCATTGCCTAAATATGAAACAATCAAGAATAACAGGTGAAGTGATGTACTCCCCAATAAATTAGTGAAGGCAGAAATTGAAAAGGTCGTATGAACATTTTTTTAAATAACTTTTCTTGACATTTGTGATCCATTGACAGATGACCTTCTAATTGGGCATTTCATTTGTCGGGATGAAAGATGAAATAAAAATTGTCAATTAATTAATTGTAGAAATTTAGCTATTTTTGACAAGCTCCTGAGAGACTTCCATCAGCCTATCTATCGGTCTCAGATATATATAATAGATTATATTAAGGGGAAATAAATGCAATTGCATTTACTTTAGTTTCATCTAATGACCAAATTGAAAAGAGCTAGTGCAACTATTTATACAATGTAATGGATTACGGTTGGCATATTTAACATTTGCTGCAGCAAATATTTACCAGGAAATTCATCCTTGATTAAAGATGATGAACATGCTGTAAAGTGACAATCATTTGGTTTTACTCAACCTCTGAAATTGATTCGATTCATTCTGCATTTCACAATGTTTGTCAGTGGCAGACCATATGAATTTTAGGTAACTGAACTAATTTAGACCCAAGAGAAATAAGAGAGTTCAGGTGCTGGAAACTAGAACAGAAATTTCAGAAATAATTCAGCATGTTGAGCAGCACCTATGGAGAAAAAGGGAAGGCCAAAATATTGGGTATAGACTCTCCATCAAGCCTGAGAGTGTAGAGGGAAGATAGCCCAGTATATAGAAGAAAGAAGGGAGGGATGAGATAGGGTCTGGTGGATGATAGGTGGAACCAGATGAGAGGGAAGTGGAATGATGGGTAGATGACCCCCAGGATGCCGCTGCGGAAGACAACTCCCAGGAGGATGCGAAGAATCCAAGCAGTGGCAAAACCAGCGGCCAGTGCCTGGGGCAACGTCAGTGCAGTGATCGACAAGCATGTCAGTGTGGCAATCGATGAGCAAGTCGGCGTGGTGATCGATGAGCAGGTCAGTGCGGCGACGGGTCACCTGGGAGCTGGAGGACGCACCTCTAGGAACAAAGGAGGAGCCGTTGTGGGGGACTGCCATGAGGCAGGACGAGGGAGAGAACAATGGCTGACCTTGCACAGGATACTTTGTAACTTTGTCGGCAGCCTTTATGTGGCATCTCTTTGCGTACCTAGGGAATGCAAAACAAAGAATTTCACTGTGACTTGTCACAGGTGACAATAAAGTATTCATTCATTCACTCATTCATTCATTCAGATGGTACCAGGTTGGGAAGGTAAAAAGGGGAGTGTTTGTCTTAAGTGATAAGTGATAAATGGGCACAGATAGGAGAAAAAATAGACTAGTGGAACCAGGTGTGGGAGGAGTGGTATCAGATAGAGGCTGGTAGTGATAGGAAAGACCAGATAATGGATGGACAATGGGTAGATGGTAGTAGGTGGGCGAGGGGATAGGAATGGTAGGCCACAGGTGAAGAAACTTAGTTGGATGGAACCACATGGAGGAGGGTAATGGGGGGAGGGTTCGTAGTGTAGGAATGGAAAAGGTGAACAAAGGGAGATCGATCCTAAACATATTGGAAGGCGTGGGAAGCTAACACTGGAGGCCTATGTTACATAAAGCTGGAAAATTCCATGCACATGTCATTGAATTGCAGTCTACCCAAGTGGAATATGAAATGCCATTGTGCTAAATTTCATTTGTCCTCACCATGGCAATAAAGAAGTAGGAGGACAGGCAGATCAATGTAGAAATGGGAGGAGAAGTTGAAATGACATGTAACTGGAATCTCAATATAGTAGTTGAGGGCACAGTGTAGGTTAAAATTTAATTACATCATACTTTTTATGGAACTGCTTTTTTTCTGAAATAAAATAAGTTAAAATCCAATTTACACCATTCTGGAAATTTCAGTTATGCATCTCCAGCTGTGAAACATCTTTGTGTTCATCAGTGTGTACTCCTTAGTCTTCCAATCTTAATGCTGGACCAGAATGACTGTCTAGTAAATGAATTACCTAACATCATCTTTCAGTGCGGTCACTTACCATACTCTAGCTTCACCAACCAGCCTGCAAACCCCATTCTTAAATATGATAATTCAATTGCCCAAATTCCAATCACTGACTTTCATTCCCCTGATCATTGTGATTATTCCAGAATTGGTAAGCTGATCCCTACCTGCACCACTGCTGAAATTGCCCTCATCCAAACCCCCACCCCTGAACATTGAAACACTTTGTTTGGATTTCCAGCTCTGCGCCATGTATTTAAACTGTTGGGCTTCAGTGCCCCTTTCCCTTATCCTGCAATGCAAGGGTTAAACTTTGCAGGCTGGTTGGTGAAGCTAGAGTGTGGTAAGTGACCACACTTGAGATGCATAACTGAAATTTCGAGAAGGGTGTAAATTGGACTTTAACTTATTTTATTTCAGAAAAAAAGCAGTTCCATAAAAAGTATTATGCAATTAAATTTTAACCTGCTCTGTGCCCTCAACCACTATCTTGAGCTTCCGGTTACATGTCATTTCAATTTCTCATCCCATTTCTACATTGATCTGCCTGTCCTCGTACTTCTTTATTGCCATGGTGAGGACAAATGAAATTTAGCACAATGGGATTCCATATTCCACTTGGGTATACCAGCAATTCAATACATGTGCATAGAATTTTCCAGCTTTATGTAACATAGGCCTCCAGTGTTAGCTTCCTGTGTCACCTTAAACAGGTGCATGCTCAGGCTAACTCGAAGGGACCAGTAAATCATGAGGTCACTAAGGTAATCTTTGCTTTCCAAGAGACATCCAAGACTAGCTTGGCGTCGGATAACTCATGCCATTATATTACCAGGGAGGATAGCTAGTTTTGAGACTTCTTCAGACTTAATTAATCTCCATATTTTACAATCAATATGCTTTAATATTTTTCAAATAATTTAAATTGTTTACATCCATTAGTTTTGGATGTCTCTGATTATCAGCTCCTAAAGAGAAAAAGGCTAGTGAGGTCACCGAAATTGCTCAGGTAGTGAATTCAAGGCTGACCAAGCACTATCCAGTCCAATATTCTATTAGGCGACATTATTCCCACACACTCACTGCTTGAGAACACACCTGCTCCAAAGCTGACCCGCTACTTTGAAGTTGAATGTTAAGATCTCCCAGTACAGCAAGAGATTGGTTTGTGTGCATTTTTTTAGATTTAGAATTAGATCCTTTATTTGTCATTCAGACCTTACGGTCTGAACGAAATGTCGTTACCTGCAGCCATACATACAATAATAAACAACAGAACAGAATGTAAACACAAATTAACATCCACCACAGTGAGTCCACCAAACACCTCCTCACTGTGATGGAGGCAGAAATCTTAGGGCTGCTGCATCTTCCCTCCTCTTCTCCCTCTGCGCTGAGGCGATGCCCCACCAGGCGATGGTAAGTCAGTCCCGCGGCTCACCGAGCTCCGCGAACGGGCCGGTTCAAACTCCGCAGCCTGGGGGTGGTCGAAGCTGCCGCCCTCCAGTCCAGCGGACGCAGCTGTTGACGATGTCATCCACTGGTCCGCGGCCGAACCCCGGACTCAGGCCGCCGCCGCCAGCCACCGGAGCACAGTTCCAGACCTGAGCCGGGTCGCCCTCAAGTGAGCGCCGTTCCACCCTATAAAATGACAACCAAAAGACCCCATATTCATGATTCTAGTATGCACCATTCATAATACATTATGCACATCGAAAATATCTCTTCATTGCCACCTCACACAAAGCTGATGCAAGCCTCCAATGAATTATGTCGCCAGACAAAGGAACAACTTCGTCCCCTCTGTTATCAGATTTTTGAATGGGCGATCAGCTCAGGTAAAGTCTAGAACTTCCAATCTCTTGAAATAAAACTATTTTATAACTCTTGTCATGGAATTGTTACACTACCATGCTGAAAGACTATATTCCCCACTCCTGTATTAAACTCTTTGCTCTGCCGCTGCCTTATATCTGGCTTGATTGTTTTCTCTATACTATTAACAGATTTGATTGAAATAGCATTCAAACAAATTGTTTCACTGTATCTCAGTGCACGTAACAATAATAAATGAGTTTGGTACAGAATTAATTTTACTTCGGAGTCACGTGAGTGATTCCGTGAGGAACCCGCTCAGCACGCATACGCGGCATTTTTACGTCCTGCAGAGCAACAGCGGCACAGCGGGAGTCAGGCGCTCCTGCTATGGAGGTGAAAGAACAGACCGTCAGGTAAGCTGACGTCGGGTTTTTCTTTCACAGGGAGACTTCTGCTTTCAGGCAGAGAAAAAAGGCTCTAGAACAAACCTGTCCCCCGCTCGACTCCACGGAGGAGCGTTCCATCTGGGGGGGGGGGGGGCAGCAAAAGAACAGACCTGTCCCCCGCTCGACTCCACAGAGGAGCATTTCATCTGGGGGGCAGCATCAAGGCGGTAGGATCACTTACCCGGTGCTCCGCTATCCTGACACTGTGCCGAGCCCAGCCCGCTAGCGCCTGAGCAGCGGGCTGGAAGTACCGCCGCAGAAGAGGCGTCCGGCCGGTGGCTCAGACTTATCGGATGGGACGTCTTTCCACCCGCACCGGGGGAAAGACAGCCGCCTGAACAGACCTGCCCCCCGCTCGACTCAACGAAGGAGCGTTCCATCTCGCGGGGGCAGCAACAAGGCGGCAGGACCGCTTACCGGGCGGTCCGCTATACCCCGACATGGCGCCGAGCCCAGCCCGCTAGCGCCTGCGCAGCATGCTGGATGTAAAGCCATGGAAGAGGCATCCGGCCGGTGGCTACGACTTTTCGGACGGGAATGTCTCCACCCAGGCGGGGGAGAGACAGCCGCCTGAGCCGCATGGAGCGGCTCTTGGAGAAGGAGCTCCAGCGAGGTGCACCCCAGGAGGGGCGCTCTCGCAGAGGTTCGGTCAGGCACTCCCTCCACAGTGCCTTGTGCATTGTCCATTGCTTCCTCCTTTCCAGAGGATAGCTTTGGTGACCAGGACTGGGCTGGTCAAGAACAGGGGCAATAGCTGAAGATCTCGGGAGTATGCAAGGGGTGCAGGAACAGGAAGAGCTGCTAGGTGTGGTGGACAGCTACGTGGAAACCCCACATGCAGGAGGCCGTTAAAAGCCTGACGTCAGCCATCACATCGCTTTTTCCTTGTTCCATGGACAAATACAGAGATGACCACAACCTTCCTAAACAAGTTATAAGACCTGCCATAAAATCCTACATTGCGGGGTTGTGCATAACCCAGCCACTGAACCAGACCCACTGCTCTTTGGGAAAAACCTGACAAAGCATATGAAGGACGCGCAAGAGGTTTTACAAACCTTTCGGCTCATGAGGGAAAGGCAGGGCCAGGCCGGGACGAGAAAACCAAAAACAGTAATTCCTACGCAGCAGCACCCCATCACGTCCATCAGTCAACGTCTACCATATCGGACTGATGAAAGCTCGGGGTCCCCATGGAAAATGTGCCACCCCCCAACGTCACTGCCACGTCATACGCATATTACCCAAAACCATGGAGGTAGGTGGGTCTGGTTCCTATACTACTAACACACGGGAGTCTATCACGAGTGATCAGCATATACTCAATGGCATTAGTGGATACAAATAAAATTCATACTAGAAAAATTGCCACCAGGTCAACATTCAACCCAGGGGGTATTTTTCCCCTCTCCGTTAAAAAAAAAACGAGAGGGACAAGCTGAATTGGTGAGACTAATTACAAAGGGTATCATGGGAAAACCTGAACTCTTGCTATTCGTATCAAATAGATTCACTAAACCCAAAAAAGATGGTGGATGTCGCATCATCATTGACTTAACTTCACTAAATATGTTTGTTAAGTATATACATTTCAAAATGGAAACTGTTGTTACTGCCAAACAACTAAATTCCAAAGGATACTTCATGGCAAGCATTGATCTTAAAGATGTTTACTATTTAGTACCATTCACAAGGATCATCACAGATACCTGAAATTTACCTGGATGGGGCAGCTATAGCAGTTTAAAGCATTACCCAATGGGTTCACATCAGCCCAAGATTGTTCACCAAGACACTAAAACCAGCTCATTCAGAAGACAAAAACTTATTGTCATGGCAATATCTTGATGATATCTTAAATGGTAGCAAAACCATGGAATTGACGATGTTAGCTGTATCAGCTACAAAACAGTTATCCGAAACCCTGGGATTGTCTTACATCCAGATAAATCTAAGTTGAAGCCATCCACAATCATGGACTGCTTGGGCTTCACAAATAATTCATTCTACGTGACTGTAACATCGCCAAGAGACAAAATAGTTGAATTGGCAAAATCATGCAACAAACTACCAACTACTCGACAAGTAACAGAGTAGTTGGGAAAATGGTAGCAGCATTTTTCGGCTACATAATTCGGACCTTTGCACCAAAAACGACATACAGGTCATTATGATTGTGTCATGAAGTTACCCACTGAAGCAATATCAGAACTACAGTGGTGGGCAAAAAACATTTGGCATAGTTTACAGCCCTATTATCATCACTAACCCTATGTTAGTTATCCAAACAGATGCCAGTGCTCAAGACTGGGGAGCAACTAACTCTATATCTAGCACAGGTAATAGATGGACTAACCCGGAGTCATCATTACCACTTACACTGGGCATTATTTATCTAGAGATGGGTGACTTTTATGGTTTAAAAGCATATGCACAAATATGCATCACTTACATGTACGGTTACAAATAGATAAATACTACGGTGGTGGCCTACATTAACCATATGGACGGCATAATATCGGTATCATGCGACAAGTTGGTCAACACAATTTGGCAAAGGTATGTCGAAAGACATATTTGGCTATCAGGAACTTATCTGCCAGGTAAGCTAAATACAGTGGCAGACTCCAGGCCACGTAAATTTAATGACAACATCGAATGGATGTTAACACCCCAACATTTTTTTTCGCAAAAGTCATCAAGCAATATGGCACGTCAGATATCGATTTATTTGCATCAAGGCTAAATCACCAGGTACCTATGTATGTCGAAACTCAGCGGGTGCAGCAGCATCTATGGAGCAAAGGAAATAGGCGACGTTTCGGGCCGAAACTCTTCTTCAGACTTCAGTCTGAAGAAGGGTTTCGGCCCAAAACATCGCCTATTTCCTTCGCTCCATAGATGCTGCTGCACCCGCTGAGTTTCTCCAGCAATTTTGTGTACCTTCGATCTTCCAGTATCTGCAGTTCCTTCTTGAACACCTATGTATGTCGCTTGGGAACCAGACCTGAGGCAGCAGCGGTAGATACGTTCGCGCTAGTTTGGGGAAATTCTTCTTCTATGCATTTCCTCCCATCTGCCTCATCAGTCGGGGACTACGCACAATACAAATGGACTCTGCTTCAGGTATTTTGATAGTACCCGACTGGCCTACGCAGCCATGGTTCCCAATACTCCATGACATGGTTGTTGAAACTCCGATGGTATTCCCCAGTGACCCAGAGTTATTAACACCCAGTGTCGGGCACAAGCCACCCGTGCAATGAAAAAAATCAAACTCCTGGGTTGCAGATTCTGCACAAACCACTTCTGGGACTGGGATTATCAGAACAAACCGTCGACGCCATGTCAGCATCCCTCTGAACATCCAGTAAAAAATAGCACTTGTCCAGCATCAAAAAATGGGAGAAGTACTGCTTGGATACAGGGACCACCTACTCAACCGCTACAGTTACCAACGTACTGGAATTCCTGGCGAACCTTCACCACAATGAAGGACTCAGCTACAGAGCCATCAACACAGCTAGAATTGCCCTGCCTGTCTATTTAAAACCAGCTCCAAGACAACAGGCCATGGGGTCCCACTCGCTGGTGGTCAAACTAATCAATGGTATTAACAACTCTAACCCCCTAGACCACGGTACACTCATATATGGGATGTCAGTATGGTCCTGACATACCTCAGGGGATAACCACCAGCCAGGTCCCTCAACCAGGAACAATCTATGCTCAAAACACTTATGTTGATGGCACTTGTATCTGCACAGAGGGTCCAGTCACTATGCCTATTGCGACTGGACAGCATGCTCACAGCTCCAGACCAGATCTCTGTCATTATCCAGGGACTGATCAAACAGAGCAGACCAGGAACACCTAATCCAGTCATGGAATTCCAGGCTTACCTGCCAGAACCACGGTTATGTGCCATGACCCACCTACTATCCTACATAGACACAACCAAAATATTCGAGGGAGATGAAAAAGCCTTGTGGATCAGTCATAAAAAACCTTAGGGTCGGGTGATGAGCCAAACCATTGCGAGATGGCTCAAGCAGGTGCTAAAAACTGCTGGGATAAACACTAACATGTACAAATTATATTCCACCAGGGCAGCATCCATGTCGATGGCTAAAAGAATGGACGTGGCTATAGACCACATCCTTGCTACAGTAGGATTGTCGGGGGAAAGACCGTACAGAAATGTTATAATAAGCCATTGGCAAAACCTGTTTTTATTTGCAGGAAAGATTTTACAGACTGCAAATGTTTAATTTAAGCCTAGGGGAGCAATTTAATTTCTTTGTTGTTAATGTTAAAAAATCCAATTGTGCTTTTCTACAAACAGATTCATTGGTTGATTACGATAACACACTTCCTCGCTCAAGGACTTCGGCAGTGCGTGAAATAATAACTGTTACACGGTTTGAAATCACAGAGCTTTGAAGTCTTCATGGAATCACTCACGTGACTCAGAAGTAAAATAGTAAGATTAATCGTGAACCTACCAGTTTGAAGTTTGATCTGTATTTTATGAGGAGTTAGGATGAGGGATTACGTGCCCTCCGCTCCCACCCTCAATAATATGGATCAAACTGATAAACTGATGTTTCCTTGTCTTTACTATGTTTACTTCAATAACTGTGTCTATCTGTGATTCCTCACCGCTGCTTTGAAGTATGCCGCACATGCGTGCTGAGCGGGCTCTTCACATAATCCCTCATCGTAACTCCTCGTAAAATACAGATCAAACTTCAAACTGGTAAGTTCTCGTTTAATCTTACTATTTCAGTTCAAGCTGCCCCTGCTTTGTATACACAGAAATTTGCATTTACTTTCTTTCTGTGATAATTGAATGTTGTGACGCGAATAAGTGACGCACTTGTTTAATGTTTGTTTTTAAAAGCTTGGAACAGATAGACACAAAAACCTGCAGATGCTGAAATGTCGAGCAAAACCAAATGTGCTGGAAGAACTCAGTAGGTTCTGCAGCATCTGGAGAAGGCAGAATGACTTTTCCTGAGGTGTTTTGTCCAAAAGCAAATGCAAAATTTCCCGCAACACTGCCTTTCAGTTTTCCATTTCGGTGAACCTCGCATCGTATTGTGAGCCACATCATTATCAGTTGTAGTTTGTTTATGCATTTGTACAATTTGTCTAGTTTATGAAGTGATTTTTCAATATCATTTTTAAGGTTAGGTATGTCTTCAACTATAACTCTGAAGAAGGTTCCTGACCTGTTGAATTATTCCAGCATTTTATATGTATATCAGCAACTTATCAGCCTATTCAGTCATCCAATCTATGTTACCGAGAAGCCTTCTTTCCTTCTTTCTCCCGTCTACTCCATCATTCTAAAGAAGGGTCTCGATCCAAATGCTGTCTGACCGTTTCCTTCCACGGATACTTCCTGGCCTGCTGAGTTCCTCACTAATTTGTTTTCTTCTCAAGATTCCAGCAACTGCCAGCTATAAAGAGAGGTTGAGCAGACTAGGACTTTATTCCTTGGGGTATAAGGAGTGATCTTATTGAGGTGTACAAGATCGTGAGAGAATAGAGTGGTAGATGTTCAGAGCATTTTGTGAAGAATTTTGTTGTCTCTAATGCATTTCGTTGTCTCTGCACTGTACACTGACAATGACAATTAAAATTGAATCTGAATCTGAATCTGAATCTGAGAATTGGGGAGTAAAAAACCAGAGGACATAGGATTAAAGTGAGGGTAAATATTTAAGAGGAACCTTTTTACATTAAGGGTGGTGAGCAAATAGAATGAATTGCCAGAGGATGTAGTTGAGGCAGGTACTATCACATTTAAGAAACATTTGGACAGCTATATGGATAGGATATGTTTTGACGTTTATGGGCCAAATGTGGCAGGTGGGTCCAGTGTAGATGGGGCATGTTAGTCGGCATGGGTAAGTTGGGCTGACGGGCCCCTCAATTGTCCCCTCAATATCCTTCACCGTTTGGTACAAGCTCTAAACATCCACAAATTTGGAAAAGTTATTTTAAGAATATAAGAAAAAACAAACCTTGTTTCCAACTTTGATCCTTTCAAAACCACCCTGGCTACCAATTTCCTAGCTGAAAAATAACAATTTACCATGATTTTGTGCCTCCCATTTAAGTCAATTCCTGTCCATCCTGCTAATAAACTGTTATTTCCATAGGCCTCATTCTGTAAATAAGCCATTAGTTTGGACTTAAAAATGTGGTAGGCGGCGCGACTTTCGCCAGCAGCGGCCTCTGCAGCCCATCTGTGTTTTTATTATTTTTTGTCTATGCTTTTTGTGTAGTTTTTGTTATTTTTTGTTGGGGTATGTGTGTGGGGGGGGGGGGGGGGACGGGGTAACTTTTAAATCTCTCCCTGCACGGGAAACCCAACCTTTTCTTTGTCAGGTCTCCGTTGTCGTTGGGGCTGCAACATGGAGCGTCCTCCAACAGGAAGACCGGGGGCTCTGGTGCCGACTACTCACCTCACCGTCGCGGAGCTGGCCGAGTCCAGAGCGGGTGGAGCGGTGGTGGAGCGCTGCTGCGGCCCAACCTCCGGAGATTCGGAGGCTGCAACTGCGGGTCTGGCGGACGGCGGCACCGGGAGCCCGCGGGTCCCTGGAGAGAGACCGCTTTTCAGGGCTCCCGCAACGGCGACTTCTCCCGCCCGAGTTGCGGGGTTGAAGAGCTCCTGGAGCGGGGCCTTACGGCACCGCCCCGCGTGCCTTGGAATGGCCGCGGGACTCTGCGAGCGCATGCCGAGGGCTCTAACATCAAGACCCGTTGTGCGACCTTGCATCACCCGGCGTGGCTTTAATGGCCGCGGGACAATCGCCATCGCCAGCCGGGGGCTTTGACTTTGACTCTGACATCGGGGGGGGGGGGGGGGGGGGGGGGGGGGGCGCAGTGGAGAGATAAGTTTTTTTTTTGGCCTTCCATCACAGCAATGTGATGGATGTTTATGTAAATTATGTTGTGTCTCAGGTCTATTTAACTTTCTGGTAACTTTCCCCACAGTGGAAAGCTTTGACTCTGCTGTTGGGGGGACGTTTGTGTTGAACTCTAAAATGTGGTGTGTCCATTTTATTCATTTTTATTTTTTAACCTACTTCTATGGTTTGTAATGGAACTTATTATTTAATTTATGTAAAGCACTTTGGGGTCAATGCAAATTGACTAAAAATGTGCTATATAAATAAACTTACTTTACTTTACTTTACTTCTGAACACATATACTGCACACCCCTAATTAACCTTTGAGCTATACAGCACAAAATGAGGCCTTTTGGACCCAGCATGTGCATGGTGACCATCAAGCATCCATTATCTTACATATATTTTCTATTTTCCCACATTCTTCCTTCCTTCTCAACCTCTGTCACTCACCCCCAACACAATGTAGACAACTTACAGTGGACAAGTAACCTCTTAGCATGTATGTCTTTAGGATGTGGGAGAAAGCCAGAGTAAGGGTAAGATTTAGGGTAAAGTCAAGCACTGACAGGGAGATTGTGCAAACTGCACACAATAAGTAGCCTTCTGGCTACTCCTCCTTTTCCCTTTCTTGTCCCGACCCACCCCCACCCCGATCAGTCTGAAGAAGGGTTTCGGCCCGAAACGTTGCCTATTTCCTTCGCTCCATAGATGCTGCTGCACCCGCTGAGTTTCTCCAGCTTTTCTGTGTAACCCACAATAAGTACCAGTTGGTATGATTGAACCCAGGTCGAGTGTAAAGTAGCAGCTCTGTGCCGAACCTTCTCTAGTACTTCATCATAAATATATATTCAGGTTTGGTTACTAAAACATTTTGCCTTCATCAAATCTGTTCTGGTTTTCATTTAAAACTCAAACTTCATGTGTGTATTAATGTTTTCTTTCCGCTCCCTCTCAACTGGGGTTAAATTAATTGGCTGTATTTACCAGTCAACTTTGCAGTATTGAGGAAGAATTGGAGATTATGGCAAATGCTTATGCAACCTCGACTAAGTAATTTAAGATGAATTACTTCAAGATCAGGATGAATTTTAATTTAAAGACATCATTTGACTTTAGCCACACAACGTTGTAGTGGAATACATGTGGATAACAATGCTTTGAAAATAGAGTAGTAAAACATATCTTCATTTGTAGGAAAATGAACAGGCCACCTACAGCAAGGCAGAATTGTTTGTGCTGATGAACTCTCAGGGGCCCCGAGACACAGCTTCCACTCCTGCAACCCACACGTTACTAATCCCATCTCTGAATGACACAAACTGTCAACCCCATCTCTTACACATTCCCAAAGCTTACACAGCCCATGGCATTACATCTCTTTAATATATATTTATATGCACCAAACAAATCCACATATCTTGAGGCTGCATTAGCTCAGCACAACCAGACTTTAAAAGGCTAAATTCAGAGCATGTTGCACAATCTAATTTTGTGTTTTCTTGGGTTTCAACGGCTGAGGAGTAGTTTAATAGAGAGAATTACCTAATAAATGAAGTTAGACACCATTTATTCCAGAGGAGAACGCAGAATGAAAATAAAAAGCAAGAATAAAGAGGAATTATCTCAGTTAGAATGAGAGAAAATCAAGATTTCATTCCACGGGAAGGTTGGACAGATTGTATCAGTTTATCATGTTGAAAGTGCATTCATAGATTGCTACTAGACTACATGGGACCAGTTGGGTCCCTGTCACACAGGAGCCGTGGTCCCACAACACAATACTCCACCACTAACCCATAGCCCCCAACTGCACAGGCGCAGCTCTTTTCCCCTCATCACTTGCACTCTCTCCCCCTACTCTTCACCCTCCCTCTTCTTTCCTCTCTCCTCCTCCCCTCCCACAATACCTCCCTCACCTCTCTCTCCCTCTCATTTCCCCAACCCTCAGTCACTCCCTCCTCCCTCCATAATTCCTATCTCCGCCCTACACCCTCCTATCCCTCTATCCCTCACCCCAGTCCTCACCTCCTCCTATCCCCCGACTATCCCTCCTCACCTCCCCCACTGCCCTTTTCTCCCTCTATTCCGCACTCCCCAATCCACCATCCTCTACTCCCCCCTTATCTCCCTCTATTCTCCCTCCTCCCCCACTCTACCACCTCACCTCCTCCCACTTATTTTCCCTCTCCTCCTACCCACCCCAATCTCTCCCACACCTCTCCTTTGCCTTACAATAGTGTCTCCCTCCCTCCTACCAAAACACATATCCCCTCCCTGCTCCACTCCTCTCCCTCTATCCCCTCTCCTCCCCCACTCCCTCTCGCCAGGATCCCGAAGTTGCCGCTCCTCTCCCTTCTTGCGTGCCCCGGAGGAGCCTCAGAGCCAGACCTCGGATCGGCCTGGAAGTACCAGCAGCCACGGCCGCGCCGGCATGTGGGCAGATGGGGGGTGTGTGTGGGGGGGGGGGGGGGGGGGGAACAGCTCGGAGAAAAGATGGAGGAAGAGCCATGGGGGAGTGGGGGGTATCACGGGGGAGGGGGAAGGAGCCACCGAGTAGGACCAGAGGGAAAGAGGCTGGCGCTGCGGAGCATTGTGATGGCGGTGCATTTTGGAACTCACAGCGGGTGCTGGACGCTCTCCTCCACCGGGATCTGATTCACCGCTTTCCGTTTGCCGACATCTCTGATGCTGCGCGGGTTCCGGTCCCTCCGAAAATTGTTCCGTTTTGGAGATCTCCACATGCCGCCTCAGCTCGAATAATGGCGCGATGTCGCAGGAAGGGGCGGACCATCCCGGGGAGTGACAGGAGAAGAGGCTAATCCGTGCGGCACTGACTGGCAGGAGAGGAGATCGATCTGCACAATGTGGTTTTAAAGATTTTTAAACCTTGCTAACTTTTATATTATAACACTGATCATAATGAAACTTGTTGCACTTGCAGCACAAGAGAACGGCGAGTGAGCTGGCTAAAAACTATAGCACTATCGTGTACCGTTTTTCCGCAGATAGAAAAACCATGCCAACTGGAAGAACACAAGATCAGAGCATTAGTTATGTACTAAACTAAGTGGGATACATGGGGTCCCATGTTCACATGGGAGGGATGTTCCCGCATCGCAATATTCCACCACTCCACCAATTCCAATATTGGTGGCCAGTGGGGGGGGGGGTGTCTTTCCGGAGCACTAGTATGGCTGTTGTGTGCCAAAGGGACTGGTTTCCCGAGGACTAGTATGGACATTTTGGACCAAATGGATTATTGAGCTGGCAGCTCAGTCACTCAGGCCTGGTGGGCTGACAGCTCAGTCACACAGGCCTGGTGGGCTGGCAGCTCAGTCACTCAGGGCTTGTGGGCTGGCAGCTTACTCACTCAGGGCTGGTGGGCTGGCAGCTTACTCACTCAGGGCTGGTGGGCTGGCAGTTCACTCTCTCACGGCTGGTGGGCTGGCATTTGACTTACGGGTGGTGGGCTGGCAGTTGATTGACTCACGGCTGGTGGGGTGGCAGTTCACTCATGGCTATTCATTGAAATACCATTTCAAGCAGAGTGCAGGCCACTAAATTCAAATGCAATTTCATACCATTTCAAGCAGAGCACAGGCCACCAAATTCAAATGCAATTTCATACCATTTCAAGCAGAGCACAGGCCACCAAATTCAAATGCAATTTCATACCATTTCAAGCAGACCAGCAAATTCAAATATAATTTCATACCATTTCAAGCAGAGTGCAGACCAGCAATTCAAATGCAATTTCAAACCATTTGGGCTTATCTTCATCATGGTGATTGACACGCGAGAGGACCAATCAGCTGATCGCAAGATTTTTTAAACATTCATGACTTTTTTATTTTTCATGGATCGTAAAAATCCTCGGGGCTGCCTCAGCAGAGGAGGACTGTGAGTAAGATGGGCAAAAATCATAGCGATATATGGTAGTGTTTTTTCTAAAATCAATATACAGCGCAGAGGAAGTGGTCAAGATGAGACTATTAGTTATATAGATAGATGAAAGAACTTAGGCATGGATCAGTCGTGGTCAAAGTCAATGCTCCTCTATGGTATCATTTGCCTACTCCTGCTGTTCTGTGATTCTCTTCTTAAAGCATTATTAGAAGCACCTTAACAGTTCACACAGAAGGCTAACAATTTGAGGCCAATCCCAAGTCACTTGATGGCTACCAATAAATGACAATGAAACCAAGAGCAGCAGAAAGAATATAAATATAGACGAGAAGACATTAACTATTCAGTAGCTTTTTGAAAAGCTTCAATATTGTTGGACTTTTCCATGTCAGTTTTGCCTCCAGTTGTGACAATTGACAGAATAGGTAACTAGTATCCATAAAATATTTGACAGTATCTTTTTGTGCAAGTATAGTTCGTTCCGATGGTCACAAGTGACATAATTATCTATTGTGCATACAGTATATTGCCAGCAAAGTGAAGATGGTAGAATAAAACACTTTAATTCTGTTTGCTTCCAATGACTTTAGCTGTGTTGAAAATATATGACTTTGGATTGCTGCTCTACTGACTTAGCTTCAGAGAATGTGAAAGATGTCAGATGCATTTTATATCCCTCTGGATTTAGACCTTTCATCATGTTCTACAAGCTGATGTTAACAGCATAATCCATTAAAGCCTTTAAGCATGGGTTAGCAAGCAGCTTACAATGCAAATCCACAGACTTTTGCAATGACAGAATTTTGAATGTGTATTCCATAATAAATAGCAGATTCTCATCTTGGGCTATCTGACTAACCTGTAAAAAATACCAAAATCACAATTTATTCAATTGAGAAACGTCTTCAAAAAGAATTAGGTTATTTGTGTAATTGGAACTGATCTTAACCCTAGAATGTCACTTTTCAAAAATAGCAGCAAAGTCAATGGAATAATTTTACAGTGTTTATAATTAAGCTAATTTTCCAGCTAAATTATTAACAAGACCTCTCTCACTGCAATGGGGTTCTTTTATTAGTATTAGTTTAGTAAGGTCCCAATGAACTATTATAAGTATGTTTTGCATTTGCCTTCATGACCTGTCATATCTATCAGACAAATGGTACAAATTAATGATAATAATTCTTTGACATCAGTGTTGCCAATATTCTACTACATTTCCGTTCACCCCTTCTCCTAACTCATATAGTTTCACATACAATAGATGTCCCAAAGAGAGATTATCCACCATGTTTAAATGAATCACTAACCTGCTTTTTATGTCACCACAGTTGCTACAGCTCTGTGTTTTGGGAATTTGTTTATGGTTGCTCACATTTTCAGCTATGTAAATTATTACTGTTTCAATTCCCTACGGGGAGTGGTGGCATATGTAGAAAATAATTGTTTCTTGACATGATAAACATAAGCTTAAAGGAGGAGGTGGAGGAAGAAGAAAAAGAGGAGTGAGGGTGAAGGGGCAACAATGGAAGAATGGATCCACTGAGTATTTATAGAACAAATCCCTTACTTGAACTTTAGCAACGTCCATTCCTTTAGATTTCTGCACTTCATAGAAAAGATCTTCACAAAACTATCAATTGTTGTGCCTCAATTCATCTCTGATAAGGACAGCAATTTATATATATCGCAGTAATATACTTGCTATATAGCACAGGTCACTGAGGATCTCTGTAAGCCAGAGACAGTTTTATCTCATATCCTCAGGCCAGAAATAAGCGGATTGAGTAAGCCTAATGGTTTGCAAAGGTTTTAAATTGAGGTGTACGGTACTGTTGAGTGTACTGCATGTTCTACACTTGATATCATGGGGAATGGCTCTTACCCACAAAAAATTAGCTTGTATTAGGAATCTAAATAGGAATCTGACCAACCATGGTAGCACAAGAATTATTATGGACTCACAATTAATGCTTCAAAACAATAATTACACTCTGGAGGAAATCTGCTATTCAGAACACTGGACGTCTCATTTTTTGTGATAGTATGATCATCAAACAGCGTTTCTTTAAAACAGGGGCAATTGCACGTCGACAAGTAATAAATCCTAGATATAGCAAGTCAGCTCAAAAGATCCATTCTAGGTTTTTAAGCACGAATATATACTCCCCTGATCATCTCCGTCTGGTCCATCTTCTCTTTCCCTTGTGTGCATATCCAAATTTATAGCAATTCACCACCTGATGGTGGAGAATCTATGGGAACTTTATGTGCCTTATTATGAATAAGGGATG
Organism: Leucoraja erinaceus; assembly: GCF_028641065.1. Classification (NCBI taxonomy): domain Eukaryota; kingdom Metazoa; phylum Chordata; class Chondrichthyes; order Rajiformes; family Rajidae; genus Leucoraja; species Leucoraja erinaceus. The sequence goes on along the minus strand of NC_073382.1, from coordinate 34,419,627 downwards.
AAAGGATTCCAAATTAGAAGTTTCTGAAAAGTTTTTGAAATTTGTGCTTAAATAATGTTCTTTAAACTGTTTAAGGTTTATCTTAAATGTTTTTAAAATAACAGTTATTTAATAATTTCAATGCATCTTAATTATTATTGGATATCAGAAATCGATTCCATAATGTCAGGGCTTTCATGTTCTCCTTGCTCCAGATTCCTATCCCAAACCTGGGATGCACAGTTTAAAATGCATTCATTCTTGCTTCTCATTTCTTTTCTCTAGAATTGGAGGACATGTCCAGCCTAATTCACCAAGCATATCTTCCTTTTCTGCATTTCGTAAGTCTGATAGCCTTTTCTGTATGGTCTTTTCTCCATTTTGTGACTCAAATTGTTCACAATCTTCTATTAACAGTATAACCGTCCTAACAGCTTGTTCCCACAGTCACTCTAAATAAGCTTTACCCCCTTGGAGATATCCCCTCAATACACTCTACCTGCAGATTATGAGCATTTTTGTCCTCTTGCCTAGTTTTAACAAATGTTTTTTGATCCGAAAGGATAACTCTATTTCTCTCCTCACAGATGTGATGTGACCTGGTGTATGGTTCCAGCATTTCCTATTTTTATTTTGCTTCACAGGGTTGTCCTCGACATGCCATTGGAAGCTCCTCCCTCTCCAAAATTATTATAATCTAATTTTAGTATTATTTGAATGATTGTTTATAAATGTATAAAATTCACCTCAATGGTTTGTCTGTATGAATATTCAGCAATGCATAGCTTCATCATTCTGCTGCGTAAGGCTTTATTTTTGGTCTGTGACAAGATGCTGATTTGCAATGGCTTTAATGCTTCCTTTAATAGGCATTGTGTATGGCAAGTGCCTTTTCTATATTGCACACAAAGGACAAGATATTCTAGCTTGCCTTTGCTTCAGCATATTAATGATTGAACTTCCCCTGGTTGTCAAGGCATCAATTAGACTGTGTTCAGTCCACTGCTAGGTTTGCTGAGTTTCTTGAAATTGTCCAGTAGCTTTAACAAAGCAGAATAATATTGAACAAATATTTCAACAATGAGTGGAAACACAGTATTGTGGTGCGTGGGTCTCAAAAGGAAGCACAAAGTCCAGTGTTTTGAGAGGCACATTTAATTGTGTTCCTCCCGGTTGTAGGGGAGACCAAACAAGAGAAAGATGGCACCCAAACCCCTGCCTTTAAATCCTCTGGCTAAGGGCCGCCTACGGACTGAACCACTCCCGGGCCAAGGGGTTCGACAGTATGATGGCACGACCCTTGGGAGCCGCCACAGGACCCCCCCCCCCCCCCCCCCAGAACCAGAGGCACGAAATGCACCGGCGGGCGCACGACCCGGCCGGCCCGCGTGCGGAAGTCAGCCGATCGTGGGGCTGGCAGAGGCATAGGTGGAGGGACAGGTCGAGGGAATGGTCGAGGGACCAGCGGGAGGACAGGTGGAGTGACAGGTGGAGGGAGCCATGAAGGGGGGTGCCCTCGAGGCCGAGGTTGGGCAACCAGCACCGGCTGGTCAATGTCCAGGTGTGCCGGCTTCGAACGGTCAATCGACACGGCCTCCGGCCGGCCCCCCATGTCCAGGACAAAAGTCGACTGCCCGTGTTCCAGCACCCGGAATGGGCCCTCGTACAGCCTCTGGAATGGCGTCCGGTGGGCATCACGGCGCAGGAAGACGTATGGGCAGTCCCTGAGGGCTGATGGCACGTGTGGGCGAAATGTCCCATGGCGGGACGTCGGGATGGGTGCGAGCCTGCCAACTCACTCGCGAAGGCGCTTTAGGGTGGATGAGGGCATACCCTGCTGCCCCGGCGCCGATGGCACAAACTCCCCAGGCACCATGAGTGGCGACCCGTACACGAGCTCCGCCGATGATGAGGCCAAGTCCTCTTTGGGAGCAGACGGATGCCCAGCATGACCCACGGCAACTCGTCCATCCAACTCGGCGACCCGTACACGAGCTCCGCCGATGGTGAGCCCAGTCCGTGGATCATCTCGAACACCCTCCGGCGCCAGGTGGCAGGGACGATGGGGCGCGGCTGACCGGACGACACATCGCACAGGATTGTCACTCCGCCAGGACCGAGAGGGACATCCTCAAGGCGGAGGCCGGAGATGGCAGTCCGGTAGGCGGGCACCTCATCGTCCGTGAGCTGTGCCTCTGCCAGAGCAGAATAGTCAATTCCGGGCACCACCTCGAACATGGCGTTGATAGCGGGGCGGGACAATGCGTCGGCCACCCGGTTCTCTTTCCCCTCGATGTGGCGGATAGATGTTGTGTACTCCGAAATCTAGGCCAATTGCTTCTGCTGTCATGCGGACCAGGGGCCGGAAACCTTCGCCAGGGCGAAAGTGAATGGCCTGTGGTCCGTGTAGGCGGTGAACGGGTGGCCCTCCAGGAAGTAGCGAAAATGGCGCATTACCAGGTACAGAGACAGGAGCTCACGATCGAACGCGCTGTATTTCATCTGCGCACGGTTGAGCTGCCGGCTGAAGAAGGCCAGTGGCCGCCAACCTCCGCCCGTCAGTTGCTCCAGCACAGCACCAACCGCCGACTCCGAGGCGTCCACCATGAGAGCAGTCGGGGCATCTTCCCGCGGGTGCACCAGCAGTACGGCCCGAGCAAGGGCCTCCTTCATGCTGTCAAATGCTGCCACTGCCTCGTGGGTCCATTCAACGTTCTTGTGCTGCCCACCCGCCAGAAGTTGATACAGAGGCTGCATGATGTGGGCCACGAATGGCACGAAACAATGGTAAAATGCCACCATGCCGACAAACTCCTGTAGGCCACGCACCGTGCGTGGGCGGGGAAACCGACGGATGGCGTCGACCCTGTCAGGCAGGGAACCGCGCCTTGCGCAGTCATGCGGTGGCCGAGGAAGTCAATCTCGGTTACACCAAAACGGCACTTGTCGAGGTTGATGGCAAAACCATGCTCGCTGAGCCGCTGACAGAGCTGCCAAAGGTGTGCACAGTGCTCCTGCTGTGAGCGGCTGGCCACCAGGATGTCATCCAGGTACACAAACACGAAATCAAGGTTGTGACAAACCCTGTCCATTAGGCGTTGAAAGGCCTGCGCAGCATTCTTGAGGCCGAACTGCATCCGTGTGAACTCGTAAAGTCCGAATGGCGTGATGATCGCCGTCTTGGGTACGTCATCCGGATGAACTGGGATCTGGTTATAACCCCGTACCAGATCCACTTTTGAAAATATTATGGCCCCAGCCAAATGGGCGGTGAAGTCCTGGATGTGAGGTACCGCGTATCGATCCGCTGTTGTTGCGGCATTCCCGGCAAGGTCGCCAGCCCCCGCTCTACTTAGGGACCATGTGGAGTGGGGACGCCCAAGGGCTGCTCGAAGGGCAGACGATCCCCAAGGTCTCCATTGTGCGGAATTCCCGCCGTGCCAGACGCAGTTTATCTGGCGGCAGTCGGCGTGCTCGTACATGGAGAGATGGGCCGGTAGTCTGGATAAAATGTACCACTCCGTGGCTGGGGGTTGATGATCGAAACTGTGGGGTCAGAATATCTGGGAACGCGGCCAAGATCCGTGCAAAGCGGGAGTCCACGGATGCCAGGGGCCATCCCACCGGTTGATACAACTGCAACGTGATCTGCTCCATCATAGCGGCGTCGACCAAATGCTGACGCCTAACGTCCACCATGAGGGAATGCGCCCGGAGGAAATCAGCCCCGAGCAATGGCTGGGAGACGTCGGCAATGGTGAACCGCCATGAGAAATGGCAGGAGCCGAACATGATCGGAACCATGCGCACTCCATATGCGCCATTGTCGTGCTGCAGCACCCCAGCGCTGATGGAAATAGCACCAGCGCCTCATGTTGGTGTTACTTGGAGTTTGCCTGCTCCCGCAGGTGGTGCCTGCAGCTTGCTGGCACTGGACTGCAGGTGCAGTACCCCTCACTGCCGCTGGGGGTGATCGTACGGGCCGTCGGGCTGGAGCTGACACTCCTTCCACAGCACCCCCGCCCCACCGGAGGAAATCGGGAGCTGCCGGGGTGACGTCATCGGCGCGCCTGCCAACGGCCAGCGCGTTGACGTCATCAGGGCGCGTCTGCCTCAGCGCAACCCCGTCTCTGCTGACGGCCAGCGCGCTGATGTCATCAGGGCGCGCCATCCACAGCGCGTCGGCGCGCCTCCCGAGGGCCCTGAGGTCAGCAAAGGAGGCGTCTGTGAGCTGCTGATGAATGTAGGCCGGCAGCAGATGCAGGTAGGTGTACTCGAATAACAGGCACGGCGTGTGCCCATCCAGTAGAGCCACCATCTCCTTTAGGAAACTAGATGGCCGTCGGTCGCCTAGGCCCTCCATATGCAGGATCCTAGCAGCACTCTCCATCCTGCTTAGGCCATAAATCTGGAGCAGGAGCTTTAAGGCCGAGATATTTATCAGTGTCCGGGGGAGGGTGCGAGGAAGTCTGTGACCTCTTCAACCGTGTCCTGGTCGAGGGCCCCCTCTAGATAATAGAAGCGGGTGGCATCGACCGTGATGCCCTGCAGGTTGAACTGGGCCTCCGCCTGCTGGAACCAAATGAGCGGCCTGGTGGTCCAGAAGTTGGGCAGTTTCACCGAGACCGCGTCCAGAGACAGGGCCGGGCCAGCCTGTGAGGAGGTAGGGCTTTCTCTTCTCTCCATCATGATGCCAATGGAGCGTCGGGGGTCACCAATGTAGTGCGTGGGTCTCAAAAGGAAGCACGAAATCCAGTGTTTTGAGAGGCACCTTTAATTATGTTCCTCCCGGTTGTAGGGAAGACCAAACAAGAGAAAGATGGCACCCAAACCCCTGCCTTTAAACCCTCTGGCTAAGGCCCGCCTCCGGACTGAACCACTCCCATGCCGAGGGGTTCAACAGCATGATTACACGACCCTTGGGGGCTGCCACAGTATCTAATTTATGTTTGTTGGAGAAAAAAATTGGTCAGATTCAATGAGAATAAAATCAATGTTATGTGGATAATATCTCAAACCTTTGTTAATTGTGATCATATTTTACTTGCAGGTTATAGTAATCTTACCCGGCCATATTTTGGCGTGTGCTTTCACTTTGAATATTGTTGGAAAGATATATTTTATCACTTTCTTTCTTGTTTTACCCTCAGCTTACAAATACGGGATTGCAGTGGCTAACTCCTTTACTCTTGTTGCCAATTTTAAATATTACTGTTGCACATCAAATCATTAAAAAAATAATGTTTGAATCACTTTCATCCCTAGTGTAAATCACATTTTTAGGCAACTACCATCATATGTTAGGTTTAAAATCTGCTAAGGCTATTGCTATTGATTTTGTGGCATTAATCACTCCTGCCTATAAATAGTCCTGAGATCCACTATTTGTCGGGGCTGATGGTAATAATGCAATATTTTGACAGTAACTGGTTCAAACAACTTTGACACGTCTGACCAAAGTTCCCAGATATTCCACTGAGTAGAGAAATGGTTCTAAAATGATCAGATTTTCTCTACTTGGTGGAGTGTCTCCACTCGGGGAGACTCTATCACGATTTATGATGCACATTTGCATGTATGAAATCTCACAACTAATAATGGCATGATTTTTAACTATATGCATATATACAATATTTGTCCCATGTCTTTTTGTAAGCCTGCTGACAAAGTCCTGCAAGGTTGGTTTGTCCCAAAGATTAAATCCCATGGGATCCAAGACGAGCTAATTAATTGTAAAAAGTTGGCTTGGTAATAGGAGGCAGAGGGTAATGTTTAAAGGCTGCCATTCTGATTGAAAGACAGTGTGACCAGTGGTTTACCCTATAGATCACATCTGGGAACCTTGCTATTTGTGATATATATCAACAACAGATGCAAATGTAAGATATATGATTAGTAAGTTCGCGGATGACATGGAAATTGCTGGTGTGGTGGACAGTGAAAAGGTTGTCTAAGGCTGCAACAAGATATGGATCAGAGAGAAAAATGGCAGAGTTGGCAAATGCAATTTCATTCCAACAAGGAAGAGGAGAGGTATTTTAGGAAGTACACTGGAGATAGGACACACAAAGTAAACTGTAGGCTTCTTAGCAAAATTCATGAGCAGAGAGTTTGGAGTTCAAGTCTTTAATTTGCTTAAAATGGCAGCACAGGTAAATAGGATGGTGAATAAGGCATATGGCACACTTGTTCTCACAGGTCAGGGCATGAAATACAAATGTTGCTATGTCATGTTGCAACTGCACAAAACATCGCTTAGAACACATTTGATATATAGTTTAGAGTTCTGGAGCCTACAATATGGGGAGGATGTGGGTATGCTGGAAAGTGATGAGAGGAGACTAACCAGAATGTTGCCTAAATTGAAGGATTTTAGTTATAAGGAGAGAAGGTATAGGCTGGGATTGATTTCCTTGGAGGGAAGCAGCTGAGCGTTGACCAGATATAGGTATATAAATTTATGAGAGGCGTTGATTAGGTAGATATATTAGTTAGAGCCTTTTCCCCCATGTTGGGCTATCAAAACAAGATGGCTTAGGTGAGACAGGAATTTTAAACGCAATTTGATGGGAAAGTATTTTTTATACAGAGGGTGGTTGATATCTGGAACTTGTTCTGCAGGGAGATAGTGAAATAAAATATAAGCACAAAATGCTGGAGTATCGGGACAGGCAGCATCTCGGGAGAGAAGGAATGGGTGAGCAGATTGAAGGGTCTCAACCCGAAGCGTCACCCATTCTTTTCTCCAAGAGATGCTGCCTGTCCTGCTGAGTTACCCCAGCATTTTGTGTCTTTGTTCAATTTAAAACAACATCTGCAGTTCCTTCCTACACACAATATAATCAATATGTTTAAGAGACTTTTAGACATATGCAAACATAGAAAAGGCATTGAAGGACGGGAGCTAAAGAAGCAGATAAGATATGTATAGATGGACAAGATAGACATGGTGCAATGACATTCTGAGTCTGGATAATCTTACAGTGTTAAAAAAAAAAAAAGAAAAAAGAAAATGAGGATATTGATTAAGGCCACCATGTATTGCCATCAGCAGTTGCCCTTATGACTTTTTTCTTGACCATTTGCAATTCATGTGGTTAAGGTATTGTCACAACTTCATAAAGTATTTATCTGGCTGCAATCAAAGAATTACAATGCCTAGTCAGGCTGGAAGAGTGCTGATGTTTCTTTCAATTCTGTGATACAGCAAGCAGTACAAAAATAAATCACAGTATTGCCTAAATATGAAACAATCAAGAATGCCAAGAGATGTGATGGACTCCCCAATAAGCAAGTGAAGGTAAAAATGTTGGAATAGGTTTCCAAACACTTTTGTAAAAGGACTTTTCTTGACAAGTGTGATATATTGATTGATGACGTTCTTTGTGTGAATTTTCTTAGTCTGGATAAAAGTTGAAATAAAAAATAAATTTGATTGACAACTAATTGTCTGTAGCATAATCGATATTTTTGATAAGGTCATGAGAGTCTGCCAGCCTTATCTGTCTCTGAGATAGGATTTGGTACAATAAATGAAATTCTATTTCATTATGTTTCATCTAATAAAATAATTCTATAGCGCTAGTGTAATTATTTCTACATTGCCTAGGTGACAGTCAGCATACTTAATATTTGTTACATCAAATATTTGCTGGAGAATTCATCCTTGTTTAGAGGTTGAAGACCTTATGAAGTGGCATCAATAGACTGTGGAAACAAAGAACTATAGATGCCAGTTTATACACACAGGAGTAACTCAGCAGGTGAGGCAGCATTTCTCAAGAACATAAATAGGTGACATTTTGTATTGAGACCCTTCTTCAGACTCAACATGGATAAGTGTTGTTTTTTGGATTGAGACCCTTCTTCAGATTGGATTAATTGATCAACTTGACCTCTGAACTTCATTCAATTAATTTTGCTTCAAACAAATTGTTTGTCACAGACAGGCCACTTGAATATTGAATAACTGAGCTGTTAAGGTGCAACATGAATTTAAAAAGTTGAAAAATAATTTTGAACTGAAGAATGTTGGATAAAGTATAACTAATATTGTATCCAGCAGGATGTTCTTTTTCAGCATGATCAGGCTTATTGTTTTATAAATTGTTTCTCTACTCGCTTAGTCATTTAATTCTAAATAACTGCAATAATAACATGATCATTTTTTTATGCAAAGCCCATAAAAGTGATATAGTCTCCTGATTAGCTTTGGAAAATAAACTGTGGTAAACCATAGGGTGCACCATTCTGAAATAATGCTGATGTAAAGATCTGCAAGTTAATAACTTAATCTAACAATATAAACAAGCATAGGGAAATGTTACACGTTTTAAAAAAGGCAGTAAGAATTTTTGTATTCATGTAATTAAGTTTAACTATTAAGGCCAACTACAGACTGGTGATTCTCCTCTCAAGAAGGTGAATGCTCTGCTCTGACATCAAGTAATCTGGGTTACCTAATGACCAGACCATATACTCCATGTATTTTCAAATCCTTTTATTTTTCCAAACTATAATAACAATCCTCTATTATATACAATTTTAAGTAGTTAAGTTAATTTGGCAGTTTTATTATTGCAATGGACATACCTATAGAGTAAATAATACCTGATATTTTGGTTGAAAATGTCACTTACCCTTTTTTAATTCACCTTAGGACCCTACATTTGGTATTAATCAACATTTACGAGTATATTCTGTACCTGATTAGACCTAAATTGATGCAGAGGCAAACAGATGCAAGATACTTTCATGAATGTTATATGTTGGATTTTTTTTTAACATTTAATGTTATGGTGACATATGGACATTGAACACTGCTTCTACAGATCCTGGATTTCAGAAGTAAGGTTTCAATACACATACTCCTATGATGCACAAACTCATTTTCACTTTTCTACCCGGCTCCATATATTCATAGAGCCTCACAGCACACATAGAACCTCACAACACATATTATTTATTCCTGCTCTCAGCCTGTAGATCATCAAGTATTCCTCAAGGTACTTGTTGAATACTACTTTTTTTTTGCAAACAACAACCTTCCAGTAAGTGTTTCAGACATAACGGTATGCGAAAAAAATCAACTGCCTTCTAATAATTCTATCTATCTATCTATCTATCTATCTATCTATCTATCTATCTATCTATCTATCTATCTATCTATCTATCTATCTATCTATCTATCTATCTATCTATCTATCTATCTATCTATCTATCTATCTCTCTATCTATCTATCTATCTATCTATCTATCTATCTATCTATCTATCTATCTATCTATCTATCTATCTATCTCTCTCTCGTATATATATATATATATATATATGTATATATCTTCATCTCCCTCTATCTCTCTCTATCTCTCCCTATATCTCTCTCTATGTCTATCTCTCTATCTCTCTATCCTTATCTTCATCTCTCTATCTCTCTATCTATCAAAAACGCATCTTGTTTGTTTGTTTGTATGTGCATGTGTACTGGAAATTCCACCAAAATGGTACAGAATAGCGCTACAATTTTTGCCCCTCCTTAATCAACGTTGTCCAGGGGTGTGCATTAGTGAAGTTTCGTTCAGATTCGTTCAGTTATATTTTACATTATTGACATTTTAAATTATACAAATAACACTTACCAATTTTTCCACTTTCCTTGCCTGTCATTGACATTGATTTTATTCTAAAAAAAACACCTTTAATTACATTCTTCCATTTTCATTAACAGCTAACATTGTGTATAGGTTATTTTAAAGAAAAAACACAGTTTTCATTGAGATTTTTACTTTTTAAAAAGCATCGTGATTTTCATTGTTGGGGGGTGGGCTAGGGGAGGTAAGGAGTGGGGGAGCAGGGGGATAGAGGGTGAGGAGGGGGTCAGGGAAGGGAGAGGGAGGGGAAAGTGGGGGAGAGAGGGATTGAGTGAGAGGAGGGGAAAAGGGAGGGAGAGGGAGGGGAAGTGGGGGAGGTGAGGAATGAGAGTGGAGGAGGTATGGAGTCAGGGATAGAGGAAGATGCGGGCAGTGGGAGAGGTGAGGAGGGAGAGTGGGGGAGTGGGATGGGGGAGGTGAGTGGGGAAGCAGGGAGACAGAGGAGGGTGTAGGGATGGGAGAATGGTTATGGAGGGAGGAATGGAGTGACTGAGGGTAGGGGAAAGGAGAGGGAAGAAGTGACGGAGGGAGTGAGGGAGGGGAGGAGGAGAGGGGAAAGACGAGAGAGGGTTGCATGACATGTCACAACAGGGATCCCTGTCCTAACAAAGGGAACCCATCAGCCATGCCTGCGCAGTTGGGGCCTATGGGTGAGTGATGGAATATTGCATTGGGGGAACAGGCCTAACAGGTCTACGCTTGGTCGGTCTGTCTTTCTGTCTGTCTGTCTGTCTGTCTGTCTGTCTGTCTGTCTGTCTGTCTGTCTGTCTGTCTGTCTGTCTGTCTGTCCTTAACTAAAACTCTCATCTTGTCCACTGTATAGCGAGGGGTGGAGAGCGAGCTGCGTCGGCCATCATGGCGAACCTGGAGCCGCCGAGTGAGTGAGTGTGGCCGGCGGGCAGCAGGTGAGTGAGTGAGCACGGCTGGCATGTGGTCGGCTAGTGAGTGAGTGTGGCCGGCGGGCAGCAGGTGAGTGAATGAGCATGGCTGGCATGTAGTCGGCTAGTGAGTGAGTGCGGCCGGCATTCGCAGCTCCATGATGTCGGTGCAGCAGGTCCAGCACTCCGGGCTCCAGACGGCGACCTTTCTGCCTCTTTTCTTTCTGCCTCTCTGCCACAATAAAAACAAAAACATGCATATGTTCCTTCCACAGCGTGTGGGAAGTCTGGCCCGGATCAGCACGGCCGGGACGCTAGGGTAAAGTTGCGGGCAGGTTTGCAATGCAAGAGGTTATGTAATGTTGTCCCTTGTCTGGGCATTGTGTCCGAAATAAAGTTTATCATTATACATAAAAATCTGGAGAAATATATATGTGTGTGTTATATGATTATACGCATCTATATCACATTCATATATGTGTGTATGTGTGTTCTTTCCTACACAATCTAATCAGTTGTATGGTCGCTGAATAAAACCATCATTAAGTGTAAATCATTTTTTAATCTAGCTCAAAACATATTTTATTTTGTTAAATACTTAATATAGATAACCCCACCATTACAGTCAGATCTCAGTCCACTTGCTGGCTATTGGAAAGACCAGACTCATTTTATAGTTGAAAAACAATTCCATAGACACAAAAAACCATTAAGGAACATTAAGGAACATTCCAAGTGTAGAGCAACTGGAATCTTCATAGTGCCATTATTTTTCCAAATACCGCAGTTGTGAACAATGTGATTAGATGAATAACAGAGTGCAGGAGTAATACAAAAATCAACTCAAACTCAAACACAGCACATGAGCCAGTAAAAAAGAAAAGCTTTTTAAACAAACATTAAAAAAGACAATTAACAGAATCATAATTTGTTAATATATTAATCTTTAACAAAATTTAACAGAATTATGATTGACCAGAATTATGAATCTAACCCTATATCACACACGCAAACTGTTCCCCCCGCAATGCTAATTACACTGTGAGAGGGATATACAAAGTCGGGTCTGGTTACTGAAATGGCCTATGTTCCGCTCCGTTGTGTACTACATGTCAGCCCATTGCATTTAGCAGGAGTGGACTATCATGCTCGCTATAGGATCTTTGCACGGCAGCGCTCAACCCTCTCCCCAACACTCCCCAACAGGCCCCGCCTAAAGCCATGCCCCTCCCCCAGCTGCTGGACGCTCCCCCCACTGGCCCCTGAAAGCCCCCGCCTGAAGCCGTCCCTCTCCCCCGGTTGCAGAACGCAACAAGAAATTCAACACGAAAGAATGCACTGAATAAATCTCATCTTTAATGTTCAAATTGTTGTCATGTTTTGTTATTCACATTTTAAGTTTTAATAAATCCCTTTTTCACTTGCCGTGCCGGTCAGCTGCAACGGGGCAGTAATACCCGCGTGTTCTACGTTCCCATGGGCGGGAACGGATGCGCCGCCGGAGAGCACTAAGTGTGGATGGGGGGTTTGAGGCGGGATGAAATGAGTGAAGGACACTCCACTTCCCACCCACACCGGTCACCGACAGCCCCCACCTGAAACCGCCCCACTCCCCCGGCTGCAGGATACACACCCCCGCCGGCCCCTGTCTGAAGCCGTTCTGTCCCCAGCTGCAGGATGTTCCCCACCGGTCCACGCCTGAAGCTGGTGGGGTACGGCAGCGGTAGGCCACGGCAGCAGCAGGGGTAGACAGTGGCAGCGGTAGGCCACGCTAGCGGTAGGCCACAGCAGCGCTCACTACCCCTCCCCACCCACCTCCGCACTGGCCGTCGACAGGCCCCGCCTGAAGCCGTCCCTCTCCCTTGCTGCAGGATGCTCTCCCCTCCCCCACTGGCCCCGTCTGAACCCATGCCTCTCCCCAGGCTGCAGGACGCTCCCTCCCATCGGCCTGCGACAGCCCCTGCCTGCAGCCGTTCCCCTCCCCCGGCTGTAGAATACAACAAGACACACAACAAGAAAGAACTGAACAGAATAAATCTCAACTTTAACATTTAAATTGTTGTTATATTATAAGAGTTATTCACTTTTTAAGCTTTAATAAATACCTTTTCCACTTGCCTTGCCCATCAGCTATGCCTGCGCAGTAATGGCTGCTTGGTCTGCGTCACAATGGCAACCCAATTGGCTGGAATGGCTGCGCCGCCGGAGAGCCGCTATGAGTGGATGGGGGGGGGGGGGGTGTTTGAGGGTGGGATGGAGTGAGTGCGTGGAGGAGAATGGCAAGTGGTGGAGTGGGGGGGGTGAGGGGAGGAGGGGGATCAGGAGCATCACAATGGGGACCCATTAGCCACGCCTGCGCAGCTGTGGATGAGTGGTAGAATATTGTATTGGAGGACCAGGCCTCCCTTGTGAGAATGGGACCTAATGGGTCCCACTTAGCCAAGTATATTACAAAAACTCTCATCTTGTTTGTTTGTTTGTTTGTTTGTTTGGTTGTTTGTTTGTTTGTTTGTTTGTTTGTTTGTTTGTTTGTTTGTTTGTATGCGTGTATTTTCTAGAAATTCTGCCTAAAAAAGGTACAGGATAGCAGTACAATCTTTGGCCCACATTACTCACCATTGTCCGAGTGTGTGCATTAGCCAAGTTTCGTTCAGATTGATGTTATATTTTACAAGTAATTGACAGTTTAAACTTCATAAAAAAACAACGTTAAAACAACCACAAACGTAAATGTATTTTATTGGGATTTTATGTGATAGACCAACACAAAGTGGCGCATAATTGTGAAGTGGAAGGAAAATGCTACATGGTTTTCAATTTTTTTTACAAATAAAAAACTGAAAAGTGTAACGTGCAAAAGTATTCAGCCCCCTTTACTCTGATACTCCTAAATAAAATCCAGTGCAACCAATTGCCTTCAGAAGTCACCTAATTAGTAAATAGAGTCCACTTGTGTGTAATCTAATCTAAGTATAAATACAGCTGTTCTTTGAAGGCCTCAGAGGCTTGTTAGAGAACATTAGTGAACAAACAGCATCATGAAGCCCAAGGAACACACCAGGCAGGTCAGGGATAAAGTTGTGGAGAACTTTAAAGCAGGGTTAGGATATAAAAAAATATCCCAAGCTTTGAACATCTCACGGAGCACTGTTCAATCCATCATCCGAAAATGGAAAGAGTATGGCACAACTGCAAACCAACCAAGACATGACCGTCCACCTAAACTGACAGGCCGGGCAAGGAGAGCATTGATCAAAGAAGCAGCCATGAGGCCCATGGTAACTCTGGAGGAGCTGCAGAGATCCACAGCTCAGGTAAGAGAATCTGTCCACAGGACAACTATTAGTCGTGCACTCCACAAATCGGGCCTTTATGGAAGAGTGGCAAGAAGAAAGCCATTGTTGAAAAAAAGCCATAAGAAGTCCCGTTTGCAGTTTGCCACAAGCCATGTGGGGGACACAGCAAACATGTGGAGGAAGGTGCTCTGGTCAGATGAGACCAAAATTGAAGTGTTTGGCCTAAATGCAAAACGCTATGTGTGGCAGAAAACTAACACTGCACATCGCCCTGAACACACCATCCCACTGAGAAACATGGTGGTGTCAGCATCATGCTGTGGGGATGCTTTTCTTCAGCAGGGACAGGGAAGCTGGTCAGAGTTGATGGGAAGATGGATGGAGCCAAATACAAGGCAATCTTGGAAGAAAACCTGTTAGAGTCTGCAAAAGACTTGAGACTGGGGCGGAGGTTCACCTTCCAGCAGGACAACTACCCTAAACATACAGCCAGAGCTACAATGGAATGGTTTATATCAAAGCATATTCATGTGTTAGAATGGCCCAGTCAAAGTCCAGACCTAAATCCAATTGAGTATCTCTGACAAGACTTGAAAATTGCTGTTCACAGACGCTCTCCATCCAATCTGACTGAGCTTGAGCTATTTTGCAAACAACAATGGGCAAGAATTTCAGTCTCTAGATGTGCAAAGCTGGTAGAGACATACCCCAAAAGACTTGTAGCAGTAATTGCAGCGAAAGGTGGTTCTACAAAATATTGACTCAGGGGGGCTGAATACTTTTGAACGCCACACTTTTCAGTTTTTTATTTGTAAAACAATTTGAAAACCATGTATCATTTTCCTTCCACTTCACAATTATGCACCACTTTGTGTTGGTCTATCACATAAAATCCCAATAAAATACATTTACGTTTGTGGTTGTAATGTGACAACATGTGGAAAAGTTCAAGGGGTATGAATACATTTGCAAGCCACTGTATATGGTTAAATCTCACTCCACCAGGGCTGCATCTACGTTGGCAGCAAGAGCTATGGACGTGACCCTTGACGACATCCTAGTGGCTGCAGGATGGACGAATGAAATAACGGTCCACCGGTTTTATAACAAACCCATAACCGGACTGGGGGTGTTTGCACGTTCCAATTTAAGTTCTGTCCCTTAGTTTCCCCCCCAAGGTTGGGAGGGGTAACCTTTTTTTTTTTTACTTTTCTTTCATTTAAAGCATCAGTTTCTTTACTTAACTATGTAATGTCTGAATGCTTTAATGATTACACGCATCCATGGTCAATCCATTCAGTGTGTGACGCCTGGATTCGTAACTAACGTGACTCCGAAGTAAATTTGTAAGATTAAACGAGAACTTACCAGTTTGAAGTTTGATCTTGATTTTATGAGGAGTTACGATGGGCAATTACGTGCCCACCGCTCCCACCCTCATACTATCAATGTCATATGGAAGTTTTAGTTTCTTCACAATCTTACTATTCTCAGGTCTTCTTTTTATCTGTGATTTAACACCGCTGCTTTGAAAATTGACAGTCACGCAGACGGATGGCCCTTCTTCACGTAATCGCTCATCGTAACTCCTCATAAAATCAAGATCAACCTTCAAACTGGTAAGCTCGTTTAATCTTACTATTTTGCCTCACAATGGTAAGATGGCAGCTAGATCCGTGCGTGTGCAGTTGGGGCATTGTTGTCTTTTTGAGATTGCCTTTTGCTTTGCTCTACCACCTCCCCCCATGTGAGGTCAATTGATTGGCTCTGACCTCCCGCTTGTCGCCTACCCACGCGTGCCCTGTGAGCCCGGTATCCGCACGTGCGGGATTTTAAATGACTACGGCGCTGAAGCTGGGGCTAGGTCTGGGGCCAACAGCACTGCTGCTCTGGGCGCACATGGAGGGAGATGTGCGGGACCCAGGGCAAGGACTAGGGCGCTGTCTCGACCTCTCCCTCCCCTTCCCATGGCTCCAGGCCACTTTGCCCATCCCCCAGAAAGCCCCCGCCTCAAGTACAACATCATCGTCGACGTGGTGGAGAAAATGGGGCTGGCACTGATTTACATCGAGATCCTAGGAAGGTGAGGAGGGGGTCGGGAGGGAGGGAAGGGGGGGAGTGAGGGAGGTAGGAAGTGGGGGATAGAGGGAAAAGAGGGCATGGGGAGGTAAAGAGGGAGAGTGGTGGTTGGGTAGGGGGGAGAGCAGTGGGGAAAGAAGAGGGAGGATGAAGAAGAGGGGGAGGAAATGCTGGGGGATGAGGGAAATGAAGGAGGATAGAGGTAGGAATAGGGATGGTGAGGTAATGGAGGAGGGGAGGGCAAAGAGCGAGGGTTGGGGTAGGAATACTGGGCCCGGCGGCAGCACGCCCAGAAGGAATGAAGAGACAGAATTTAAAATAATTGAACGTCTCGAGGATCTCTGGCTTTACAACGGGGACCCAACGGTTCCACGGATCATCTGGTTTACCGTAAATCTATGCATCTTTGCTAAGCATAATGCTAAGCAGAGGTGCATAGATTTAAGGTAAATTATAGATATTTGGAGATTTTAGCAAATACTTCAAACAAACAAAGTTGCATTTAAAGAAAACTATGAAATGTTAGTGTATATCATTGCCCTTTCTTTCCACTAATGTATCATTGGGTTCCAACTAGTGTTGTGAGTAAAGATACACCTGTCAGTTTGGGCTCTATAAATTTCCAGCCTGTTTTAGTGTTGTATTGAGAACAAAATGTTGCCCAGCACACTGAGTTATTTGCTTCTCTGAGTCATAGCTAACATTGGTTTTTTTAGCAACTCGGAGAATAGACAAGGCTTACTTTAACAACTCCCCAGGTGAATATCACACGATTGGTAGTACTCTGAAGTGTTGGGTTAAATTATCTTTAATGTCCTCACAAATTCTTCTGAGCCAACATGTTTCAGTACCGAAACACAAAGACATTTTCCCCAATCTGAATTCTACGCTCCAGCTAGTAGATGAGATCATTCCATTTGATACTTACACATTTATCCAGCTTTTGCATTGGACACTCAAGTGTTGCCCAATGTCCCATATATCCTTCTTTAAAGTGAAATCATAATTGTTCTAAAACAAATCTATCTTGATCAGTCATGGTTGAATCTTTTTCTCTTTGTTGTTTCTTCTGTGCAATAGCTAGGTCATCCGGGAGGTGCTACAGGTCTCTCCGTTGCCAGACAAGCAGGTCCAGGAACAGCTTCTTCCCTGCGGCTGTTACATTACTTAACTCTGCCCCTCGGTGGTTGACAGTCACCTCCTCCCCCCACCCCTCCCGGACACTCCTTCCCCCAGAAAAATTGCACTACTACGACTGTATGTACGTATATATATATTTATTGCTCATTATTCTATGTTCGCTCTTCTGGGGAGATGCTAACTGCATTTTGTTGTCTCTGTACTGTACACTGCACAATGGCAATGACATTTGAATCTGAATCTGAATCTGAATCTGAATAGCACACTGCAAAAGGATCATTCAAATATTTTTACTGAACTACAGCTGCCTGCACTCTCTTCTGTCAAATCTGAAACTTGCTCTTTACTGACTACAAGAGAGCAATCCATCTCCATCCAATTAGCTACCAAGTTATCTATCTTTCTCCAAGGATGTGCATCTAACTTTCTATCATTGTTTTGGTGCCACCTCCTTACTAAAGATGCTTCTATGATGGTCTAACTGGGAACAATTCATGAGCTGCTGCTGCACAGAAATGGCCAGTATGCCAGTGTCTCTCTTTAAGCTGTTGCAGCATAGATGTTAAGTTTTATATAATGTTTTATTAAACACAATTTTACTGCCACGGTACACATTTCTTTTTTCTGGCACAGTGGTACAGCTGATAGAGCTTCTGCCTCATAGCGCCAGAGACACAGATTCAATCCTTGCTTTGTGTGGTTTCTGCAGAGTTTGCACATTTTCCCTGAGACCATGTGGATTTTCTCTGGCTGCTCCGGTTTCCTCCCACATTCCAATGATGTGTGGGTTTGTGGGCTAATTGCCTATGCAAATTGCCCCAAATGTGTGTAGGAAGTGGATGCAAAAGTGGGATAACATAAAACTAGTTTGCATGGGTAATCAATGGTAGGTAAGGACTCGATGAGCTAAAGGACTTGGTTCCATGCTGTATCTCTAAACTAAAGCCTTCTTCCAGTCAATTCAAACCTCACAATGTAACATAGAAATCATTTAGTCACAAGGAGCATTGTATAAAAAGACGTATACCTAATGTTAAATAAACAACATGTTATAGCTGAGATCCAAAGGGAAAGTGGTTAGCAAGTGCCTTCAAAGCCTATTCCAGCAAAGACATGAAGAATGCAGATCTCAATTTATCAAGGAAAAGAAATGTCGCTAGAGGCTATGGGTAGTC
The DNA here is from genome assembly GCF_028641065.1 of Leucoraja erinaceus. NCBI lineage: Eukaryota > Metazoa > Chordata > Chondrichthyes > Rajiformes > Rajidae > Leucoraja > Leucoraja erinaceus. The sequence goes on along the minus strand of NC_073382.1, from coordinate 34,401,432 downwards.
ATACCAGAGATCTTGGACCATGTGCATTGGAACTCCAACCATGCACGTTTGTTTAGTTTAGAGATACAGCATGGAAACAGGCCCTTCAGTCAAATGTGTTCCTGTCAACCATTGATCACCCATTCACACTAATTCTATATTTTCCCATTTTTGCTTCCACTCCCTGCATGGTAGGGGCAGTTTACACAGACCACTTAACCTACAAACCTGCACATCTTCTGGGCTTGAACAAATGACTCAATTGATTTTCATACAGTTCTGTATGGAACTGCAGTATTTTTGTAAAGGGTGCAGGCTGTTAAGTAATGTATAGTCTTCTGAATTATGGATCTTAATGGAATTCCACTCGGACTCTCCCATTGCAAGATCTGGATGCAAGAGTGCCTTTGGATTAGTGGTATATTTTTATTGCTTTTCTCTGTTTTTTGATTTGACTGAACATAGTAGGAAGATAGATAGCAGCCCTAAATAGAAAACATTTTGTTGGACTTGTTTTCCATTGTACAATGTGATACGTGTACACCACTAGAGTTTCTTACTAAATTTGGCCTCGAGCAAAACAGACATAACTTATCTGTGCACCTTTGTTTCAATGTACCTTTTCTAAACACATAAAAAGGTCTATGTCCTTACTTGATCCACTCTGCTATAAGAACTATCTTCTGGCAATCTGTTTACAAGTAACCAATGTTACCAGGTACTGTGTAATAGCTTCATAGTGATGTAAACTGATTCCATTTGTAAAATAACTCTTGAAAATAAATGAAAATAATGAGCATGGATAATTGAACAGCATATTTACCAAAATTCACCTTTGAAACCCATCCAAGCATTCTGATATGTCAAAATTGGCAGAGGAGCTGAACTTCTACTGAGAAAACAATAAGATAAGGCACTACATGTCCCAATGACACATGGTAGTTAAGTTGATCTAGATGCTTCAGTTGAGAAGCAGCAATATGTTGTCTTACTTTGGGGACCATGCTGAAATATGAAAAAAAGGAATTCAATCCATCCATGTATGTCTATCTATCCCTTTTCACAGTATGCCCCCATCTGGCACTATTGTGTTGTTCGTGACATGCTGAGACTCAGTGATGAAGGATAAGGATGTCAAACTTAACATAATGAATCCCTGCAAGCTGCCTACCACTTTAAATCATATTAATGTCAAATCTGGTTGTTCTCAAGTGTCTGATATGGCTGACTGGAAACCTTATCCATTTAGATTACATCCACAACAGTAAACTTTGTCTAACTTTCAATCAGATGGATGAAAGCAATGAGCTGTGCAGTACATGAAAGACAAAGTATTGTTGGTGCTCATTCATAAGGATGATAGTTCTTAGCTGATCGTAATAACTTCCCAGACCTAGTGTATGCCATTAGGGCACCATCAAATCTGAAACTCTTTTGGTGATTCATCTGGAAGACACACGTCCTGGTGTGATAGGTTCAATGCACAGCTGTTCAGTCAGAGAAGTAACAAGGACAGAAATGCCAATATATATTTTACTCAAAGTGGATTATATTCAATCAGCAGCAGTGCTGGGACAAAAAGGTATCAAAATCATACTTTATGTAGCAGTACTTAAATATTTTCTCATTTTCATATGTGATGCATACAGATTGAAATTTGGATTTGATAAGTGGTAATACATTTTCAGAAGGATGATTCAAAATATGATTCTCATCCTGTGTTTGATTAGCTTAACTGAGTCAAAATGGCAGGTAAGGCATGAAAATAAGCCAGGATTTTAATCACAGACTTTTTTGTTGGAACTCCCACAGAAAATGTTCAGTTATGGGCATTTATTGCCCACAGAAATTAAGGTTTGTTTAATTAATTATTGATATGTCTCCTGTGGGGGAAACCGTTTAAATCTCTTCCCTGTGCGGGGACCCGACTATTCCCTGTCGGGTCTCAGATGTCGTTGGGCCTAACATCGTGGAGCCGGCGGCGACCTCCGGCCGGGACTAACCTGAGGCCTCCAGTTGCAGAGCCTGCGGAACCGACATCGCGGAGCTGGCCAACTTCGGAGCGGGAAGAGCTGTGGTGGCGTGCGGTTGCATTTTGGAGTTCGGAGGCACCAGCCGCAGACCCGGTGGACGGGAACATCGGGAGCTCGCAGGTCCCTGGTGGGAGACCGCTTTTCCGAACTCCGTAACGGCGACTTCTCCCACTGGAATCGCGGGTTTAAGGACATGCAGCCGGGACCTAACATCGCCCGGCGTGGCTTAAACGGCCTCAGGACTTACCATCGCCCACCGGGGGCATTAACATCGGAGCCCCAGTTCGCCTCGACACTGCAGTTGGAATGCTGAACCGCAGGAGAAGGAACAAAGGGAAGAGATAAAGATTTTGCCTTCCATCACAGTGAGGAGATGTTGGAGACTCACTGTGATGGATGTTTATGTAAACTGTGTTAAGTGTGGGTCTTGGATTGTTTTGTAATGTAAAAAACTGTAGAAATGAAATTTCGTTCAAACCCAGGTTTGAATGTCAATAAATAGCATTCTATTCTATTCTATTCTATTCTATTCTATTCTATTCTATTCTATTCTATTCTATTCTAAATAACTCCTTTAATGATAATAAAAATGGATTTCATAACTGAGTTCAGAGTCTGTGTATTCTATCGAGAGTTCATCCTCCTTATCTGCTGCAACAAGGCAGTAAACACTCTATCAGACACCTGTGGAACCTTGATAGAGAATTCATAAACATGCTGAATTTCCTCAATCTTCTGAGAAAGTAGAGGTGAGCTTCCTTTTTGATGAGCTTCCTTTTTGATTGTGTCAGCGTACTGGTCCTAATGTGAGGTTTTCAGAGGAATGCACGCTCAGGAAGTTGATGGGCCCTGACCCATTTAGGCAATTTTTTAGGCAACTACAGGCGACTAGTTTGTTGCCACATGTTCGCCGGTGGTTGCCGGAAGTATCTCCTCAGTCCTGCAAAAAGTCAAAGCGTCTTTCTGGTCGCCGCTAAATTTTTAACATGTTGAAAAATTTTCGGCGACAGTGGGTTTGACGCCAATGAGCATAACTTGACTTAACCTGACGTAAGTGCTGTTGTAGGTTGTCGCCAGGATGACGCAGGTTGTCGCCGTTTTTTCGGCGACCTGCTATGATCATGACAGTCGCCGGCAGTAGCCTAAAAAATCGTCAAGTGGGACAGGCCCATGATGGTTGGTGTTGACTCTCTCCACTGCTATCCTGTCAATAGAGAGAGGTTTGTGAAACCCAAGCTTTCCCCTCCTGAAGTCACCAATCTGCTTGTTGGTCTTGCTAATGGCCTTTGGCAATCTCCCTCCTGAACTCTGATTCATCGTCATCCATTAATGTCTAACGATAGTGGGCAAATTTAAAGCTAGTGTTGGAAATGTACCGGGCTACACAGTCATGAATATAGAGTTTAGAGCCGGGGTATGAGCACACAGCCTTGAGCTGCTCCTCCATTGAGCATTATCAAGGAGGAAGTACTGTTGCCAAAGCATACTAATTGTGGTCTGCTGCAAACGATCTAATTAACCATATAACAACCATATAACAATTACAGCACGGAAACAGGCCATCTCGGCCCTACAAGTCCATGCCGAACAAATGTTTTTCCCCTTAGTCCCACCTGCCTGCACTCGTACCATAACCCTCCATTCCCTTCATACATAAATTACATAAGGATGGTCAGAGACATGGCGCAGCGATAGAGTTTCTGCATTACAGTGCCAGCAACCTGGGTTTGATCCAGACTACATGTGTTGTCTGTACAGAGTTTGTGCGTTCTCCCTGCGATCGCATGGGTTTTTTCTGGATGCTCCGTTTTCCTCACACACTCCAAAGATGTACAGGTTTGTAGGTTAATTGGCTTTGATATAATTATAAATTTTCCCTAGTGTGTAAAATAATGCTAGTGTACAGATCAACATGGACTCGGTGGGCCGAAGGGCCGGTTTCCACACTGTATTTCTAAACTAAACTAAACTAAACATAGTTTTCTGAGTTTGAGGATAAGTTTGGAAAAAATGGTGGTCATACAGTCATGGAGTCATACAGCATGGAAACAGGCCCAACTTGCCCACGCCGGCTAACATACCTCATCTACACTAGTCCAATTTGTCTGCTTTTGGCCTATCCCCCTCTAAACCTGTTCTATTCAATGGTGTTGAATCCCACGCTGTAGTTCATAAACATCATCCTGACATAGCCATTATTATTGTCCAATTTGTCCAGTGCAGACCAGAGAGCCAGCAAAATCACATCCCCTAGTTGTTTATTGTGGCAGCGAGCCACAGGTCTTTACTAAGACAGGCAAAGATATGAGTTATAACAAACCCCTCAGAGCAATTCTGTAGCACAGACATTGGTGCACCAGTTGGGGACGTTGGTGCCATTATGGAGGTGTGTCACCTTGCTCTTCTTGCTCTTGATGTCATTTTAAGATGATGGATGCCTTGGACGTTAGTAATGAGAAGGTGAAGATATTTCTCCCCAAACATGTTCAGGTTAAATGTGTCTCTCATGTATACTGTAGGTCACTTCTGCCCCAGAAGATATCAATGGACTAATCATTTAAATCTATGCCCCCTTCAGCAACTGCTCAAACATACTTTTATATATCCTATCTTCCTATACCCACCCTCACTACTATGTGGGACTGGGAATAGTCCAGAAATTTCTATCCTCGAGGTCCTGCTTTTTAACTGTTTACCAAACTCCCTGTTTTCATTCAGCAGGATTAAATCCCTTTTACTGCCTATGTCATTTGTGCCAATGTGACAACAACTTCTTGCTGCTCACCCTTCCCCTTGACAATGTTCTACAGTTGCTCTGAGGCAAGCTGGACCTTGGCACCAGGGAGGCAACACTCCATCCTAAAGTCCTATTTCCTACCACCGAATCTCCGGTCTAATCTAACTATTCAGTCTACTATCGCGAGAGCCCGGGGTGACTTTACCCACAAATCTGCTACGCCTCAGAGCCAGATCTTGTGCCACTGACCTGGTTGCCGCTGCTGCTCTTCTCTGAATAGTCAATCCCCCCCAACAACACTCAAAAAACTTTATTTGTTTCAAGAAGAATGGCCACAGGGATTCCTGCACTCTCAGATACTCCCTTTCCTGATAGCCATCTATCTATTGTCTGTCTGTACCTAAGGTGTGTCCACATTACTAGAACTCTCACCCATGATGCACACAGTCTCTTGGATGATCCTGCAGTCATCCGGGTGCATTTCCAGTTCCCTAATGCGGTCTGTGTGGAGCTATAGCTGGATGCTGTTGATCAGCAACACTGGACGTTTCCCTGACTTCCAACATCCTGCAGGAGGAGCAGACCAGTGTTCTAACTGCCGTTGTTCATGCACAAAGACCAAGGAAGAGTATGTGTGAGGAAGAATGGGTCAATGATGGGAAAATGGAACAGGGTTGGTCAGAGCTTTGGGTCAATTGAAAGGTCAGGGTCAAAGTCAAGGGGCAATCATGTTTTGGGGTTCAAATCAAGTTCTTCAAGTTGGTGGTAGGGACAAGAAGAGGGTCGCACAATCAAGTGAGGGATGGGGAAATGGAAATGAGTGTGTTTGTGGGGGAATTGGTGTTGGTGAGGTTAGACTTGTCATGTAGAAGAAGGGGCAACAATTGAGTGACTGTGTTCTCCTTCTTTACCCTCCCACTCTGACATAATATAAAGACTATTGCTTAGTGGAGTGAATAATTTAAGAGATAGAAATCTGATGGTATTGTTGCAATAAATGTCTGCAACTGTGTCAAATGTTCATGTCCAAAGCTGCTTCCTTTATGTGGAAGTTTTCACCAGTCAGAACATGCCTGTCCTTTTATTCCAGAAAATTATATGAAACAATGAATCTGCAGAAACAACATCAAGTGACATTGGGGAACCACACATCACCAAACTACTGTTGTATACCAAAAGAATATCTAAACTTTACTGATGAGAAAAGTAATATGGGAAACAATGTAATGTTGTTCTGCCATCTAGCCTTGGAATGGGAGAATTGCTAAATATATTGATAGTATCTGAACAAATTCTACCTGTGCCTAAAGCCTAAGATCTAAATGCATTTTGTTACAGTCTACCAATATTACAATGTCACTGCATTTATTTAGAGCAAATATTAACATCTGATAAATGATTTATGGCTGAGGAATTTATATAACCAGCTACCAATATATCTTTTGTTATTACAAAACTTTGTTTTATTGAAGCATTTTATGATATAGATTTATTTTGTATTTGAAGTATTTTATTGCTTGAGCAAATCCACTTTTCTTTTGAATTATAGCCATGCTAGATTATATAAAACATACAGAACATTGAACAATAAATTATTTAACATTGATAAAGACAAGTTAAAACTAGAGAGGACTATCTCAGTAAAATTATTTTGCATGTAAGCCCCAAGATATACTGTGCCAGAAAAAGGGATTTATAAGTTTAATAAACCAAAATTTATCTCCTGCACCTACTTTGGCATTGTAGAACACGTATAGTGAAACAGGCTTGTCATGGTTCTGATCGGTGAGTTACTATGAGAGGGGACATTCTACTGATGCATTTGTAGGCCGGTACAGGTTGTTGATTGCTAGGGATGGGTATAGTTGGATGATCAGATGATAGAGGGAAAGACTCTTCTGGACAGGCAGTATCTCAGGAGAGAATGAATGGGTGATGTTTCAAGTCAAGACTCTTCTTCAGACCTATCGTGCTGTCCTGTTATTGCAACATTCCTGAATTCCTGAAGTGCCACAAACACAAAATATCTCTTGAACCACTAATATTACATCCTTCCTTTAATAATGAAAAACAACAAAAAGAAAAAGCAAACATCCTAAATAATTGATCAGTTATAGGGAGCTCCATTTCACCACAAAATATTTCAAATACTTCCATAGCTGGTCCTGTGTCAATTTTTCTGATAGGGGATGCCCTCCACTATCATGACCATGTATGATATCAGTGCAATATTCCATGCAACGGGTTTGTTTTTCGTAAGATGTGTGTTACATCCTCGCTGTGCTTTCTGGTGGTGTGCTTATTAGTGGCAAGGCCTTTGCACATTTGTGGTAAATGTGGACCTAACTTATTTTTGTTTACTGAGTTTGTCCTCTTGCACCTTTTTGGATGTCTGCATTCGCTGTTCCTAGTATCAGATATATATCACACCTGCTGCCCTTGTCCTTCATGACTGTAGAGATCATGTGTGCGGCAGGTGGTTTGGTATAGCTTGGGTAACTACAGGTTATTTTGTAAATGGTGCCCTGCAGCACTATGCAATGATAGTTGAGGGAATTTAAATTTAGGTTGGTTAATAGTTGCTAATCAAACCAACTGCATGTTTTGATTCACTGAGCTTCTAGAAGGTATGACCCTCCTGCAGAATATTGATAATAGGGACTTGGCAATGAACCCTTAGTCTGAAGAAGGGTCGCGACCCAAAATGTCACCTGTTCCTTTTCTGCAGAGATGCTGCTTGTCCCTCTGAGTTACTCCAGCTGTATTGTCCATCTCTTTGATGGCACGTTTGTTCAAATGCTGCTTTGGGATCAAGATTAGTAAAAAGATTACGACCAATTTTATTGCCCCTGGATGTCCAGATTAAGAATCCTTGAGAGCTTTCTTGCTATATACACGTGGAATTTAGTCTATTGGCTTAGATTTCTTTGTTGGTAATGAGGGTACAGCACTGATCTTGAGGGAATAAGATCTGATATTACATATACATTACATATACAAGAACAACAAGTAGTGCAATTGAAAATAATAACTGAGTGCACAATATAATGTTACAGTATTATAGCATTACAATTACAGAGAAAGAGCAGATGTAAAAAGTGCAAGGTCTCACTGAAGTCGATTGGTAAATTGGGTCTACACACTGACAGGAGAACAATTGAGTAATTTAATAACAGTGGGGAAATAAGTTGTTCCTGAATCTGGTGGTAGGAGCTTTCAAGCATTTGTGTCTTTGTGTCTTCTGCCAGAAAGGAGAGAGAAGAAGAAGGAATGACAGGCATTTTGAGGTATCATGGAATCATAGTTATGAAATAATTCCAGCATAGAAGGTCATTTAGTCCTCTGAGACCATGTCAGCTGTTAGTAGAGCATTCCAATTCCTTTACTCGTTTGCCTAAAGGGCCTGTCCCACAGCCGATTTTTTTTAGCGACTGCCGTTAACTGTCACAGTCATAACAGGTCACCGGCTGGGATCCCCCCCCCTGCCGCCATGACAATGTCTATGACAAGCTACGACAACCTACCACCTAGTCAACGTCAAGCTACGGCAAACTACCAACATCCAGTGACCCATTAGGACATCCACCTACAACCACACCTATGACAACCTACGACCACACAGGTGACAACCAAAGTCAACCTACGTCCACCCACAACAAGCTACGACAAGCAACGACCCTGTCGGCGACAACTGAAGACAACTGAACACAATTCAATCACTGGTACCTGTTGCCATTTGACATAGGTTGTCACCAATGGCATTCACCAAAGTCAGCACCCGGTGACAACCAACGTCACTTGGAGACAACCTGCATCATCCTGGTGACAAACTACAACAGCACCTACGACAGGAGAAGACACGCTTTGTCAAGCCCACAGTCACCGAAAAGTTTTGAACATTTCAAAATCCAGTGGCGACCAGAAAAGCATTACGACTCTTTAGGTGGCTTGAGAAGACAACTCACGACTATACAGGCGTCACCCCACAACCATGTGGCAATAGCCTAGTCACCGAAAAAATTGCCTAAGTGGGACAGTGGCTATAGTCTGTTGTCATAATAGGTATTTAGATCGGATTATAACAACTCTGTAAATAGGGTGTTTTCCCCCTCCATTCCTGCAACATTTTTTGCTTAATTTATGCTCACTGATTCTTGAGGTTTGCAAGATGAGGGGGCATCTCATTGAAACTTATCGAATACTGAAACGCTTAGATAGAGTGGATGTGGAGAGCATGTTTCCAGTAGTGGGAGAGTCTAGGTATCAATGTTACAAAATTTTGAGATTTTAAAAATCAAGTCTGCAATTTATCCCATCAGATAAAGCATAAAAAGAAGTTTAATTTGACACCTAATTCACTTTCATATCTCAAGAAGTTATGGCCATTCTCATATTCGGAAATTAGCATCTTGTTCCCTATTGATTTTCTATGGACATAACAAAAAAGCTGTGATCGTGGACAGTCAAAAGCCCATAACTTTCTTAAAAATTAAGAGAACTGAATGAAATTTTCAGTTATCATAGATTGAAGCATTCTGAAACAAATATAAAACAATCTTACTTGGATGACCTGAAATTAAAGCATATAATTAGTTAGTTACCCAATTGGAGCTAATTTCAAACTTCAATTACTAGATCTAAACATCTATCTATTTCTTAATAAATGATTAACATTTTTAAATAGCCTAAGTGTCAAAATAATATTCACAAATAATTCACAATAAATCATGATTTTTAAATCTCATTTACATTAATTTATAGGCCAAATGGAAGGAATTTAGTGTTCAATTGCTGTAAATTAAAGTCAATTTAAATCAGCTTTCTAGTGGGTTTCTGTGAACACGCTGGTTTAGAACGTTCACATTGCGCTAGATTTGTACCCTCAAATGCCCAGAAAAATACTGCGGGATATAATGGGCCCAAAATTAGCTACTCGCAACTTTAAACTTTGTATAAAGGGATCTTAAGAAGCCCTTTTTAATGTAAAAATAAACAGCCTACCTTCTGTTGTCCCCTGTATGAGATCCGCCCCGTTGCCGGCGGTCGGGGGTTTAGAGGTTAATTTTTACACTACTATAACAATTAGATAAAGCCCTTAAAAGTAATAATGGTTAAAGCGAGGGAATCTGCCAGCGACTTTTCGTTAATAATTGACTATGCTGAACATCCACGATTTGAACAGCATAGGGAAAATCGCGTTTTAAACCCGCCCCCCTCTAAACGGCGCCAACATCGCGCACACAGAGCGCTGGGACAGACTTTCAGCGACGCTTCAGGTAGGCTTTGCAACATACCTACAGATGGCACAACCTCCGAACAAAAGGACTCACTTTTAGACTGGAGATGAGGAGGAATTTTTAAAGCCAGAGAATGATGAATCCGTGGAATTCATTGCCACAGAAAGCAGTGGAGGCCTTCATTGGCATTTTTAAAGCAGAGATTGAAGGGAGGAGGATACGATTGAGAGGGAAAAGTAGATCAGCCATTCTTGAATGGCGGAGCAGACTCGATAGGCTGAATGGCCTAATTCTGTCTATGTCTTATGAATGTATGATCCAGCGGAACTTTGCAGATGGAATTTCTTATCTCTGGAATCATTTAATTAAAACCAGTTTCACCCTTCGAAGACCTCCACAATTTTGTGTATCAGTCTGAAGAAGGGTCTCAACCCAAAATGTCGCCCATTCCTTCTCTCCAGAGATGCTGCCTCACCCGCTGAAGCACTCCAGCATTTTGCGTCCACCTGCACAACTTTCCTGTAACATGATGTCCAAAACTTGGCACATTACTCCAGTTGTGGCTGAACCAGTGTTTGGCTTCAGTGTATGAATACATCCATTTTGGAGAATGTCTCTGCATTGAGCTTGTTGTTGAAATAGAGAAATATGTAAATCACATGCACATTCTGGGGCAGAAAATGAGCTTCTGTCAGTGGAATGGTTGCTCTCTGTCTAATTAATCAAACCAGCCCTCTCCATAATATTGAATTCCCAGGTGAATCTCTGCTTTAATTGATCTAAATCTGTCTTTGCTTGACTGAAATCCCACCTCATTTTCCCAGCACTGCTAGATTTGCTCCACAGCTCTCAACAAACCACAACATGTTATTTTGATAATTTAATACCTAAAACTGTACAAAAGAATCTAGATGAGTTACCAATATTGTCCTACAATATCACTTCTTTTCCTCCTTTACTTGCTCGATTGACAGTATAGAACCACATATTCTAAATAACCTTATGCAATTGTCCTGGTGCTCTTAAAATTTAGTTTAGTTTATTGTCACATTACCAGTGAAAAGCTTTTGTTGCCTGCTAACCAGTCAACAAAAAGACAATACATGATTACAATCGAGCCATTTACAGTTTATAGATAAACGATAAGGGAAGAACGTTTAGTGCAATGTAAAGCCAATGAGGTCCAATCAAGATAGTCCAAAGGTCACCAATGAGGTAGATGATAGTTCAGGACAGCTCTCTCGTCGTAGTAGGATGATTCAGTTGCCTGATAAGGCCAGGGTGCAACTTATCCTTGTTTATGCTGCTGGCCTTGCCGAGGCCGCACGAGATACAACAGGAGTCAATGGTAGAGGGGTTGGTTTGTGAGATGGTCTGGGCTCTGATTTGCTTGTGGTCTTGGATGGAGCTGTTCCCAAATCAAACTTCCCAAGCCTTCTAAGGAAGTAGTGGAAGTAGAATGTTTATGTGAATAATCTGCTTCCTCTCCATCCAAAGTTACGAGAAAACATCATGTTGGTTTCCTTCTTGCCTTATTTTTAATATATCAAGGTTTCTCACGGAAGGTTGGTTAAGAAGGTTCAATTGTTGGGTATTAATGGTGGAGTAGCAAGATGGATTCAACAGTGGCTGAATGGGAGATGCCAGAGAGTAATGGTGGATGGTTGTTTGTCAGGTTGGAGGCCAGTGACTACTGGGGTGCCACAGGGATCTGTGTTGGGTCCATTGTTGTTTGTCATGTACATCAATGATCTGGATGATAGTGTGGTAAATTGGATTAGTAAGTATGCAGATGATACTAAGATAGGTGGGGTTGTGGATAATGAAGTAGATTTTCAAAGTCTACAGATAGATTTATGCCAGTTGGAAGAGTGGGCTGAAAGATGGCAGATGGAGTTTAATGCTGATAAGTGTGAGGTGCTACATCTTGGCAGGACAAATCAAAATAGGACGTACATGGTAAATGGTAGGGAATTGAAGAATGCACGTGAACAGAGGGATCTGGGAATAACTGTGCACAGTCCCCTGAAAGTGGAATCTCATGTAGATAGGGTGGTAAAGAAAGGTTTTGGTGTGCTGGCCTTTATAAATCAGAGCATTGTGTATAGAAGTTGGGATGTAATGTTAAAATTATACAAGGCATTGGAGAGGCCAATTCTGGAGTATGGTATACAACTTTGGTCGCCTAATTATAGGAAGGATGTCAACAAAATCGAGAGAGTACAGAGGAGATTTACTAGAATGTTGCCTAGGTTTCGGCAACTAAGTTACAGAGAAAGGTTGAACAAGTTAATGCTTTATTCTTTGGAGCGCAGAAGGTTAAGGGGGGACTTGATAGAGGTCTTTAAAATGATGAGAGGGAGAGACAGAGTTGACTTGGATAAGCTTTTCCCACTGAGAGTAGGGAAGATTCAAACAAGGGGACATGACTTGAGAATTAAGGGACAGAAGTTTAGGGGTAACATGAGGGGGAACTTCTTTACTCAGATAGTGGTGGCTGTGTGGAATGACCTTCCAGTGTAGGTGGTGGAGGCAGGTTTGTTTTTATCATTTAAAAATAAATTGGATAGTTACATGGATGGGAAAGGAATGGAGGGTTATGGTCTGAGCGCAGGTATATGGAACTAGGGGAGAGTACATGTTCGGCACGGACTAGAAGGGTCGAGATGGCCTGTTTCCGTGCTGTAATTGTTATATGGTTATATGTTATATGGTTATATCAGAAATGTTCAAACCTTAAAGCATTCTTTAAAACACTGCGAGTAAAATTACTCTATTTCACAAACAACAAAGAATATGTAACAAGACCAAATTATTTCTCACATAAATTACATATGAATTTAACATGCAAATTATGTACTGTATTAATTTAATTATGTTAATGATCAGCATATTCAATCACCTGGCAGGTGTTCTAATTAATTACGCAGAAGATGCAGGCTGTCACTTACACTTACACACTGTTAAATCTCAGATTCATTCATATTTTCTGCAGAGAAAACAAGATCTTTACTAACCAGAAATACATCAAAATTGTTCACATCTACTTGAAAAACGATGATGGCCAGCAACAGCATAAAAGTGGAACATTTGAATAAAAACAAATGATTTAATGCTCAGGCAATGTCTCCCGAAAAGGTGATGATTTATTTTTCTTCATTTTGTTAAAGTCATGATGGGAGTGATTTGTATATATGTCAAGGGTTAGGAGGATATTCTCAGAAAAGGGGCTTCACTACAATTTGTGATGTCTCTGCATGCTTCACATACCTGGATCACCAGTAATGTTGTTCCAATTTATTTTGCAATCATATCCTCACTATAACCTAAATGCAAAGTATCATCTGACAGCAACTATGGGATACCTTTTTTTCCTCCATTGAGGTCAAGGACAGCACCCTTCTTTCTTCCTTCTTCTTTATCTGTGCTAAACTCAATTCCCATCCCCAGCTCTTTGTGGAAAATGATCTTTGGTATTTGGGCTATCAATAGACCTGAGGACTCATAAGAATCCATAAATGTCTTACATGAGTTTCCTGTTGGTCCTTGACATTTGAATTCCTGTAAATCTGTTGTTTTTCCCTTGGGGCAACATGAAATTTCCAATCCATAAACTCCTTGTGGTTAATTAGCTCCTGGATTTTCTTGCCATTCTCATTAAACTGGTTTGAGGGCATCACACTGGACATGAGGACAACCCTCGAGCTGTCTCCTCCCATCCCCTCGCCCTCGGTCTCCTCCTCCTCTCTTTTTCCTTCCTTCTCCCCCTCCCCACCCCCCATCAGTCTGAAGAAGGGTTTCGGCCCGAAACGTGGCCTATTTCCTTCGCTCCATAGATGCTGCTGCACCCGCTGAGTTTCTCCAGCATTTTTGTGTACCTTTGAGGACATCACACTGTCTGTCTGAAAAGACCTATTGATGTGAGGTTTTGATACCTTCAACACTGATTTTCTTTTGACAATGCTTCTACTACTAACATTTATTTTGGGGCCACGATGGTGGAGTTATTAAAGTGAATTAGGCAGTGGTCAATGCAATGGTAATTATTAACTGTGCAAGCACAAGCATAGTTAACATAATTGCAACCTCTTAATCAGTTTATGGTTTAATCTAACAAGTCCTATTACCTGGAATAGGAGAGTTGTCAATTGTTTTGTGTTTATCAAGATGATCATCTGAGAAAGGTGCTGCTGAAGCTGCTTTTCACCATGAGTTGATGAAAACGTGATGACAGGGGTGTGTTGGTGAAGATATTTCATGTTATCACCCAATGTACATAAAAAATACATTGTTTGGTGCAATTTGAAGTTGTGTATGATGCTGCAAGGTGAATGAGCAAAATAAACATGTATTTTTATGTACAGTGGGAGATAACGTGAAGCATCATCATCAGCGTGATTTGAAATGTCATTTATGTTCCATTCTCCAAAGATACTGCTTCACCTGTTAAATATTTCCAGCCTTTACTGTTTCTCATTGTGGGCGCACATTCTTAACTTCATTCAGAAAGTTTATATGTTGGTTGACAGATGAGTCAGAAACCACCAAGATGCAAGAGGTGGCAAATGGAGTTTAGCTGTGAAAAATTAAAAGGTAACCCTGAGGCGCAGTAGTAAACTAGTTGCTAGTACGACCACATATTTTACCTGGCTGTTAAGGCTGTGTTTGAAATTCTGAACCAAGGCTTGAAAGAAAACAGAGAACCAGATGGAACCATCACCAGAGAGCAGTGCTGAACTAACTATTAGCTACCTCTTTGATGACCCTCAGACTATCCTTGATTGGACATTGCTGGCTCTACCTTGCACTAAATGTTATCCCTTATTATTTATCTATACACTGTAAATCGTTCAATTGTAATCATTTATTGTCTTTCAGCTAACTAGTTAGCACGCAAAAAAGGCTTTTCACTGTACTTCGGTGCACGTGACAATAAACTAAACTGAACTGAACTGAACCCATTGTGAGCTGCACCTTTCTTTGATCATCATTAATTTGATTTGTTATTTTCCGTAACTTTCATTCATTTGTTCTAGGTACCTTTTCATATCTCCAGTTTCCCTCTCCCCTGACTCAGTATGAAGAAGGGTCTCAACCCTCAACGTCACCTAATCCTTTTCTCCAGAGATGCTGCCTGACCCACTGATTTACTCCAATTCTTTTTGTCTATCTTTCACATATTATTTGCCAGGTTTGTCCTACCCACACCTCTTTTGCAACTTTCTCTTGCATGCTACAATCAGTCTGAAGTAGGGTCCCGACCCAAAACACATCTATCCATGTCCGCGAGAAATGCTGCCTGACCTGCACAGTTACTCCAACACTTTGTGTTCTACTGTATGCAAGATTCCAGCATCTGCGGTTCCTTAATGTATTTATTGTATACAATGTATCCAGGTACAGCTCCTGAAGGACCAAGTTGGGGAACTGGAGAAGGAAGTGGTGACCTCAGGAGAAGCAAGTGGATGACCTCAGGTTCGTCCGAGAGGCTTAGTCATTCCTCGACGAGTCCTACAGCAAGATTGTTACACCTAAGGTACTGGAAGAGAGAAGGTGGGTGATGGTGAGAAAGGGAAGTAAACATGGAATGCACAGGTCCCCGGGTGTTGTGCCTCTTGTGAACAGGTTCACCCACTTAAAAGCTGTCGGGACAGAAGACGTTGATGCATGAGCGGCGCACGGGCTTGCAAATCAAAAAGTGCTGTTGAGCCAAAACCAAAGAGGCCGAAGTCAGGCAACGCAGTGGTGGTTGGAGACTCCATTGTGAGAGGTACGGACAAGGGTTTCGGCGGCAACAAACGGGATTCGAGGATGGTGTGCAGAAAATCCTCAAGGGCGAAGGTGGACGGCCGGAAGTTGTAGTGCATGTTGGCACAAACGATGTCGGAAAGAAGGGGATGAATAGTCTGAACCATGACTTTAGAGGGCTTGGAAAAGTGCTGAAAAGCAGAATCTCCAAGGTGGTTATCTCCGGTTTGCTTCCAGTCCCTCGTGCTGGCGAGAGCAGGAACAGGGAGATCCAGGACCTGCATATGTGGCTGGGGAACTGGTGCAGGGGGCTTTGATTTACATTCTTAGAACTCTGGGAACTGTTTTGGAGTAAGGGGGAACTGTACAAAAGGGACAGATTGCCACTTTAACAAGTGGGAGACCGGCAGGTTTGCCACTGCAACGCAGGTGGTTTTCAACTAAATAAGGGGGGGGGGGGGTCAAATGGGATAGTCGAGGACGGAGTTAAAGGAAAAGGGAGTAAAGGGATAGTTAATGACCCCAGAATAAACGGGAAAGAAAGCTCACAAAGGGATAGGAGAGTATGGCCAAGTGTAGTAGGGATTGATGTGAATTGTGAGGTGCGTAATGAATTAAAAGTACTGTATTTGAATGCGCGAAGTATAAGAAGTAAAGTAGATGTGCTTGAGGCTCAGATAGAGGTTTGTAGATATGACATTGTGGGGATTACCGAGACATGGCTGCAGGAGGATCGGGTCTGGGAACTTAATATTCAGGGATTTACATCCTATAGAAAGGACAGGCAGGTGGGCAGAGGAGGGGGGGTAGCTCTTCTGGTGAGGAATGGAATTGCGAGGGAAGACATACGGACCGACGAGGTAGAGTCACTGTGGATTGAATTGAGGAATTGCAAAGGCAAGAAGACACTAATTGGTGTTATCTACATAACCCCAAATAGTAGCCCAGATGTGGGGTGTAAGTTGCAGCAGGAGTTAAAACTGGCATGTAACAAAGGTAATGCCACTGTGGTGAAGGGAGATTTTAATATGCAGGTAGAATGGGAAAATCAGGATGGTTCAGGACCCCAAGAAAGTAAGTTTGTAGAGTGCCACCGAGATGGATTCTTAGAGCAGCTGGTAAAATGGAGCCGACCTGTGAAAAGGCAATTCTGGATTTAGTGTTGCCAATGAACCAAATTTGATAAGAGAACTTGAGGTAAATGAACTGCTTGGTCATATTGATCATAATATGATTAGTTTTAATCTGCAATTTGGAAAGGAGAGCGTTAAATAGGAAGTGGCCATGATGCAGTTGAACAAAAGGGATTATGAAGGCATGAGAGAGGAGCTGGCCAAGGTAGCCTGGAAAGGGATACTAGCAGGAATGACAGTGGAACAGCAATGGTAGAAATTTCTGGGCATAATCCGGAAGACGCAGGCTTATTTCATTCCAAAAAGGAAGTAAGATTCTAAGGAGAGTAGGAGGCAACCGTAGCTGGCAAGAAAAGTTAGGGATAGAATAAAACTAAAATAAAAGATGTATAACACAGCAAAGAGTAGCCAGAAGCCCGAGGATTGGGAAACTTTCATAGGCCAACAGAAGGAAACAAAATGGGCAATACAGGCTGAAAAGTTGAAGTACGAAGGGAAGCTGGCCAGGAATATAAAGAAGGACAGTAAAAGCTTATTTAGATATGTTAAGGGGAAAAGAGTAGCAAAGGCAAATGTGGGTCCCTTGAAGGCGGACACGGGTGAAATTATTATGGGGAACAAGGAAATGGCAGAAGAGTTGAACAAGTACTTCGGATCTATCTTCACTAAGGAAGACACAAACAATCTCGCTGAAGTACTGGAGGACAAAGGATCTAAGGGAGTCGAGGAACTGAAAGAAATTTTCATTAGGCGAGAAATAGTATTGGGTAGGCTAATGGGACTGAAGGATGATAAATCCCCTGGGCCTGATGGTCTGCATTTAAGATCAGGATCAGTTTGTGTGGATTGGAGGATAGCTAATGTTATCCCACTTTTCAAAAAAGGAGCGAGAGAAAAAACGGGGAATTACAGACCAGTTAGCCTGACATCAGTGGTGAGAAAGATGCTGGAGTCAATTATTAAAGAGGTAATAATGGGGCATTTGGGTAGCAGTAAAAGGATTAGTCCAAGTCAGCATGGATTTATGAATGGAAAATCATGCTTGACTCATCTTCTGGAATTTTATCTGAAGTAAAATGGATGAAGGGGAGCCAGTGGATGTAGTGTATCTAGAGACTTTCAGAAAACCTTTGATAAGGTCCCGCACGGGAGACTGGTGACTAAAATGAGAGCACATGGTATTGGGGGTAGGGTGTTGACATGGATAGAAAATTGGTTGGCAGACAGGAAGCAAAGAGTAAGAGTGAACAGGTCCGTTTCTGGCAGGCAGTGGCGCGTGGAGTGCCGCAAGGCTCAGTGTTGGGGCCGCAACTGTTTACCATATATATTAATGATTTGAAAGAGGGAATTAGGAGCAACACTAGCAATTTTGTGGATGACACAAAGCTGGGTGACAGTGTGAACTGTGAAGGGGATGTTAGGATGTTGCAGGGTGAAATGGACAGGTTGAGTGAGTGGGCAGATGTGTGGCAGATGCAGTATAATATAGATAAATGTGAGGTTATGTCAACCATTTTCTTGCAATATTGTATTATCCATGCCTATGATGGTGCATACAATGCATTTTGTTTCAAAATATTTCAAGATGAATTCATGAATAACAATAATGTTCAAGGAATGCTTTTATGAGAAAAAAAACTTCTCAAATCACTACTGACATAGAATATAAAAATGGAATTGTAGTGAAAGAAAATGTATTTTAGGTACAGTAGATCTTATTGAATCTGAAGCAGCTACATGCATTGGACTCTGCGCACATTTTTGGTAATTGTGCTTTGGTCTTCAGTGCCTAAACTACACAGGTGTATAGGAAATGGTAAACATTCCTAATGGCATCCACTATATTTGCAACAATGAAATCACTTGGGTAATTATTCTTTACTCTCCATGCATTTTGGGGGAAGAGGTTGTCTGTAATCCAAACATTGGATCCTGTTGCAAATCCATGCCTTTTGTTTTCACAATGGCAACAAGTAATGTGAATGTGAATTTGGGCCTGCCCTACAGTTTGCACACAAGCCGTATCATTGACAATTATACAAATATGTTGCTTTATATGCCATTTGATTAAAATGTCTATCTATCAGCATTGCAATAACCATATAACCATATAACCATATAACAATTACAGCACGGAAACAGGCCATCTTGACCCTTCTAGTCCGTGCCAAACACGTATTCCCCCCTAGTCCCATATACCAGCACTTAGACCATAACCCTCCATTCCTTTCCCGTCCATATAACTATCCAATTTATTTTTAAATGATAAAAACAAACCTGCCTCCACCACCTTCACTGGAAGCTCAATCCACACAGCCACCACTCTCTGAGTAAAGAAGTCCCCCCTCATGTTACCCCTAAACTTCTATCCCTTAATTCTCAAGTCATGTCCCCTTGTTTGATTCTTCCCTACTCTCAGTGGGAAAAGCTTATCCACGTTAACTCTGTCTATCCGTCTCATAATTTTAAAGACCTCTATCAAGTCCCCCCTTAACCTTCTGCGCTCCAAAGAATAAAGCCCTAACTTGTTCAACCTTTCCTTTTAACTTAGTTGCTGAAACCCAGGCAACATTTTAGTAAATCTCCTCTGTACTCTCTCTATTTTGTTGACGTCTTTCCCTATAATTAGGCGACCAAAATTGTACACCATGCTCCAGAATTGACCTCACCAATGCCTTGTATAATTTTAACATTACATCCCAACTTCTATACTCAATGCTCTGATTTATAAAGGCCAGCACACCAAAAGCTTTCTTTACCACCCTATCTACAAGAGATTCCACTTTCAGGGAACTGTGCACAGTTATTCCCAGATCCCTCTGTTCACCTGCATTCTTCAATTACCTACCATTTACCATGTACGTCCTATTTTGATTTGTCCTGCCAAGATGTAGCACCTCACACTAATCAACATTAAACTACATCTGCCATCTTTCAGCCCACTCTTCCAACTGGCATAAATCTCTCTGTAGACTGAAAATCTATTTCATTATCCACAACCCCACCTATCTTAGTATCATCTGCATACTTACTAATCCAATTTACCACACCATCATCCAGATCATTGATGTACATGACAAACAACAGTGGACCCAACACAGATCCCTGTGGCACCCCATTAGTCACTGGCCTCCAACCTGACGAACAACCATCCACCATTACTCTCTGGCATCTCCCGTTCAGCCACTGTTGAATCCATCTTGCTACTCCACCATTAATACCCAACAGTTGAACCTTCTTAACCAACCTTCCATGAGGAACCTTGTCAAAGGCCTTACTGAAGTCCATATATACAACATCCACTGCTTTACCCTCATCAATTTCCCGAGTAACCTCTTCAAAAAATTCAAGAAGATTAGTCAAACACGACCTTCCAGGCACAAATCCATGTTGACTGTTCCTAATCAGACCCTCTTTATAGAGATGCTTATAGATATTATCTCTAAGTATCCTTTCCATTAATTTGCCCACCACTGACGTCAAACTAACAGATATATAATTGCTAGGTTTACTCTTAGACCCCTTTTTAAACAATGGAACAACATGCGCAGTACGCCAATACTCCAGCACTATTCCCGTTTCTAATGACATTTGAAATATTTCTGTCATAGCCCCTGCTATTTCTACACTAACTTCCCTCAATGTCCTAGGGAATATCCTGTCCGGACCTGAAGACTTATCCACTTTCATATTTCTCAAAAGTGTCAGTACTTCCTCTTCTTTGAATCTCATAGTTTCCATAGCTACTCTACTTGTTTCCCTTACCTCACATAATTCAATATCCTTCTCCTTGGTGAATACCGAAGAAAATAAATTGTTCAATATCTCCCCCATCTTTTTTGGCTCTGCAGATAGCTGTCCACTCTGACTCTCTAATGTACCAATTTTATCCCTCTTTATCCTTTTGCTAATATATCTGTAGAAACCCTTTGAATTTACCTTCACCTTACTCGCCAAAGCAACCTCATATCTTCTTTTAGCTTTTCTAATTTCTTTCTTAAGATTCTTTTTAAATTCTATATACTCCTCAAGCACCTCATTTACTCCCTGCTGCCTATAATTATTTTAGATCTCTCTCTTTTTCCGAACCAAGTGTTCAATTTCCCTTGAAAACCATGGCTCTCTCCAATTTTTACTATTTCCTTTCAACCGAACAGGGACATAAAGATTCTGTACTCTTAAAATGTCACCTTTAAATTTCTTCCATTTCTCTTCCACATCTTTCCCATAAAACAAACTGTCCCAATTTACTTCTTTTAAATCCTTTCGCATCTCCTCAAAGTTAGCGTTTCTCCAATCAAAAATCTTAACCCTAGGTCCAGTTCTGACCCTCTCCATAATTATATTGAAATTAATGGTATTATGATCACTGGTCCCGAACTGTTCCCCAACACATACCTCTGCCACCTGACCCGTCTCATTTCCTAACAGGAGGTCCAGCACCGCCCCTTCTCTAGTAGGTACTTCTATGTATTGCTGCAAAAAACTATCCTGCACAAATTTTACAAACTCCAACCCATCCAGCCCATTTACAGAATGTGTTTCCCAGTCTATGTGTGGAAAATTGAAATCTCCCACAATCACTACCTTGTGCATACTACTAATATCTGCAATCTCCTTACATATTTGCTCTTCCAATTCTCGCTCCCCATTTGGCGGTCTATAATACACCCCTATAAGTGTTGCTACCCCTTTCCTATTTCTCAGTTCCACCCAAATAGCCTCACGAGATGAGCCCTCTAATCTATCCTGCCTAAGCACTGCTGTAATATCTTCCCTGATAAGCAATGCAACACCTCCACCCCTTGCCCCTCCAATTCTATCACACCTGAAGCAACGAAATCCTGGAATATTTAGTTTCCAATCACAGCCTTCCTGCAACCATGTTTCTCTGATCGCCACAACATCATACTTCCAGGTGTCAATCCAGGCTCTAAGTCTCTAATAACTGGCATAGTGTTTCATAGGATGCCACTTAACAATACCAAGGAATTTCCAAGCCCACATATTTTAGATCCATTACATTTGCCTTATCTTTAGTTTTTTCTTTAGTAAATCGAGTGATATAATCTATCAGACACAAGTTATTATATATCGATTATAATCTATATATCTCCACAGTCACATTTATGGAGGTTTTTAAGTTCCTAGGAACCATCATCTCCAAGGACCTTAAGTGGG
The DNA here is from genome assembly GCF_028641065.1 of Leucoraja erinaceus. Taxonomy (NCBI): domain Eukaryota; kingdom Metazoa; phylum Chordata; class Chondrichthyes; order Rajiformes; family Rajidae; genus Leucoraja; species Leucoraja erinaceus. Next base: position 34,379,384 of record NC_073382.1, on the reverse strand, counting down.
GTGCTACCATCGACTCCACAGTCAAAAATGCAGGACAGAGGATGTACTTCCTATGGCAGCTGAGGAAGCACAATCTGCCGCAGGCAATGATGGTCCAATTCTACACGGCCATCGTAGAGTCTGTTCTCACCTTCTCCATCATGGTCTGGTTTGGCTCAGCCACCAAGCACGACACCTGGAGGCTGCAGCGAATCGGCCGATCAGCAGAGAATGTTATTGGCTGCAACCTTCCCTCCATTGATGAACTGTACAGTACAAGGACCAGGGAACGAGCGGGCAAGATCATCTCTGACCTCTCTCACCCTGGCCACAAACTCTTTGAATCACTTCCCTCTGGAACACGACTCCGGACTGTCAAAGCTGCCACTGCCAGGCATAAAACAGTTTTTATCCACGAGTAGTTGCTCTACTCAACAGCCAAAAATCTGTAGCCTCCCTTTGATCTGGTATGTTGTTGGTTCACATGCTTGACCAATGGTGTTTTATCATTAATGTTTTATTTTTTATAAATGTTTAGTGTTTTCGGAGTCATTCGTAATGGTCACCGTATGACATGTTGTTACTTGTGGGAGGAGCACCAAGGCAAATTCCTTGTATGTGAATACTTGGCCAATAAACTTACTTACTTACCAGGCACCTGCCGTGAGTAATTACTCAAGGTTGGCAATCAAACAGGTTTTTTGTAAAAACTTAAACCGCGCATGCGCAGATTGTTCTCTCCATAAAATTAAAGAAAAAGACTAACAATTCAATTTTCCCAAGGCTTCCAAATATCCTTTATTCTGAATTACTGAATGGGTGAAGGGTGATGGCAGGTGGAGAGATGGTGGAAAAAACGGGAGCACAGGGAAAAGTTGAATCAGTTGTCATCTTATTGAATGACAACACTTGTTCAAGGGACCAATTGGGAGGAGAGTTCCTTTCACAGCATGTGGGGAGTCTGGCCAGCGGAAAAGTTGCGGAGAGGGCAGAAGTGTTGAGAAGGAGGGGGTCGGGGATAATGCCAGTCACTCATTCACCGCTGCCGCGGCGCTCTGGATGCGGAGCTACCGCATTGTAGCCGGGGATAGAAGCAGCTCGGGTAGCTGCGAGCGGTCGCCGGGGCCCGACAGCGGAACTGGCCACCACTTCAGTGCCTTCTGCCAGCCCGCTCACCTCTGGCAGTGCTCTCTGTCTGAACCCCTCTCACCTGCCGCTCGCCGACTTCGCTCATGTCAGCCGCTTCCCGCAACTCCTTAAATTTCCACAGCCAAGTAACCTCAATCACGCTGACAGAATTTAAGGATTTGCGGGAAGGGGCTGACATAAGTGAGGCCAGCGAGCGGCAGGAGAGAGAAGTGTATTTCTTAAGATACACTTAAGATAATGGCGATCCATATTTGAAAAAGCCACCAAGAAACTAGCGCTGCACTTGCGCAGTAGACTGCTGCGCCTGCGCAGTACAGCAATGGCAGAGTTTCAGCTGCCTTCAGCTCCCTTTGAAATTGACGGCTTGAAGTAGCGCTGATGGCACGTGGGCTGCACAGAGCTTCGCGTGTTGCAAGTGCTGCGGATGAAAGGCATGGAGAATTATGCCTACCTACGAGATCGATCTCTTATATGGCATAATTCTCCCATGCCTTTACTATTTATATTTAGTAATAACCATTTTATAATTTTAGTCAGGGTAGGCAGAGCCTACCTTGCCTACCCTGACGGCACGTGCCTGTTACTTACTTACTTTACTTACTTATTAGTACCTTATCAATATTGATATAATCCACAGATCTATAGTGTTCAACCATAGTCACAAGTCTACCATACATTAATTATTGAAGGTGTTTCGAAAATCCAAAACATTACATCTATAAAACTAACCATGTATTTTTCAGTTATTTTTTTCTATACCTTTCTGATTACCAGTATGGCATGATTATTACTTTGCCATTAAATAAACACATCTATCATCTCCTAGAATTGTTTTATTTCCATGTGCATATTTAGGAATCACGTTAGGTGTCCACCAATCTGCTAGTATTAATTCCCCTCCAGAATACTTTTTGTTTACTGTGGAATTGCAGAGTGTTAAATGTAGTCCCTTTAGTACATGTATTTAAAACGTTGAAATTACTTCACATTGATAACGGTAATGATGTTATTAAGCTCAATAGTTGCAAAGACAGGCTTAGATAAAACCTAATTATCTTGCCAGTTCCTGTTCTTTGAGCAAAATGTATGGCTCAGTCTCATATATTTTTCATTTATATTCATCATAACCCCGCTACTGCCTCTTCTGCACCTTCACACAAATCTATATTACTAAAAGTCTGATCTTGTACACTTTTGGCTCACTGTGCTGCGACTTCCGAGAGAACCCCGCCATCTACGGCCATCATTTTTGGCTACCTCGCTTGGAGCCCCCCTTCGCCATCCTGGACCAGAGGATTTTTCCCATTGATGAAAAATCAGAGAGATATTAATGTTTTTTTTAAATCGCCATACTCGCTGATGCCCCTGCTTGAGAGAGGGGGAGGGACTATAAAACCAGAACGTGGCGTGCCTCCCTCAGTCTCTGCAAGATGGAGGAAGCCAGAGGGTCACGTCTCTCTGAGCTCTGAATAACACTGAACACATGTCTACTCAACTGTGAGTGCCCTTAATGTGATTTGAAAATGAAAATTTGCTTGGGTTGAAGTAAAAATGCACTGCAAATGGGTGTTTGGGTTGAAGTAAAAAATGCACTGCAAATGGTTGTTTGGTTTGAAGTAAAAATGCACAGCAAATGGTTGTTTGGGTTGAAGTAAAATGCACTGCAAATGGTTGTTTGGGTTGAAGTAAAAATGCACTGCAAATGGTTGTTTGGGTTGAAGTAAAAATGCACTGCAAATGGTTGTTTGGGTTGAAGTAAAAATGCACTGCAAATGGTTGTTTGGGTTGAAGTAAAAATGCACTGCAAATGGTTGTTTGGGTTGAAGTAAAAATGCACTGCAAATGGTTGTTTGGGTTGAAGTAAAAATGCACTGCAAATGGTTGTTTGGGTTGAAGTAAAAATGCACTGCAAATGGTTGTTTGGGTTGAAGTAAAAATGCACTGCAAATGGTTGTTTGGGTTGAAGTAAAAATGCACTGCAAATGATTGTTTGGGTTGAAGTAAAAATGCACTGCAAATGGTTGTTTGGGTTGAAGTGAAAATGCACTGCAAATGGTTGTTTGTCTAAACCTGACAACTTCCTGTTTGCACTATATTGATTTTAGGTAAAACGCTACTACTTACGGCTGTGATTTTTGCCCATCTTTCTCAGTCCTACTCTGCTGATCAGGTGCAGAGGATTCTTCCCATCAATGAAAAAAAAAAGTCTTATTAGTGTTTAAAAAATGTTGAGAATCTCTCTCCTGTCAATCACGCCATGAAGGCCACACCTTTTCCGGTGGAAGGGGGAGGGATTATAAAACCCGGAAGTATGGGTGTGGCTCAGTCTCTGCATGATGGGGAGGGAGAGGTCACAACTCAGTCTGAGCTGTGAATCAACTGAACACACTGAATGTCTACTGAACTGCGAGTTGTATGTTTTGTGTGGTTTAATGGTGGTTTCACCTTGCTTGAAATAGTATGAAACTGCATTTGAATGTGGTGGCCTTGCATCCTGCATGAAATGGTATGAAACTGTATTTGAATGTGGTGTCGTTGCACCCTGCATGAAATGGTATGAAACTGCATTTGAATTTGGTGGCCTTGCATCCTGCTTGAAGTGGTCGGAAACTGAACCTGAATTTGGTGGCCTTGCACCCTGCTTGAAGTGGTAAGCAACTGCACTAGAATTTGGTGGCCTTGCACCCTGCTTGAAATGGTAGGAAAATGGATTTGAATTTGGTGGCCTTGCACTCTGCTTGAAATTGAATTTCAAGGAATAACCATGAGTCAACTGCCAGCCCACCAGCCGTGAGTGAGCTGCCAGCACATCAGGCTTGAGGGACTGAGCTGCCACCCCAAGAATCCATTTGGCCCACAATGTCCATACTAGCCCTCTGGAGACCAGTAGTCCCTGCAGCTAACAACACCCATACCAGTGCTCAAGAATGCCCGCCCCCCCCCCCCCCCCCCCCCCCCCCCCCCCCCCCCCCCCCCCCCCCCCCCACATTGACCACCAATATTGGAATTGGTGGAGAGGTGGAATATTGTGTCGGGGGACCAGCCCTCCCGTGTGAACATGGGACCCAACGGTTCCCACGTAGTCTATTAAATCCCTAAAAACTGACCAAACCATCTAATCAAGGCACAACAGCAAAACATCCAGTTACAACAGGCTTCCTTATCCATATTTTAGCCTTTCCTTATCCTTATCCATATATTAGTATGCTTTCCAGGTGCTTCCATTCTCAATTTTAACATTGTTTATTTCATATTTCATCAGGTAATAAGATGTTTTCAAATGTATAAATTCCATTATTCAAAGTATTTTAGTGAATGATAAACCACAGGCAAGCAATGCTTACAATGTTGCAAATTAATTATTTATTGTTCAAATTAATTACTAATTATAATTCTCCCATTTACAGAAATGCGTGTGTGTACTAAGGTCCAAGTTGTGCCTCCAAACAGCAATCAATCAATCCCTGTTCGTTGTCTTTCTGTTCCAGCAAGTCCACTGGGGCATTTATGACCCTGTACCTGTCAGAAGCCGGCAGACAGATCAAAACAATGCTTTTTATAGAACAGTTTAAGGGGAAAACACAATGCTGTTTAAGCCTTGCATTACCTTATCCCTTAAAATGCCTGCATAAACCCCACGTTTTTGCAACTTTGGAATACTCCTATTTACCCAGGATAGTTTGTATCTGGATTGAGCTGTCAGAGGAAACTATAGAAGCAGATACAATTATAACTTTCAAAATGCATTTGGACAGATACATGGATAGAAAGGTATAGATGGATATAGATGAAGTGGGGGCAAATAGCCAATACATTTAACTTAGTTGGCATGGACAAGTTGGGCCACAGTGCCCGTTTCCATGCTGCAGAGCTTTGTGACTCCCTGACTCCAATCCATTTAGAATAGGGATCTCTGTTAAATTAGTTTATCAATTCTTTCCCTCCCATTCTTTGTAAAATGATTAGCTGAATCCCCTTCCCAACTTTGCTACTACCTGGATTTACCCATGTTTCTCTGCGCATGCCCCTGTACTGAGCGGCAGCATGGGCCAAATTCAGCCAAGCAATTTTGGGCTCTGTCTCTGTAACGTCACCTTTCCTGTGTGGTAGGATGGAATCCCCCTGGTCTGCAAATGAGCAGTGCTAACTCCTGCAGACTGAATCTGCTTGCTCGACTTGTGCTTGAATAATCCCAGTGCAAATACCACAGCTGCCATTAAAATAAGAGAGAAACCAACCACTGGGAAGAATGTAAATGGAGCTATTTTCATTCATTAAATTAGTTGAAAGATCTTGAATTGTTTATAAATGCATGTGTTCATGCACGTGATTTGGTCTTTTATTTATTTTTATTTTTTAATTATTTTATTTTATTAGAAGTAAGTACAATCATCTGGCACCAAAGTGCCTAATATATATTTTCATAATACATTTTATGTACAGCTTCTTTTTTTGTTATATTAAAGAAAGATTAGAATAAGAAAAAGAAGTTAGATAGTAAAGGATAGAAAGACGTGAGATATATAGTGTGTGAAGAAAAAGAAAAAAGACGAATGAGTGAAGAAAGTTGAGAAAAAGAAAATAGAAAAAGAGCATAAAACAATTAAAAATAAATAAATAAATAATAATTTTTAAAAGTAAGGAGATCATTGTTTATAATCTTGACCAACCCTCGTCCAGTCCTGAAACAGTTATCTTTTCACAATTGTGTTGCACCATATGATTCCAAAAAGACGACAAACGGAGACCAATGCGTTATGAATTGTTCTGATTTATCCATTAGGAGGAATCGCATTTCCTCAAGATGTGTGGTGTCCAACATACTTGCTATCCACATTTTAAACGTTGGTATTAATATATTTTTCCAAAATTTAAGTATTAATTTTTTTGCTAATATTAAACCATAGTTAAAAAATAAATATTGAGATATGTTCAATTTATTCCCATCTTCCATTACGCCAAATATAATCATTTCAGTATTAGGTTCCATTCTTATCTTGAATAATTTTGTAAATATTTTGAAAATATCACTCCAAAATCTTTTATGCAGGAAACTAAGGAGTGTGTTATAGTTGCATTTTGGGATAGACATTTATCACAAATGGTGGATATATTTGAAAAAAATTTGTTCAATCTTGTTTTTGAATAATATAATCTATGTAAAATTTTAAATTGAATTAGATTATGTCTTACATTAATCGAACATTTGTGAATATATATCAAGTACTTTTCCCATGTAACCTTCGTAATTTTATATCATTAGTTCCCGTTCCCACTCTTCTCTAAGTACCTCTGTCGATGGTAGGTCTATATTTAGAATACTATTATATAAATATGATATTAATTTTTGTGAGTCAGCTTCAATATTCATTGCTTCCAATAATTCAGGAGTTATTTTTTTGATATCCTTGTATATATTTTTTCATGGAATCGCAAATCTGAAGGTATTTAAATATTGGTTATTTTTCAGTTTAAATTTTAATTGTAATTGTTGGAATGATAGTAGGTTTCCCATTTCGTACATATACCCGATCCTAATTCCGAGACTTGGTTATATGTCTTATCAATAAGAGATGGTTTAAATAAAGGGTTATTCGCAATGGCATTAACAATGATAGATTCCTTAATTTTAAAGATACTTTTATTTGTTTCCAAATTCTTATTGTACCATATATAATTGGGTTCTTCTTATATATTGTGTTATTCAGGTTTTTCGGGGGGAAGAGGATCGTTCCTATATTACAAGGATGACACTCCTCTTCCTCCATTTTTATCCATTCAGTCTGTTGGGTAGAACTATCCAACCAGTAAATTATATTCTTAATATGCACTGCCCAGTAATAATACATAAAATTCGGAAGTGAAAGTCCCCCGACCACTTTTGGTTTACATAAGTGTTTTTTTGTAATTCTATGTGATCTATAGTCCCGAATAAAATTAGTAATATTAGAGTCTAATTTTTTTTAAATATATTTTGGTATATATACCGGTATAGACTGAAATAGGTATAGTAATTGTGGTAGGAAGATCATTTTTATTGCATTTATTCTACCTAATAATGATAAAGGAAGTGTTTTCAAAATTTAATCAGCGTATTAAGTTTATTTAATTAAAGTATAAAATTAGCTTTGAATAATGCTTTATATTTTCTAGTAATCTGAATACCCAAATATTTAAATTTTTCTGTTGCGATTTTAAAGGGGAACTTCAATAAGTGTGTAGGTTCTTGAGGTTTTAATGTCATGATTTCACTTTTATTCTATATCCAGAAAAAGACCCGAATTCCTCTATTAAATTTAATACATTTGGTATGCTCGTTTGTGACTTTGTAATATATAAAAGTATATCGTCTGCATATAATGAGATTTTATTCCTTGAGTTCCTGGTATTATAGCCCCGAATATTCGGATGAATTCTTATACATTCAGCCAGGGGTTCTATCATAAGGGCAAATAGCAGGGGTGATAATGCACATCTCTGCCCATTACCCCTTGATAATTGAAATTTTTGAGAGAACATGATTTGGTCTTTTAACTACTGTATATATTTTTTAACATTACTTTTTTTATATGTTGTGAATATCTTTGACATTTTCAAACATTTCAAAAAATTGATAACTATGGCAATTGGTGTGCTGGGATGGGGTTTTGCAGATTGTCAAGATATTTCTGCAGCCTTTTTAGACTTTTTAGAGATACAGCGTGGAAACAAAATACAAATTATTTTTCTTCGGAGTCACGTGAGTGATTCCGTGAAGAACACCGCCAGTCCGCATGCTCATCATTACGTCTGAAGCATGGGGCAGTGACCAGCTAGGAGGTGCAGCGCTCCTCCAGCGGTAAGTTTAAAAAGCCTCAGGTAAATGTCAAACTTAGTCGGAGGTTTCTGCGCTTGATAATTCTTGTTAAAGGAGGCAAGTCCAAGCATGGAGAAAAACGTTGAGAGCAAGGCGAGCCGTCGCGAAAGTAACTAAAGCCCGCAGGAGTGCGGGTAGTGGGTGGCCGCCTATTTCATCTACTGAGTCGCTAACAGTAAGACCAGTGACTGCAGACTTGGTGTCTGAGGGCACCGTGGCTGCGCCTTTGGGGCGTAAAGCCACCAGCATCTCTGCAAGTAGGTATGTTACAATACTTACCTTCAGCGGTGCTGCAATTCTGCCACTGGCCGTGTGCTCGATTTTGCCGTGTTTGTTGGGGGGGGGGGGGGGGGGGGGGGGTCCAGGGTTTTTAAAATGCTTTTTTTTTTCCGAACTGGTCCCGGCTTATATTTGTTGGAGTGCAATTTTTTGCTAAAGAATTGTTCCAGCGGCCGTTCTGGGCATTTTTTTTTAATTCGCCCGACAAGGTAATCGCTGGAGTGATTTTTAAATCAGCTTCTGAAACTGTCAATGCCGACAATGGGGCCGGATTTTATGTAGGGGACAGGTAAAAGAAAGTAGTTTATTTTTATGTATAAAAGTGTTTCTTAAGATGCATTTAATTCACATTTTAAGTTGCGAAACGGTGATTTTTTCCCCCCGAAGAACCGGCAGTATATTTGCTGCAGATATGGGGACTAAAATCACTGCAGCCTCAACGTTCCAAATGGTCGCATTCCAGAAAATCCAACAAGCAAGTTGATTTAAATGGCAATTAATTTACAGGTATTAAACATTAAATTCCTTCCATTTGGCCTATAAACCCATGACAATGAGATTTAAAAATTATGTTATATTCTGAATGTGTGAATGTTATTTGGACACTTAGGCTATTTAAAAATGTTAATCTATTGTTAAGAAATAGATAGATGTTTAGATCTAGTAATTGAATTTTGTAATTAGCTACAATTAAATAACTAACTAATTATATGCTTTAATTTCAAGTAATCTAAGTAAGATTGTTTCATATTTGTTTCAGAATGCTTCAATCTATAATAACTGAAAATTATAGTTCTCTTAAATTTTAAGAAAGCTATGGGCTTTTAAATGTTCTTGATCACAGCTTTTGTGTTAAGTCAATGAAAAAGCAATAGGGAACAAGATGCCAATTTCCAAGTATGAAAATGGCCATAACATTTTTAATACTGAAGATATGAATGTGAATTAGGTGTAAATTAAACTTCTTTTTTATGCTTTATCTGATGGGATAAATTAAAGACTTGATTTTTTAAATCTCAAAATTTTGTAACATTGCTACTGCAAGCCCGATAGACTCGGACAAGTCTGGCCGGGAGGGATTCCCTCCAGGAATGGATACCATGTTTGTTTGGGTATGCACGATGGAGATCCTAATGGAGAGGATGCTCCACCAAGACACACTCCAGCAGGAGGAATTGTGTCAGCGCCGGCCTGTCCAAGAGTCTGTGCCAGCGGCACCAACTACAGGGCTGCTTAATGTCTCCCTCTTGGAGGAGGAGAACATAATGGGTCAGTATGATTCTGACGCCAAATCTGTGGGCTTAGCAGTCGAGGCTGCCCCAAGGGATGAAGCGCACGAGCCGGAGGTTCCATTCCTGGCAGCAAGATTTGCCATCCCAACAGACTCAGGAGAGCTGCTGGGTGAAGAGTTGGCTGCGAGTATAAATTACTTGGCCTCACACCAGCTTCAAGAGCCGACCATGGATGCAACGGCTAAGAAGTACGACACCCCGGCTAATTGTATCCTGCTTAAAGTGCCGGCCATAAACCATGCCAACTGGAGCCATATGGGCGTAAACATCAGGGTGCAGGAAATGAGGCTGCAAAGGGTGCTAAAACTGCTCGTTTTGAGCATTACGGCATTCGGCAGGTCGGTGGATGGTGGGCACCTGACTGATGTTCAGCAGGATGCCCTGGCTCTCATGTGCAATGCACACTTTGAGATAAACTGCCTGAGAAAGAGCGCCATTCGCCCTACCATCAACCTGAAGTTCGCTGCCCTGTGTAAGCCTAGCAACATCCAGCCACCGAATCTGCTGTTCGGGGAAAACCTCACAAAACAGGTGAAGGAGCTGGACGACGAGACAAAAGCCGTCGGGCTCATTAAGGCGCCAATGACCAGCAGTACCCTTTGGAGGCAGTACCCCTACAAACGGTTTGCTGAAACCGGGTCCGGTCAAGGACCAAGCCGGCCATTCAATGTGCGCAGCTGGCGCACTCCAGCAGGAGCACGGGCAAACATACCTTTTCCCACCAGAACCAGGGGACAGAGAATTCCACCAGTAACCATGGAGGTAGGTGGGTCTGGTTCTTGTCGAAACATATTGAGTGAGAGTTACCTACCAGTTGGGGGGAGATTACACTGGTTTCTGAAAGAATGGTATGGGATAACATCAGAGTTGTTTATACTGCAAAGTATACAAGGGTTTTGAATTGAATTAATTCCCAATTTGTGTCCACCCACACATCATACACCAAGGTGGGCACTCATTTTCTCACAAAATGATAATTTGGAGGATCAAGCTGAAATTGAAAAATTATATATAAAAGGTGTAATTGAGAAGACAGTTTATCAAACTCACCAATTTTGTCTAATATTTTGCCTAGACCAAAGAAAAATGGTGGGAGTCAGATTATCTAGGACCTTACAAACCTTAATCCGTTTGTGTAGTACAAACATTTTAAAATGGAAACATTTGCTACTGCCAAGCAATTGGTTTCCAGAGGGTGTTATATGGCATGTATAGGTCTAAAATATGCATATTACTCAGTACCTGTTCATAAAGATCATAGGAGATATTTGAAATTTAGCTGGATGAGGCAATAATGGCAATTTAAAGCACTGCCTAATGCTTTAACCTCAGCCCCTAGATTTTTACAAAGCTGCTAAAACCAGTACTGGGGCTACTCCGGGTTCAGGGTCATATAGTAATGGCTTATTTGGATGATACCTTAATAATTGGAAAAACCCGGGAGGCAGCTGAATTATCTGTTTCAGCTGTTAAATTCATGGTTGAAATTGGGATTTCTCATTCATCCAGCTAAATCAAAATTGATACCAGTTAAAGTTATTGATTATTTGGGATTTACTCTTAATTCAACTCACATGTCTGTGACTCTGCCCAACGGCAAGAGATTAGATTTAATAGAAGGCTGTAACAAGCTCATAGGGGAGCAATCACCTTCAATGAGGCATGTGGCCAGCTTGATTGGCAAATTGGTAGCTGCCTTTCCAGCTGCACAGTATGGACCTTTGCATTACAAAAATTGACAGAGGGCAAAACTACAGGCACTGGAGATACATGCAGGTCATTTCAACAGGCACAGCAGTTACCAGCTGAAGCTATTGTTGAAGTACAGTGGTGGATAAGAAACATTTCAAATCGCTCCAGCAAAATTCTGATTGAAGCACCTTCAGTTGTTTTACCGACTGATGTTAGTGCCCTAGGTTGAGGTGCTACTGATACCATTTCTAGCTGTGGAGGCAGATGGAATATGCATGATGCATTTATTCTCCAATCACATGGAATTAGTTATTTAACGCTTTGGGAGCATTCTATGGGCTTAATGCTTATTGTACCACTTACATGTTCAGCTTCAGATTGACAACACCACGGCAGTGGCGTATGTTAATCACATGGGTGGAATCAAGTCGGAATCTTGTGACAGATTGCCGAACCTTATTTGGCACTGGTGCATTATAAGAAGAATTTGGGTTTCAGCTGTCTACTTGCCAGGCAGATTCAACATGGTGGCAGACACCAGGTCACGCAAATTCAATGACAACACTGAATGGATGTTGAATCGTGATGTATTTATTGAAATTGTTGATTGGTATGGGATGGCAGATATCGATTTCTTTGCATCCAGACTCAATCACCGGGTACCGAAGTATGTTTCATGGGAACCAGACCCATGGGCAGTAGCGGTAGATGCATTCTCGCTACTTTGGCGCGGAGTGTTTTTATATGCATTACCCCCATTCTGCCTCATCAGTCAGTGCTCGATCACGATCAAGCAGGACTCTCCACCTCAGGAGTTTTGGTGGTACCCGACTGGCCTACACAGCCATGGTTCCCTCTCATTTCAGAGATAATAACACAGCCTATTATGGTGGTCCCAAAACGTAATGACCTATTGGTGTATCCTGTGACTGGGGATCAACACCCATTGTGTGATCGTATTAATATTTTATTTTGCAGATTCTAAGGAGGCCATATCTGGGTCTGGGACTATCCAATCGTACCGTGGGTGTAATCACATCGTCCTGAAGGGGCAGTACATCTCTCATGTCAGGAAATGGGAGGAGTTTTGTTTACATGGGAACATTACATACCACACAGCATGCATCCCAGATGTGCTAGAATTTTGATGAAGAGTTGAGCTATAGTGCCACCAATAGTGCCAGGAGTGCCCTGTCATCTTCTTTTGCCTGGGGTCGGAACTACAGTCTGTAGGATCTCATTCGTTAATATCTCGGTTTATGAAGGGTGTTTTTAATTCCAATCTCCCCAGACCCAGATATTCTGAAATCTGGATGTGAGCATGGTACTCACGCTGCTTGTCAGTGGGGTCCAGCCACATCCTTGTCTTTGGTGAAGATTACCCTGAAGTTGGTCATGCTCATGGCGCTGGTGTCAATGCAAAGGGTTCAGACTTTGCAGAAGCAGCAACTGGACAGGATGGTGTAATCTGGGAATGAAGTTATATTTTACAACTATGATTTAATAGTAAGATTAAACGAGAACTTACCAGTTTGAAGTTTGATCTGTATTTTATGAGGAGTTACGATGAGGGATTACGTGAAGAAGCCCGCCCCACGACGCATTGCGGCATACTTCAAAGCAGCGGTGTGGAATCACAGATAGACACAAGATTTGAAGTAACATAGTAAAGAATAAAGAGACATCAATTTATCAGTTTGATCCATGTAATGAGGGTGGGAGCGGAGGGCACGTAATCCCTCATCGTAACTCCTCATAAAATACAGATCAAACTTCAAACTGGTAAGTTCTCGTTTAATCTTACTATTTTACTTCGGAGTCACGTGAGTGAATCCGTGAAGATTTCAAAGCTCTGTGATTTCAAACCGTGTAACAGTTATTACTACACTCACTGCCGAAGTCTTTGAGGGAGGAAGTGTGTTATCGTAACCAACCAATGATTCTGTTTATAGAAAAACAATGGTATTTTTACAACAACACTGAAGAAATTTAAATGCTCCCCTTGGCTAATTTGAATATTTGCAGATTGGAATCTTTCCTGCAAATAAAAAACAGGTTTTGTCAACAGTTTATAATAAATTATTTCTCTGAACGTTTTACCCCCACTATTCTGCTGGAGCCAGGATGTGGTTTACAGGCACGTCCATTCTTTTGCCGTTGACGTGGAAGCTTCTCCTGTGGGATGACAACTTTGACATGTTAGTTTTATCCCAGGAGCTTTAACCTGCTTGAGCCATTTCAAAAAAGGCTTGTTACCCGACCACAAGGTTTTTTGTGACCAACCCACAAGGCTTTTCATCTCCCTCGCATAATTAGGTTGTGTCTATGTAAGGTAATAGGGTCTTGGTACATTACCGTGTTTTCTGGCGGGTAAGCCCGGGTTTTATGACTGGATAAGGTGTTCCTGGTCTGGTTTGACCATTCCCTGGACAAATGATAGAGATCTGGTCTGAAGCTGTGAGCATGGTGTCCAGTTGAAATAGGAGTAGTGACTGGACCCTCTGTGCTGCTCCGTGTGCCTTCAACATATGTTTTTAGTGCATAGAAGGTTCAGGTTTAGGGCTCTGGCTGGTGGGTATCCCCTGAAGTATGGTTAACCATTGTGACATCCCATATATGGGTGTACCTGGTCTAGGGTTTTAGAGTTTTAATACCCTTCAAATTTACCACCAGCCAGTGACCCCATACCTGTTGTCCTGTAGCTGTTTTGAAAAAGAACAGTCAGGGCAATTCTAGCTGTGTTGATGGTACTGTAGCCGAATCCTTCATCGTGATGAAGGTTCTCCAGGAATTCCAGTTTGTAGTACCTGTATCGGATGAGTAGGTTTTCCCTGTATCCTTGCAGCACTTCTCTTGATGCTGGACAAGTGTTGTAGTCCAGTGGATGTTCAAAAGGATGCTGACATGGTGTCGATTGTTCAGTATAACAATCCCAGTCCCAGAGGCTTGCGCAGAATCTGCAGCTCAGGAGCTTATTTTCTCATGGCACAGTTGATTTGTGCCCGGCTCCGATTGTTAATAATTCTGGGTACTGGAAAACACCATCCAAGTTCCAACAACCATGTCATGGCGTAAGTGAAACAATGGCTGCGTAAGTCCGTCAGGTACTGTCAAATACCTGAAGCAGAATCCTTTTGTACTGTGCGTTGTTCTCGATTGGTGAGGCAGAAGGGAAAAAATACATAGAATTAATTTCACCAATGCAGCGTGAACGCATTTGTCTATCAATATTATAAATACATTGTTGAATGACAACATGACCTATAGGTCAGAAAAGTTAATATATATATAGCTGACAAGCTTTCTGCTGGAACTATCTGTCCCAGAGAATTTTTTTTTTTTTTTTTTTTTTTTTTTTTTGAGGATTCCACTGCCCCAGGGTCTGGTTTCCCCCGCGACATACATAGGACATCCCCGAACACCTGGTGATATAGCATTGATGCAAATAATCGATATCAGATTCACATTCCATTTTAATTGTCATTGTCAGTGTGCAGTACAGAGACAATGAAATGCATTAATATCTGTTGCATCATATGGCTTGATAGTTTTGTGAAACTTTATATGAAAACATCTAATTGATGTTGTCCATAATATTATGTGACCTGGTGTCTGTCACTGTATTTTGCTTACCGGGCAGGTAAGTTGTTGATAGTCCAATACCTCTATGGATATACCATTGCCAAATTGTTTTGACCAACTTGTCATATAATACCGACTTTATGCTGCCATATGGTTAATATAGGCCACCTCCATAGTGTAGTCTATTTATACCCATACATGCAAGTGCTTAAAACTCATAAATTTAACCCGAACATTTTTTAGATAATTAATGCCCAGTATAAGTGGTAACCCCACCACTGTCTTTCTGATATTATTTCAGTGGGTAACATCATGAGATGCTCAATGACAACCTATATGTTGTTTTTGATACTAACATCTGAATCATGTAGACAGAAATGGTACCATTTTTTCCCCCCAATTACTCTGTTATTTGTCGAGTAGTTGGTAGTTTGACCATTGATTTGTTGCTTGTTTGTGCCAATTCAACTATGTTGTCTCTTGGCAACATTATAGTTACGTGGACTGAATTAATATGAAAGCCAAGATAGTCCAAGAAAGCGCTCTATATGCTGGTAGGAACCAGACCCACCTACCTCCATGGTTATTGGCGGTTTTGTGTTTTCTGTTTTCTGAGTGCTTTTGTTCTGAGGACGTGCTGGCGACGTTGGGGGGAGGCGTATTTTCCAGGGGGTCTGCGGCGGGCCCTGATTTAAAAGATCTTTGGGGATAGTGCGGCCCCAAGCGTTCACCAGTCCCATATTCTTGACATCGACTGGTGGATGCCGTGAGGTGCTGCTGCTTGGGTATCGGAAGTCGTGGTTTGCTCGTCCCGGGGCCTGCCCTCATGATGCCGAAGGTTTTTGATGCCTCTTCCATCTCCTTCAGCTTTTTGCTCAAGCCTGCAATTTTTTGAGATTGAGGGCAGGTGTTATATTTCCCTTCGGAGATTGTTTAGTTCGAACTGTGTGGTACACCTTAATACCAGCACTTTCTGGTGGTATGTGTTCATCTCGTTATCTCCACAGAACGAGCATAGACTGTGATAGCTGACGTCAGGAGTCTTCGGATCCGCTGTAGCTTGAGTTTTTATGCCCGCATAAGGGCCCCCACAATCGCAGATTTTGCTGTTTGAGGCTTATTCCCCTTAAGGGCCTCACAGTTTTCTGGTGCTGTATATTCTTACAGCTCCTCGGCGAGCAGCTTTTTTAGTAGAGTTTTGTGCTGGCTGCCATTGTTCTGGCTCCGGCGGTGCTCCAGCCCGTGGGGTTGCTACGAAGCGGTCCACCATACCCAACAGCTGTTCCTGATCCTGCACCTCATGCATACTCCCGATTTTGTCCGCCTGCCCCATTTGCAGACCAGCCCTGCCCTGGTCACCAATGCTAGCCTCCTGCTCCAACCCGTGGTATGAGGGTAGCAAAGGGCAGTGCCTTACACGACACTATGGAGGAGGTGCCTGTCCTGTCTCGCCGGGAGCGCTGCTGTTCCCGGTGGACCTTCTCCTCCAGGAGCTGCTAAGTGCAGCTCAGGCGGCTGTCTCTCTCTGCTTTGGTAGAGACATGTCCCCCTCCGACGAGTCGGAGATGACCGGCCGTTTGGCTTCCTGGCCGCTTTCCCAGTCCGCCGTGCAGGCTCTGGCAAGACTGGCTTGGCTCAGTCTCATGGATAGCGAAAAACGCTCTGCGAGCGACGCTGCCGCCGGTTGCTGCCCCGCTGGTAGAGTTGGAGCGGGGCAGTTCCTCTTTGCGAGTTTTTGCGTTGTGTTCCTGAAATCTGTAATAAAACACAACTGCAAACTCACCTTTGCAATGCCCAAGAGCCGCTCCTGCAGCTCAGGCGGCTGTCTCTCCCCCTCCTGGGTGGAGAGACGTCCCAGTCCGATGTTGGCTCCACCGCCGGGTTTTACACACATCGAGCCCGCTGCTCAGGCGCTAGCGGGCTGGCTCGGTCGCGGTGTCGGGTTTGTGGACCGCCCGCTAAGCGGTCCTACTGCCTGTTGCTGCCCAAAGACGTCCTTTCGTCGAGCGGGCAGGTGCAGCATTTCCCTCCCAGCCCGCAGCTGATGCTGACGGGCTTGGTGCAGTATCGGGAGCGGGCCGTTGATTAGCGGTCCTCGCTCTCTCTCTCTCTCTCTGCTCTCGGGCTGCTGCTCACCTGCACTCGGGCTGCAGCGCACTCACGGCAGCACTGCACAGTGGGTCCCCTTAACGGCTCCGCAAATGTCGGAAGCCTCCTCCCGCCCGCCTGCCTGCCTCACCTGGACAGTACTCGAGGGCGAGCGAGGACTGAGGGGAACCCCAACGCAGTGCTAGCGCCGTCTTCCTGCGCTCTCTGGATGTCGCCCCTGTGGAGTGTTACCGGCACCGGCACAGCTCCCATCCATGGTCCGCCTCCCCTCCCGCGAACGGAAAACTCCTCCCGGAGTCCAAGGGGCCGCTTGCACGCCCTGCGGGAAAACAAGCAGACGCAAAGGGGCTGTAAAAGTAAAGGTAAGTACTTACCTAAACTTTAGTTTTTCTCGTTTCTGCGGGAGCCCTGTCTCCCGCCTGCCGCTTTGCATGCCGAAACGTAATGCCGCAATGCGTCCTGGGGCGGGCTTCTTCACGGAATCACTCACGTGACTTCGAAGTAAAATTAAACAAAGCAGAACAAGGGTGTCAGGATTCAAGCTTGTTCTGTCAGCATATCCCACAGATTTACGACTGTGTGTAGTGGCGCACTTGTGACATTACATCGAGGTCACCAAGAGCCTCAGAGATTCGGAGGTAGCATTGTTTATTAGCCACAAAAAGCCACATATGAAAGTGTCGGTTCAGACCATTTCAAGATGGCTGAAACAAGTGCTGGGTTGTGCAGGAGTTAATACTGACAATTTTAAATCTCACTCCACCAGGGCGGCATCAACGTCAGCAGCGAGGGCAATGGACGTCCCTCTAGACCATATCCTCGCGGCCGCAGGATGGTCAAATTAACTGACTTTTCAGAGGTTTTATAATAAACCACTTATCGAACCCGGGGTGTTCGCCCATTCCATTTTAAGTTCTGTTTCATTGCTTCCCCCTGGGAGAGAGGGGTCGCTATTGTGTTTTCTTTCTTTCTTTTTGTGAATTAAAGCATCAACATGTTAATCTGTACCATATTTTAATGTATTGCTCATTATTCTCTCCTCCTGAGTCAACTGATGCAGTGTGAGACGCCTGGATTCGTATCTACGGCGTGAAATCACACAGCTTTGAAATCTTCACGGAATCACTCACGTGACTCCGAAGTAAAATAGTAAGATTATACAAGAACTTACTAGTTTGAAGAAGGGTTTCGGCCTGAAATGTTGCTTATTTCCTTCGCTCCATAGATGCTGCTGGACCCGCTGAGTATCTACAGCTTTTTTTTGTGTACCTTACCAGTTTGAAGTTTGATCTTTATTTTATGAGGAGTTACGATGAGCGATTAAGTGCCCACCGTTCCCGGCCCTCATATCATAAAGGTCATCTGGTATGGCTGGTTTACAATCTTACTATGTTACTTCAGTTACTGTTATCTGTAATTTCACACCGCTGTTTGAAGATTAACGCGCATGCGCACTGGTGGGGTTCTTCACGTAATCGCTCATCGTAACTCCTTATAAAATAAAGATCAAACTTCAAACTGGTAAGTTCTCGTTTAATCTTACTATTAACCTGCAATGAAACAGCAGATCTGCGTTCAAACCTAACTTTGAATGCTTCCTGCATGGAATTTGCACAAACTCCCTGTGACCATGTGGGTTTCCTGTAAGTGTTCCAATTTTGTCTCACATCCCAAAAACATGTAAATTAGATTAATGTGTTATTGTAGTTGGCTCTTGTGTGTAATTGAATTATACAATTTGGTGGTAATAGATAAGACTGTGGGAAATATTTCAAAAGAGCTGATTAGCCTTAATATCTTTGTAGCTGCTTGCAGTGTAGCTGCTGCTGCTGGCGCCGACGATGGCGACCATGGTGTACTTCTCCTTGCTGTTTTGTATGTGTTTGTTCATTTGTGTCGTCTGTGAAAATGCTACAAAGATGACTTTCACGAGAGAGGCACATATAGACATCGAACATACGGTACCTACAAACATCGTTCCGCATTTCTCTCACTCGCTGGATTATTTGGACATACTCGTCGGCTGGGCTGTGGCTGCGTTCATGATCTTAAGACGGAGGGGGACCTGTGGGAAGTGCTCTGGAACACTCACTCACCTCCGGAGGATCAGGCACACCACTACCGAGCGTATTCCTGTCAACAGTCAAAAATCTGTAGCCTCCTTTTGATCTAGTATTTTGTTGGTTCACATGTTTGATCAATGGTGGTTTATCATTAATGTTTTATTATCATTAATGTTTAGTGTTTTCTGAGTCATTCGTAACTGTCACTGTGTGTCATGTTGTTACTTGCAGGCAGAGCACCAAGGCAAATTATTTGTATGGAAATACTTGGTTAATAAAATTACTTACTTGATTCAGGCGAAGGAGTATGCAACGACTCATATTTCCTGTTTTTAGTAACTATCAATTGAACCCTTCTGAAGGAACCCATGTATAAATGATGATACTCGGGATACAAGCTTTGAAGTTTTAGGATTTAAACTGTTAATGCAGTTAAAAAACAACAGCAATATGGTGTATTCCCCCGATGTCCAGAAAGTCGAATGCTGAAAATTAGATTATGCAATGCTAAATTTTTGTGTTTTGAGCAATTTAATTTCAATTAAAGTAGAAATATAAAGATAACCATAGACATTGTACTGTAATTTACATGGTGTTAATTTGAAGGTCCTCCATTCCTCCAGTTCCACCATTTGTTGAAGTCCAGACAAGCACCGTGGCATCCATTGACATCCAAGCCACATTGGAAAGCTACATGTACATATTTTGTCCATCCATTTGTGCTTTAGCATTAGTTAAAGGAAATCATTTGAAGCCAGTCCCAGCTTGTAGAGTGTGGCACTGAGATTCTGTGTCACACAAACACTTTCAAGAAATGTACCAATCCAATGCTCTTTCCTGGATCCCCACAACACTGCCCAGCTTATGATCACTGCTCAACCCCAATGCTGACTGTCATTGTAATGACCGGCCCACCCTTTATCGCCTCTCTGGTCAAACACTTTTGGTTTAACTTGTTTTAAATTCCTCCTTTTTTGATAGCTGTTCCTAATCATCTTCTCCACTCTTGTGTACCAATGGTTCGAATGCACCTATCAGATTCAAATGCCTAACATCGTGGGCCTTGCTTGGGACTGACCTTGGGACCGCCGTGGGGCATGGACTTACCATTGGGGCTGAGCCCTTGCCTGGGATCGATGCTCCAACTACGGCCTGCGGACTTTAACATCAGGAGCTCGCAGTCTTGGGTAAGAGACCGATGTCGGGAGCAAAGTCACAGAAGGTTTCGACTAGCCCTGACCCAGGGTTGATCGCTGGTGCGGGGAGCTGACATCCCCCCCTATGCAGGAGCTTGATCGCTCCGACACGGAGGGCCTGACTGCCAGCTATGGGAGTCAAGATCGTCCCATCTAGGAAGGCTCAAGGCCTCCAACCACAGGAGAACAAAGAAGGGAAGAGATTGAATATTCTTTTGCCTTCCATCACAGTGAGGAATGTGGAGAAGTCACTGTAGTGGATGTTTATGTTAAAATGTATTTTGTGTGTTCTGTTGCTTTTTATTAGTATGACTGTATGGCAAATCAAATTCCTCATATGGTGCAAAACATACTTGGCTAATATAGCATGATTATAATTGTGATTGTTTTGTTTTCCCTTTGCTTACAACTCCTTAATTGGCTGTGTTTTCTTAAATTAGATTTTGAAATCATTAGCCTTGCTCAACACTTCATCAACCTGAAACCCTTATGATTGTGTACCAAGTGCTAAAGAGAGAAACTTATTTTGAAGAAATCAATAACATTTTCAATTAGAGTTTTGACCAGAATTTTCAGGAATTCTTAACCATTTCTAAACTGACAGGCATTACGATGAAAATCTATCTCTGCATTAATTAATTGGGTGGGGATTGAGGTGATATGATTTATTACACTTTGCAATAATAAAATGTCTTTTGCATGGATGCTGTGACTACACTTGAGTCACTTATGTTTCAAAAAATAAATTCTGTGATTGAATAGCGCAACTTGGAGACATTGGTCCACTGAACACTGTATCATAGCCTTAAGAGAATGAATCATGCCATGTAGATAATAGATAATATGATCAAGAAGTAGATAACTGGAAAAAATGCTGTGTTATGTCTGTGAATAATTATTTCTTGAGGGACTCATTAATCTTGAGGAAGAATTAACAAATTTATAACAAAATACATTTGTCATTACTTGTGTCTGAATCCCATTTTCAGCAGTTTAATTCATAGTCAGAACCATTTTAGGAGGCAAATGAGTTACTTAATGTTCGTCAACTGGAAGCAACCGTTATCTTCATAATAAATAAATAATATTGTAAATACAACAAAAACGTTACCGATAGATGAGCAAATGCAGAGTTGAGTGAAATTACAAATCACAACGTCTCATTTGGGTTGAACTGCTTGATATCTGTATATATTGTTTCAGTCTGCTGCTTGGGGGACCATTATGCATGACATGCATAGGCAGCGACAGGCTATGGCCACGGCAGCGGTAGGCTATGGCTACCACTGCTTCCCACACCCCCCCCCCCCCCCAGCCACAATCTGAAGCCCTCCCCCTCCTCCTCCCCGGCTGCAGAATGCTCCCCCCCTCACCCTCACTGGCACCCGACAACCCCCCTGTCGCTGCCTACGCCTGTCGCTGCCTACCATGCCATTGCCTACCCATGCCACTGCCTATGCCTGTCGTTGCCTACCCCTGCCAAAGCCTAACACTGCCACTGCCTACCCCTGCCACTGTCTACCGCTGCCACACACCACCGGCTTCAGGTGGGGACTGGTGGGGGGGTGTCCTGCAGCTGGGGACAGGATGGCTTCAGGCGGGGGTCAGTGGGGATGTGCGTCCTGCAGCCTGGGGAGGGGGGAAGCTTCAGGCGGCGGCTGTTGGGGGTCAGTGGGGGTGGGGGGGGAGCGTCCTCCACTCCCTATATCCCCCCCCCCCCCATCCATCTCTTAGCGGCTCTCCAGCAGTGCAGCCATTCCCGCCCATTGGGTTCCCATTGGGATGTAGAACACACAGGTATTACTGCGCAGGCGCAGCTGACGGCACGGCAAGTGGAAAAGGGATTATTAAAGCTTAAAATGTGAATAACAAAAAGAACAATTGAAACATTAAAGATGAGATTTATTCAGTCCATTCTTTCTTGTTGCGTCTCTTGGTGCTTTCTGCAACTGGGGGAGGGGGACAGCTTCAGGCAAGGGCTCTCGGGGGTCAGTGGGGTGAGCGTCCTGCAGCCAGGGAAGGTGTATGGCTTTAGGCGGGGCCTGTTGGGGGCCGGTGGGGAGAGCAGAGAGCGCTGCCATTGCCTACCACCGCCGTGGCCTACCGCTGCCGTGGCCTACCGCTGCCGTGGCCTACTGCTGCCGTGGCCTACTGCTGCCGTGGCCTACTGCTGCCGTGGCCTACCGCTGCCGTGGCCCAGTGCTGCCATGGCCTACTGCTGCCGTGGCCTACTGCTGCCGTGGCCTACTGCTGCCGTGGCCTACTGCTGCCGTGGCCTACCGCTGCCGTGGCCCAGTGCTGCCGTGGCCTACTGCTGCCGTGGCCTACTGCTGCCGTGGCCTACTGCTGCCGTGGCCTACTGCTGCCGTGGCCTACTGCTGCCGTGACCTACCGCTGCCGTGGCCCAGTGCTGCCGTGGCCCAGTGCTGCCGTGGCCTACTGCTGCCGTGGCCTACTGCTGCCGTGGCCTACTGCTGCCGTGGCCTAGTGCTGCCGTGGCCTACTGCTGCCGTGGCCTACTGCTGCCGTGGCCCAGTGCTGCCATGGCCTACTGCTGCCGTGGCCTACCGCTGCCGTGGCCTACTGCTGCCGTGGCCTACTGCTGCCATGGCCTACTGCTGCCGTGGCCTAGTGCTGCCATGGCCTACCTCTGCCGTGGCCTACCTCTGCCGTGGCCTACTGCTGGTTTCCCATGCCACTGCCGTGGGCTACTGCTGTCATGGTAAACGCTGCCGCTCTCCACTAGCTTCTGGTGGGGACCAGTGGGGAGCATCCTGCAGCTGGGAACGGGGACGGTTTCAGGTGGGAGTTGGTGAGCAGGGGGAGGGAAGGTATCATCCTGCAGCTGGGAATGGGACGGAATCAGGCAGGGGCCGGTGGGGTAGGGATTTTACTGCAGCCACAGGAGGGGGACGGTTTCAGGCGGGGGCGGTCGTTGGCTGGTGGTAGACGAGGAGGAGTATCCTACAGTTGGGGAGGGGGATTGCTTCAGGCAGGGGTCATCGGGGGCGGTGGGGCAGAGTATCCTGCAGCCAAGGTAGGGGGCGGTGGGTTGTTGTTGGGTGCCGGTGGGGGTGAGGGGGGAGCGTCCTGCAGCTGTGGAGGAGGATGGGGAGAGCTTCAGATGGTGGCTGGTGGGGGGTGGGGGGGGGGGGGTGGAGGCAGTGGTAGCCATAGCCTACCGCTGCTGTGGCCATGGCTTCTCGCTGCCGCTCCCCACCAGCTTCAGGCGGGGACTGGTGAGGAGCATCCTGCAGCTGAAGATGGGGATGGCTTCAGGTGGGGGCCGTTTGGGGGAGAGGGGGGTAAGTGTCCTGCAGCTGGGGACAGGACAGTTTCAGGTGGGGTCCGGTGTTGGAGGCAGCATCCTGCACCTGGGGACGGGAATGGCTTTAGGCGGGGGCCAGCGGGAGCGTTCTGTAGCCAGGGGATGGGGACAGCTTCAGGAGGGGCCTGTCTGTCAGGGTCCGGTAGGAGGAGGGAGCGATGCTGTGGCCTACCACTGCTGCTGCCTACCCCTGCTGTGGCCTACCGCCGTGTGGCAGGGTGGGTGTTTGGCGGGGTGTGTGTGTGGTGGGAGGGTTATGGTGGGGGTGGGTGTGTGTGTGTGGGTGGTGTTGGTGTGTGGGGGAGGGGTGCGGGGAGTGGCGTGTGGGCTGCAGGCATGTGGGGGGAGGGGGTGAGTGGGGTTGGGGGGATTGTGGGGGAGGGGAGGGGGTGTGTACGGGAGGGGGAAGGGGTGTGTGTTGGAGGGGAGGAGAAGGGGGGGGGGGGGTGGACGGGTGTGTGTGTAGGAGGGGGGTGTAGTGGCAGATTTTTTATCGTTCAAGAGATTATTCCCTCCAGCTGCTAAATGGATTGCATGGTTCAGGGGAATGTCTTTATACGCATGAAAGCTCACCGTCAGAGACCTTCAGAGCTTCTTTACAGACAAATCTTCCAAAACACAGTATTTTGATTAATAAATTCTTGATTGTTGATGAAAAACAGTCAGGTACATCCAAACTTCTTCCGACATTATTATAATCTTCATCAAACTCCAGCTTATCGCTTTAAATGTTAGAAAACTCCTCGTGTCTCCGTTACACTTTCCATGGTCAAATTGTAAACCTTCTCCATGCTGGTCTGAAATTAAACTAAAAACTAAGCTTCTGCGCATGAAACTTAGCTCAAAACATTCCCTAAAATACGTAATGAATCCCACCCACAATATAACGGGCAGTCTAAAATTTAAAGACACGTGCCATCATTAATGACACACAAAACAAGCCAAATGGCCACTACATACAGGCCCCTAATTGTTCCGAGTATATAACGAGTCAATTGTTAATAAACATCAAAAAAGTAGCCATGAAGGCTTAACATGTATAGATCAAAAACAAGAAGTCAGGGAATTGAACCCCGTGTCTCCTCGTTGGCATATTGAACCCTGGTCTCCTGCGTGATAGGCGGGGATACTAATCATTATACTAATGAGGAAAAAATAGCATGCACTATATATCCACAATCAGAATTCTTCATTGACTCTTCCATCTTCACTTTTGCCTTCTAGAAGCAAGCATAACTTGATTATTAATCTTATTTAAACACTGGTTTTAGTTTAAAGTCGTATATATTATTAAGCTGGAAAGAAGAGGTTGGGCAGTTTAGGACTTTATTACTTGGAGTGCAGGTGGCAGGTATCTTATTAGAGTCATAGAGTCATACAGCGTGGAAATAGGCTACATCTGCCCAACCTGTCACCACCGACCAACATGTCCATTCCAACTAGTCCCACCTGCCTGCTATTGGCCGATATCCCTCTAAATCTATCCGATCCATGTACCTAACTAAATGTTTCTTAAACGTTGCGATTGCACCTGCCTCCAGCAGCTCGTTCCGTATACCCACCATTCGTTGTGCCATTCGCTTTCTTCACTGCCTGCTGTACCTGCATGCTTAGTTTCATAAACTGATGTACAAGTACCCCCAGATCCCGTTGTACTTCCCCTTTTCCCAACTTAACATCATTTAGATGGTAATCTGCCTTCCTGTTTTTGCTACGAAAGTGGATAACCTCAGATTTATCCGCATTAAACTTCATCTGCCATGCACCTGCCCACTCCCCCAACCTGCCAAGCCACCCTGCTTTCTCATAGCATCCTCCTCACAGTTCACACTGCCACCCAGCTTTGTTTCATCAGCAAATTTGCTAATGTTACTTTGAATCCCTTCATCCAAATCATTGATGTATATTGTAAATAGCTGCGGTCCCAGCACGAAGCCTTGCGGTACCCCACTAGTCACTGCCTGCCATTCTGAAAGGGACCCGTAAATCCCTACTCTTTGGTTCCTGCCTGCCAACCACTTCTCTATCCATGTCAGCACTCTACCCCCAATACCATGTGCCCTAATTTTGCCCACTAATCTCCTATGTGGGGCCTTATCAAATGTTTTCTGAAAGTCCAGGTAAACCATATCCACTGGCTCTCCCATGTCCATTTTCCTAGTTACATCTTCAAAAAATGTCAGAAGATTACTCAAGTATGATTTCCCCTTCGTAAATCCATGCTGACTCAGATCAATCGTGTTACTGCTATCCAAATGTGCGGCTATCTCATCTTTTATAATTGACTCTTTCCCACCACCGATGTCAGGCTAACTGGTCTATAATTCCCCATTTTCTCTCTCCCGCCTTTCTTAAAAAGTGGGATAACATTAGCTACCCTCCAATCCACAAGAACTGATCCTGAGTCTATTGAACATTGGAAAATTATCACCAATGCATCCACGATTTCTAGAGCAACTTCCTTAAGTACCCTGGGATGTAGACAATCAGGCCCTGGGGATTTATCAACCTTCAATCCCATCAGCCTATCCAACACCATTTCCTGCCTAATGTGGATATGTGGATAGGAAATGTTCAGAGGGATATGAGCCAGAAGTGGGTAAATGGGACTGACTTGTATGAGGAATCTTGGTTGGCATGGGCGAGTAGGGCTGAAGTGCCTGTTTTCATGCTGCATAAGTCTGTGATTTATCCTTCATAAATCCGTTTTGAATTTGCTCAATGATTTTATTATTTTTGAAGTACTCCACTACTTCTTATCTTTATAATAGGTTCCAACATTTCCCTCATGCCACTGACAAGCTAAATAGTCCAAAGCTTCCTATTTCTATATCAAACCTATCTTCATTAGCGGGGTCAAAAGGGAGATTGATAATCTGATTGAGAGGTGTCAGTCAATCTATACAAAGCTGTAAAGAAGTGTTAGCGACACACTGTAACTTTACTTCATTTTATTCATACTGTATTTTATACAAAGAGCACTAGCTGTACGTGGTCTGTCATGGAATCTAGAGAGTGATATGTGGGTGGGGAGGTTGTAATTATACTTGTGATATGAGGAGTGGTTAGTAATGATGAGGTAACTATATTAAAGGCACATGCATATCTCATCTGCATCCTTTCCCTCGGAAACGAAAGGCAAACAAAGTAGTGACAGGGCGACCTCGTCTCATGCGCTAGAAATGGTTAAGCAAAGTCGCCATAGCGGACAGGCGGCTTGACAACACGTCCCGACCGGGTTCGCATCTCGCCATCTTCCCTGCCTGCAGGAAGAAGTGGAACAGGTGCAGATGGCCGAACTGGAATGGGGGAGCTGGGAGGAGATGGAGAAGGCAAGGGCAGAAAGGCAGGAGGGGATGAAGGTCAGCAGCGGGCAGTGCGCGGGCAGGCGAGGGAGGACGAGCCGGAGGAGGATTGGACTGATAGAGCTGAGAGGGTAGAGACCGTGGCATGCGAGGGGCGGCGGGCAGAGCATCGCCCGGAGGCTGAAATTGCAGTGGGGGAGCAAAAGGATCCGCGGGAGGCGGTCGCGGCTCGTTGACGAGCCGCTGGTGTTGGCGGGACTGGCAATAGACAGTTCCTGCATGGTCGATGAGATAGGACCTAGGCGACCCCGCAGAGGCGACGACGGTAGCGAGCCTGGAGTGACCGGAGGGGGTCTGCATGCGGACGACCTGACCGGGGAAAAGGCGCGGCAGGGGGCGGCAGGACTTGTCATGGGAGCGCTTCTGAACATCGCGCTTAAGGGCAATGTGCTCCTGAACAGCAGCGGGCTTGAGGACAGAGGGGATGAGTGAGCGCTGGGCCACCGGGATCGGGGGTCTGGTAGTGCGAGACATGAGCCGCTGAGCAGGGGAGCCCATAGCAGGGTCACGGGATATGTTGCGAAGGTTAAGGAGGGCTAGGAAGAAGTCGGAGTTAGACAAGCGACATTGTTCCAGCAAGTTCTTTGCACTGCGGACGGCGCGCTCGGCCAGACCGTTGCTTTGAGGGTACTCAGGGCTGCTGGTGAAGTGGCGGAAGTTCCAGCTGGTAGCGAAAGCCCTAAACTCGGAGCTCGTGAATTGGCTGCCGTTGTCCGACTGCAGGCTGGCCGGGGTGCCAAAGGTAGAGAAATGGCGGCGCAGCTTATCGACAACGGCCGAAGAGGTGAGGGAGCGCAGCTGGTCAACCTCGAACCAGTTGGAGTAGGAGTCGACGAGGACCAAGAAGTGTTTGCCTCGCCACTCGAAAATGTCAGTGGCAACCGCCATCCAGGGCAGTTCCGGTGTAGCCTGCTGCAGAAGCGGCTGTCGTTGCTGGTGGGGGGCGAGACTGTTGCAGGTGGAACACGAGGAGACCCTCTCCCGGATGTATTGAGCCATACAAGGCCAGTAGAACTGGCTCTGGGCATGAGACAAGGTGGCTTCGGCCCCAGGATGACCGTGGTGAGCGGTCTGAAAATAGTGGTCGTGCAGCGCAGCAGGCACAACAACCTTGTGTCCTTTCACAACCACACCATCGTGTAGTGCGAGCTCATCATGGACCAGGAAGTAGGGCACGCTGCCAGCCGGCAGAGTGGAATGACGGTCGGGCCAGCCCTGCTGGATGATGGCAGCAAGCTGTTGCAGGACAGGATCATCGGCAGTGTGCTCGACCAGGGACGTCATCTGCTGTGAAGGGACAATATTCACATTGAGCACCATCAGGTCAGACATTTCATAGGGGTGGCGATCGGTGGATGTTAGCGGGGCGCGGGACAGCGTGTCGGCCACGAACATGTCTTTGCCCTTACGATAAACAACTTTGAAAGTGAAGCGTTGGAGCTGCAGCATCATGCGCTGCAGTCGGGATGAGGCAACATGGATCGATTTGTTGAGGATGGTGACAAGCGGCTGGTGGTCAGTTTCGATGGTAAAGGTGTTGCCTAGCATGTAGTCCTTTAATTTGGAGCAGGCAAACACCACGGCCAGTAACTCCTTCTCGATCTGTGCGTAGTGCTGTTTGGCAGGGGTCATGGTACGGGACGCGAAGGAGACAGGCAGCTGCAGGCCGTCATGGAGCTGTAGGCAAGTGGCACCGCTCCCGAACTGAGAGGCGTTGCAGGTGATGATAATGGGATGTTGCAGGTCAAAAAATTTAAGTGTGGGGGTACTGATTAGCTTGGATTTGAGAATGTCGAAGGCTTTCTGGTGTTGAGGGAACCAAGCCCAGGCTGTGTCCTTCTTTATCAAATCCCTCAGGAGTGCGCTCAGCTTGCTGAGGTCAGGGATGAACTTCCCCAGGTAGTTTACCATGCCAGGAAACAGGCTGGGTACATCAGTAGGTGATGACATCCCGGAGATGGCAACTGTTTTCTGCGGGTCGGGTTTCAGCCCCGAGGCTGTGAATACATGCCCAACATATGTGACCTCCGGGACGCGGAACCGGCACTTCTTGGGGTTCAGTTTCAAGTTGATCTTCCGGGCCCAGTCTAGGACTTGGCGGAGGTTGAAGTCGTGCTCAGCGACATCCTTGCCGTAGACCAGGATGTCGTCAACGATGATGGCACACGGTAGACTGGCAATCAGCTGCTCCATTGTCCGTTGGAACACCTCGCTGGCAGAGTTGATTCCGAATGGCATTCGGAGGAACTTAAATCTGCCAAAGGGGGTGCTGAAAGTTGTCAGGTCCGAGGACTGCTCGTCAAGCGGTATCTGTCAGAAGGAACTCTTGGCATCGAGGACAGAAAAGATTGTGGCCGGACCAACCTGTGCAGCGACGTCCTCTACCATTCTCATGGGGTAGTGCGGACGTTTGATGGCAAGGTTTAGGTCTTTGGGGTTGATGCAAATGCGCATTTCGCTTTTGTCCTTTTTCGCAGCAACAACCATGGTGGAGACCCACCTGGTGGGTTCGCTGACCGCCTTTAGGATGCCCATTTTTACCGTGCAGCGTCGATTCTACTTTGTCCTTCATGGCGAAGGAAACACGGTGTGGCGCACGGACCACTGGCTCGACCTTGCGGTCGACTACAATCTTGTAGTGGCAGGGCAGCTTGCCCAGTTCTTCATCAAAGCAGTCAGGATAATCAGTCAACGGGTCCATTAGGGCTTGCACCTTGTGGATTTCACGGTGGAAGGAGACCAGGCCCAAGTCCTGGCATGCTTGGATGCCCAACAGGGTAATGCAGTTGGAATCGAGAAGATAGAAAGTGAGGGGCCGAGAGGTTTCCTGTATCTTGCAGCGCAAAGTTACCTTTCCCACAGGAACAAGCATCCCTCCCCCATAGGCGTGTAAAGTGGAGCGATCAGAAGTAACTTGCTCATTAGTCCTTATCTTTCTGAAGAGGCTTGTTGACATAACGTTTGCAACAGCTTCGTTTCAATCTTAGCGGTGAAGGTCGAGTTGTTCACAGTTACACAAACTGAAGGGCCTGTTATCACAGCAGGTGCATCCAACAGAGAAAATATGCTGGTCTCCCCCTGAAAGGACCCAGATTCAGACACAGGGAGTTCGTTGATATGGCACTGGGAACCGAGCTCGCTATCAGCTTGCTCCAAGTTGTTTAACATATGCCTTGGAGCAGCAGCAGGCTTCCCACAGGAACGGCAGGCAGCAGAAAAATGGTTCAGTTTCTTGCAGTAATTGCACGTTTTGCCTAAAGCAGGGCATACATTGTACTGATGAAGGGCAAAGTTACAATTGGGGCACCTTTGCTGGGCGCGTCCCCCGGGAGCAGTGCCAGACCACGGGGGTCGTGGCGGGGTCGTGTTCCGCCGACGGCTGGTAACGCTGGCAAAGTTAATGTCCTGATCAGTCAGTGACACCGCTGAGGTGGCAGCTTCGGCTAAACGGCAGGCATGCATGGCCTCGTTAAAAGACAGGTCGGGCTTGCGCAAAAGTTCAGCCCTGAGCTTTTCATCGTGGAGACCGTAAACCAGAAGGTCCCTGGTCAGTTCCACGGGGGTCAGCGTGTCAAGGCGCCACCGACTGGCCAGGTGTCACAGCGCAGCAACATAATTCTCGGCAGATTCACCAGGGTGCAGATGCCGCCCGAACAGTTTAAAACATTCTAAAATGCAGTTAGAGGGAATGTCACAAATCTCGGTAAACTTAGCCAATAAACATATCGGGTCCCGAGCAGATTCACCCGCAGCGTAGACGAAGAAGTCTGACCGAGCCAGGGCATCGGGACCAGCCAGGTTGAGAAGTAGAGAAGCTTTAACTTTAGGAGTGGCGGCAGGATGAGCGATTGTGACATAGTGGTCGAAGTCACGTCTAAAGACATCCCATCGATGGGCAATGTCTGAATCGAAAATTAGCGCATCGGGCTTGCGGCAAGAAGTGGCCATAACGAGGAAATGAGAGGGGGGGGGGGACAGAAAACTGGGGCAAAATTAAATAATAAACCGATAAACAGGAGGCGCAAAGGTACGAGGTATGACACCATGTAGAAAAGTGTTAGCGACACACTGTAACTTTACTTCATTTTATTCATACTGTATTTTATACAAAGAGCACTAGCTGTACGTGGTCTGTCACGGAAACTAGAGAGCGATATGTGGGTGGGGAGGTTGTAATTATACTTGTGATATAGGGAGTGGTTAGTAGTGATGAGGTAACTATATTAAAGGCACATGCATATCTCATCTACAAAAGTTATCGCCTAAACTATGGGATTTTAAAGGCTGGCGCCAATGCATTCATTACCACCTTCAAAACCTTGGCATACTAGTCATCCGGTCCTGGAAATGTGTCAGCAGGCAGTCTCTTTAAATTATGCAATATTAGATATTAATTTCTTTCAGCTTGTCAATCACTCGAGACCTTCCAATAATTGTTTTTGTACCTTTAGGAAGAACTAAACAAGATGAAATAAAACTCATTAAATAATCTTGAAGTGTGGTTATTGATGTAATGGAGCAAACCGAGGCCATATGTCAATGTGGAGAATTTCAATGGGTGTGGGGATGAGTGATGTAATGGATGCAAAGTTTACACAGCTACAGTACATATTGGGCATTTCTATTCTTCCAACAGTAGGCCCATGACAAAGATGATCGCAATGCTAAGCAGGGACTGTATAGAACATGCCATGTAAAACATCAAAAAAATTCTCGCCAGTCTTGCTATGCATTTTTTCAACCACTCCACCTGCCCTTGTATGTTGTACCTTTCTCACTCACTGCCACTTTCTAGTCTTGGGTGCCTGCCATACAATCCTTCTCTTTTGGGCTGAGATGAACAGATCAATCATCAAGACCTCCCGAGGAAAATTTAAAGAGAGATCGGTACTGTATTGGCTGTGCATAAAACATAGAAACATAGAAACATAGAAATTAGGTGCAGGAGTAGGCCATTCAGCCCTTCGAGCCTGCACCGCCATTCAATATGATCATGGCTGATCATCCAACTCAGTATCCCGTACCTGCCTTCTCTCCATACCCCCGATCCCCTTAGCCAGAAGGGCCACATCTAACTCCCTCTTAAATATAGCCAATGAACTGGCCTCAACTACCCTCTGTGGCAGAGAGTTCCAGAGATTCACCACTCTCTGTGTGAAAAAAGTTCTTCTCATGAGATTTCCTTTGTTGAACTGCAAATCTGATGGCAAGAATCAAAAGCAGTTATGCCCAAGAGTGTTATTGCCTATAAATGGCATTACCTGATTGTATATATCTCCAATTGATAAACAGTCAATTAGTAGTAGTGTTATACAAATATAAGTAGTGCACAACAATTCTAGTAAAACTCTCCAATTTTCTGCATACAGATTGACTTCTTTGCTGTGTTTCAATGCTGTCATTCCTCTGTCAAAATAGTTTGCAGAACACTGTGTGCCCTCCTGTGTGCATGCCATCTAAGAAAAGTGATTAATCATTTCTTGCTGCCACCTCTCTGGGAATTAACAGATGATCAAAGTAATTGCTATTTCCCCAGGTTTCAGAATCTGAACAATTCATTTTCCTTTTTCTTTACTCAAGAATGGAATTTTTTGTCCATCCCTAATATTGGAATCATCTTTTTAAAATGTTTCACTTCCTTTAGTGAAAGTATCAGGTCCTGACAGGATATTCAGGTCCTGACAGGATATTCAGGTCCTGACAGGATATTCCCTAGGACATTGAAGGAAGTTAGTGTAGAAATAGCCGGGGCTATGACAGAAATATTTCAAATGTCATTAGAAACGGGAATAGTCCCCGAGGATTGGCGTATTGTGCATGTTGTTCCATTGTTTAAAAAGGGTTCTAAGAGTAAACCTAGCAATTATAGGCCTGTTAGTTTGACTTCAGTGGTGGGCAAATTAATGGAGAAGATACTTAGAGATAATATATATAAGCATCTGGATAAACAGGGTCTGATTAGGAACAGTCAGCGTGGATTTGTGCCTGGAAGGTCATGTTTGACTAATCTTCTTGAATTTTTTGAAGAGGTTACTAGGGAAATTGACGAGGGTAAAACAGTGGATGTTGTCTATATGGACTTTAGTAAGGCCTTTGACAACGTTCCTCATGGAAGGTTGGTTAAGAAGGTTCAACTGTTGGGTATAAATGCAGGAGTAGCAAGATGGATTCAACAATGGCTGAATGGGAGAAGCCAGAGGGTAATGGTGGATGGTTGTTTGTCGGGTTGGAGGCAGGTGACTAGTGGGGTGCCTCAGGGATCGGTGTTGGGTTCTTTGTTGTTTGTCATGTACATCAATGATCTGGATGAAGGTGTGGTAAATTGGATTAGTAAGTATGCAGATGATACCAAGATAGTTGTGTTGTGGATAATGAAGATGATTTCCAAAGTCTACAGAGTGATTTAGGCCATTTGGAAGAGTGGGCTGAAAGATGGCAGATGGAGTTTAATGCTGATAAATGTGAGGTGCTACACCTTGGCAGGACAAATCAAAATAGGACGTACATGGTAAATGGTAGGGAATTGAAGAATACAGTTGAACAGAGGGATCTGGGAATAACCGTGCATAATTCCTTGAAGGTGGAATCTCATATAGATAGGGTGGTAAAGAAAGCTTTTGGTATGCTAGCCTTTATAAATCAGAGCATTGAGTATAGAAGCTGGGATGTAATGTTAAATTGTACAAGGCATTGGTGAGATCAAATCTGGAGTATGGTGTACAATTTTGGTCGCCCAATTATAGGAAGGATGTCAACAAAATAGAGAGAGTACAGAGGAGATTTACTAGAATGTTGCCTGGGTTTCAACAACTAAGTTACAGAGAAAGGTTGAATAAGTTAGGTCTTTATTCTCTGGAGCGCAGAAGGTTAAGGGGGGACTTGATAGAGGTCTTTAAAATGATGAGAGGGATAGACAGAGTTGATGTGGATCAGCTTTTCCCTTTGAGAATAGGGAAGATTCAAACATAAGGACATGACTTCAGAAGTAAGGGACAGAAGTTCAGGGGTAACATGAGTGGGAACTTTTTTACTCAGAGAGTGGTAGCGGTGTGGAATGAGCTACCAATGTGGTGGAGGCAGGTTCGTTGGTATCATTTAAAAATAAATTGGATAGGCATATGGATGAGAAGGGAATGGAGGGTTATGGTATGAGTGCAGGCAGGTGGGACTAAGGGAAAAAAAAGTTGTTCGGCACGGACTTGTAGGGCCGAGATGGCCTGTTTCCATGCTGTAATTGTTATATGGTTATATTATATGTCAAATTCAGAAATCTGGATTTGCTCTGGATCCAAAAATCTATATTCACTACTCTGAATTATTTCTTGTAATCTTGTATGTTCAGTATTTTACATCTATCAGTGATTGTCTCCTGGCAGACCAATTTCCAAAGAAACACCCCAGTGTCTATCCTGTAACAACAATTTTCCAATTCTCTGTTAAATTGATCGGAGGGTGCAGAGGAGAGATATTTATTTTTACAGCCAATAATGCTTTTAAAAATAAATCTAAAACATTTACTTTCTCCTGCTCATTGCAGTTGAGAATCCTCTAAATGCATTTGCCATATGGTCCCAGGCCATTAATGTTTCAAACCTCCATGGATAAGCTAGTTTAGAGAAGGATAAGTGTTATAGTTATTTACAGTTCACTGTAAAAATGCTCACATAACACCCTGGAGGCACATAGAGAGAATGCAAACAAGACTGCTGTTTGTATTTTTTTGCGCATTTAGAACTAAATCATGTTTGATGTAATTCAAAATAGAGGGGAGATCATGAATTTTGCAACCTGAGGATGACTTGCAGTAAATGGGGATTTTAGTCATGTGTAAAATAGTCATTCAGAACATATTCTGATGTGACTTTGCCTAGAATGGTCGCAATGATATGTACTGACTTATTTTATATTTGTTCTCAAACCTTGGAAGTACAGTGAATATCAGCAGTTATTTCACGTTACAAAGTTTAAAATTTAACTGATAAGTTGTCGATTATCGAACTTCTACAGGTACATGGTAGAAAGCATACTGACTGGTTGCATCACTGGCTACCTCAGTAGCACAGTTGCCCAGGATTGAAGGAGTCTGCAGAAAGTAATAGAAATTGTGCAATTCATCACAACCTATCCACCATCAAAGTGATCTACATTTGTCGCTACCTCAACAGGGTGCTAATATCATCAAAGATGGCCACCACTGATCAAGATCCTGATGTCATTTTTAATAACCCTCTTTAATAACCCTCTATGTAATGTGCCGACACCACTTCCACTGGAAGCTCATTCCACACCGCTACCACTCTCTGAGTAAAGAAGTTCCCCCTCATGTTACCCCTAAACTTCTGTCCCTTAATTCTGAATGTCCTCTTGTTTGAAACATATTTAATGGCTTTTAAACGTGCAATTGATTTTACAGATAAAGAGATTTGCGTAGTGTCAGTAGATTTCCAAGAATGTATATGATAATATGCTTACAGAGAGTTATTCCCAAAATGAGAGCAGATATTATGGGTGTTTATCTAGTTACGTGGAAAGAGTGTTAATTATTGGGCAAAAACACCCCATAAGGATGTGATGTACTTTGATTTGTTGTTGAAGGCTTGTAAACAGTGCATGGTGGAACACATTGCATTTATGAACTTCGTGTAAAGTTGATTTTCACTAAAACGTACAGACGGTTATATAAAATGGCAGAATTGTAGGTAACTGACCAAACACTACTAGGAGCAATAACGTGGGGTGAAATAGATTTGGATATAGAAATGGTTATAAATTTAAAGTGGAAAACATGAAAGGTATTGTATATTTGGAAAAACCAACAATGATTGTACACATTTAACAGATATGTGGTGAGGGTGGTTTGAAACACAAACCTAAAGCTTCAAATACATTTTCTGCGAAAACAGGTTCATGTTGTGTTATATTTTTGTGTGTAAGGTGATTCAATTTCAATGAAAGATCATCCTCAAAATACAATGTTATTACTTTCTGAACCTGGCACAGAGCTGGGCAGACAAGTTCCCAGTGAACGTTATTAACTTATATATAATAAATAGTGTTAAATTGAGTTTCATGCACTATAGTAACCGTGAAGTCAACTTTTGCTTAAAAGAAGATACAACAATTTTGAAACTCTACGAATTATCTTCAAAAAGTAATGTAACATTCAGTTCCTTTCATTGTGGAGCTGTAAGTATTTGCAGCAAATACTGTAGCGGCACCTAGTGGTTAAACTGTGTATGCAGAACCCTCGTCATTGGTCGGGATGGTCACGTGACAGGGGTTCGTTCGCGTACTTTTCAGTGTGTTCAGTAGCGAGTGCTCTTCACGATGACAAGAGCCAAATTGTTAACTCCCAACTAAGTGCGTGCATAGTACGTGTTGTTTACAATAATAAAGAACATGCCACGACCGCAGCTATATGCTCCGCAGACCACAGCCCAATAATGCCAAAGTCACCAGGCCAGCGATCGGAGCACTGCTTTCTGGCGACCCCCGGCAAGGGTTCGCCCCCACTCCTCGATGGAAAAGTCCATGCTGCGCCCGCTGCTGAAGCTTTGGGCCCGACTTTGGGAAAGGCCGCTCCAATCCAAGCTGTTAGGCCACGAGAGGGTAGGCGGAGAAACGACATGGAAAAAGTCACCTCTCCGTCGAGAGTGACTGAAGAACGGTTTCCCCCCTCCCCCCCCCCCCCCCCCCCCCCCCCCCCCCCCCCCCCCCCCCCCCCCCCCCCCCCCCCCCCCCACCCCACAAAAGACACACCAACAAACACCCCAAACCCCCAACCCCCATTGTCACCAAAGACAGCTCCCATCCTGCATTTGGACTGTTCGACCTGCTGCCCTCTGGAAGGCGCTATAGGTGCATCAAATCCAGGACAAACAGACTCAGGAATAGCTGCTTCCCGAGAATTATATCTACCATAAATTCAAATCCACACATGCACTGACTACACCGCCCAACACGGACTTCCATCTGTATATATGTATATATGTATGTAGCGCCGTAGAATTTGTGCACCTATTCCCCCCCCCCCCCCATCTCCCTTCTGTTTTGTTTTTCTGTTTCTTGTTTTTTGTGTAAAATTGTATGTATGCACTGAGTACGAGCAGCTTTCAGTTTCACTGTACATGTATAGTGACAATAAATGGCATATCTATAAAAACAAACACTTAGACGAACCAAATAAAACAAAAAAGTAGAAATAACGAACACACTGCTGGCAGGGCAGCCGACTTGCAGCGTCCCCAACCAAACAGGTTAGGCGCTGATTTCCTATGGGCACACTCCCTGATGGTAGATGTGAAAGGCCAACGTCTCGTCCAATCCGAGAACCTCCAACCCACATCGTTGTGGCCTCCAACCCCAGACCCCGGCTCGGTGTTGGCCGCGGATGATGTGTATGCTCAAATTCTGGCCGATTTCCCTGAGATTCTGACCCCCCAGTTTAAATCAGCCAACCCCAAACATGGCGCTGTACACCACATTCCCACCACCGGCCCACCACTACACACACAGGCACGTAGGCTCCGGCCTGACAAGCTGCACCTTGACATGGAAGAATTCCAGCAAATGGAAGAGATGGTATTGAGCGGCGCTCCAGCAGCCCATGGGCCTCCCCACTCCATATGGCCCCCAAAGCGTCCAGCGGCTGGAGACCCTATGGCAACTACTGCCACCTCAACAATGCCACGACTGCCGACCGCTATCCCATCCCTCACAAACAGAATTTCACGGCCCATTTGGACGGAGCAAAATACTTCTTCTAAAGTTGATCTGGTGCGCGGGTACCACCAGATACCTGTCCACCCTGATGATGTGCCCAAGTCCGAATTATCACCCCTTTCAGACTATTCGAATGGTTGAGAAGCCCAATTAGCCTCAAAAAGGCCGCCCAAGCCTTTCAGCGGCATATGGACATGCTCAGCCGGGGGTTGGAATTTTTAGTCATCTACCTCAATGACATTCTGGTCACAAGTCGGTCTCGCCAAGAGCACTGCGCGCACCTCTGGTTGCTGTGCTTGCACCTCAGTGACCATGGCCTCGCTATTAATCCATCCAAGTGCCAGTTTGGCCACGACTCGATTACCTTTCTCGGCCATCATGTTACCCAGCAGGGCGCAACCCCGCTCCCCGCCAATTTGGAGGCTTTTCGGCAGTTTCCCTAGCCAGCCACAATGAAGCGTCTCCATAAGTTATTTGGTATGATCAATTTTTATCATCGTTTCGTACCAGCAGCGGCCCGGAGTATGCAACCTTTGTTTCAGTGTCTGGCAGGCAAACAGCAGAACCTGGTGTGGGATGCCAAAACCACGTCCGCGTTCGACGACACGAAGGAGGCGCTGGCAAATGCAACTATACTCGTTCACCCGTGGGCCAATGCCCCTACCGCTCTCACCGTGGACGCTCCTGACCCTGCTGTCGGGAGGGTCCTCGAACAATTAATTGACGGTCACTGGCAGCCAGTTACCTGTTTCAGCCGACACCTGCACCCCCAGGTCAAAATTACTACGCGTTGGATCGCGAGCTCCGGGGCCTCTACCTTGCTGTCTGGCATTTCCGGTATTTCCTGGAGGGCTCACCCTTCACAGCTTTTACAGACCACAAGCCCCTTACCTTCGCCTTTGCTAAAGTGTCTGATCCCTGGTCCGCATGCGAACAATGGCATTTGACTTTCATATCGGAGTATACCACCTGTATCCAACACGTGGCGGGTAAGAACAACCATGTCACTGATACCTTATCTCACCCTGCCATTAATGCCGTTCGGACGTTAGCTTCGGGAATTGACTATTCTGGCCTGGTCGCTGTGGAACGGGACAGCGACAAGATGTTTCTATATCCAACTGGCATTTTGGGTTTGATACTGGAGGACGTCCCACTTAGGTCCATTGGCATTACTGTCCTCTGTGATGTCACCATGGGGCAACTGCGACCTATCGTCCCTACGGTTTGGCGATGTCACGTTTTCGATTCAGTCCACGAATTAGCCCACCCTTCTCTCCAGTCAACTACCGTGTTGGTGGTAGCCAAATTCGTATGGCACGGCCTCCGTAGGCAGGTCTGTTCCTGGGCCAAGGCATGCATCCTCTGCAAACTTCCAAAGTCCAATGGCACGTGCATGCGTTTCTGCAGGATTTTGTCGTCCCACCGCACATTATTGACCACATCCACATCGCCCTTGTGGGCCCCCTACCGCCGTCCCGAGGTGTCACTCATCTGCTCAACATAGTGGACCATTTCACGCAGTGGCATGAGGCCGTTCCACTCGCTGACACCTCCGCCGCGACTTGTTAACGTTTCGGTGTTCCAGTGGACATCTCATCGGACCGGGCTGCCCAGTTCATCTGTGCGCTGTGGTCGGCCATGGCCCAGCTGCTCGGCACTCAGCTGCACCACAGTATGGTGTACCATCCTCAGGCTAACAGCCTGGTAGAACATTTCCACCGGCACCTAAAGTCCTCCTTGAAGGCACGGTTCATGGGCCCCGATTGGTAGAATGAATTGCACGAGGGCAGCAGGAACCCCCTAGGTCTGTGCTGGCCAATATTGTTTCTCGATAATAAAGAACATTTTGCTCTACCCGCTTGGTCTCACTACAGTACATTATATTTGGCTTTTTGAGGATTTCTGATTTTCTCATGGTGTTGAGTGTCACTGACAACATGCATGCTTTGTTGTGATGTATCATAATCGCAGGAGATTATTTTATCTCCCTATTCACCCAATAGAGCTCTGTATTCTAGCAGTGGTATAATGGTTTCATTCTAGGTCAATCAGTTTTGCCTATTACATTTTAAATATCCTGGTAAATCGAAGGGTACTTACTGGGAGGAATGTTCCATTCATTTGCCATATTGCTAACAACCCAATGTGTTACAGTACATGTGCAAATTGAGCAGCTTGCATACAATCAGCTGTGTTT
The DNA here is from genome assembly GCF_028641065.1 of Leucoraja erinaceus. Lineage (NCBI taxonomy): Eukaryota > Metazoa > Chordata > Chondrichthyes > Rajiformes > Rajidae > Leucoraja > Leucoraja erinaceus. Next base: position 34,339,572 of record NC_073382.1, on the reverse strand, counting down.
AGTGAAGGATTGCCACTCTCCTGATATGATGTCTGAGGAATTCAACAAATCTGCTGGAGGCCTGTTGTTGGAATGATCAGATGACCAGTTAGCTCTTTAGAACATGTATACCTTTCGCCATGATGGTAGGAGTCAGATTTTACTTCGGAGTCACGTGAGTGACTACGTGAAGAGCCCGCCTCAGGACGCATGTGCGGCATTATGTTTCAGCAGGCAACAGCGGAGGCGGGAGACAGGGCTCCCGCTACAACCTGAAAAACTAAGCTTTAGGTAAGTACTTACCTTTATTCTAACAGCCCCTCGCGTCTGCTTGTTCCCCGTAGGGCATGCAAGCGGCCCCCTTGGACTCCGGGGAAGGAGTGTTCCATTCGCGGAAGGGGAGGGGGGGAAAGACGCCACCAGGACCGCACACACGGCGGACCACGGACTGGGAGCTGTGCCGGTGCCGGTACCACTCCACACAGGGGCGACAACGGAGAGAGACGGCGCTTGCACTCGTTCCTCTCAGGAGGTTCTCCTCAGTCCTCGCTCGCCCCTCGAGTAGCTGGCCAGGTGAAGGCAGGCAGGCGGGCGGGTGGAGGCTTCCGACCATCGGAGATGATGAGGGGCGGACCCACTACAGCAGTATTGGCGTGGAGTGCGCTGCCCGAGTGCATGAGAGAGAGATCGTCTGAGACTCCACGGAAGACGTTCCACCGCGGGGCAGCATCACCGCGGCAGGACTGCTAACCAGCGCTCTGCTCCCGACACTGCGCCAAGCCCATCCCGTCAGCACTTCAGCAGCGGGCTGGGAAGAACGCTGCACCTGCCCGCTCGACCACGGAGGAGCGTCTCATTGCGGGGACAGCAACAGGCAGTAGGACCGCTTAGCGGGCGGTCCGCTACCCCCACACCGCGACCGAGCCCAGCCCCACAAGCGCCTGAGCAGCGGGCTGGATGTATGCAAAAACCGGCCGGTGTTTCCGACATCGGACGGGGACGTCTCTCCACCCAGGAGGAGGAAAGACAGCCGCCTGAGCTGCAGGAGCGGCTCTTGGGCATTGGATAACAGAGGTGAGTTGCAGTTGTGTTTTGCAGGCTTTCAGGAAACATGTCACAACGCAGAAAACTCTCAAAGAGAAACTGCCCCGCTCCAACTCTACCAGCGGGGCAGCAACCGCCGCGGCAGCATCGCTCTGAGAGCGGTTCGCTATCCCTGAGACTGAGCCAAGCCCAGTCTCGCCAGAGCCTGCACGGTGGACTGGGAAAGCGGCCAGGAAGCCAAGCGGCCGGTCGTCACCGATTCGTCGGAGGGGGACATGTCTCCACCAAAGCAGAAGAGAGACAGCCGCCTGAGCTGCATTTAGCAGCTCCTGGAGGAGATGGTCCACCGGGAACAGCAGCGCTACCGGGGAGACAGGACAGGTACCTCCTCCATAGTGTCATGTCAGGCACTGCCCTTTGCTACCTCATACCATGGGCTGGAGCAGGAGGCTAGCATTGGTGACCAGGGCAAGGCTGGTCGGGAAATGGGGCAGGCAGACAAAATCGGGAGTATGCATGGGGTGCAGGAACAGGAACAGCTGTTGGGTGTGGTGGACCGCTTCGTAGCAACCCCACGGGCTGGAGCACCGCTGGAGCCAAATTGGCAGCCAGTATTAATCACCTATCCAACAAACCTCTACTGGAGAAGGTGCTCGCCGAGGTGCTGCAAGAACATACAGCACCAGAGAACTGTGAGGCCCTTAAGGGAAAAAAGCCTCAACAGCCAAATCTGAGGAAATGTGGGGGCCCTTATTCGGGCACAAAAACTCAAGCTGCAGCGGATCCTAAGGCTCCTGGCGTCAGCTATCACAGCCTATGCTCGCTCTGTGGAGGCAACAGAGATGAATACATACCAGCAGGATGTGCTGGCATTAAGGTGTACCACACAATTCGAACTAAACAATCTCCGGAGGAAAATAAGACCTGCCCTCAATCCAAAATTTGCAGGCTTGTGTAAGGCCCAGCTGCGGAGGCAGACTCACTGCTATTTGGGAGAGATCTGAACAAAAAGCTGAAGGAGATGGAAGAGGCATCAAAAACCTTCGGCCTCATGAGGGCAGGCCCCGGGACGAGCAAACCACGACCTCCGATACCCAAGCGGCAGCACCCCACGGCATCCACCAGTCGACGTCTAGAATATGGGACTGGTGAACGCTTGGGGCCGCATTATCCCCAAAGATCTTTTAGATCAGGGCCCGCCGCGGACCCCCTGGAAAATGCACCTCCCCCAACATCGCCAGCACGTCGTCAGAACAAAGCACTCAGAAAACAGAAAAGACAAAACCGCCAATAACCATGGAGGTAGGTGGGTCTGGTTCCTACCAGCATATAGAGCTCTTTCCTGGACTGTCTGGGGTTTTCATATTAATTCAGTCTACGTGACTATAATGTTGCCAAGAGACAACATAGTTGAATTGGCACAAATATGCAACAAATTAATGGTCAACAAACTACCAACTACTCGACAAGTAACAGAGTAATTGGGAAAATGGTAGCATTTCTGTCTACATAATTTGGACCTTAGTATCAAAAACGACATATAGGTTGTCATTGAGCGTCTCATGAAGTTACCCACTGAAGTAATATCAGAAAGACAGTGGTGGGGTTACCACTTATACTGGGCATTAATTATCTAAAAATGTTTGGGTGAATTTTATGGATTTAAAGCACTTGCATGTACGGTTATAAATAGACTACACTACGGTGGTGGCCTACATTAACCATATGGGCGGCATAAAGTCGGTATCATGCAACAAGTTGGTCAACACAATTTGGCAATGGTGTGTCCAAAGATGTATTTGACTATCAGCAACTTACCTGATAAATACAGTGACAGACACCAGGTCACATAAATTTAATGACAACATCGATTAGATGTTTTTATAAAAAAGTTTCAATAAAATTATCAAGCTATATGACACGCCAGATATCGATTATTTGTGTCAACGTTAAATCACCAGGTGTTTGGGTGATGTCCTATGTATGTCGCTTGGGAACCAGACCCTGGGGCAGCAAATGCGTTCGCGCTGGATTGGTGAAATTATTTTCTATGTATTTCTTCCCTTCTGCCTGATCAGTCGAGGACTACGCACAGTACAAAAGGACTCTGCTTCAGGTATTTTGATAGTACCTGACTGACCTACGCAGCCATGGTTCCCAATATTCCATGACATGATTGTTGAAACTTCGATGGTATTCCCCAGTGACCCAGAATTATTAACACACGGAGTGGGGCACAAGTCATCTGTGCCATGGGAAATTCAAGCTCCTGGGTTGCAGATTCTGCACAAACCACTTCTGGGACTGGGATTATTATAACGAACCGTCGACACCATGTCAGCATCCCTCGGAACATCCACTGGACTACAGCACTTGTCCAGCATCAAGAGAAGTACTGCATGGATGCAGGGATGTCCTGTGGAATGTACATGTTAGTTTTATTCCAGCAGCTTTAGTACCTGCTTGAGCCATCCCAAAATGGCTCGTTACCCGACCACAAGGTTTTTTGTGACCAACCCACAAGGCTTTTCATCTCCCTCGAATATTTAGGTTGTGTCTATGTAGGGTAATAGGGTCATGGCACATTACCATGTTTTCTGGCGGGTAAGCCCGGATTCTATGACTGGATTAGGTGTTCCTGGTCTGGTTTGACCATTCCCTGGACAATGATAGAGATCTGGTCTGGAGCTGTGAGCATCGTGTCCAGTTGCACAAGTCATCCGTGCCATGGGAAATTCAAGCTCCTGGGTTGCAGATTCTGCACAAACCACTTCTGGGACTGGGATTATTATAACGAACCGTCGACACCATGTCAGCATCCCTCGGAACATCCACTGGACTACAGCACTTGTCCAGCATCAAGAGAAGTACTGCATGGATGCAGGGATAACCTACTCAATCGATACAGTTACTACGTACTGGAATTCCTGGTGAACCTTCAACATGATGAAGGATTCGGCTACAGTACCATCAACACAGCTAGAATTGCCCTGCCTGTCTTTTCAAAACAGCTACAGGACAACAGGCCATGGGGTCACACTGGCTGGTAGTAAATCTATGAAGGGTATTACAACTCTAAACCCCTAGACAGGTACACCCACATATGGGATGTCACAGTGGTACTGCCATACCTCAGGGGATGCCCACCAGCCAGATCCCTCAACCTGAACCATCTATGCTCTAAACACATATGTTGAGGGCACTCGGAGCAGCACAGAGGGTCCAGTCACTACTCCTATTGCAACTGGACACGATGCTCACAGCTCCAGACCAGATCTCTATCATTGTCCAGGGAATGGTCAAACCAGACCAGGAACACCTAATCCAGTCATAGAATCTGGGCTTACCCGCCAGAAAACATGGTAATGTGCCATGACCCTATTACCCTACATAGACACAACCTAAATATTCGAGGGAGATGAAAAGCCTTGTGGGTTGGTCACAAAAAACCTTGTGGTCGGGTAACGAGCCATTTTGGGATGGCTCAAGCAGGTACTAAAGCTGCTGGAATAAAACTAACATGTACATTCCACAGGACAAGCTTCCACGTCAATGGCAAAAAGAATGGACGTGCCTATAAACCACATCCTGGCTACAGCAGAATGGTGGGGGTAAAACGTTCAGAGAAAAAAATTATTATAAGCTGTTGACAAAACCTGTTTTTTATTTGCAGGAAAGATTCCAGTCTGCAAATATTTAAATTAGCCCAGGGGAGCATTTTTAATTTCCTCATTGTTATTGTAAAAATACCATTGTGCTTTTCTATAAACAGATTCATTGGTTGATTACGATAACCCACTTCCTCCCTCAAAGACTTCGGCAGTGGTGTAGTAATAGCTGTTACACGGTTTGAAATCACAGAGCTTTGAAATCTTCACGTAGTCACTCACGTGACTCCGAAGTAAAATAGTAAGATTAAACGAGAATTTACCAGTTTGAAGTTTGATCTGTATTTTATGAGGAGTTACGATGAGGGATTACGTGCCCTCCGCTCCCACCCTCATTATATGGATCAAACTGATAAATGGATGTCTCTATTTCTTTACTATGTTACTTCAAATACTTGTGTCTATCTGTGATTCCACACAGCTGCTTTGAAGTATGCCGCACATGAGTCCTGAGGCAGGCTCTTCACGTAATCCCTCATCGTAACTCCTCATAAAATACAGATCAAACTTCAAACTGGTAAGTTCTCGTTTAATCTTACTATTTTATACCATAGACCCTAGATATTGGGTGGTTTCACATTGCACTGCAGAGGAAGCTGACACATTTGCCATGGAATAGCTTGAACCCCAAAGTTCTACCAGAAGTCCAGTGCAAATCTGTGGTGGATTCTTCCATGCTGCCTGGCATTGTAAGCTTACTGTCAGGTCTGCCAATTCATTATTGTGGATCCCCTTCAGATTTCCATCCTGCTGTCATATCAAGCCAAAACCTGCAGATGCTGGAAATCTGAAAATAAAATATCATATTTTAATTTGCAAAAATGTGATGGAGTGGAAAGATCAGATAATGTATGCAATAGGGTGAATGCTGGTAATATTCAGCAGAACAGGTAGTAAATGTGATAAAGAAAATAATTGGATAGACATATTCTTCAAAATGGCCATCCAATCTTAATTTGGTTTATTCACAACAGAAGCATTGAATGAAATTTAAAAGCAACAACAACATTCTTTTCATTTCAAGTTTCAATCAACTGTTGAGTTTTGTATCTCACCGCTCTGGCATATTAATTGTCACTTCTCTTACTGCCCTCATTCATCTTCCTCTATTTATGCTGTTGAGGCACATCAGTTGGTATTAATAGCAGTAAAAGTAACTATGTCACCTGGAGAACTTGGCCTCCATTCTATAATACACGTTCTCTCTATTATTTCCACCCCTCCTCATTCTGTAACATAAAACATGCTTGTTGTCGCACTTTCCTATTTATGATGGACCATTGACCTGAAACGTTCATTCTAAGTCAAATGCTGCTTGACCTGCTAAGTATCTCCAACACTTTCATGTCAACCTCTAAGGGGTTGACTCGGTTTGTTAAATCACACGGAAGTATATCTTTATTTTTATCTTTCGTCATCATCTAACCAGGTTACAGATGTTGATTAAATGAAAAGTAAGTTGCACACTTGCATTGTTTTCAATTTGTACATCAGTTGTGAATGTTGTTTGATTGGGAAATGTGATGTGTGGTGATGAGGTATGAAGGTACAGCCACTTTCTTTTTTTTCCATTCTTTCAGATATGCTATTGCCAATGGTTTCTGTAATGCCTGTATTGTTGGTAAAAGATCATGATGAAATTATATGAAAGTAATGCAAGTACAATGTCACTACCTTGTAGCCAGATTACTTCTCCTCACAGTCCAGTCCTAAATGGCTGTAGTCGTGTGGTGTATGAGGAATGGGAGAACTGATTTTGGTGAGTGAATCTTTAACAAGCAATTAATTGAGAATCTGAGTTGATAGGGGTTCCCTTGGTCAAACACTCTCCTTCTCTACTAATTCCTGCTCATTGTACACCTGCTCTTGAATTTATTGACTCATGGATATTAGAAAGGACTGGTTATTCATAATGACAAATTTCTTGCACGGACAATAATACAGCCACAAATTTCGATATAAGTTCAGGATTGTACTTCAAAACAGCTCTCGATTGTACTTCAAAACTGCAGATGGTTGATCCAGAAAGTTAATTATTTTTTTAATAATCACAGTGCATTCAGAATTTATTTAGACCCCTTCACCTTTTCCACATTTTGATATGTTACAGCCTTATTTTAAAATTGATTAAATTCATGTTTTTATCATCAATCTACACACAATACCCCAGAATAAACAGGTGTTTAGAAATGTTTGCAAATAATTAAAAATAAATAACTAAATCTTGCATTATGCTGTTTCAAACATTACATTTTCAGATGTCAGTTAAATAGGTCCTTAATAGAAAAATTACATTGTCAATCTACATGTACACTCCAATGACGAATTATAAATGCTTCAATAATCTCTCTCAAAATAATACAGAAGCACAGTTGACAGGCAATTTCCCAACAAATAAACTAGTGATGTTTATGGCTCTAAACATATCCCAGTTGAGACTTCCTGTCGATGTTAAAAGTAAAACATGTTAGGTGTTCATTAAATTATAAAAACGTATGTTTATCCTAAGCAGAATATAAGATCATAGGAAGTGGCCGATTCGGAAGTTCAAGCTGCTGAGAATGTTCTCTCGATCGGACGTCGGAGTTCCATCATCTGGCTAGCGGGCCGCCCATTGTGATGACAGTGAGGGGTTCGGGAGCCCTCCGACCATGGGTGAACAACAGAGGAGGATGACTGAACATTGGTGCCTTCCCTCTCAGTGGGAAACTTTGATTCCGCTGTGTGAGGATGTCTATGTTAAAGACAATCTTGTTCCGTGCTCTTTTTTATTAGTATGGCTGTATGGTGATCACACATTTCACTGTACCAATTGGTACATATGACAAATAAATGTCTCATGTCATCAAATCGACACCAATTTCACTCAGTACTCTTAAAATATATATTTAATTCAAATATTTTACAAAGTCCCTTAACAAATCTATTCTGTGATATTCTTGCGTAATCATGGCTGCAATACCAATAGTAATCAAATAATATGAGATGGTATTCAATGGAATAAAATAGACACTTCAGTGCATTTGATTATTAAGTTCAAACATAAAAATGTTAAAACATAAAAATCCAATTTGAGGTGTACCTTTCATAGAGTTTCTATTGGTGAAGTATGTGTTATGTTAAAATATTATATTGTGCCTATATTTAATTAGAGTGACTTTAATAGAATAGAAAATGGTTTCAAAGGCAATGTCTTTTCAATTTATTAGCCATTAATTTAGACTTTAGCAAACACCCAGTAGATTAATGCAATCCTACATACTAGGGATATTGTTTACAATTTTACCCAAGCCAATTAACCCACAAACCTGTACCAGCACCAGTAGTCAGGATCGAACCGTGGTCTCTGGCACTGCAAGGCAGCAAATCTATCGCTGCAACACTGTGCCACCCTTTAATATTTAACATTATTTAGGTTTGATTGATGATATCCTGTCCTCCATGAAAAATTAAAGGGAAACAAGATCTTTGTGTGTTCATTCCATTAGGTGAAGTCACCTATATCCATAGTACCAAGTTATCCAAGCCAGATGCAAGGAGGGAGTCTCACTGACACTATGCAACCACTTCAAAGTGGCCAGGGACCAAAGTCAGGAAATGGCTTTGCTGGTATCAAAACTGCCATAGATTGTAAAGCATCAAACTACGTTTTGCACTTCCTTAAAGCTTTTGTTTTTCTGAGGCCGGGGTCCTAAACTTGCCAGCTACAAATGAACGAATCGAGTGGTGTGCTGGGGTGGATGGAGCTGGGGGAAGGTGGCAGGTGTATTGAAGTCTGTTGTTTTGGAGTGCATAGGTCGTGATTGAGGTAGATGGAAAATCCAGCATCATAGTTAATATTGTAGGTGGAGAAAGACCAGCAATGTGCCAGAGTGGGTAACAGAATAAAAAGGAATGGGATTAATAGCCTATGTGGGTGGTTAGCATCATGATGTGGGTAGGAATTTGGCTTGAAGTGTTTGCGATAGCCAAGAGATCAAAAAATTGCAAAAATGTTTCAATGTAGGTGAGCGCAGAAATTAATAAATTATTATAGTTACTATATAGTGCCTTTTAGTTCCGCGTAGTATTGTCTGAGAAACTACTATCCCGGGACATTGTGGTCCAAGCTCCCATGGGGAATGACAACATCTATGTAACTGACAAAAAATTGAAACTGGATCATAAGGGTAACTAATGTATAGTGGAATATTGTGCTTGGATTGAAGTGATTCTGAACTAGTCTCAATCATGATCTACTCAGTGCAAAAGCAATTAGCAATCATAGTGCCAAGAAAAAAGTTGCAGTGTGAAATAGAAACATAGAAACATAGAAATTAGGTGCAGGAGTAGGCCATTATCTAATATCTAAGCATACATTTCTTCTAAAACAAAAGCATAAGTACAATTTTAATATCTCATACTTCTGTGTAGATTACTGTGAGTGTTTAATGAATTGTAGAATCTTTTATCTAATTGCAAGAAGTTAACTATAATTCTCTTTTTTTTTAATGTATCTTGCTGCTCAAGATTAATGGCTCTAATATAGACAGAGGAGCTTCATGTCTATTGTGACTTTTGCTCCCGGTTATCAGCTTGGTTCGGTGGCTTGCCTTTTGAGGAGCAGTTTTCCCAGCTCTAAAGCCACAGGTGAGCCAGGCCTGCTGAAGGTAAAAGGGAGGGTGTATTTAAAAACAAAGTGTTATGACTGACTATATATAAATCATTAAAAGCTAGAAATCAAGAAACATAATTACAAATGTTGATGAAATGTTGGCCTGTATTTCAAGGAAGTCTGGATACAATGCGGAGGAAATTACCTATCAATTGTTAAACTGGAATTAAGGTGCATAATTACATTCATTGCGACTTTATAAAAACATGTGCCTCTGGAATGTGCACAGTGAAGATTGGCCAGAAGTACAGTGAATTTACTCAGTTAAGACAACAACAAAAAACATAATCTGTAAATTGTAAAGTGTAGATATTCGAAGAGTAACCTAGTCAATTCATGAAAAGATTTGATAAAATCAAGAATAATAATTTTCCTGGGTGGGAGCCCTCAAATGAAAGTGATTTCATGCTCAAACAAGAGGACATGACTTCAGAATTAAGGGACAGAAGTTTAGGGGTAATATGAGGGGGAACATCTTTACGCAGAGAGTGGTGGCGGTGTGGAATGAGCTCCCAGTGGAAGTGGTGGAGGCAGGTTCATTGGTATCATTTAAAAATAAATTGGATAGGCATATGGATGAGAAGGGAATGGAGGGTTATGGTATGAGTGCAGGCAGGTGGGACTAAGGGGAAAAAAAAATTTGTTCGGCATGGACTTGTAGGGCCGAGATGGCCTGTTTCCGTGCTGTAATTGTTATATGGTTATATGGTTATATGATTTAAACAAACTTAGTTAGATTCTTCAGGGACTAAATCAGATAACTTCAGTAGGAAGTATAAATCTGGAACCCTCACCTTTAAGGCACTGGAGATTTTGGGTAAATTGAACCTTCAAAGCAGAGTATGGTAGATATCTATTGGATTATATAGAAGAGCAGAAAAATGTGTTTAATGTTGAGTACAAATTAACTGTAATAGAAACATAGAAACATAGAAACATAGAAATTAGGTGCAGGAGTAGGCCATTCGGCCCTTCGAGCCTGCACCGTCATTCAATATGATCATGGCTAATCATCCAACTCAGTATCCCGTACCTGCCTTCTCTCCATACCCCCTGATCCCCTTAGCCACAAGGGCCACATCTAACTCCCTCTTAAATATAGCATGGTGTTGGTAATATAAATGCATTGCTGAATAAACTAGAAGAGATTATCTTTCAAGATTCCAATGTTCTATTAATATAATTATCTGCAATATTCCTTATTAATTGATGAATTGGGCCATTCCTTTCATTCCTTTTTTTTTTAATAGTTTTTTTTTAAATTTCAAGATTCTACTGAAGAACTTTGGCACACCAGAAATTGTATTAAGTGTAGGCCACATGGTTCCTCAAGACTGTTCTACCATTTAGTATCATGGTCGATCTGATCTTGGCCTACTCAACTTTGATAACAGTTCCCTATAACCCTTGACTCCCCTATACCCCTATAATCTAAAGCTTTAACCACCTGAGCTGGATATATTCAACAGCAGTCTTCATAGTTCTCTTAAGTAGAGAATTCCAAAGATTCAGTACGTGCTGTAAGAAGAAATTCATCCTCGTCTCCATTTAAAATGTTGACCCTTTTATTCAGAAGCAATGTCCCTTGTTTCTGGATTTCCATCATCAGGGAAAACTCCTCTCAGCATTTATCAGTAAATCTTATAGCGTATAGACTTGTGTGTATGCAAGGAATTAAAGTGACGAGGATATATGCCAAGTGCCTGAATAGTGAATGATCAGATTGGGCCTCAAAGGTCATTTCAATGGAAACAAGTGTTGTAAAGTTTCAGCTGGTGAAAAGACGATCAGGATCATGCCAAAATAAAATGCAGCATTGGTTCTCTGGCATCACACCTAGTACTGGGAGGCTGAATGTAAGGAAAACACTGTGATGATAAGGTAAGCAGATATAGCAGTGGTTATAGACATCAGGGTGTTACAGCTAATGATCTTCTAACATGGAATCACAAATAAAGCAATTTTTGCAAATATCACTTTGACAGGAAAATTGCTCATTTTAAAATCCGAAAGGCCAAATTACAATTTTGGATATAGAAGGAATCGCGGAGAGTCGTGGAGTCATACAGCACAGACACTGGTCCTTCGTCTAAATGTATTTTATAAATGTCTTTATTGTACTTGACTCAACAACTTTCTCTGGCAGCTCATTCCATAACATACCAAACTCTTTATGAAATAGTTTCCCCTCAGTTTCATATTAAATATTTTCCCTCTCACCTTTACTTTACTTCATAATTTACTTCAGAAATACAGTAAGGAAACAGGCTCTTTGGCGCACTGTGTCTTTGTCGATCAGTGATACCAACACCGTGCTACACTCTTGCAACATTTTTTAAAACAATTTTACCGAAGCCAATTAACCTACAAACATTTACATCTTTGGAGTCTGGGAAGAATGCGGAGCACACAATCCACAATAAAAGGGGCCAGCGAACGGAGTGCTCCCCTACAGCATCCCTCGTCGAAGGCTCGACCACTTCACGACAAAAGAATCCTCGCTGCATCGGCTGCTGAAGTCCCATGCGCGTCTCCGGGATAGGGTGCACCGATCCTTGATGTTAGTCCACAGGGTAAGCGACATAGAAAAAGACACACAGAGAAACATTAAAAAAACACATTGAGACACACTAAAAAAACAAAAAAAGTTGAAAAAATCAACACGCTGCTGGCAAGTCTGCCGGCTCGCAGCTCCCAGGATATATGGAACATCTACCAGATTAATCAGTTGAATTCAGATACAATAGCGACATTTAAAAGATATTTGGCCAAGTACATGGATAGGAAGGGTTTAGAAGGATATGGGCCAGGTGCATGCAAATGGGACTAACTTAAATGAGATGAGTTAGGCCAAAGACTCTGTTTCATTGCTACATGTTTCCATGGCTCACTATGATTAACCGTATCAATGGCATTGAACGTCAACCAAAAAGTGGAAATGTTAAATACATATTTATGGGTACATATTTTTTCCCAACCATAAAGTGTGATGTTGCTACTCAATTATGCCTCTAGTATTAACTAGTTTCATATGTTTTAATGAAATTGTAAAATGTTTCACATTTGCAACTGCAAAGAACTCATAACTGAAAATCATACATTTACAGAATACTGGCTTCTTACTCTTCTTGGATGTCCAGAAAGATACTGTCCTTTTTTAGGGATTGTTATTGTTATTTATCAACAAATTGTAAACAACCAAAATTATTTAATTTTATTGTGCTTGATATATAATGAGTTTTATGAGTTTCTAGACCAAGTGCAGACCCGTTGGGTCTGTTCCCCCAACGTACGATTGTGTGTGTGTGTGGGGGGGGGGGGGGGGGGGGGGGGGGGTAGGGCGTCATGCAGCGTCACACACACTAACTATCCACCCCCCCCCCCCCCCCCGCACTCATGCTAATTACCCCCCTTTATATTATATTAATATTATTAATTTTCTCCTTTTACCCCATACCCCCCTTACCTACTAGCGCATAGCCCCCAACTTGCAGTCACATCTAGAGAGGGGGAAGGGGGGGGGGGGGGGGGGGGGTGGTGGTGTGAGGGCAGAGAGAGAAGGGGCAGAGACAGAGAGAAGGACAGAACACACAGAGAGAGAGGGGCAAGAGGGAGAGGGGGGTGGAGGAGGAGGAGGAGAGGCAGGGAGGGTGATGGGGGAAAAGTGGGGGAGGAGAGAGAGAGGGGTGAGAGTGTCAGGGGAAGAGAGAGGTGGTGCTGAGAGGGGGGGTGAGGGAGAGTGGTGGGGAGCAGGGAGGGGGGAGGGTGGAGGGAAGAGGGTAGGGGGTGTGGAGGGGAGGGGATTTAGGGGAGGGAGGGAGGGTGGGGGAGAGGATGGAGGGGAGGGAGGGGAGAGAGAGATGGGATGGGAGAGGGGGAGGGGGAGAGGAGAGAGGGGGGAGGGGGGGGGGGGGGGAGAGTGTTGGAGGGGGGGAGAGAGGGGGGGAGGAGAGAGGGGGGGGGGGGAGTGGGAAGCAGGGAAGGGGAGGGAGGGGGATGGAGGAAAGAGGGTGGGGGGTGTGGAGGGGAGGGGGTTTAGGGGAGGGAGGGTGGGGCAGGGGATGGTGTGGAGAGGGGGATGGGGTGAAGAGAGAGTATGAGGAGAGAGGGGAGGAGGAGAAAGGGGAGGGGGAGAGAGGGGATGTGCTGAGAGGGGGCGGGTGAGGTGAGGGGAGGGGGGGAGGTGGGGAGCAGGGAGGGGAGGGTGGAGGGTAGGGGTTAGGGGTGTGTGGAGGGGGGAGGGGTTTAGGGGAGGGACGGTGGGGAGGGGTGGAGGGGAGGAGGGGGAGAGGAAAAGAGAGGGGGGGGAGAGAGAGAGGGGGGGGCGGGAGAGGAGAGGGGGGGAGGAGAGGAGACGGGAGAGGGAGGGAGGAGAGAGGGGAGGGGGGAGGGAGAGGGGGGGTGGGTAAGGGGGGGGAGGGAGGGGGAGAGGGGAAGAGGAGAGGGGGGAAGAGGAGAGGGGGAAGAGGAGAGGCGGAAGAGGAGAGGGGGGGGGAGGAGTGGGGGGAGAGGAGGGGGGGGAGAGGAGAGGGGGGAGGGGAGAGGGAGGGGGGAGAGGGGGGGAGAGAGGGGGAGGGGAGAGGAGGGGGAGAGGAGAGGGGGAGAGGAGGAGAGGTGGGAGAGGAGAGGGGAGGAGACGGTAGGAGGCGAGACGAGGAGATAGAGGGGGGAGGAGAGGAAGGAGGAGAGGAGAAGGGGTGGGGTGAGAGTAGGGAGAGAGGGGGAGAGAGAGAGGGGAGGAGAGGAGAGGGGGGGAGAGGAGAGGGGGGGAGAGGAGAGGGGGGAGAGGAGTGGGGAGGAGAGGAGAGGGGAGGAGAGGAGAGGGGGGGAGAGGAGAGGGGTCAGAGGAGAGGGGGGAGAGGAGAGGGGGGGCAGAAGAAAGGAGACGGGGAGAGGAGAGGGGAGGGGGGAGAGGGAGAGGAGAGGGGGAGAGGGAGGAGAGATGGGGGGGGAGAGGAGAGGCGAGCGGGGAGGAGAGGGGAGAGAGTAGACGAGAGGGGGGGAAGAGGAGAGGGGGAGGGGAGGAGAGGGGGAGGAGGGGGGCGAGAGGAGAGGGGCAGAGAGAGGAGAGGGGCGGAGAGATGAGAGGGGCGGAGAGACGAGAGGGGGGGGGAGAGAGAGAGAGAAAGAGAAAAGGAGAGGGACGGGAGGGTAGAGAGAGAGAAAGAGAGAGGGATTGGGAGAGAAAGACGTGGGGAGAGAGAGGGGAGAGAGAAAGAGAGTGCCTTTTTTACCTCAACCCAAACCCCCCAAACAACCATTTGCAGGCAGTGCTTTCTTTATTTCAAACTAACCATATTTTCATTTTCAAACCACATTGAGGGTACTTACTCACAGGTGTGAAGAAATGTGTTCAGTGTCATTCATAGCTCATAGTGACAGAGACTAATTGACAGAGCTCCATCTTGATGAAAGACTGATTGAGGCACACCACTTCCTGGTTTTATAGTACCTCCCCCAGCAGGGGCAGCAGAGAGAATGGGGAATTTTGCAAAAACATTAATATATCCGTCATTTTTCATCGATGAGAAAAATGCTCGGCACACATGCGGCGGAGGGGGGCTCTGAGCAAGGTGGCCAAAAATGACGGCCGTAGGTGGCGGCGTTCTCTCGGAAATCGCAGCACAGAAGGCCAAAAGCGGTCAGGAACAGAGATTTAGTACTATAGATTATGCTTTTAAACGTGACAGTCTGGATAAGAAACAATAATCTGGAAAATTAATTGCTATGCCGTCACATAAATCAATATTAACATGAAGCCTTATTTGGATGCCATTGTGTTATCCATCAATAGAAAATTGACATTTCTATTTATAACTAGACCAAGTGCAGACCCGATGGGTCTGTTCCCCCAACGTGTGGTTGTGGGGGGGAGGGGGGAGGCAGCATGCAGCGTCACACACACTAACTACCCCCCCTCCCCCCACACTCACGCTAATTACTCCCCTTGATATTATATTAATATTATTAATTTGCTCCTTTTACCCCATAACCACCCTATCTACTGATGCATAGCTCCCAGGAGGAGAGGGAGGAGAGGAGGGGGGGGGGGGGGGGGGGGAGGAGAGGGGGGGGGGAGGAGAGGGGGAGAGGAGAGGGGGGGAAGAGAGGAGAGTGGGGGAAGAGGAGAGGGGGGGGGAGGAGAGGGGGGGGAGGAGAGAGGGGGAGAGAGGAGAGAGGGGAGAGGAGAGAGGGGAGAGGAGGAGAGGGAGGGAGGGGGGGGGAAAGGAGGGGTGGGGAGGAGAGGGGGACGAGGAGAGGGGGAAAGGAGAGGGGAGAAGAGCAGGGGGAGAGGAGAGGGGGGAGAGGAGAGGGGGAAGAGGAGAGAGGGGGGAAAGGAGAGATGGGGGGGGTGCGAGGAGAGGTAGGGGGGAGAGGAGAGAGGAGGGAGGGGGGAGAGAGGTGAGAGGGAGAGAGGAGAGAGGGGGGAGAGGAGAGATGGGGGAGAGAGGCGAGTGGGGGAGGAGAGGAGAGGGGGGTGGGAGGAGAGAGAGGAGAGACAGAAGAGGAGAGGAAGGGGGGGAGAGAGAAGAGGGGGATGGGAGGGAGAGGGGGAGAGAGAGAGGAGGGGAGAGAGAGAGGAGGGGAGGGAGAGAGAGAGAAAGGGAGAGAGACAGTGGGGGGAGAGAGAAAGAGAGAGGGATAGGGAGAGAGAGGGAAAATGCCTTTTTACTCAACCCAACCCCCCCCCCCCCTCCACCCATTTGCAGGCAATGCTTTTTCCTCAAACTAACCATAACCATATTTTTCATTTTCAAACCAAATTAAGGGTATTTACTCACAGCTGTGTAGACATTTGTTCAGTCATTCAGAGCTCAGACCTCCATGTTGTAGGGACTGATTGGGGTACACCTCTTCCTGGTTTTATATCCCTCCCCCTCCCATCAGCAGGAGCGGCAGAGAGAATTGGGAATATTGTAAAAGCATTAATATCTCTGTCATTTTTCATCGACGGGAAAAATCCTCGGCACATATATGGCGGAGGGGGGCTCTGAGCAAGGTGGCCAAAAATGACGGCCGTAGGTTGCGGCGTTCTCTCGGAAAACGTAGCACAGAAGGCTAAAACCGGTCAAGAACAGACTTTTAGTAATACATAGATGATAATAAATGAAAGGCATGAAACCTCCAAAAATGGAATAATTTCACAATCCTGTTAAGTTTTAACATTAAGAAGCAGAAGCATTTATAGTTTCTGGCCTTTCCTCAGTTCAAATTAATAAATTTAGTTCTTGAGAGAAATAAAACTATAAAATATTAAGTATGATTTTAATATACTAAACCATTACTGAAGAGCTAATATGAATAACCTTGGATGTGCAATGATGTGCACGCTCATTTCCCGTGTAATCATATCAGATTTATTGACACATGTAATTATTGACCAATGTTATTATAATGATCTGTATAATCATTATAAAAGGGACCTTGCCATAGCACTGTACTAGTGATTCTGTGCAATGGTGTCACTCACTACTGCAGGTAATTAGCATCCATGACCTTGTTTGCATTTGCATCCTACAGGGCCTTCTGCCATTGCTGGTTGATTACAGGTTAATAGATGGAGAGTATTACCTGTGCACAGCATATCAATTTGATCACATTTGCCACCAACGTCCATCGTGGCCTAAATTTCACCTCAACTATTTCTGACACTTCTTCTTTTTTTGATATTTTTGTTTCCATCTTGGAGGACAAAGCATCCAGCAATGTCTAATGTGACCCCATGGATCACCACACCAATCTAAACTGTACCCCTTCCTATCCTGATCTCCAGTGTAGATGCCATTCCTATCTCTCATTTTCTCCATCGCTGAGCACCCGTTTTCAAGATGAGGTTTTCCACACTAGGACATCTGATACGTCGTCTATCATCTGGAAAGGTGGCTTCCCACTGAGAGAAGCCCTCACATGCATTTCCTCCAGATCCTGCAAATCTGATCACATCCCACTCTCCCCAAACAGAACAGGTGCCCTTGTTCCCTACCTTTCAACCCCACCAGCCTACATTTCCATACTTTCCCATTTCCCTCACCTGCAAGAGGATCCCATCACCGGTTACATCTTTTCCTCTCCACCCACATGTCTGTTTTCTCGAGAGGCCATTGTCTTCATGAATCCCTGATCCTTTCACACCTTCATACATATCCTTCCTCACCCCCAGTATTTTCTTCTGCTATTGTAGGGGAGCAACACTTGCCCTGTCACATCCTTACTCACCACTATCCAGGGACATAACATCAACAAAACCAAGCATTGATGTGGTGACCATTTAGTAGACCACCTGTGTTCTACCTGTAATGGCCATCTTGAACTTCTGGCTTCATGTCAACTCAATCAGTATTTCACGTTTGTTTTTGCGAAGGTTTTGGATCCTTGGTCCGCCCGCCAACAGCGCCAACTGTCAGCTATTTTGGAGTATACAACGGACGTCCGACACATTGCCGGGAAATGCAACCTAGTGGCAGATGCCTTGTCCGGTCCGGCAATTGCAGCCATGCTTAACCCAGCCTCGGGGATAGATTACTCTGCCTTGGCGACAGCCAAGCTGGCGGACGATGAGATGCCGGTGTACCGCATCGTGATCTCTGGCTTGGTGCTTGAGGATGTGCCGTTGGGTCCCTCGGGTTCCATCCTCTGCGACGTTTCCACAGGTCAGTCAAGGCCTATTGGTCTGACGGCCTGGCGCCGTCGCGTGTTTGAGGTGATCCATAGGCTGGCCCACCCATCTATCTGAGCCACGGTTGCTATGGTGGCCGCTAGGTTTATGTGGCACGAACTGTGAAAGCAGGTCGGTCGCTGGGCCCGTGCGTGCATCCCATGCCAGATATAAAAGGTGCATCGACATGTCCAGGCGCCCATTCAAGACGTCACAGTGCCATGCCGGCGGTTCAATCACGCACATGTGGATATCATGGGGCCACTGCCTCTGTTCCGGGGGGTTTTGCACCTGCTTAAAGTGGTTGACCATTTTACGCGGTGGCCAGAGGCCATCCCGCTCACAGACTCTTCATCCCAGTCATGCGCTCGTGCCCTCGTGGAAAATTGGATTGCCCACTTTGAGGTTCCACTTCACATCACGTCCGACCGGGGCTCCCAGTTTATGTTTGAACTGTGATCCGCCATGGCCCGCCAATTGGGGACGCAGCTCCACCACGTGACAGCGTACCATCCCCAATCGAATGGGCTGGTGGAGCGGTTCAGGCTGCCCTGAAGGCTCGTCTCACGGGTCCTGGGTGAATGGATGAGTTGCCATGGGTCCTGTTAGGGATTCGGACGGCCCCCAAGGAGGATCTGTCATCGTCCTCCTCGAAGTTGGTGTATGGTGCTCCGCTCAGCGTCCCCGGGGAGTTTGTTCCTGCAATCCACTAAAAGATGAGTTGGCCAGCGGCATCAGCTGCCTAACATCACACCAGCTGAAGGAATGGCAAGCATGGGGCTGAAGATGTGGTCAGACAGGGTCTGCAAATGGAACTTCACTAAAGCTCCAACAAGCAAATCGACCCGGGTTCAGAGACACTGGCAGATAAGGTTTCTTTATTAACCTCCGTAAAACTCTGAAATGGAGCAGTCTGTCGCCCCAGATTTAGGTTTACTGGCAGCATGGGCTGTCTAGTATCTTTTCACTGTCTCTAGGAAAGATCAGGTTGATGCAGAGACATTGGCAGAGTGCCTTGCATAGTAACTTATGTAAGTTCCAAGTAGGAACAGCTAGGTTAGCAGGGTTCAGGGTAGACCATCATGGAACTGGCTGGCCATATGGGTCATATTGACCAGGGAAGCACTGCCTCAACACCTGTGATAGAGGTTATCAGGCTGCTCAATAGAATGAAGACTCCCTCAACACATGTTTAAATTTCTGCTCAGTTAGTGGAGTTGCCAGTCCATTGGAAACATCGTTGACATCCTCTCTGGGATAGGTAGCTACCAGCAGGAAGCTGGTCTGGCATATAGCATTTTTATCTGACCTGCAGGCTCATGTTGTGAATCAAAAATGTATTTATAATAATCTGTAGGCTATCAATACCAGTATTCCTGATTGAGTGGCTGGTCAAAGAGATTGTGTTGCGCACTATGGCGACTCAGACAAGTGGTTTCAATCAGAGGACTGTGAAGCAATTCCTGGTTCAGGTTTGCAATTTGTTAAATTCCACTCTGAGGAAGAACGCTGAGGATTCATGGTGACTCCTATTGTCAAGAGTTGACAGGGGACTCGTATTCCCACATCAGGGGTACTGTGTTTTCAGCTCTAGGCATAAGGTTCTGATTATATGTTATCAGCAAAATGTATGAATACCTAGATATGCATCTTCCGCGGCAAGAGAAGCCAAAAAATTTCCAGTCCGTATTGTCAATAGAGGAATAGTTGTTCCAAGTGGAATCAGTGACGTCTCATGGAGGATGAGTGGTCTGCCCAAGAACAAGAACAAATATTTCTGATATTTCTCAAGATTACAGAAATATGGAGCATGCCGAATCAGGTTAGGATTTGGCTAATCTGATCTTGTGTTTAGTTACCCAGTTTAAAATGGATGATTGGCTTTCAGCAATTTAGCTGATTCAGAGAATCGATCTTAAATATCCATACTTTGTCATATCTATAGACATGAGGCACAGTTTATCTGGTGTTTTGATAACAAAGCCAGTGGTGGAAGCTAATACTGCCCTACTCAGATCAAAGGGCATTGTGTCATTGAGTTTTAGATAACATGCAAAATTTGCAGCTGATAAAACTTAGGGGTTTATCAGTAGATATCTCTTGCGATATTAAGGATGAGGCAACATGAAATTTAATAAAGCCAACTTTGCATATTCATTCAGGCCATGGTAAGGCGGCTGAAGCAGCTCCTATTTACTTGGTCACGAGTGATGGCTGGGGCAGCCTGATTTCTCGGGAAACTAGCTCTACATGATGTATGGGAAGTTTGTGAACAAAATATGTGTTACCTTTAAACGGAAGTAACAGAGGTTTGTGTTGCTTTCAGTTTGGACTTAGAGATGAGTTTGTGTGAAAGTACAATTGACACTGCTTGTGCTGCTTTGTCATTCTATATTCCCATAAGTGGGACAATAAATGATTGGTAATTCACCCGCTGTTCACTAACGTTATGCAGGTTGTCTTTTATATGACCTCTCAAAAGCCAAAACTCATTATAGTGTGCAATGTATGTCAGTAAATTATGCAAATATTTTTCTACTGTATTCCTAATGGGAGCAGTATTTCTTAAATTGATTATGTTTTTAGCAACTGATTTCAGCACAAAGAACAGTCTTTACTCAATCTCAGGCTTGGTCTCTGGGTCATAACTGACATTCGGGTAGCTTGTTATGGGAATGATCTCAGCGTCCAATCCCTTAATAATCTTATATGTTTCAATAAGATCCTCTCCCATCCTTTTAAATCCCAGTGTATACAAGCTCAGTCGCTCCATTCTTTCAACATACTGAGTTGGATGATCAGCCATGATCATATTGAATGGCGGTGCAGGCTCGAAGGGCCGAATGGTCTACTCCGGCTCCTATTTTCTATGTTTCTATATGACAGTCCCGCCATCTTGGGAATTAACCTTGTGAACCCACGCTGCACTCCCTCAATAGCAAGAATGTCCTTCCTCAAATTTGGAGACCAAAACTGCATACAATACTCTAGGTGTGGTATCACTAGGACCCTTTACCACTTCAGAAGGATCTCTGTTCCTAAACTCAACTCCTCGTGTTATGAAGGCCAACATGCCATTAGCTTTCTTCATTGCCTGCTGTACCTGCATGCTTACTTTCAGTGACCAATGAACAAAGACACACAGATATCATTGTACTTCCTCTTTTCCTAACTTGACACCATTCAGATAATAATCTGCTTTCCTGTTCTTGCCACCAAAGTGGATAACCTCACATTTATCCACATTAAATTGCATCTGCCATGCATCTGCCCACTCACCTAACCTGTCCAAGTCACACTGCATCCTCATAGCACCTTCTTAACATTTCAAACTGCCACCCAGCTTTTAGTCATCTGCAAAGTTGCTAATGTTACTTTTAATCCCTTCATCTAAATCATTAATGTATATTGTAAATAGCTGTGGTCCCAGCACCGAGCCTTGCGATACCCCTCTAGTTACTGCCTGCCATTCTGAAAGGGAGCCATTAATCCCTACTCTTTTTTTCCTGTTTGCCAAAAAAATTTCTATCCATGTCAGTATAGTACCCCTAATAACATGTGCTCTAATTTTGCCCACTAATCTCCAATGTGGGACCTTATTAAAGGCAATGATTTTAGTTTTGTTTAGTGTTTTTAGAATACCTTTGAACTCAGTTACTGCTTTGGCCTTAATGAAGTTCTGGGTAATGTATTATGCACAAATGTCATTGACTAAAATGGATCTTTATAGACCTTAGGGATTCATGCCAAAATTTACAGGCAGTTAATTAAAAGTCACACATGGAACTTAACAGTACAACACAGGACAGGACCTTTGACCACAATGTCAATGCCAAAAAGTGATGCTAAGTTCAACTAATATCTTCTTCCTGCACATGATCCATATCCATGTTCCTCAATTCTCTGCATATCCATGTGCCTATAAAAAAAGCCTCTTAAATGTTGTATCTGCCTCCACCACCACCGCTGGCAACATTCCTGGCTTCAACTGCAATGTGTGAAAAAAAAATTACATTTGTGAAAAGTTGCAAAAATTGTCAATACTTTTTCAAATATAAAGTAGATAACTGAGTAATTTGATGGTTGATCCCGCCTGCTAACTGCATTGCTGTGAATGACTGAGTATGATTTTATGTACATAATTCTTGTGTAAATATGTTCCACTTTATTCAATGGCCAGGTGAAGTTGCTTTGTCCTTTTGTGCATCTTATTTCAGGTGTTCTTATTAGTCCTGTCCTATTTTTCTCCATTATAATGACATTCTCTTCCTTCAAATATATTGACTTCAATGCACATTTAACTGTTCCGAAACCAGTTACATGCTCAGCAATCCCCTTGGCACCAATACACAACAATTTACTGAAATTGGGCTGTATTTGCATTTAATCTGGCACAAAGTAAACTTAGTTATTAACATTCAAAAAACAGCTGTAATGTTTTTTCATCATCATCTTTTTACTGCCTTCATCTACGTACAATCGTTCAGTTCTACTAGGAGCCCTCACATTACACCAAATTACATTGCATAATGTCTTAATAACTTGATGAAGATTTTTGATGGGGTGATAAAGGTGATGAGGGGAGGGCAGTCAATGTTGTCTACATGGATTTTAGTAAGGCATTTGATAAAGTCCCTCTTGGGATTATGATCCTGAAAATTAAGGTGCATGGATTCGTGGTGACTTGGTAGTATGAGGTGCTGAACCTTTGGGAGGTTGAATGTAAGGGTAGGGTATATAGTTAATGGCAAGACCCATATGACCACAGATATACAGAAGGATATTGGAGTCCAAGTCTTTAACTACCTGATACTATACACAAGAAGATAGAGTGATAAAAGGTATATGGCGTGCCTTCGTTAGTTAAGGCATTACGTTTTAGAGTCAGCAAGTCATATTGCAGTTTTATAAAAGTATAAGAAGTATTGTATGCACATCTGGTTGTTCCAACACAGGAAGGATGTAAAGGTTTTGGAGAAGGTACAGGAGCGATTTACCAGAATACTGCCTTGATTAGAAGGCATTAGTTATTAAGGCAAGGTTAGACACATTTAGACTGTTTTCTCAGGAGCATTGAAAACTGAGGGGGAGACCTGATAGGATAGACAGTCAAAATCTTTATTCCAGGTTGATATGTCAAAGACGAGATCACATATCTTTATGGTCAAATGTGTGGGATAAGTTCTTCAGATATAGGGGGTGAATGCCTGGAACATGTGGCCTGGGATGGTTGTCGAAGCAGATATGGTAACATAGAAACATAGAAACATAGAAAATAGATGTAGGAGGAGGCCATTCAGCCCTTCGAGCCAGCATGGCCATTCATTGTGATCATGGCTGATCGTCCCCTATCAATAACCCGTGCCTGCCTTCTCCCCATATCCCTTGACTCCACTAGCCCCGAGAACTCTATCTAACTCTCTCTTAAATCCATCCAGTGACTTGGCCTCCACTGCCCTCTGTGGCAGGGAATTCCATAAATTCACAACTCTCTGGGTGAAAAAGTTTTTTCTCACCTCAGTCTTAAATGACCTCCCCTTTATTCTAAGACTGTGGCCCCTGGTTCTGGACTCGCTCAACATTGGGAACATTTTTCCTGCATCTAGCTTGTCCAGTCCTTTTATAATTTTATATGTTTCTATAAGATCCCCCTCATCCTTTTAAACTCCAGTGAATACAAGTCAAGTCTTTTCAATCTTTCCTCATATGACAGTACCGCCATCCCAGTGATCAATCTCGTGAACCTACGCCGCACTGCCTCAATCACAAGGATGTCCTTCCTCAAATTAGGAGACCAAACTGTACACAATACTCCAGATGTGGTCTCACCAGAACCCTATACAACTGCAAAAGAACCTCTTTACTCCTATACAGAAATCCTCTTGTTATTAAGGCCAACATTCCATTAGCTTTCTTCACTGCCTGCAGTACCTGTAAGCCAACTTTCAGTGACTGGTGTACAAGGACGCCCAAGTCTCGCTGCCCCTCCCCCTTACATAACCTAACTCCATTGGGATAATAATCTGCCCCCTTGTTTTTGCCGCCAAAGTGGATAACCTCACATTTTCTATATTATTCTGCATCTTCCATGCATCTGCCCACTCACTCAACCTGTCCAGGTCACCCTGCAACCTCCTAACCTCTTCACAGTTCACATTGTCACCCAGCTTTGTGTCATCGGCAAACTTGCTAGTGTTGCTCCTAATTCCCTCTTCCAAATCATTAATATATATGGTAAACAGTTGTGGCCCCAACACCGAGCGTTGTGGCACTCCACTCGCCACTGCCTGCCATTCTGAAAAGGACCCATTCACTCCACTCCTTGCTTCCAGTCTGCCAACCAATTTTCTATCCATGTCAACACCCTACCCCCAATACCATGTGCTCTAATTTTAGTCACCAGTATTGGTAAGGTATTAGAGAATTTTAGACGTACACATATATGTGAATAATGGAGGGACATGGATCGCGTGAAGGCCGAGGCCATTAACTTGACATCATGTTCGGCACAAACATTGTGACCTGATCCTGACCTCTTCTGTCCTATTTTCAAATGCAGTAACATGATATTCAAATAGCTCTGTGCTTTCTATGGCAGATATGTAAATAAGAAATTCAAAACTATCTTGCACAATACGTTAATACCCACCTTGTTTATTTATATGTCAAAAACTTTGAATGCTATGAAATGCATAGACAGCCTGGTCCAGCTAGTTATGTAGCACTTACAGGGCCAGAGTAGATGCTATAATAAAAAGTTACATTGATCCTGTACAAATGTTGAGCAAAGGTCATCATTTGATTAGTGTGCCTCTCAACATTACATAATTGTGTAACAGTTTATAAAACAAAAGGGTTGGGGTGGTGGAAGATAGAAAATATCAGAATGGTCAATGTTTGTGAACTTTGTGAATGAGTTGATGGAAAGAATGAGGTGTGTGTATCAGTGAGACCAGGGGCAATGTTGTTGTAAGTATAAAACGAGAAAGCCGTGTTCTTAACAACACGACTCTTGTGTATTCATTGCATTTATTACAGCTTTTTGATTATGTCCTGCAAGCATAGATCATAGCATTTGACCTTTGCAAACATATTATCATCCTCAACAGAATTTTTGCCAGGAGACTTTTCCTTCTTCTAATGTGTTTTCATTCAGTACTCCATTATTTAATAACATTTTTAGGATTTAGCTTTAAATTATAGATGATCAGAAATTCATATACCTCATTCCCCCTTGGTTATTTTTATAAAGCAATGATTAATCTTGGGATGTGGCTCCAGCTGCCCACAGACTAACAACTCATATGATATATTTTTTTTAATATGATAGGACAGGAATGAATCTGCCCTCACACCATCGACATATATAATTCCAATGTTGATTACTACATGATTTCTGGCAAAAAATATTCATTATTTCACCCCCTGGCCCAGGAGCATTTTGCAATATTGGTATTCCTCATGGTTTAGCTTACTACATACAAAGACCTTCCTGTTGCTTTTTGTGTTGTTTAGAATCATATATTAATCCCCAAACAAGGCAAGTTTATTGTATATCATTATTCCATTTCAAACTTAAAAATGTTACCACAAAGCCAACACCATAAATATTCAAAGTTGCCATTATCGGATCTTGAGGTTAAGGAGATACTAACAAGCATACTCAAATTGAAGAATGTTTTCCTTACAGAAATGAAAGAATAGCATCCGTTTGCTGGTGCATGGGACTGTAACCAAAGAACAAAAATGTGGACTTAACAAGAACTGCTTTTACGAAGGTGGCACTACCCAGTTTCCTTCATTCCATCAGTTTTCAACAATCTCCAGTGATTTTAGAATGATTAAGTACATTAAAACATTTTTTTTCCATTTCACCTATTATATTCTTAATATAATCCTGCTATCACTGTCTTTGCATGCTACCACTTAAATCTGACCTTTATTTCTCTAAGGGAACAAAAAGTTGGTCGGCAGGGACTTGTAGGGTCGAGATGGCCTGTTTCCGTGCTGTAATTGTTATATGGTTATATGGTTATCACCTTCCTCAGTCATTCATCGGTTTTGACATTTTTTGAGCTGAAAATAAACTTTAGTTTAGTTTAGAGGTACGTGCAGAAACAGGCCCTTTGTCCCACAGAGTCTGCATTGACCAGCGTTCCCCGCACATTAACACTATCCTTCGCACACTAGGGACAATTTACATTTATACAAAGTCAATTAACCTACAAATCTGTACATCTTTGAAGTGTGGGAAGAAACCGAAGATCTCAGAGAAAACCC
Organism: Leucoraja erinaceus; assembly: GCF_028641065.1. Taxonomy (NCBI): domain Eukaryota; kingdom Metazoa; phylum Chordata; class Chondrichthyes; order Rajiformes; family Rajidae; genus Leucoraja; species Leucoraja erinaceus. Next base: position 34,313,291 of record NC_073382.1, on the reverse strand, counting down.
ACGTGGTCAAGGGGAGAATGTACAAACTCCACACGGACAGTACCCGTAGTTGGGATTAAACCCGGTCTCTGGCACTGAAAGTGCTGTAAGGCAGCAACTTTAACGCTGCCACACTGTGTAAATGTAGAGTAGGTACCAGACAACTTTAGACAATGGCTGCTCATGGGATTGGAGTTACAGGCAATCACAGAGCACCAACAGTTCTCTTCATCACCAACGCATCACCGGTTGCCCAACGCATCACCGGTTCCACGCTCCCCTCCATTGAATCTGTCCAAAGCAAGCGCTGTCTGCGGAAGGCGCTCAGCATTGCCAAGGACTGCTCTCACCCCAACCATGGAGTGTTTACCCTCCCACCATCCGGGAGGCGCTACAGTTGCCGAACCAGCAGGTCGAGGAACAGCTTCTTTCCGGCGGCTGTCACTCTACTCAACAACGTACCTCGGTGACTGCCAATCACCACCCCCCCCCCCCCTCCCGGACACTTTTTTTAAATTTATTCAAATCGTTTGCTATGTCGCTCTTCAAGGGAGATGCTAAATGCATTTCGTTGTCTCTGTACTGTACACTGACAATGACAATTAAAATTGAATCTAAATCTGAATCTGAATCTTTGAATCTGAATCTTCCTGGGTGGTCCACTCTAGGTTACCTAAATGGTGTGATCTACTTCCCGACCACATTTTCTCCATTCCTACTTGACCATGAACTCTCCCTGATGTTCTCCCTGACAGGCGCTGACCCAATCACTATTGCTAATATCATAGTGAGAGGATTTGAATATAGGAGGAGGAGGTCTTACTGCAGTTGTACAGGGCCCTGGTGAGACCATACAGGGAGTATTGTGTGCAGTTTTGGTCTCCTAATTTGAGGAAGGACATTTGTGCTATTGAGGGAGTGTAGTGTAGGTTGACCGGGTTAATTCTCACGATGGCAGTATTGACATGATGCAAGAATGGATCAACTGGGCTTATATTCACTGGAAATTAGAAGGATGAGACGGGATCGTCTAGATCTTCAGAATGAGAGTCAGGGTAAAGGGAAATGAGAGATATAGACGGTGATGTGAAGAGATATAGAACAAATAAATAAAAGACATGCAAAAAAGGGAAGCACAGTGGTGCAGCGATAGAGTTGCTGCATTACTGCGCTTACAGCTCCAGAGGCCCGGGTTCAATCCTGGCCATGGGTGCTTGTCTGTGCAAAGTTTGTACGTTCTCCCCATGACCTGCTTGGGTTTTCTCTGAGAACTTCAATTTCTTCCCACACTCTAAAGATATACAAGTTTGTAGGTTAATTGGCTTGATTTAAATGTAACAATTGTCCCTAGTGTAAGATATGTTAATATAACAAATATAACCATATGACCATTACAGCACCCTTCTAGTCCGTACCGAATGTTCGGCGATTGCTGGTCGGTGAGCACAAGGTGGGCTAAAGGGCCCGTTTCTGCGCTGTATCCATAAACTAAGCTAAACTAAACTAAAATAAACATATACAATTCTTAAGTGTACACAAAAATGCTGGAGAAACTCAGTGGGTGCAGCAGCATCTATGGAGTGAAGGAAATAGGCAACGTTTCGGGCCGAAACCCTTCTTCAGTCTGAAGAAGGGTTTCAGCCCGAAAGGTTGCCTAATTCCTTATTTCCTTTGCTCCATAGATGCTGCTGCACTCGCTGAGTTTCTCCAGCATTTTTGTGTACCTTCGATTTACCAGCATCTGCAGTTCCTTCTTAAAATTCTTAAGGGATTGGACAGGCTAGATGCAGGAAAAATGTTCCCCATGTAGGGGGAGTCCAGAACCAGAGTTCACAGTTTAAGAATAAGGGGTAAGCCATTTAGGACTGAGATAAGGAAACACTTTTTCACCCAGAGAGTTGTGAATCTGTTGAATTCTCTGCCATAGACGACAATGGAGACCATTTGAATGGATGTTTTCAAGAGAAAGTTAGATATTGCTCTTAGGGCCAATGGAATCAAGGCAATGGGGAGAAAGCAGGAAAGGGGTACTGATTTTGGATGATCATATTAAATTACAGTGCTGCCTCGAATGGCTGAATGGCCTACTCCTGTACTCCTTTTCTATGTTTCTATGGTCAGAATGAGAATTACATGTCAGAGCCATCTAAGAAGGTTCTATGAATGGTGCAAGTTGTTTTTAACAATCTTAAAATGAAGTAAATCATAATAACAATTTATTTTATCAAGCAGGTCACAATTTTGTGTTTTTTTCATAGTTGAAACCTAAACAACAGTAATCCAAAATCTTGAACTACATGAGTTGGTGAATGAATGAATGAATAATAAGTTTATTGGCCAAGTATATTCACATACAAGAGATTTGCTTTGGTGCTCCACCCGCAAGTGACAACATGATATACAGTGACAGTTAGGAATGACACATAACACATAAATATTAATAATAAAACTTTATCGCTTCAACATGTGAATTAAATAAAATAGACAGATTAAGCGAGAACTTAACGTTTGAAGTTTGATCCTTATTTTATGAGAAGATGAAGTGAGGGAATACGTGAAGAGCCCGCCTGCCCGCATGCGCGTCAATCTTCAGAGCAGCTGTATGAAACCGCAGACTAGTTGCTGAACTTAAACTATAGAAAGATTAATGACCTTAGAACTACCGAATGATCTTTATGAGAAGTAGGGTTGGGAGTGGAGGGCACGTATTCCCTCACTTCAACTTCTCATAAAATAAAGATTAAACTTCAAATGTTCACGTTTAATCTTTCTATTTTAATTTCAAAGTCACGTGAGCGACTACGTGAAGACTTCAAAGCTCTGTGGTTTCATGCATTAACTCTGTGTGTGAAACACTTAAACAGATAAACCATTAATGGTAGAAAAAACATGGGTTATTAATACCATAATGCTAACTTGCATACATGGCCATTGTTCTTAAACGGACCATAGTCCCAATTGACTTTGAGTTGGACAATAACTCATGCAACACTGTGCAGAGTTATATCTGCAAATATTCAGACATATTCAACCAAATGTATAATGTATTAACATGCACTGTGTAAGTGTAACAAGCCTTGATTGCTACACAAAGTATTTTACTAATAGTTTATTATAAGCACTACATACATACTATGCACTAGCTGTCCGTGGTCATCACTGGAGCTAGAGAGCGAGCTGGAGGTGGGGACACTACAATTATACATGAGACAATGGGGAGTGGTTAGTAGTGGTGAGATCACTATGTTAAAGGAACATGCACTGATCTACATCCCTCCTCTTGGAAATAAAAGCATGGCAATACAAAGAGTGACCACGGCTCATACGCTAGGATCACAAACCACACCGGGAATAGTTAATCGTGTCATAATACAGCTAAGCGAGCTCCCCGTAACGGACATGCGTCTTGACCAACCTTAGAGGCATCACAAGTGAGGACAATTGGTCTGTTCAAATCAAAGAACTTGAGAGTCGGTGTGTGTGCGAGCTTGGACTTCAGAGCCACGAACGCCGACTGGTGATGCGGGAGCCAGACCCATGCAGTGTCCTTCTTGATCAGCTCCCTCAGGGGAGCACTCAGTTCGCTGAGGTCAGGTATAAACTTCCCCAGGTAGTTGACTATGCCTAGGAAGCGCTGCAGGCCGGGTACGTCAGTAGGAGCGGGCATCTCGGTGACCGCTGCCGTTTTCTGGGGGTCTGGCTTTAAACCCCCCGCCGTGAAAACGTGACCAACGTAAGTGACTTCCGGGACCCGGAACCAACACTTCTTTGGGTTGAGCTTGAGATTGATCTCACGAGCCCTGTCCAGGACTTTGCGGAGGTGCAGGTCGTGCTCAGCGATGTCCCTCCCGTACACCAGGATGTCATCCACGATGATGGCGCACGGCAACCCAGTAAACAGCTGTTTCATGGTGCGCTGGAAAACCTCACTAGCCGAGTTGATCCCAAACGGCATGCGGAGGAAACGGAACCTGCCGAAGGGTGTGCTGAAGGTGGTCAGGAATGAGGATTAAGAAACTATCTTTCATCTCATGGGTACTAGCAAGCTCAGTGCACTTGTATACCTAATGACACTCCCAATCTATGCTCTGGTGGGTATGTTGTCAACTTCAAATGTACGTAATCATGCCCATTTCAAACTACCCTAATGACAGTTATGATCCAGAGACCGAGTCAGAGATAAAGACTGTGTTCTTTGTGCTGAGATCAGTTACTGAAAACATAATCATCTTAAAAATACTGCTCCCATTAGGAATACAGTAAAACAATATTTGCATTATAATTTACTGATATACATCACACATTACAATGACTGTAGGCTATTAGAGTGGTCATATAAAACCTTATTTTATGAGACATAATTTTACGAGACTTATTTTATGAACATAACCTTTGTGAACAGCGGGTGAATAACCAATCATTTATTCTCCTACTTATGGTACTATAGAGAATGACAAACAGCTCAAGCAATGTCAATTGTGCTATCACATAAACGCTTCTCATGGCTAAAACTGAAAGCCACACAAAACCTATGTTACTTCTGTTTAAAAAATAACTCACATATTTTGTTCATAAATTTCCCAACAATCGTAGAGATAGCTGCCCGAGAAGACAGGCTGCCCCAAGCATCAATCGTGAGCGAGTAAATAGGAGTTGCTTCAGCCGCCTTACCATGGCCTGAATGAATAGGCAACATTGGCACTATTAAATTTCATGTTGCCTCATACTTAATGTCGCAAGAGGTATCTACTGATAACCCTCAAGTTCTCTCAGCAGACTCTCTCTGCGACAGAGAGTGGTGAATCTCTGGAACTCTCTGCCACAGAGGGTAGTTGAGGCCAGTTCATTGGCTATATTTAAGAGGGAGTTAGATGTGGCCCTTGTGGCTAAGGGGATCAGGGGGTATGGAGAGAAGGCAGGTACGGGATACTGAGTTGGATGATCAGCCATGATCATATTGAATGGCGGTGCAGGCTCGAAGGGCCGAATGGCCTACTCCTGCACCTAATTTCTATGTTTCTATGTTTCTATGAGATGTCACTGATTCCCCTCGGAACCACTGTTCCTCTATTGACCATACGGACTGAATTTTTTTGGCTTCTCTTGCCGCGGAAGACGCATTATCTAATTATTGATACATTTCACTGATAACATATAATCAGAACCTTATGACTAGAGCTGCAATACAGTCTCCCCTTAATGTGGGAATACAAGTATCCTGTCAACTCTTGACTATGAAAGTCACCACAAATTCTCAGCGTACAACCTCAGAGTGGAATTTAGCATAATGCAAATCTGAATATGGAATTACTTTGCAGTCCTCTGACTGAAACCACTTGTGTGAGTCACCAGAGTGCACAACCCAATTTCTTCAACCCACCACTCAATCAGGAATACTGGTATTGAGAGCCTACGGATTATTATAAATACATTGTTGATTTTCAACATGAACCTGCAGGTCGAATAAAAATATTATATGCCAGACCAGCTTCCTGCTGGTAGCAACCTATCCCAGAGAGGATGGCAATGATGATTCCAATGAACCAGCAACTCTACTAACTGTGCAGAAATTTGACCATGTGTTGAGGGAGACTTCAATTACTTCATTCTACTGAGCAGCCTGATGACCTCAATCACAGATGATGAGGCAGTGCTTCACTGGCCAATATGACCCATACGACCAGCCAGTTCCATGGTGGTCTACCCTGAACCGGAGTAACCAAGCTGTTCTTACAGAAGTTACTATGCAAGGCACCCTGCCAATGTCTCTGCATCAACCTGATCTATCCCAGTGACAGTGAAAACATACTAGACAGCCCATGCAGCCAGTAAACCCAAACCTGGGCCGACAGACTGCTCCATTTTGGATTTTTACAGAGGTTAATAAAGAAACCTTACCTGCCAGCATCTCTGAACCCGGGTCGATTTGTTTGTTGGATCTATAGCGAAGTTCCATTTGCAGTTCCATTTCTTCAGCTGGTGTGATGTTAGATAGCTGATGCCGCTGGCCAACTCCTCGTGAAGTGGCTTGCCCGTCCCCAAGGGAACATTAAATTTAGAGGCAAGAGCTGGCAGCTTTTCCTATGCGACTTTCGTACATCATGCATTAAAGCATGGGATTCAGGCATAAGTCATGTGCGGAGTCATGTTTGCTTTCAGCTCCATACTGGACTCTGAACGTTCTCTTAGGGTGGGTGAATAGTGCACCCTGAATTAGGAGTTGCTACAGGCATATGAATTGAACTTGTCTGTGCATGCCTCCGTAACACGGAGCATATTATTTGGCACCATCTCCAACACTCCTTTCATCTGAGTGGAAGGAATATTGCAACCCTGAACCAGGAGCTGCCTCAGGCATATGACTCGAAATGCCTGTAAATGCCTCCATAACGGAGCATTTTTTGTGCCACCATTTGATTCATCAGATGTTCCAATTGAGACAAATGGCCAATCACATCTGCCATAGATGTGGGCACAAAATCCCCTTGATCCAAATCGTCCAACAGGACTTGTTCCACAGACTTGGGCTTGACTTTGCCCCGAATCGAGGATGCCATGCTGCTTCATCTAGGAGCCGATTCGAAACTAGCTGTGCAGATTGGCGCTCTGTCTGTGTAAATCATCATTATTTATTATGCTTACCAGATAGGTTACACCTCCAAGTGACTCTGAGTCCTTGCTTCCATCTGGAGCCTCAACGGAGTATTTCAGGGAGGAATTAGAACACAACCCTGCACCAGGTGCTGTTTCCTCAGGGCTCTGGTCCCCATATGACTCGGATGAGCCAGCATTTTAATCGCAGTGACCTTCCCGATAGTCCGCTAGACAGAGTGGGAGAAATACTGCAACCCAGCCAGGTGTTATCACAGGCAAATTACTGGAGCCGTCCGAAATGCCTCTGGTGTATTGAACATATTTTGTTCATATGATTAAACAAAAGCATTGGATCAAAGATTCGACTACTTTGTCGATATCCACATGGTTGGGATCTCTTATGAAAGATCTCCAACATTCCCCTCTACTGAGCGGAAATTATCATGACGCAACCCTGCACCAGGTATTGCTCCACAGGTGTCTAATAGACACAGCTGAAAAAAGGCTTCCCAAAGCAGGAGCTCCTTTCTGGAGCCTCAAAAACCGAACAGCTGCCCGCTCCAGTGGAACCCCATACTGTGCCTTAATGGCATGTCAAATTTTACTATACCAATGTATGATAATTAATGTCCTATCTGCTGCAATAGTCACAAACGTGACCGAACAGCAACCGCTATTAAAAACTGCCCGCTCTATTTATAACTGCCTTAATCAGTTCTTCAGATTTTTGACTTCAATTAAAGAACTATCTGTAGTACATCGAAATGCCCCAATAAATACAGCATCAGATATAATTGAGTTTACTATGATAGGTGTAAAGATTTGCAGGATTTCGGACACTGTTTGTCACAGGAATCACAGTGCCAAACTGCTTGCTTCAGTTATACCGACCTAAAATCCTACACAACTGAAGTTTCACAGGATATTATCCCCTGCTGCCAAAAGTTTCCACCATACATTCAGGTTCGCTGCACTGGCTGCGGCTAATTTTTAAAACCACCGGCTGCTGTTATCTTTAGCAGCGATCGAAAACCTAGCCGCGGCTAATTTAAACTACAGTCTGCTGCTAATCTTATCAGCAAGCTCCCTAGCTGCGCCGGCAGCCCCGACTACTAATGGAGCTTCCACGGGTGCCTAAAATTTGGCCGCATGCTCCCGTTTGGAGCTCCAAGCCGGCAGCCGCGATAATGAACCCGAGCTCCTATGGAGCTTCCTCCAAATTCGGCCTGCTCCCATTCGGAGCCTCCATGGCGGCCCAAGACCGGCCGCCTCCATCAGCTACTCCAGGCCCGCTGTCGCAGCGGCCCGCTGAAAATAAAATTAACTTACCTGTCAGAGCAGTTGCGAACTGTGACTTTGAAATAAAATACCACATACAAAGACCTTCCTGTTGCTTTGTGTCGTTTAGAATCGTATATTATTCCCTATTAAGGTAAATTTATCGTATATCATTATTCCATTTCAAACAATTCTTACTACTACTACTTTAAAATGTTACCACAAAGACAACACGACAAATATTCAAAGTTGCCATCATCGGACCTTGAGGTTAAGGAGATACTTATAAGCATACTAATAAGCATATTCAAATTGAAGAATGTTTTCCTTACAGAAATGAAAGAAAAGCATGCTTTTCCTTCCAGAAATGAAAGAAAAGCATTCTACATTAATTAGTCATTTTAATTAGTCATTTTGATCTCACTACCATTACTATGGTTATTCTGTATACTGTAGATTTGTGCTGCAATTTACTTTGAAAAACTGGTAGTTTAATTTTTGTTTTGTTGTTTTTGACCCTGTTGTGTCTGTGGAGCTGCAGCAAATAAGAATGTCATTCCTTTGCTTCATATCTAGTTCATATGACAAACACTCTACTACTCTCGTTTTGGGACCCATATGCAATGCCCACTAAGTATATCAAATGCATGTGTAGTTCAAATTGTAGGCACCAATTAATGCAAAATCATCCCATTAGACATTGTTCATGATGAGTATGGGTATGTTGGGAAATTATTATGAAAAATATGTTGAGAAAACCCTCCAAATATCAGTTCAGCTACAATATAACATCCTGAACATGATTTTGGAAGTACATGCATTTAATTTCTACATTAGTCATTTTAATTGGTATTAATTGGTACAACAGAGATAAACAATAATGGGTCTAATCAAGAAGTCTACATAATGATAGACGTGATGGCAAGAACAAAAATAAAAAGGAATGTTTTTGATTACTGTAATAATTATGACATATTCTGCACTCTGTTATCAGCATGTCTAATATGTGCTTTACACCAACTGTTTTGTTTGTTGCGTATAATGCTGATTATAAAAAAACAATTTGTGTGGCAGTCAGTCAGTTGGCTAAAAATGTCACAGATGAGTTATACATCCCTGTAATTATTTAAAACACTATCATCAAATGATAACTAGTTTTGAACCAGAATGTTAATTTTAACTAAAACCATTAAACATCATAATGTTCACTAAGATTATGAAGGGAAATTAATTTGAAGTAGTTCATTTAGGTTAATCATTCTTCAATGCCCAGAATAGTTAATTAGCTTCACATCAATTAATTATAATTGACCAATAATCTGCTTGACTAAGTTAAGATGGATGTAACAGCAGGGGCAAAATCAAATTATTAATTGTATTATGAATTCACCTCTTATCATCAATATGAGTAAATGCTAATAACAAAAACAGTTTAATTAGATTGATATCTTCACTTGCTATGCAAATGATAACCAATCTTAATGTAACATAATAATAAGAATGTTATGGATGAAGAACATTAACTGAATGCAAGATGATACACTGATATAGTGAGATACCTTTTTTGGATGTTGCTACAACCTTCTGCATCTTATCAGTGAATGTCATTACTCATAACTCTCGTGTCTTTAAAATATGGACACTAGAGTTAAGAGTAATGACATTCTGAAGAAGGTTCTCAACCTGAAACATCACTTATCCATGTTCACCAGTGATCCTGCCTGAACTGCTGAGTTGGTTTTTTTTGTTTGTTTTGGGTTTGGGTTTATTTTTTGTAAACAAGCATCTGCAGTTCCTTGTGTCTCCATATTTTAAACTGGTCAAATGGAGAAAATATCAAATACATGAATGTGGATGCCTAACCCATCTTAATGGCTCGACTATGGTTGTAAATATTTACATGTGCATTTTTACAAATCTCAAGCAGAAACTGGGAAGATTTTCTTACCTGCAAAATTGTTTCCTTACAAGGGAAAATTAAAAAACAAGACTTATTAAATGACTAGTGTATATACAATGTTAACATGATTGATGTCTTGCAGATTTTAGCCTGAATTGGAAGCAACGGTATGCCTACGATAGTACACCAGGAACTTAAGAAGTTCAGGGGTAAGGCAGGGTCTGCATTAATAGAAGACCAGATTGACTGTCTAAAAGAAGGTTGGAGGTAAATATTAAGGATCAGGACCCACATGGTTGCTGCAAACAGCAAGTATAAGGTTAAAGGCAGGAAGCTCCAGAGTGTGATTAATATAAATAAAGTCAGACAAGAAAATGATCACATGCATAGGAGTGAATGACCAAGCCATTGCTGGAAGTGTATTGAGTTATGTAAAAGGTCAGGGCTGTAAAGAAAATAATATTTCATTACAAAGCTTTAGGTGAGGAATAAACAAGATAAGTTGGCATAAATGTAGCAGGTGGGCTGTAATATGGGCTAATGAGAATATTTTTCACATTGGTAGGAAGAACAGAAATACTGAGAATATGTTTTGAATAGAGCTGTTTGTTTCATGTTTGCCCAGAAACTGATCGTCAACCCACCTCAATCACCCTTGACCCATATCTCCTGATCATTGATCCTACTCCTACCTCATGAACTCCAAATTCTTAACTCCGAGCTTCCCAATCCTCCAACTATCCAAAACACAAACTCTCCAATTAAAGCTCTGATATCCATTCCCATTCCACGCAAGGGGCTAATCTTTGGCCAACTTCAATGCACACTCAAACTGGAACATGGCCTTGTCTGCCCAGACCTGGCCTCAGTTCTGAGTGCTGTATTTTACTTTGGAAGCTCCACAGTTCATGGAGGTACAGGAAAAACTGTAATTCCGTTGCATGCAAGATGAAATTTGTTCTGCTAAGCCCACAGTTAGTCATAGCATGGTTATAAATGCTGCTCAGTGACCACGTAGTCATCATTTCATGATAAACAAAAGTCTGTTTTTATTTTAGGGGAGCAATTATTCAGTGTTGGTGATAAGAGAGATGTTAATGGTGTTAAACAGAACTGAGCAATAGGTAGAATGCAGGTTCAATAATTCAATATGAAGACAAACAACCTGTTGATTTTCATCGCAAATGTTTAGACTACACAATGAAAGAAGTTTTGCTATAGTTGATGGTGAACTTGAAATACTATGTACAATTTCATTTATCTTATCACTGTCTTCAACTCAGCAAAGGCTTGTAAGATTTATCCCCAGAATGAGAAATCTGTGTGATGAGAAAAAATTAAGCAAAATGGCCCAAAATTGTCTTGCAGATGATCATAGGTGAGCATTACATTCTGAAGTGTCAGAGAGGGAAGGGAGGGTGTGAGGATGCTTCCCCATTCCAGAAAGTCCTGAACTTCCCAGATTAAAAAGGGATTGGATGTTTAGGACAGAGATCAAGAGGAATTTCTTAACATACCACATTTTGAATCATTGAAATTCTCAATCTCCAGGGCGCATGCACATTAAATATATTAAAGGCTGAAGCCGATAGATTTTAAGTATCTGGGGAACCAAGAGTTTCAAGGATCATGTGGGAAAATAAAACAACACTGGACAACTTTTTCATATGTGAGATTGCAAACCTAATTACTTCTGATTGACTGAAAAGGCTCATCAGCGTCTCTTCTTCCTGAGGAGACTGAAGAAGGTCCATCTGTCTCCTCAGATCCTGGTGAACTTCTACCGCTGCACCATCGAGAGCATCCTTACCAACTGCATCACAGTATGGTATGGCAACTGCTCTGTCTCCGACCGGAAGGCACTGCAGAGGGTGGTGAAAATTGCCCAACTCATCACCGGTTCCACGCTCCCCTCCATTGAGTCTGTCCAAAGCAAGCGCTGTCTGCGGAGGGCGCTCAGGATCGCGAAGGACTGCTCTCACCCCAACAATGGACTGTTTACCCTCCTACCATCCGGGAGGCGCTACAGGTCTCTCCGTTGCCGAACCAGCAGGTCGAGGAACAGCTTCTTTCCGGCGGCTGTCACTCTACTAAACAACGTACCTCGGTGACTGCCAATCACCCCCCCCCCCCCGGACACTTATTATTTATTTTTTATTCAAATCGTTTGCTATGTCGCTCTTCAAGGGAGATGCTAAATGCATTTCGTTGTCTCTGTACTGTACACTGACAATGACAATTAAAATTGAATCTGAATCTGAATCTGAATCTGAAAAGAAATGTGTTTTACTTGGTGAAGATAAACTTACCTCCATGATGTGCTCCATGATTGACTATGTATGTGTTTTGCATTACAGAGAATAATAGAAAGCATTTAGCCTAGAATTCATGTTGCTGAATGCTGTTAAAATTGTGTTGTGGGATATAGAGCCATAGAGTCATGGAAACAGGCCTTATGGCCCAACTCATCTTTGCCGACTGAGACACCTCATCTGAGCTAATCCAATTTGCATGTATTTGGCCCATATCTCTCTAAAACACATTAAGGAAGACTCCTAAATTCCACAGCCCTGACTAAGATTAAGACTAAGATTTATATTGGAATTTGGCCTCCCCATCTACCATGTAGTAATGTGTGGTGTTACCTGGTTTAATTGAATACCATGCATACAAAAGCTTTTCACTGTATCTTTGTACATATGACAATAATAAACTAATATCATTAGTAATTCTATTCTGTAGCAAAAATGTTTTATCTGCTGAATAGTAGCACTGTCTTGGAAACTGACTGTTAAATGTGGTCACTCATACATGCTGAAAATATGCAGGCTATTAAGTTTGAAGTAAATTGACAAAGAATTGAAAAACTGTATGTTTTTAATTTGCTACCTGATCCGTTGTACAGGTATGAATTCTGTTTTGCTCAAAATTTCCAACGATTCACATGATTGTCATTCAATTAAACATGCCACACGTTTACTCATTGTGCCAACCTGGCAAATTATGATTCCTAATCAGCATCTTCAAATAGTCTGAAGAAGGATGTTGTTCCGAAACGTCACCTATTCCTTCGCTCCATGGATGCTGCCTCACCCAGCATTTTTGTCTACCTTCAAATAGTGGACATAACTGTCAATGCTAACATTGAACAACATTCTGATTTTAACCTTATTTTAGCTTAGTTTAGTTGAGAGATGCAGCACGGAAACAGGCACTTTGGCCCACCAACCAGCGATCCCACACATTAGCACTATCCTACACACACTAGGGACATTTTACACGTATACCAAGCCAATTAACATACAAACCTGTATGTCTTTGGAGTGTGGGACAAAACTGAAGATCTCGGAGAAAACCCACGCGGTCGCAGACACAACATATTAACTCCATACAGACAACACCCATAAGGCAGCAACTCTACCGCTGTGTCACCGTGCTGCCCCTTGTAACATTATTATAGCAAAAGAGAGACATTAGAGAAAGAGGATTTCATAAAATCCATAATAAAAAAGAGAGTTGAAAAGCCCATCAGCGCCCAGATATAGTTAGCATTATAAGGCAAATGATTAAGTAAGAGGCCAGACATAGGGGAATTTAGAGTTGGTAGAAGATTGTAGGACGCCATTCATTGCAATTGTGTGCTGCCAGTGAAGCTGATGGCACACAGGTTCAGCATTCTGAGCTCAATCTTCATCTCTGGTAATGTCTGTGTGCAGGATGCTCCAATGCTTTCCACATCCCAAATAAGTTCTATTTGATAGTTTGTTTGGCGTTTGCAAATTGTTCTGAATATCTGGTGAGTAAGAATCTAGGGGAGCTGAAGACAACTTAGGGTGAATAAAATTGGATGATCATCAATGGAATTTAACGGTCAGCACAAACTTGATGGGCACCAGGCCCTGTTTCATAGCTATATAACTTTATAATATTTCTTCACCCAAGCTCCCTAAATGCAAACCATCACTCGCTCTTGGTAAATACCACCAATCATGGAAGGTTGGTTAAGAAGGTTCAACTGTTGGGTATAAATGCAGGAATAGCAAGATGGATTCAACAGTGGCTGAATGGGAGAAGTCAGAGGGTAATGGTGGATGGCTGTTTATCGGGTTGGAGGCAGGTGACTAGTGGGGTGCCTCAGGGATCTGTGTTGGGTCCTTTGTTGTTTGTCATGTACATCAATGATCTGGATGAAGGTGTGGTAAATTGGATTAGTAAGTATGCAGATGATACCAAGATAGGGGGTGTTGTGGATAATGAAGAGGATTTCCAAAGTCTACAGAGTGATTTAGGCCATTTGGAAAAACGGGCTGAAAGATGGCAGATGGAGTTTAATGCTGATAAATGTGAGGTGCTACACCTTGGCAGGACAAATCAAAATAGGACGTACATGGTAAATGGTAGGGAATTGAAGAATGCAGTTGAACAGAGGGATCTGGGTATAACCATGCATAGTTCCTTGAAGGTGGAATCTCATATAGATAGGGTGGTAAAGAAAGCTTTTGGTATGCTAACCTTTATAAATCAGAGCATTGAGTATAGAAGCTGGGATGTAATGTTAAAATTGTACAAGGCATTGGTGAGACCAAATCTGGAGTATGGTGTACAATTTTGGTTCGCCCAATTATAGGAAGGATGTCAACAAAAATAGAGAGAGTACAGAGGAGATTTACTAGAATGTTGCCTGGGTTTCAACAACTAAGTTACAGAGATAGGTTGAATAAGCTAGGTCTTTATTCTCTGGAGCGCAGAAGGTTAAGGGGGGACCTGATAGAGGTCTTTAAAATGATGAGAGGGATAGACAGAGTTGATGTGGACAAGCTTTTCCCTTTGAGAATAGGGAAGATTCAAATAAGAGGACATGACTTCAGAATTAAGGGACAGAAGTTTAGGGGTAATATGAGGGGGAACTTCTTTACGCAGAGAGTGGTGGCGGTGTGGAATGAGCTCCCAGTGGAAGTGGTGGAGGCAGGTTCATTGGTATCATTTAAAAATAAATTGGATAGGCATATGGATGAGAAGGGAATGGAGGGTTATGGTATGAGTGCAGGCAGGTGGGACTAAGGGGAAAAAAAATTTGTTTGGCATGGACTTGTAGGGCCGAGATGGCCTGTTTCCGTGCTGTAATTGTTATATGGTTATATGGTTATATGGTTATATCATTTACCCTGTTAATTTGCTGGTTGGAATGTACACCATCATCATCTCAAGATAAAGATGGCACCCTCCACCTCCACATTTCCTTACTTATAGGTGATTTATTTTCTTCCTGTTGGTATTTCTGACCAAAGACCAGGATACTCTCATGATTGGTAGAGGCATCATTGGCAGGATAGGGGGCAAGGTCCATGTGTTATCAATTGCACATGAAATGTCAAGAGGTGCACACATATGTAACTGAAAAACAGTAATGTTTTCATTTTGGAGATCTAGACTAGCTATCTTGACTACACTCTTCCCAACCTGCTTCCTGTAAAATCACTATCCCCTACTCCTAATTCCTCTGACTATGTCACATCTGCGCCTAAGATGAGGTGTTCCATACCAGGTCATTGGGGATGCCTCATTCCTTAGGGAATGAGGACATCCCCTCTTCCTTTATAAATGAGACCCTCAGTAGGGCCTCCTCAATATCCCGCAGCTCTGCTCTTGCTGATATTTGCGGCGCGGCTCACCCGTTGCAGCGGCCCCTATAGCCTGTCTGTCCTTTTTTAATATTTTGTCTAGTTAAATGTAGTGTTGGTGTTTTTTTAATACTGGTTTTAAATGTGTATATGTGGGGGGCGGGGAGGGGGAAACTGTTTAAAATCTCTTCCCTGTCCGGGAGACCCGACCTTTTCCCTGTCGGGTTTCCGTTGTCGTTGGGGCCTAGCACCGTGGAGCGGCCTCCAACCTGAACGACCCGGGGGCTCGGGAGACTGCGGAGCTGCGGACTACTCACCATCGTGGGGCTGGCCGGC
The DNA here is from genome assembly GCF_028641065.1 of Leucoraja erinaceus. Taxonomy (NCBI): domain Eukaryota; kingdom Metazoa; phylum Chordata; class Chondrichthyes; order Rajiformes; family Rajidae; genus Leucoraja; species Leucoraja erinaceus. The sequence continues at coordinate 34,297,583 of NC_073382.1, read as the reverse complement.
CTCAGAGCGTGGGGAGCGGTGGTGACTCGCTGCTGCGACTCGACTACTGGAGCTCGGAGGCTCCAGCAACGCAGCCGCAGGTCCGGTGGACTGGGACATTGGGAGCTCGCGGGTCCGGGGGGAGAGACCGCTTCCCGGAGCTCCCGCAATGTGACTTCTCCAGCCCGTGTCACGGGGTTGGAACAACCTGGAGCGGGGACGTACATCGCCCGGCACGGCTTCATGGCCATGGGACATTCCAGCGCCCGCCGGGGTGCTCCAACATTGTGACTTTTAAACCGGGAGCGGGGCCGTAAATCACCCGGCATGGCCTAAAATGGCCTTGGGACTTAGCATCGCCCTCCTGGGGCTTGGACATCGGGAGAGAAATGGAGAACAGGGGAGAGAAAAGACTTTGCCTTCCATCACAGTGGGTTCACTGTGATGGATGTTTGTGCAAATTTAATTAAATGTCTGTAGGAAAATGTCTTTGTTTGTATGGCTGTGGAAACTGAATTTTGTTTGAGCCGCATTGAGGCTCAAATGACAATAAATGCTATTGTATTGTATTGTATTGTATTGCTCCCCCTTGAATTTTGTGTATTCTATGGGTTTTGTAGTCCCAAATAAAGTTAGTGACAATATAATCTTTTTTTTTAAAAGCTTTTAGGGAGATATATCGGTATTGATTGAAATAAATATAAAAGTTGCGGAAGGAAGATCATCTTTATGGCATTTATTCTACCAATAAGGGAGATAGGAAGTGTTTTCCAAAATTGAATGTAGGCATATAGTTTAGTAATTAATGGTGAAAAGTTAATTTTAAACAGAGAGGAATACTTTCTAGTCACGTAAATTCCAAGATATCTGAACTTTTCAGTAACAATTCTGAAAGGGAATTGTTGCAGTTGAGAAGGGTCTTATTCTTTTATTGGCATGATTACACTTTTATTCCAATTTATTCTGTATCCAGAGAAAGAACCAATTTGTTCTATAATGTTTAGAACATTTGGAATACTAACTTGGGGATTAGTAATGTATAAAAGTGCATTATCTGCATATAACGAGATTTTATTGGTGGTATATTAGGTATTGTATCCATAAATGCCTGAATGGGACCTGATACTCTCAGCAAGAGGTTCTATGGCTAACACAAATACCATTGGAACAAAAAAGGCACATCCTTGTTTGTTATCCCTAGATAAATAAAATTTAGGTGAACGCATTTGATTTGTCAGTATTCTGGCTGTCGGATTAGTGTATAAAAGCTTCACCCATAAAGTAAAGTTTTATCCCAATTGAAATGTTTCCAACACTGTTAAAAGGTAAGACCATTCCACTTGGTCGAAAGCTTTTTCTGCATCTAGAGAAATAATTGTTAGATCTTCATTTGGCATTCTCTGTGAATATATTATGTTAAACAAACATCTCAAATTATAAAACATACGTTGTTTTGGTATAAACCCAGTTTGATCTGGATGTATTAGTTTACCGATAACCAAGCTTAATCTACGAGCCAACTTCTTAGCTATTGCCCTATAGGACCCAGGCTCCTCGAGATTTTTATCTTTTTTTGGAATTAATATAATAGTTGATTCAGTAAGATTTTGTGGTAAAGTCTGCTCTTTAAATGCTTGAATATAAAGGGCTTGTAAGCATGGAGCAATTAAATCATTAATTTTTTAATAAAATTCATTACTAAACCCGTCCGGGCCAGGGGGTTTTCCACTTTTCAATGATTTAATAGTCTCTATGAAGTTTTTTGTTGTTTGCTCCTAATTCATCCTGTTCCTCCTCATTAAGGAATGGGAGATTGCAATTCTCAAGAAAACGTTTCATCTTTGCCGGCTCGGCTGTTGTTTTTGATGAATATAGTGTTTGGTAGAATTATAAGAATCTTTCATTAATATCTTTAGGCAATGTAAGCAGATCTCCTTTTTCTGATCTAATTGTGTGTATTGTATGGTCATTCTCTAATTTGCGTAGTTGATGTGCTAGTAGCTTGTGTGGTTTATCATTCAAATTCAATTTTTTTTGTTTAGTATAATGAAATACCCTAATATTTTTTACATGGAGAATCTCATTTAATTTAAATTTTAATGCAGCTCTTATTATGTTTTCAAATGGTTGGGTCAGCTGTGTTTTCTAGGTCTAACTGTTGTATCTGTTTTTCCAATTCCAATTGTTCAGTCTTAGTTTTCTTGTTTTGAAAAACTTGGCATGCGACAATACAGCCTCTAACATAGGCTTTACAAGTTTCCCACAGCAAAGATGGAGAAATACCCGGGGTGTCATTTGTCTCAAAAAATGTTTTCATCTGTAGCTTCATTTAGTAACAACAACTTGCCTCAGCTAGTATTTGTTAGTTGAATCTCCAAAACGATTGTTTTTTATACATTTCTTCCAATTTTACTGAAAAAGGGAGAGGACAGTGGTCCGAAATAATAATGTTGTGATATTTTGGGTTATAGGTAAAAGGGATAAGTTTGGCATCTACCATGAAATAGTCAATTTGTGTATACATTTTATGAACACCTGAATAAAAAGAGTATTCTCTTCCAGACAGATTGGCAATCTTCCATATGTCACTTATGTTTGTATTATTTATATGTGTTTAAAAGTTCACTCAATTTCAAAATACTTTTCCTTTGACGTGAAGATTTATCCAAGTATTGATCTAATACACAATTTAAATCTCCCCCAATTATCAAATTCTGTTGACCAGAGTCAGAAATTATATTAAATATTTTATTAAAAAATTGGGGATTATCGAAATTAGGAGCATAAATATTCACCATAGTCAATGGAGTTGAATACAATTCCACGGATATTATAATGTACCTGCCTTCCTTATCAGCTATAGTGCATTTGCGTTTGAATGGTATACCTTTACGAATTAGAATAGCTGTTCCTCATGCTTTGGAAGAAAACGTAGAATGATATAATTGACCAATCCAGCTACCCTTCAACCTGTTGTGAGCTCCATTTTTGAGATGCGTCTCCTGAAGAAATATTATATCAGTATTAATAGATTTTAAGTGGCTCATTAACGCCCCTAACATTCCAAACACAAAATGTAATTAATCCTATTTTCCTACATCATCTTGCATTTTACAGCTTATTACATTTTAAATCTTTTGATTTAAATGGTCCAACACATTATTTGAAATATTTCCTTTAATTGCTGGGTGGGTGAGCCCTATCCCCTTTTCCCCTGTCCCCCAGAGATATCTCCAAGAAAAATGTGGATTAGTAAAGATAGATACGATATTTAGTAAAGAAAATAGAAAGTGAAAAAGAGAAACAATGGAAATTACAGCATATAGAAATGCTGCTGGTGAATACCAGCCAATGGTGGTTGGATTAGTGAAAACTTCCATAGGATAGATAATATTAAATAACTTTGCACCTTAAGGAGTTAATAAAACCTAAACAGAACAAACCTTAAAAATGTTTAACAGCATTTAAATCCGTCAGGGAATCAGCATTCCAAAGAAATTAAGTATATTGGTGTGATCTAATTTAGTAGTTGAATATTGAGGTTTAACTAAAATACGGCACTTATTGCTTAACTTTCTAATAATACTGTTTTGACATATTAACTGACTAAATCAGTGAGTTTATAACAGCTTATTGATTAAAAAAACAGTTTCACACACTCATTTTTCCCTCTCTCTCTCCCCCTCTCTCTCTCCCTCTCTCTATCTCTCCCTCTCCCTCTCTCAACCTCTCCAAAATTTTCCAAAACATTCTCTAAACTTTCCAAAACTTTCTCAAAATTTTCCAAGACTTTCCAAAAGTTCTCAAAACTTTCCAACGCTTTCCCAACCTGTCTCACACAATTGTTCTCTCTCTCCCCCTCTCCTTCTCTCCCTTTTTCCATCCCTCCCTCTCTCCTTCTTCCCTTCCCTCTCTCCCAAAGCTTTCCAAAACTTTCTCAAACTTTCTCCCTCATTCATTCTCTGTCTCACTCCTTCTCCCTCCCTCCCTCTCTTTCTCTCTCTCTACCCCTCCCCCTCTCTCCCTCTCTCCCTCCCTCTCTGGTTCTCTATCTCTCAAGTTCTCTGTTTTGACATATTAACTGACTCTAGGTCAGATTTATAACAACATATTAATTATAAACACAGTATAAACTCAGTAGAGCAATTACTTATCCCTTGACGGATCCTGCAGTATCCTGGGCAAACTTGAATGCTTTATCAGGGTCGGCAAAAAAGGATTCAGTCCCTTTAGAAGTAACTCGCAACTTGGCAGGATATAATAGGCCAAATCAGAGGTCTGGTATGTCCCTCAGAATAGCTCTTGACTTGGAGAAGAGTGCTCTTTTCTTAACGACTTTGGCAGGAAAGTCTCTGAAGATTCGTATATGTTTTCACCTTGAAAAGTTAGGTTTCTGTTGTTGCCAACTTTCTGCAGAATGTCCTCTGGAACATGGCAGTTCAGGATCAAATGTCTTGGTGGGGCTGTGCTGTCTGACCGGGCTCTCAGAGCACTGTGAGCCCGCTCAAGTTTAGGTTTTTCATCCAAAGAGAGTATGTCTTGAAGTAGTTAAGCCATGAAATCTCGATGATTTCAACCACGTTTTTTGCCTTCTTTCACTCCAACAATCCTTAGGTTCTGACGCTTAGAGCGTCCTTTCAAATCTAGACATTTTTCTGTTACTTTAGCTAGTAACTCTGAGATACGTTTCACCTCAGCCATCAGCCTGTGTGTTGTCTTGACAATTGAAGCTGCAGTAGCTTAGTTTTTGTGAAGTAGCAAGAATAGGTATTTTCAATTTAATATGCTGTGCATCTCACATTGCTGTAAGAGATGATGCTATATTATAAAATGACCATTTAGCACCAACAACATAGCTTAGTTCACAAAATAATCATTGTGTAGAAATTCAATTAATTAGCACTGCCTTTTAAGTGCTACATAGAAATTCTTATTATTCCCTGGAGTGGAATGATACATTCATTAATGACACATTCTGGGTCAAAGTATGCTACTCTATAAATTCAACTGTACACTTGCAGTGGTGAATCAGACTTACTGAGTGAGCTAATTAGATGTAGGTTAAATTAGATAATTCTAAATTTGACACATTTTTAGGACCAATTAGATAATCCTAAATATGATACATTTTTATGACATGGCCAAGGCAATTAGATCATGTTGTTGCTGATACTAACGGCGCAGCAGGTAGAACTACTACCGCAGAACATCAATGACTTAGCTTCAGTCCATGTTTCTAGCACTTGCGTCGTGAAGTTTCCAAATTCTTATAGTATGGTAGAATCTGAAAAAGTTAATTGCATTGTGGGGAGAATGGGTTGCAGGGAAAATTAATGGTGAATGGACTGGTTGGTGAGCTGGCATTGACTTAAAGGTCAAAAATAGCCTTCTTCTATGTCATGAAGAAAAATAGAAATGTGTTCTACTGAAGTGCATTTATCAGTTGTATTATCAAATGGTAGTCACAAAATGCTGGAGTAATTCAGTGGGACAGGCAGCATCTCTGGAGAGAAGGAATGTGTGACGTTTCAGGTCGAGACCCCTCTTCAGATTGAAAGTTACGGGAAATGGAAACGAGAAATATAGAAGATGATGTAGAGAGATATAGAACAAATGAATGTAAAATATGCAAAAAAGTAATAATGATAAAGGAAACAGGCCATTGCTAGCTGTTTGCTAGGTGAGAACAAAAAGCTGCTGTGACTTGAATGGAGAGGGATGAAGAGAGAGGGAATGCAGGGGTTACTTGAAGTTAGAGAAATCAATATTCATATTCCTGGGTTGTAAGCTGCCCAAGGGAAATATGAGATGCTGTTCCTCCAATTTGCGTTTGGCCTCACTCTGATAATGGAGGAGGTCTAGGACAGAAAGGTCTGTGTGGGAATAGTAGTCTCCACACAGCTATATGATATTAAAAGAGGCTTCCATGGTCTGGGATCCTAGTTAGCAAATGGATATCTGGCATGTATGAGTACTTTAAGATATTTACATACTGCTCTCCGGTAGGTGGCGCGGCTCTGGCCAGCAGCGGCCTCTGCAGCCTGTCCGCGTTTTTATTATTTTTTGTCTGTGTTTTTATGTAGTTTTTGTTATTTTATGTTGGGGTGTGTGTGTGGGGGGGGGGGGGGGGTGGGTGGGAGGGGGGGGGGAAACTTTTGAATCTCTCCCTGCACTGGAGACCCAACCTTTTCTCTCGTCGGGTCTCAGATGTCGTTGAGGCCGCAACGAGGAGCGGCCTCCAACAGGAAGAAGCCGGGGACTCTGGTGCCGACTCACCGTTGCCGTCGCGGAGCTGGCCGAGACCGGAGCGGGTGGAGCGGTGGAGGAGCGTTGCCGATGCCGCTGCTGCTGCTGCTGAGTCGGAGGCTGCTACTGCGGGTCTGCGGACGGCGGGAACCAGGAGCCCGCGGCTCCCTGGAGGGAGACCGCTTTTCGGGGCTCCTGCAACGGCGACTTCCCCCGCCCGAGTTGCGGGGTCGAAGAGCTCCTGGAGCGGGGCCTAACACCATTGCCCCGCGCGGCTGGAACGGCCGCGGGACTTTGCGAGCGCACACCGGGGGTTCCAACACCAGGACCCGGTGTGCGACCTCGCACCACCCGGCGTGGCTTCAATGGCCGCGGGACAATCACCATCGCCAGCCGGGGGCTTTGACTTTGACTCTGACATCGGGGGGGGGGGAGAGTGCAGTGGAGAGATAAGTTTTTTTTTGGCCTTCCATCACAGTTATGTGATGGATGTTTATGTTAAATGTAATTATGTTGTGTCTGGGGTCTATTTGTGTGTAATGTATGGCTGCAGAAACGGCATTTCGTTTGGACCTCCAGGGGTCCAAATGACAATTAAATTGACTCTTGACTCTTGACTCTTGATTCCCCTTTGGGCTCATGCACTCCTAATCATCACCAATCACCTTGAACAGAATGCAATTTTTATCTCAACCCCCACTTTAGGCCTCAATCGTTTGTGGCTTCCATCCCATATTTCCATCTAGACACAGATGTACTTGCTTTCCTTTGTCACTCTGCAGAGGTTGAAAAAGACGTGTCCAGGCTTTCCATATAGCACATCCATGACTAAGTAACTGTTAAGGTGGCATACCACAGCAAATAGGCCAACTAATTAAGGAAGCCAATGAGTGACCACTCAGACATTTTTCTGATAATTCCCAAGGGTACCATGTCAATTTCAATGAGTCACCAATTCTCCATCGAATTTCTTACAATAAATGTAATACTATTCTGACAAAGACGCTCAAACTAGTTCTCTATTTGCATGTGATGTCTGAGCTACTGCGAGTTTATAGAATATTCTGTTTTTATTTCACATTCCCAGCATCTGCAGGTTTTTATTTTTTAAATTCAAGAATATAGAACATTGAGTAACATGCAATAAAAATGTGGAGTAACTCAGCGGGTCAGGCAACATCTCTGTTGTAAATGGATTGGTGACATTTTTGGTTGGGACCCTTCTTCAGACTGATTGTAAGGGTTGGCGGAACTGAAAGCATGTAAATTCCTGGACAAATCAGAGCCAGCAACAGGTGACCTCAAGTAAGATGACTCCTTGCTAGACCAACTATTGGCCAGCCCAGGTGTGATCCCAAAAGGAAGGGATACATCATTGTGTATAGTGGAACCAACTTTTAATAGAGGAAGGAGGGATGCAAGGGGGGTGGGGGAAGGTGATGAGGGGTGGAGGAGTGGTGAGGTTGGTGGGGTGGATGTAGAAGTTACCTGAAATTGGAGAATTTATTGTTCATACCGATGAAAGTAGGGAGTCTGAAGAAGGGTCCCAAAACATCACCTATCCTTTTTCTCCAGAGATGTTGCCTGATCCACTGTTACGCAACACTTTGTGTCTATCAATGTTCGTACCGCTGGGTTGTAAGCTACCCAAGCAAAATATGAAGCGATGTTCCTCCAATTTTCATGTGGCCGCAATGTGGGAGACCCAGGTCAGAAAAGTCAGTATGGGAATGGGAAGCCGTGTTAAAATGGTTAGCAAACAGGAAATCCAGTATGCCTTGTCAGACCGAGCATGTGTTCAGTGAAATGGTCGCCGAGTCTACACTTGGTCTCACCAATGTACAGGAGCCCATATCAAGAACACTGAATGCAGTAGATGAAGTTAAAAGAGGTGCATGTGAACCCATATCTCACCTAGAAGGACTTACAGGGTCCCTGGATTGAGTCGAGGGAGGAGATATAAGGGCAGGTGTTGCATCTCTTGTGGTTGCAGGGGAAGGTACTTTGGGAGGGGATAGTTTGGGTGGGAAGGGATGAGTGATTCAATTAGTTGCAGTAGGAGCAGATGGCGGAAAGGGTTGAAGATGGGAAGATGTGATTAGTGGGGAGATCACATTGGAGGTGATGTGAATGGTGGAAGATGATATAATGTGCAGTGGCTTTGTATTTTCAATAAATATTGAGCTGGATTGGCCAGCCTGACAATTCTTGGCCTCTCACCTTCCAGTTGTAGCTTAAATGCGTGCTCTTCAGCAAGCATCGATGATTTTGCTGCACACAACTGAATCTAATAGGTGGAATTTGCGGCCAATTCAGTGGCACTAGCTTGGGGAGGTCAATCATCATTAATGGATGTACACATTAGGTCATAAGTGATAGGAGTAGAAATAGACCATTCGGCCCATCAAGTCTACTCCACCATTCAATCATGGCTGATCTATCTCTCCTTCCTAACCCCATTCTCCTGCCTTCTCCCCATAACTTCTGACACCTGTACTAATAAAAGATCTATCTATCTCTGCCTTACAAATATCCACTGACTTGTCCTCCACAGTCTTCAGTGGCAAAGAATTCCACAAATTCACCATCCTCTGCCTAAATAAATTTCTCATCATCTCCTTCCTAAAAGATGATGAGGCTTTAATCCTGAGACTATGATCTCTAGTTCTAGACTATCCCACTAGAGGAAACATCCTCTCCACATCCACCCGATCGAAGCCTTTCACTATTCTGTATGTTTCAATGTGGTCCCCCCTCATTTTTCCAAATTCCAGCAGGTACAGCCCCAGTGCCAACAAATACTCATCATAGGTTAACCTACAAATTCCTGGGATCATTCTTGTAAACTTCCTCTGGAGCCTCTCCAGAGCCAGCACATTCTTCCTCAAATATGATGCCCTAAATTGCTCACAATATTCCAAATGCTGCCTTACCAGCGCCATACAGCGTCTCTGCATTGCATTCCGTTTTTTGTATACAAGCCCTCTTGAAATCAATGTTAGCATTGAGTTTGCTTTTTTTACTACAGATTCGACTTGCAGATTAACTTTTTGGGAATCCTGCACCAGCGCTCCCAAGTCCCTTTGCTCCTCCGATTCCGGTTTCTTCATTTTGCAGGTTGCATTTCTCAGCTGTGCCACTTACATGTGCAGATGTCCCACTTCTATCTCCCAGTCCAAGACATAAGAAACATCATTAGGATTTCTATGTCAATCATCTGAGAGGAAACAAGAATTTGAAAAAGTTACTATAACCAGCTGCTGATTTCATTTGATTATTTTCCCAAAGTACCTTAGGCTTTTGTGTGGCACTTTGGGCAAACACTTATAGGGAGACATATATGAAGCCTTCCCAAATATTCACTGTGGTCTTACAGAGCATGTCAAGTCAGCCTGAGACTCTGACCCAATAGGAGAGATAGGTTACTGTATATGGTTCTAATCCTTTCTCCATCCCATTAAACAAGCATTGAAGCCATTGCGGAAGCCAACAGCAATTTTGATGATCCTCTTCTAAACTCGCCATGTAGGTCGCCCAAGTGGGACAGTCCCTTTATTGATCACACACAATCTTGTTTGTTGTTGAGTGGTTTGCAATTCATAAATCAATGTACAGTTTGTTACTGATGCATCTGTCAACATGATGAGCGAACAAGTCTTCTACAAACCATCATTGTCATCCTACTCTAACATGGCAAGGAAATGCTGGATATTTTCTGATAACAGTACTGCACCTTTGACAGTTCTGTGAAAAAAATGATCACAAATAACTTTCAAATCCAAGGCGTTCTGTGCAACCTCAGATGCGAGTGGTACTTCTGATTTAAGAGACCATGTCAACTCATCACATTGCAGAGATCACATGCAGTGCCTACAATTAACCCCATTAGTTATGAAGAAAAGGCTCACAAAATAGCATATTGGTTATGTGAGCAGTGCCGAAAGTGATGAAACTGAGTGAAAGCAAAACTGCAAGGTAGCAGGACTTTGCTTTATCATTATGTTTGAAAGTCATTCAGTCAGAGAAATGGAAAGCTGTCACAGAAGCTACATCTTTTCAAGAAACACCCTTGCATTGTCGGATTTGAAGAGTTCACAGCAAGCTGCCATTTACACCCTCCTCAGAGCCTATGCTACAAACTGATTGCATTTTCATCTCACAATCATTAATAAATGTATTATATATATTGTTCGCAATGGCCATCAAGAATAGTTCCTTATGTCTACATGAAAAATAAATTATTCAGAAGACAAAAAGACATGGTTCCTGAGAATGGATCATTTGATTAAACATAAAGTGATCAGATGACGTGTGCCAAGCGACCATGACATCAAATTTTCAAGACATTATACTTATACAAGACATACCTATGTTTTTGAAAGGCCATAGGTTAATATTTGAACTGCCGTTTTGTATTTTAATGTCTATTGTTGTCAATATCTATAGGACATTCTATTGAAATAGGCAATTCTATATCTTTAGGTATGTGGGGTCCTGCAAACAAAATAAAGATGGATGTCTGATCATCTTTCAGCAGTGATGACTTCAGGAGGTTTGAGACATACCTGTGTTTAGAAACATAGAAACATAGAAATTAGGTGCAGGAGTAGGCCATTCGACCCTTCGAGCCTGCATCGCCATTTAATATGATCATGGCTGATCATCCAACTCAGTATCCCATACCTGCCTTTTCTCCATACCCTCTGATCCCCTTGGCCACAAGGGCCACATCTAACTCCCTCTTAAATATAGCCAATAAACTGGCCTCAACTACCCTCTGTGGCAGAGAGTTCCAGAGATTCACCACTCTCTGTGTGAAAAAAGTTCTCCTCATCTCGGTTTTAAAGGATTTCCCCCTTATCCTTAAGCTGTCACCCCTTGTCCTGGACTTCCCCAACATCGGGAACAATCTTCCTGCATCTAGCCTGTCCAACCCCTTAAGAATTTTGTACGTTTCTATAAGATTTGCGCAATGCAAAATCACAACCTCTGGTCATTGCCCATGAGACTCAACACAGACTCTCTATTTCAAACACCTCCATTGAGATTGTCAGATGAACAGAATGAAAGATTCAATGATTTGCACTACACTTCCTTGAAGAATTTTAGCGTTCACACTAATTCCTGGGAAACACCAGCCAACAACTGACCAAAGTGGAGAAAAAACATTCAGGATGATACATAGAACCTCAAGTCTGTGTGCTAGGAACAGAGAATCCCTGGGTAAGCTATGGAAAGACAGCATCACTTGAAAAATCCTCTACCATATTTGTGGAAGAGACTGTGCTTCCCACATTGCCTTAGTAGCAAACATCAGAACCCTCAAAACTTCAAGAAAGTTATTATTGAACCCAATCAGTGCCTGAGAAGATAGGAAAAGAATGACCCCCTCATACTTGAATAACTTTGTAACAAGATGATTAAAACGCTTTCAGATTCAAAATGGTTCTTTTACTTAATATTAAAATGATGATGATGTTGTTGTTATACTATGCTATTGTAATGCCACGTTAATAATCAGATTCAGATTTTCAGATTCAAACTTTATTGTCATTGTGCAGTGTACAGTACAGAGACAATGAAATGCAGTTAGCATCTCCCTAGAAGAGCAACATAGAATATGACCAATAAATATATTTACGTACATACAGTCGTAGTAGTGCAATTTGTCTGGGGGGGGGAGTGTCCGGGGGGGGGGGGGGGGGGGGGGGTGGGTGGGTGACTGGCAATCACCGAGGTACAGAGTTAAGTAATGTAACAGCTGCAGGGAAGAAGCTGTTCCTGGACCTGCTGGACCGGCAATGGAGAGACCTGTAGCGCCTCCCGGATGGTAGGATGGTAAACAGATTGTGGTTGGGGTGAGAGCAGTCCTTGACGATGTTGCGCGCCCTTCGCAGACATCGCTTGCTTTGGACAGACTCAATGGAGGGGAGTGAGGAACCGGTGATGCTTAGGGCAATTTTCACCACCCTCTGTCATGCTTTCCGGTCGGAGACAGAGAAGTTGCCATAGTATACTGTGATACAATTGGTAAGCATGCTCTTGATGGTGCAGCGGTAGATGTTCACCAGAATCTGGGGAGACAGATGGACCTTCTTTAGTCTCCTCAGGAAGAAGAGACGCTGGTGAGCCTTCTTGACCAGTGTTGAGGTATTGTGGGTCCAAGAGAGGTAATCGGAGATGTTGACCCCCAGGAACCTGAAGCAGGAAACGCTTTCCACCTCCGTCCCGTTAATATGGATGGAGGTGTGCGTGCTGCCCCCAGACCTTCTGAAGTCTACAATGAGCTCCTTGGTCTTCTTGGAGTTAAGGGCCAGATTGTTGTCAGTGCACCATGCTGCTAGGAGCTGGACCTCCTCCCTATAGGCCGACTCATCATTGTTGCTGATGAGGCCAATCACCGTTGTATCATCTGCATACTTGATGATGGTGTTAGTACCATGTACAGGTGTGCAGTCGTAGGTGAAGAGGGAGTAAAGGAGGGGGCTCAGCACTAAGCCCTGTGGAACGCCGGTGTTCAGGGTGAGGGTTGAAGAGGTGTACTTGTCTAACCTTATAGACTGGGGTCTGTTGGTTAGAAAGTCCAATATCCAGTTGGAAAGGGAGGTGTCGATGCCCAGGTCGCTGTTTGGTGATCAGTTTTGAGGGTATAATGGTGTTGAATGCTGAGCTATAATCAATGAACAGCATTCTTACGTAGGTGTCTCTGTTGGCGAGGTGGGAGAGGGCGGAGTGAAGTGCCATTGAGATGGCATCCTCCGTACTCCTGTTCTTGCGGTAGGCGAAGTGATAGGGATCCAGTGTGGGGGGTAGGCAGCCTTTGAGGTGTGCCAGGACCAGCCTCTCGAAGCACTCGGTGATGATGGGGGTAAGTGCAACTGGACAGAAGTCGTTGAGGCTCGCCGCTGTGGAGTGTTTTGGCACTGGCACGATGGAGGTGGTTTTAAGGCACGTGGGGACAACTGCTTGGGCAAGTGACAGGTTGAAGATGTCAGTCCAGACGTCTGTCAGCTGCGCAGCACAGGCCCTGAGGACGCGCCCGGGGATGCCGTCAGGGCCAGCAGCCTTACGTGCATTAATCCTGCTCAGTGCCACGTACATGTCGTAGGAGGTGAATGTGAGGGTGATGAGCAGGGAGCACAGCCTTGATGGCCATCACTAGATTGTCCCTGTCAAAGCGGCCATAAAAGTGATTAAGCTACTCAAGGAAGGAGGCGTCGCTGAATGTGGGGGTGGTGTTGGTGTGTCTATAGTCCGTGATGGCCTGGATGCCTTGCCACATGCGTCGGGGGTCAGAGTTGTTATTGAAGTGCTCCTCAATCCTTAGCTTAGAGCAGTGCTTGGCCTTCTTGATGCCCCTCTTCATGTTAGCCCTGGATGAACTGTAGGCTCGAGCATCGCCTGACCTGAAAGCAGTGTCCCGTGCTTTCAGCAGTAGCCTGACCTCGCTGTTCATCCATGGCTTCTGATTCAGGAATATGGTAATCCGTTTGAGGGAGGTGACACTGTTGATGGTGGAGTTGATAAAGTCCAAACCAGAGGATGTATAAGAGTCCAAAACACTGCTGAAGTGTGGAGTCCGCCTCCTCTGACCATACTTTAACTGTCCTCATTGTCGGTTTAACGCGTCTGATGAGTGGGGAGTACTTTGGGAGCAGGAACAATGAGAGGTGATCAGACTGTCCAAGATGGGGGAGGGGGATGGTTTTGTAAGCTTCAGCCAAGTTGTGTAAACTTTGTCCAGTATCTTGTCTACTCTAGTGGCGAAGGAGACATGTTGGTGGAATTTGGGGAGTACAGTCTTCAGGTTGGAGTGATTGAAGTCACCCGCTACAATGAAGGCTGCCTCGGGGTTGTGAGTCTGTTGTTTGCTAATGGCAGTATGCAGCTCTTTCATTGCAAGCTTAGCATTAGCATCAGGAGGAATATAGGCTGCAGCCACAACAGTGGACGTAAACTCTCTGGGCAGATAGAAAGGTCTGCATTAAACCAAGAGGAACTCTAGGTTAGCTGAGCAGTGACTCTCGATGATGGTTGTGTCCATGCACCATGCTTTATTTACATAAATGCACAGACCCCCACCTCTGGTCTTACCGGAGTCTGTTGTCCTGTTCGCTCGGAGTAAATGACGCCCCATTAGCTGGATGGCGCTGTCAGGAACGTCGGTGTTGAGCCAAGTTTCAGTGAAGATCGAGATGCTGCAGTCTTTGATCCAGTTGTGGGAGGTGATCCTTTGCCAGAGTTCATCCATTTTGTTTGCCAGTGAGCGCACGTTGGCGAGGAAAAGGCTAGGAATCGATAGCCTGTGTGGGGCTAGCTCTAACCTAGCCTTTAACCCGCCTCTGCATCCACGGCGGTGCTTGCGTTCGTGTCGCTGTCTGTGGGTGCTTCCGGTTGGCCGAGCTGACTTGGTGCGTTCTTGTGTTCTGCCGCTCTGCTGTTCTGGCTAGTTCAGGAGCGAGACGGAGTTTGTCCAAAAAGTTGTTGTAGTTGCAGGAGCCGAAGTCCAGAAGTTCCTGTCGGCTGTACGAAAGGAACGCAAGACTGCTCCGTGCGAGCAGAATTGAAATAGGTAAGTAAATTGTCGCTAGTTCGCAAATTCAAATGAAATCTCATCTTGAATAGACCAATGGAATATTGCACTGCTTGTGTTAGTATGAACGTGGGTGTCATTGCTGTAAACCATGAGGTTCAAAAAACATTTTGTCATCTTTATGGAAGCCCAAAGAATACAGTTAATGGCTGTCTGCCTTTATAAAAAAAAGCCAGCATTGCAGTGTATCTTTAAAAAAAAGAAATGCAACAAGAGTGCCTATTCAATGACGGTGACAGGTTTTACCCTTGAGCTCCATTTCATGTCAATGAGGGTGGATTACATATTATACAGATAGTGAAAACAAAATTGGTGGCTGATACTGGTAAAATATTAGACTTCCAAGTGACAACAGAATACAGGTTCGATCCTGACTACGGGTACTGTTTGTACGGAGTTTGGATGTTCTCCCCATGCCCCTCGTGGGTTTTCTCCGAGATTTTCGGTTTCCGCCCACACTCCAAAGATGTGCAGTTTTTTTAGGTTAATTGGCTTGGTGTAAATGTAAAAATTGTCCCTAGTGTGTGTAGCATAGTGTTAATATGTGGGGATTGCTGGTCGGTGCGGACTCGGTAGGCCAAAAGGCCTCTTTCCGCGCTGTATCGCTAAGCTAAACTAAACAAAAATAAAGTAGATCCTAGACTAATTTCCTTGTATGACCATTCCACTGGAATTGTTTCTGGTGTTCTTTAATCTTCGCTTGATTCTTACACGATTTACACATAAATAATGGCTGCTAATTAATCTAATTGTTTTGGCTGTTTGCATATATCTTTTCTTTAAGAATGGCTATACTTCTGAGCATATGCAGTAACTTGGGTTAGGCAATAAAGAAAGTTCCCATTCTTTGATGTTGTATCAGACATAGTGACTATCTGTATGCCTTGTGGCTCAACTAAATATTTGTTCCTGTATGTATTCTATTTCCTGCTGGCAATCACTCCCATTTTCATTCCAAATAGGCTGCAAGTGGCTATCGGATGCAGGCAACAGAAGTAAGGTCCTGACCTTGGTCTGCAGATACAATTGCTATTAATTATTTTAATATACACATTGAAACAAATTAAACACAACACATCATAACACCGCACATACCAGCATTGTAAGGCATCGCTGGTTTCCTCAATGATAAATGTTCTTGGCTGCATCACTCTGGAGGCAGCCTGTGAAGCTCGAGAGAAGGCTGAGAGTTCATCATTGCATCTGACATGCTGCACAATCTTGCACCATGGACAGCAGTGAGTGCCCAAGGAACCCTGGTGCTTGAGATCCAAGAGGCAGATATTGAAGATCAGAGACACAGCAGTAAAAAGAAAGAAAGCTGCCATAAAGATATCCCAACACAACATTCACAGCCTCATCTCCCAGATGAACAAGGGAAAGAGGCATTGCAGGAATAGGCAAGACAAGTATTCCCAATGAAAGCCAGATGAACCTGTCAGATAGAGGGAATCCAAATGATTTACACATATCCTTTCATTCTGCTTATCTATTCATCTGTGTTAGATATAACACACACATTAATGAGTTCCCACAGCAATTACATAAATAGCTTGCTGCAACTTATCTATATTTCCCGATTAATGTCACCTCAAGTAAAGGAGTCATGTATCCGCATGTATTTTCTTTCAAAGGACAAAGGACAAAGTTCTGTTGAGCTTTTCCATTTTGTAATGTCAATAATGATGTGTAGATCATCATGACATAACTTGTGAAGAGATGACATTTTTCTTAACATTGCACTGTTCTGTGAGTAATCTCATTCTTGGAAGAGGCCACCAGGCTCTTCAAATAGAGCGCCATGCAGATCTCAGTCTACATGACCCAGTATACTGCTCTTGGCATGTACCTTATTGATTCGGATGGACATATGGAATCTGTTTCCCCTCCCCTATATCCTTTGTCTCATTCATGGCAATCAAATTGTGTACTACTACTCTGTGACTGCTGTGGAAATGATGCCTTCAGGACAGCCATTCTTCTCTGAATGCTGTGCAGTAAAACATGGGGATTTGTGTGAAAATTACATGAAATGTTATTAAAATTCACAAGTTCTATGTTAGTGCTTGGATCAGGGTGCAAACAATCTTCATCCTGCTTCATATGTAATTTTGATTACTTTTTTCAATATTTTGCAAGAGAACAACTTGGTTGTTTGAACTAAATTCCAAGACAACATTTCGAATTTCTAACATGGTCATATTAAAGAAAAATAATCTAGTGCTAATAAGGAGAAAAATATTCCTCACTAACTCTAATATTTAATCAAATCTAAGCGGGTGCAACAGTGGCATAACGGTAGAGTTGTTGCCTCACAGCGCCAGTGGCCCAGGTTCGATCCTAACTAGGCGATGTCTATAAAGAGATGGTATGTTCTCCCTGTGACCGTGTGGACTTTCATTGGGTGCTCCAGTTTCATCCCACATTCCAAATATAGCAGGTTTGTAGGTTAATTGGTTTCTCCAAATTGCCCCAGTGTGCAGGAAGCGTAACTGGGATAATATAGAACTAATGTAGGGGTGATTGTTGGTCAGCGCAGATTCAGTGGGCTGAAGGGCCTGTTTGCATGCTGTACCACTAAACTACACTAAAGCTAAACAAATTACATTGACGCAAGTGAAAGCAGTATATTGGGATCCTCACTGTGCTGGAACATGAATCAGTAGTGTAGTGATTTTTAAGATGGTTCCTTATACATGTCATAGCATTGCCAGGAAAATCAGGAAATATTCCCAAAAGGTGGAATAAATATTGTTTGTATTTGTTCTCTATGGCTTCTGTAACTAAAGTAAGACGTGGAGGGAATGGAGTGAAAAACCATTGGTTTTATTGATGAATCAAATTTGTCAAACAGTGAAATTATTTCAGAATTCAAAGGTTGATAAATAAATGCAAATAAAGTAGTCGGAAATTAAAGAGTTTAATCATTTTTATTTAAATCCAATGTACTTAAAACTGCTGTAATTAATCAATAGTCAGCAATGAACACTTCTGTTTAGGCTGGTATTCCTGTGACAGAGCTGACAAAGGGATTGATCTATCTGAAACACAGGTTATATAAACCTGTCCCAATAAAGAATGAGATAGTGCACTGACTGCATGCATTAACAGTATGCATATAATTCAGCTGTTCATATTGTCGATACAAACTGGTCTCTCCAGTTTGCCTAATCAGGGACAAACACCAGGAATCTATTTTAACCCACATTATTCAATTATGCCTACTCTCCTTATCCTTCACACTTGAAAAATTATACTCGGTGATAATTCCAAACAAGATTACTAAAAAAATATTTGAAGATAAAAATAATTATGCAAAAATCTTTCAACCTTGTCTTTGCACGGAACATAAATTCATTCAAAAGGCAGCCGCAATTTCTATCAATATGATTATTTCTGTTATATTTCTTCAGGGCACTTAAAATTATTATTCATTCCACGTTTCTTGAAGAGCATTGAGGTGGATAACTTTCCAATGCCAGATGGGATCTATCCCATGTTATTAAGAGAGACAATAGAAGAGATTGCAAGGGCCTTGACAAAGGTCTTTGTAACCTCTCCAGCTACGGGTGAGGTCACGGAGGGCTGAAGGACAGTTAATGTTGTACCTTTGTTTAAGAAGGGAAATAGGATAATCCAGGAAATTATACATGGAAATTATACCTGGTTTCAGAACTGTCTTATCCATAAAAGATCAAGTGTAGTAGTGGAAGGCTGTTATTCCGGCTGGAGGACTGTGAAGTAAGGTGTTCTGCAGGGATTGGCCTCTGTTGTTTGTGATGTATGTAAATGATTTGAATACAATGTAAATAAATTGGTTCGTAAGTATGCACGCACACAATAACCGGTAGAGTACGGAGTGTGAAAGGTCTGTCAAAGGATGTAACAGAAGTGGCAGTTTCAGTTTATTCCAGGCAAGTGTGTGCAGTTGCAATTTAGGAAGTCAAAGGTAAGGTTAAAGTATACAGACCCGTATCGTCATTATTATACACAGGGAATTTGAGATCAAAATCCATTGCTCCCTGAAAGCAGCAACACAACTATATAGATTGATTAAAAAAAGGCATATGGTAAGCTTTCAGGAGGGCGCAGCCAGAGCATACACCGCTCAGCATTAGTGGCACTGCAGTGGAGAGAGTGGAGAGCATAAAGTTCCTCGGTGTGCAGATAACGGACAACCTCACCTGGTCCAGGAACACCACTGGGACCGTCAAACGGGCCCATCAGCGACTGCACTTCCTGAGGAAACTAAAACAGGCCTCACTCCCCACCAACATCCTCAGGACTTTCTACAGATATAGATATGCCATTTATTGTCACTATACATGTACAGTGAAACTGAAAGCTGCTCGTACTCAGTGCATACATACAATTTTACACAAAAAACAAGAAACAGAAAAACAAAACAGAAGGGAGATGGGGGGGGGGAATAGGTGCACAAATTCTACGGCGCTACATACATATATACAGATGGAAGTCCTGTTGGGCGGTGTAGTCAGTGCATGTGTGGATTTGAATTTATGGTAGATATAATTCTCGGGAAGCAGCTATTCCTGAGTCTGTTTGTCCTGGATTTGATGCACCTATAGCGCCTTCCAGAGGGCAGCAGGTCGAACAGTCCAAACGCAGGATGGGAGCTGTCTTTGGTGATCTTCTTTGCCCTGCTAAGGCAGCGGGAGGTGTAGATGTCCATCAGGGAGGGGAGAGGGCAACCAATGATCCTCTGCGCTGTCCTGGTTACCCTCTGAAGCCTCTCCCTATCTGCCATGGTGCAGCTGCCATACCATGCTGTAATGCAGTATGTCAGCAGGCTCTCGATGGACGAGCGGTAGAAGGTCAGCAGCAGGTTAGAGTCCAGGTTGTGCTTCCTGAGGACCCTCAGGAAGTGCAGCCGCTGCTGAGCCTTCTTGATGACCGCTGTCGTGTTGTCCGTCCAGGAGATGTCAGCCGCGATATGGACGCCGAGAAACCGGAAGGTGTTGACCCTCTCCACACACTCGCCGTTAATGTGTAGGGGGACTAAGTCGGTGCTGTGCCTCCTGAAGTCGACAATGAGCTCTTTTGTTTTCCTGGTGTTCAGAGCCAGATTGTTTTCTGAGCACCAGGTTGTCAACTTCAGGACTTCCTCTCTGTAGGCTGCCTCGTCTCCCTTTGAAATAAGTCCGACCACAGTAGTGTCGTCAGCAAATTTGACGATGCGGTTGTTGTTGTGGGCCGGACTACAGTCGTAGGTGTAGAGACAGTATAAGAGGGGGCTTAGCACACAGCCCTGTGGGGAACCGGTACTCAACCTGCGAGTGGAGGAGAGGTGGGGGCCAAGTCTCACAGTCTGGGGCCGGTTTGTGAGGAAATCCTTAATCCAGGCACAGGGGCACGGTGGAGTCTGTACTCACGTACTGCATAAATACGTGGTACTGCACCTGCAACTGCTCGGACAGGAAGGCTCTGCAGAGGGTAGTGAGGGGAGCAGAGAGGATCATTGGCGTCTCCCTACCCTCGGTACAAGAACTGTTCCAGAGCCGCTGTCTGAAGAAAGCACAGAGAATTGCCAAGGACAAACTGCACCCCCTCCACACACACCTGGATCTCTTGCCATCAGGCAAGAGATATCGAAGCATCAAAGCCCGGACTACGAGGCTGCTAAACAGCTTCCTACCACAGGCGGTGAGGCTGCTAAACAGTCACTCTGCACTCACAGTCACTTGACTTGACTCTGCGGCTGGCACGGACACTTTAATAACTGGCACTGGCCACTCAAATCAGCGGCCCCGGACATTTTTTTTATGATTGGTTTTATGATTGGTTTACTGTATTTTAACATTGTGTTTTTTTTACCTGCTTTTAACTATTTATTCTGTTCCATCAGGGACTGGATTGTTTTTTTTAGTGTTATTATGTGAGAAGTGTTTTTAAATTTCATGTGCGATGCTCCGCTATTCACTGGGAAACGTCTTTTCATTTTGCACTGTACTTGTTGCTTGCAAGATGACAATAAAGGTTGATTGATTGATTGATTTCCATCATTGGTTGGTACATTGAATATCAGAGTCAGGAAGTCGTGTTACTAAAACCAGAGGTAGTCTAAGGAAGGGTCACTACCTGAAACGTCACCCAATTTATACTATTCAGAGTTGTTGGCTGCTCCATGGAGTTCCCCTGCGTAATTAAAGCATGGAATAATTTTCACCCTACCATAGTTACCCAACTAAACGCAATTAAATTTAAGGTAGCACTTTTTTCCCCCAAGAACCATTTTTTGCTTAAGTCCAAGTCAAAAATGTTTTATTGTCATGTATCCCAGATAGGACAATGAAATTCTTGCTTGCTGCAGCACAATAGAATATGTACACATAATACAGAACAGGAAATAAAAGTTCAGTGAGTTTATAGGCAATATATATACACTAGAAATAAACAGATAACATGCAATAGGCTGTTATTGTTCAGCCCTTCACCACCTCCAGTTTAAATTCAATTTAGAATATTTTTGGAGGACCAAGAAACCAGAAGCACGATTTACTCTAGGGAGTTACTCCAGCTCCAGGGTCAGGGAGTGATTCTGCGTTGGTTTTCAGTAGTCGCGGCAAGGCGGCAACCAGACAGCAATGGCGGCCAGATCTCCAACAATTCAAAGCGAGGGTGAAAGTACCCAGCACCGACCAGTTGCCGTGGCAGTGCGCATGCGCATGGCAGCCGATGATGTGCTGCCCGTGGTTGTGCGCATGTGCAGCGGGAGGATGTGATGCTGTAGCAGTGTGCATGTGCAAGGCGGAGGAGTGAGCGGAGAGCAGAGCCCCGCGACCCGGACACGGATACTGATGGCGGGCAGAGACGGAGAGTGACAGAGAGAGATAGAGAGGGAGGCCCGCCCAGAGTTGAACGGCAGGTGTCCTGCCTTGGCCGGAGGCCCCCTAGATTTCGAGGTACTAGGCTTCAGCCTATGAAGCCTAGTGGTAAATCTGGCTCTGTGAGGCCCCCTTAGATCTCGAGGCCCTAGGCTTAAGCCTATGAAGTCGATATGTAAATCTGGCCCTGTTCAAGACCCTTCTTCAGACTGATTTCAGGGGAGTGGATGGGACAGAGATAAAATGTAGTCGGAGACTGTAAGACTGATGGGTGAACTGGGAAGGGGGAGGGGATGGAGAGAGAGGGAAAGCAGGAGCTATTTGAAATTAGAGAAGTCAATGTTTGGGTGTAACCTTCCCAAGCGAAATATGAGGAGCTGTTCCTCCAATTTGTGCTGGGCCTCACTTTGACAATGAAGGTGGCCCAGGACAGAAATGTCAGATTAGGAATGTGAGGGGAAGTTAAAGTACTGACCAACTGGGAGATCAGGTAGTTTAAGGCCGAGTGAGCGGTGGTGTTCAGCGAAATGATCGCCGAGTCTGCACTTGGTCTCATCAATGTACAGAAGTTCACACCTGAAACAGACAATGCAGTAAATGAGGTTGGAGGAGGTGCAATGAAACTTCTGCCTGTTGGCATCCTTCAATGGAGTCAAGGGGGGAGGTAAAGTGACGGGTATTGTATCTCCTGTGGTTGCAGGGGAAAGTACCAGGGGAAGGGGTTGTTTGGGTGGGAAGGGACAA
Organism: Leucoraja erinaceus; assembly: GCF_028641065.1. Lineage (NCBI taxonomy): Eukaryota > Metazoa > Chordata > Chondrichthyes > Rajiformes > Rajidae > Leucoraja > Leucoraja erinaceus. Next base: position 34,275,176 of record NC_073382.1, on the reverse strand, counting down.
GTTGACCAGGGAGTTGCTGAGGGAACAGTCTCTGCAGAAAGCAGAAAAGGGTGGATATGGGAAGATGTGGCCAGTAGTCGGTTCCCGTTGGAGGTGGCAAAAGTGTTGGAGGATCATATGCTGTTTTCGACGGCTGATGGGGTGAGGACAAGGGAGGCTCTGTCCTTGTTCTGAATGGGAGGAGGAGGAGCAAGAGCACAGCTGTGGGATATCGAGGAGACCCTAGTGAGAGCCTCATCTTTAATGGAAGAGGGGAATTCCCTTTTCCTAAAGAATGAGGACATCTCCGATGATCTGGTATGGAAAACCTTATCCTGGGCGCAGATACGGCATAGACAGAGGAATTGGGAGTAGGGGATAGAGTCTTTACATCTGAATGGTGTCAGATTAGGAAAAGGGGAGGAGCAACGAGACCTGGGTGTGCTTGTACATCAGTCACTTTAGTCATTGATCAGAGTATCCAACAATTTGCTGTATGGACTTTACAAAGGAAAAGCAGAAAACTCCATCCAAGGTCCAAAGAGAATGATTCTGCTGGAACCTAGGTCTGACACATAGCAAGGAGTGTTAAGTAGTTTTGTCATCCTTCTGATCATCAACATCTTATAGTCTTAAGCATGGATTCAATTCCTACAAGTGAAACCATAGATTGCTACAAGATGAAAGGGTCATGGGCTTTTAGGACTTAATTTTGTGCATGGTCAATGAGAGATTGTAAACTGGTGGACGGAAACATATTTCCTTAAAATATTTAATGTAGGGATGTTAGTACTATACAAAGCGCTTTAAGTTCCTTGGCAATAAAACTCTGCACTTTGGGAAACTCTATGACATTAACAAATACTGTACATTCATGCTAGGTTTTGATTAGAACGGGAATGAAGGAGCCACTCAAGGCAAAAGTGAACTATTCATGTGAGTTATTCATCTGCATGACTGCCCATTATGCAATTGATTGCATATTACTCTAGTGTCAGACCCGTGACTGGTGATACCGTGGAAAAGAAAAGTTGTGCTTTTCTGAAAATGTCATTTATTGCAAGTTGCTTAATTCTAACAGTTAATTAATCATATTATTAAAGTGAATTAAATCGTCAGGCTGCTTTTCTAATGAAGGGTTATGATTTGTAAACTTCTTTAAATGAGTGCTATGTGTTCAATTCTCCACTTAATATAAAGCTGCAGATACAGTACCTGCTAACTTGGGCAAAGTTAACAGAAAGTTTCTATTTTGATGTTTATGACAGTGGATCATAAAATTATTTTCAATCAGAAAAGAAAATGTCATTATTTCTCCACAGATCCTTTATTTTCATGATCTTTAGTTCAATAAACAGTCCAGTGATATTCTTATGGATATACTTCAAAATAAGTTCACAAGCTTTGCAGAGGCTGAACAATTTAAAATAAAAATCACTACTGGTTACTCTATTTCTGCTAAATAGGAAGCATACTATGCTGCATTTATTTATTTTGGTGCAATCTCAAATCAGTGGAGGTTTTTTTCATCATCAAACTGCAGAGGTATTATTGCTCTGTACAACACTTCATGAAATACCAAACAATGCAGGTCCTGACAATTACTGCTGGAATCATGACATTCCTGGTAGCAACTTGTGTCGCTAACATATGTCAGGGGTTAAGTTATTGTGCAGGCGTACAATCAGTTTGAAGAAGGGTCCCGACCTGAGACGTCACCTATCCATGTCCTCCAGGGATGCTGCCTGACCTGCTGAGGTACTCCAGCACTTTAGGTGGACAAGATGGCGGCGCGATCGGAGCTCGCAGCGACCTCTCCCAGTGGAAGTTCAGTGTTTTCATGGATTTTTGGAGCGAATGGTGTGTACGAAGAGTGTGTGTCGGAGGAGTGCGTGTACGTGCGTAAGTACGAGCGGCAGGTTCTTTTAAAAATCGGCAGCAAGGCTTCTTGCTGCGACCTTACCTTACGGAGCGTCCTGGTGGAGCTGAGACTTCTGCGTCGCGTAGGCCCACGGAGGTGCGCAGGCCCACGGAGGTGCGCAGGCCCATGGAGAGCCGCTGCACCCGCACCCGCACCTGGAACAACGCTGGTGGGGAAACATCGCAAGCGGTGTAGTAGAGGGCAGAAGCGGGGGAAACGCGCAGGAGCCTACGCTACGCTAAACGTGAACCCACACAAACCGGCAGTGCCTACAGTCATGCTGGCAAATGTCCGCTCCCTCGACAACAAGATGGACTACCTCAGAGCGTGGAGAGCCTCCCAACGAAGCGTGAAGAACTGCTGTGTTTACATCCTAACGGAGACCTGGCTGAATCAGAACATCACAGACGCTGCGATCCAGTTGGAGGGACTTATGCTATACAGAGCTGATAGAGTAGCTTCGCTAGCTGGTAAGGCAAGGGGAGGGGGGCTGGCTGTGTATGTGAACAGATCATGGTGCCGGGATGCTGTGGTGATTTCCACCTACTGCTCACCCCACGTGGAGCTAATGACTGTGAAATGCCGACCCTTCTACTTACCCAGAGAACTAACAGCTGTCTTCATAACCGCTGTCTATGTACCACCGAGCGCGGACGTGAAGGAGGCTATGACAGTGCTCTACAACAACATCAGTGAGCAGCAGAGGGAACATCCAGATGCTTTCTTCATGGCAGCTGGGGATTTCAACCAGGCAAGTCTTAAATCTGTTCTGCCTAAATTCTACCAGCATGTGAACATTGCAACCAGGGGGAAGAACAAACTAGACCTGGTGTACACCAACATTAAAGATGCATATAAAGCAGCCCCCCTCCCCCATATCGGCAACTCTGACCACTTAGCGGTCATGCTCACACCTGCATATAGACCCAGGGTGAAACAGGACAGGCCAACGGTCAAAGAAGTCAGAACATGGCCACAGGGAGCTACGGCAGCACTACAAGACTGTTTTGAAACCACACAGTGGGCCATTTTCAGAGAGGCAGCAACAGATGACAGTGGCATCAACCTCGAAGAATATACAGAATCCGTCATCGCATACATCAATAAATGTATTGAGGATGTAACGGTGGTAAAAACCATCAGGAGGCGTGCCAATCAGAAACCTTGGCTAACTGGGGAAGTGTGTTCCCTACTGAGAATCCGGAATGCGGCATTCAAATCTGGGGACAACGAAGCATACAAACTGGCAAGGGGTAACCTATCCCGGGGGATCAGGGAAGCGAAGAGGCTGTACGGACAAAAACTCAATAGCCACTTCGCAAATGACAAAGACACACGTCGCTTGTGGCAGGGATTTCAGACCATCACTGACTACAAGCTCCCCCCCGCTGCGGATATGCCAAAACAACCCCTCCCTACCAGATGAACTGAACGAGTTCTACGCACGGTTTGAGGTTAAAAACAGCACCCAGACACGTGCACTACTGCCATCTCCCAGTGACCAGTCGCTCAGGCTGTCCGCAGCCAGAGTTAAAAAGGCCTTTGCCAGCGTCATTCCACGCAAAGCTGCAGGGCCGGACAACATTCCTGGATGCGTTCTAAGAGACTGTGCCGAGCAACTGAAAGATGTCTTCACAGACATTTTTAACATCTCACTCAGCCAGGCAGTAGTGCCGAACTGTCTTAAGAGTGCCACCATCGTCCCTGTCCCAAAGAAACCAAACCCAGCCTGCCATAATGACTTTCGACCAGTGGCCCTAACACCCATTGTAATGAAGTGTTTTGAGCGACTAGTTATGCAGCACATCAAAAATAGTCTACCTGCCGACCTAGACCCACTGCAGTTCGCCTACAGAGCCAACCGATCCACAGAGGACGCAGTCTCAACAACACTGAACCTCGTATTGTCACATCTCGATCGGAGAAATACCTATGCCAGGATCCTCTTCATAGACTTCAGCTCTGCTTTCAATACAATCATTCCGCAGCAGCTGGTGGAGAAGTTGGAGCTGTTGGGGGTTGATGCTGGCACATGTAGCTGGGTCCTGAACTTTCTGTCGCAACGGCAGCAGACAGTCAGGGTGGGCAGTAGGACATCAAAAACCATAGCCGTGAGCACTGGCTCACCCCAAGGCTGTGTCCTAAGCCCCCTTCTGTTTAGTCTGCTGACACACGACTGTACTGCTAGACTCAATAACAACTTCATCAACAAGTTCGCTGATGACACAACAGTAGTGGGTCTCATCAGTGACAATGATGAATCGGCGTACAGGATGGAGGTGGAGCTGCTCACAGGTTGGTGCAAATCCCACAACCTCATTCTTAACGTGGGAAAAACTACATCAACTGCGAAAATTAAAAGTTTCAGGTATGGGTGAAAGACGATATAGAACATAAAATAATCATCTCCTTGTGGCGATTGAATAAATCCCTCCTCACTTATTTCATTTCTTCACCATTTTCCTTTTCTGCCTTTTACTCACACATACTAGTCTATCCTTCACTCTTTACTACCTCTTTTTACTTTTTCTCTTCTTACTTTTTTCTTTATAAAAAAAAAAGGAAGTTGTACAGAGAATGTAATATGTAAATACAATGTTGGGAACCTGTAAAAAGGTACCACTGTATTGTACTTACTTCTTATAAATATATATATTTTTTTTTATTTTTAAAAAATGCAAAAGAGCGGTTTGCTTTGAAAATGCAAAGGCAAGTGGTTTGCTTTGAAAATGCAAAGGCAAGTGCAGTTTGCTTTGAAAATGCAAAGGCAAGTGATTAAATGTCAAACCTTGACTACTTCCTGCTTGCGCTGTATATTGATTTTCGAAAAATCGCTACCACTTATGGCTGTGATTTTTGGCCATCTTACTCATAAATGTTAATAAACGTTTTATTAGATCATGACTGTGTTTAATGCAAAATTGCCTCTCATTCCATGACTTCCGCTTAGTAGCGAGGTGGTGCCGATTGCTTCATATCCGGTGTGTTCAGAGGTGGTGCTGAGTGCGGAAGGCCCACAAAAGAGACTCCGCCCTGAATTGTTTGAGTAATTCAAGAGAGCTTACTGCCATACATATGGTGAGTGTGTGTGTGTTTGTTGAAAGGTATTTAAAGCACATTTTTGTAGCAGCAGCAGCTCTAGAGGAGCGTTTCAGAATAAAAATGGTGTTAAACATTTGAATAATTTGGTTTAGACACACCTGTGTTCTTATTTGCAAACTATTTACATATATATGATTATTAACTGGATTCAGTATGCTTACCACGTTCTGAAGTAACTTGACATTTTAGTATTGGTGCTGTGTGTGAGTGTGTGTCTGTGTGTGAGTGTCTGTGTTTGTGAGTGTGTCTATGTGTATGTGTATGTGTGTGTGCGTGTATGCGTGTGTGTGTCTTTCTGTTTGTGTGTATATGTGTGTGTATATATTTGTGTGTGTACATGTGTGTGTATATGTATGTGTGTGTATGTGTGTGTGTGTGTCTTTGTGCTTGTGTATGTGTGTGTGTCTTTGTGTGTGTGTGTTGTGTGTTGTGTGTCTTTGTGTTTGTGTGTGTGTGTTGTGTGTCTTTGTGTAGGTGTGTGTATGTGCATGTGTGTGTGTCTTTATGCTTGTGTATGTGTGTGTCTTTGTGTTTGTGTGTATGTGTGAGTGTCATTGTGTGTATGTGTGTTTGTGTTTGTGTGTATCTTTGTGCTTGTGTGTATGTGTGTGTATCTTTGTGTATGTTTACGTGTGTGTGTCTTTGTACTTGTGTATGTGTGTGTGTCTTTGTGTTTGTGTGTGTGTGATTGTGTGTGTGTGTTGTGTATCTTTGTGTGTGTGTGTGTGTGTGTGTGTGTGTGTGTGTGTGTGTGTGTGTGTGTGTGTGTGTGTGTGTGTGTGTGTGTGTGTGTGTGTGTGTGTGTGTGTGTGTGTGTGTGTGTGTGTGTGTGTGTGTGTCTCTCTCTCTGTTGGAATGCTGTGGGGTTGGACTTGCTGCTCGCACCCTGCTTGCTGTTAGGATGGACTTGCTGCCTGCACTATGATTGCTGTGAGGTTGGACTTGCTGCCTGCACTCTGCTTGGAGTGCTGTGAGGTTTGACGAAATGTTTTAAGACTCATTCACATTTTAAACTTTAATGAATCCTTTTTCCGCTTGCCATGCTGCGTGTTCTTCATCCCAATGGGCACCTAATAGGCAGGAATGGCTGTTCTGTCAGAGAGCCACTAAGAGTGCATGGGGGGAGGTTGAGGGACTGATTACATGGAGGGGAAGGGGAATGGCAAGGAGCAGAGTTAGGGGGTGAAGGGAGGAGGGGTAACTGAGTGAACTGCCACCATACCAGCGGTAAGTGACTGAAGTGCCAGCCCACCAGCCATGACTTAGTGAACTACTGGCCCACCAGCCGTGACTCACTGAACTACAAGTCCAAGAATCCATTCAGTCTGCAATGTCCATACTAGCCCTCTGGAAACCAGTCCCTTCAGCCAACAACACCCATACTAGCGCTCCAGAGATCTACGTAAGGATAGACTTTCCTCCTTCATTGCTGTGATCTATAAAAAAAGATGAAAATGTCTAAAATTGATTGTACACCCTTTCCCCCTTAGCGCTACTGTCTGTCACCTGTTTTCAGCCGAATTTCTGGCAGTTTCTGTGCTGCCAACCCACCAGGCCTGAGTTTCTGAGCTGCCACTCAGCCCACAATTTCCATACCAGCCCTCTGGAAACCAATCCTTTCAGCCCACAAAACCCATGTTAGCGCTCCAGAAAGCCACCTACTGGCCAGCAATATTGGAATTGGTGGAGAGGTGGAATATTGCGTTGGCGGACCAGCCCTTCCATGTGAAGCTGGAACTCAACGGGTCCCATTTAGTCTAGTCCTTTATTATATTTGCCTCAGATCTCCACATTTCACACTATTAAAGCATATATTAAATCCCATGCAGAATCCTTAGGACCTTACCTGTCACTAAGGATAACATTTTAAAAATTGATGTGGATAATCATTGTCCAGCCAACGAGAGACAAAGGCATTATGAATGGTAGTTTGGATAGACTTGGTTTATACTCTCTAGAACTTAGAAGACTGAGAGGGGATCTTATAGAAACTTACAAAATTCTTAAGGGGTTGGACAGGCTAGATGCAGGAAGATTGTTCCCGATGTTGGGGAAGTCCAGGACAAGGGGTCACAGCTTAAGGATAAGGGGGAAATCCTTTAAAACCGAGATGAGAAGAACTTTTTTCACACAGAGAGTGGTGAATCTCTGGAACTCTCTACCACAGAGGGTAGTTGAGGCCAGTTCATTGGCTATATTTAAGAGGGAGTTAGATGTGGCCCTTGTGGCTAAGGGGATCAGGGGGTATGGAGAGAAGGCAGGTATGGGATACTGAGTTGGATGATCAGCCATGATCATATTGAATGGCGGTGCAGGCTCGAAGGGCCAAATGCCCTACTCCTGCACCTAATTTCTATGTTTCTATGTTTCTATGTTTCTAAATATTCTAACAATTCTGTGATAATACTTCTTGCTCTTGTAACACAATGCAGTATTACAGAGATAACTTCCCATGTCAAAGTTTGTTTCACTTTGCATGATTTATTAAATGACTGCTATCAGTGCCTCAAGTGAGATGGAGCACTGAAACCAGCCTGCTTCCTATTTGATCTCCTCATCAGGTTTATGTCATGCTATTGATATACGGTTGAGTTGGCATTTACTAAATGGATGGGAGCTTCAAAATGTCTTGTTGTTAACATTCCATGTATTATTGGCTTTGCAGGTGAATACGTTTTTCACATAAGCACAATGTCAGCATGATTTGTTCTCCAAACAGCAACGCTGATTTCCAGAAATATTCAATCAATTTGAAGACTCTCATCTACAAGTCCCTCAGTTAACCTAATCTTCTAGTCTGGATTCTACTTCTTCAAAGTGCCAATTTCCACAGCTAACCAGCTGCATGGCCCATTGTGAACTAGCTGTAAATCACACAATCAATGAGGGCACTTTTCTAGATAAAGATAATTGCCTATTACATTGGCGGTATTGATTACACTCCAACCAGCACAGTTTTCAGTTAGGATATTGGAATTCATTTATTCCTTTTGCACATTGATGGGTCAGGTGCTAATAATGATGAATAATTTGCTGTTCTGATTATTTACTCTGAGCCATCAATGCTGAATGAATGCTCAAACAAGGGAATATTCAGCAGGTAACAATGCATTGTCTTTGCCCCAGTGGTCAAGTAATGACATCTCCCCCCTTGACTCCATCCAAAGACTAAGCAGTCTTTCCAGGTGAGGCAGAGGTTCACCTGCACCTCCTCCAACCTCATCTATTGCATCCGCTGCTCTAGATGTCAGCTGCTCTACATCGGTGAGACCAAGCGTAGGCTTGGCGATCGCTTTGCCCAACACCTCCGCTCAGTTTGCAATAACCAACATGATCTCCCGGTGGCTCAGCACTTCAACTCCCCCTCACATTCTGAATCTGACCTTTCTGTCCTGGGCCTCCTCCATGGCCATAGTGAGTCCCACCATAAATTGGAGGAGCAGCACGTCATATTTCCCTTGGGTAGCCTACACCCCAGTGGTATGAACATTGACCTCCAATTTCAGATAGTCCTTGCTTTCTCCCTCTTTCCCCTCCCCTTCCCAGCTCCCCCACTGCCCACTGCCTCCGCCTCTTCCTTTATTCTTCCCACCCCCACTCCCAGATCAGTTTGAAGAACGATCTTGACCCAAAACGCCACCTATTCCATCATTCCATAGATGCCTCACCCTCTGGGCTTCTTCAGCATTTTTATCTACACACAGCATAAGATTATTTTGCCTTTCACAACAGATAAGAGTTTCAGTGTGATTAACCGCGTGAGGTCTTCTGTAGGTGAAATGCAGAGCTGCACTGGAACAATCACATCTCACTTTGGGTCATTGGCAAATTAATCTCCATGGTTGGTGTCATAAGTGTGGATTATTAATTCCATAACATATCTGTCCCTGCACAAAGCCCATAAAGCAAAATTCTCAAGGGAATCCATCAGCAATCAGATCAGCTCTATGTCCGGAGAAGGTCTCCTTTCACTGGCAAATAGCAGAATCCGCCTCGTCTACTACCTTTTGTGGTCCTTTTCCTGCTCCCCATTACCTGCTGATGAGCCTTGGTCATGGGCCAAGCTCTCCTGTTGGTCTGTGCAGGAGAAACTCAACATAGCAAAGTATGAAAGCCTGTTTGATGATTACTGGAGACAGATTGCATTATTTTTTTATACACACCAGTCAATAAGTTGTCATTTATTGTATACATATTTGATTTGCTGTATCGGGGGGGGGGGGGGGGGGGGGGGGGGGATTAGCAGATGGTGGAGGAAGTGGCAACGATTATAGTTGAAAAGGAGAAAGGGTGTCAGAAAAGATGATGAGTGAAATGTAAAGCCAGAGAGAAGGATATAAGTGGAAGTGAAAAGGGGAGAACAAAATTGAAATGAGGGGGATGGAATCTGAGCAGTCAAAGAAGAGTAAAGGAGCAGGGCAATTGGGGCAAGATAGTGGTTAAAATAGTTGTGCACCAGGGTGGGAGGGCACAAAAGAGATAGGGGGTGAAGGATTATTACTTAACATTGAAAAATTCAATGATCATACCATTGGATTATAAACTACCCACGCAGAATATGAAGTGCCATTTTTCCAGTTTCTGTGTGCCCTCGATCTGGCAATGGAGAAGGTCTATGTCACCATGAGAAAGGAAAGGGGAATTAAAAGGGTTAGCATCCAAGAGATCCAGCAGGTCTTGGCAGAGAGGGTTCAGCAAAACAGTTGCCTAGTCTATGTTTGGACTCGCCGTGTAAGAAGGCCACAAATGCAGACGATGAGGTATAAATGTGATGTGCATGTGAACCTCTCACCTAGAAGTCCTTGGATCGACGTGCGGCAGAAGGTGTAGAAACAGGTTATACTTTTTCTGTGGTTGCAGGGAAAGTATCTGAAGGGAAAGGGGATGGGTTGGGTGAAAGGGTTGAATGAACCAAGCTGGAGGCAGCGGTCTCTGCAGAATGTGGAAAGAGATGGGGACATGAATTTGTGAATGGTGATAGGTGTTAAACGTGTGTTAAAAGTGAGTTAAGTTTTGCAGTCTAAAGCATTCCACCCTACTAAATACCTGATTTTTAGATCACCTGCAAACATATTTGCCTTGCCCTGTTCATTTGGGTCTAAATCATTTACATGCTTTACATAAAGAAAGAGGCCCTTTGGAAACTAACCATGTGCAGACCCTGGGTGCAGTCCTCTCTGGCCTTGCAACATTAATCAATTGTTTTGGGCTTTGTACCACCCAAAAACTCCAACTTTTCCAATCTCATCTTTTAGTTAAAACCTAACTTTCCTGGAATCATTCCGATAAATAATTTCTTTCTGATTAATTGAAGAAGGGTCCTGACCCTAAAATCTCTTTTGTTAATTTCATTTCACAGATACTTTCTGATCCTCTTTCCTCCAACACTTTCCTCCTGTTTTTTCCTCGCAATTTCTTTGAGGGGTTTCAAGGAAAGCTAATTATTGAATTGAAAAGAAAACCAGAACCAATTACAACCCATCTTTCCCGAGACCAAGGTTACAGACATGTACAGGGCTTCATGTATAAGAGGAGATTTATATTTAACATCTCCTGTTTACCAGATTGTATTTGACATGGGAATTTAGCAATTGCGTGAGCAAGCCGTTGATTTAAGATATCTATGCATATATGCAGCTAAGGTTTGTATGTTGTGGGATCAAGTTGCAAATATCAAACCACAATATGGATATCCAACAGACTTAATTTCCTCAAATGTATTCACCATATTAACTACAGCCACATTTTCTTCATATCAATCGTTACTAAGCCAATAGGTGCCAACATATATTGATCTTTCAACAATCAATTGTCTGACCATTAACGCAGATTCAAGGATAGTACATTTTCTAAAGTATCAATGGGACCGACTGCCAATTAAATGAAGAATTTCCACAAGTTTCACATCTGAACCTAAATAGCGAAGAGAAGGTTTTGGCTCCCTGCATTACATTTGACTTTCTACTATAGAAACATAGAAAATAGGTGCAGGAGTAGGCCATTCGGCTCTTTGAGCCTGCACCGCCATCCAATATGATCATGCCTGATCATCCAACAGTATCCTGTACCTGCCTTCTTCTTGTCCTCTGCCCAGGACAAGAAGGCTCTGCAGACAGTAGTGTGTTCGGCCGAACGCACTATGGGAACTTCACTCGCCCCCCCTGCAGGAACTATACATCAGGAGGTGCAACTCCAGAGCCAATAAAATCATGGGAGACCCCTTCGACCCCAGCAACGGACTGTTCCAGCTGCTATGGTCAGGCAAACGCCTCCGTTGCCATGCTGTGAGAATGGAGAGGTTGAGAAGGAGTTTCTTCCCAGAGGTCATTCGGACTGTAAACTCCTATCTCACCAGGGACTAACTTTACTGAACGTTTTTCCTTCCTCCCACAGTATTTAAAATGTAAAAGAATATGTGATTGTGTTTATAGTTTGTTTGGTTGTTTGTTTGTTTGTCTTTTTGCACAAAATTCCGCGAGCATTTCCACTTTTCATTTCACTGCACATCTCGTATGTGTATGTGACGAATAAACTTGACGACCTGACTTGATACCCCCTGATCACTTTAGCCACAAGGGCTACATCTAACTCTCTCTTAAATATAGCCAATGAATTGTCTGACCATTGATTAATTATTGACCATTATTATGATTGCTTTCCTGCATTATTTCCTTTTCAGAAAAGTCTGCAAAATAAGATGTGTAGGAAGGAGCTGCAAATGCGGGATTAAACTGAAGATAGACACAAAATGTTGGAGTAACTCAGCAGGTCAGGCTGTCTGAAGAAGGGTCTCAATCTGAAGTGAAAACTATTCCTTTACTGCAGAGATGCTGCCTAACTCGCTTAGTTAGTCCAGCATTTGTGTCTGTCTTCTGCAATATAAGATTCTAGACAAGAGATATATTACATGTCAAAGGTCTGCAAATACAGAAGCTTAAATTCATTATTTGAGATCCCAATTACCACAAAATGGAAAGATGTTACAGCAAATCGGAGCGGCAGGTGTGAAGTGAGTGCGGGGATTGTCCGAGAAGATAATCTCTGGTGAGTTTTTTAAGTGTTTTTTTCAGGAGTAGCTGATTTAAAAACCGGTTGGGGCCAACCTGCAACACATACCTTCAAGGTCTGCAGCAGTAGGTGAAGGAGTGAGTGAAGGCATTGGCTGAGGAATTTAACTAGCAAATCGGTAAAGCCCCTGTCTCACTTACGTGTCCTTGGCAAGCTAATTACGCGACCTTGTGATCGCGTTGAGCCGTGATGGTCCCGCAAAGGTCGTGCGCGACTTCATTCGACCGCACAGCCGTATGGAGCGAGTGACGACATTTGAAGATGGACACAAAATGCAGGAGTAACTCAGCGGGACCGGCAGCATCTCCGGAGAGAAGCAATGAATGATGTCTCGGGTCGAGACTCTTCTTCAGTCTGAAAGAAGGGTCTTGACCCGAAACGTCACCCATTGCTTCTCTCCAGAGATGCTGCCGGTCCTGCTGAATCACTCCTGCATTTTGTGTCTACCTTCAATTTTCTTGGCCCCACTCTGGGAGTAGAAGTGGGGGCGGATCCGGATCCGCAATGGCCATGAGTCCCAGGCTGAGCTTGGCGATCATTTGCCTGCTTCTACTGCTGTTGGAGGCGAGACGTTGCGTCGCGCCAGGGTCTTGAGCCTGTCCCACTTTGGCCGTCAGTTACGCGACAGGCCGTTGGCGCGCAAAGATTTTGTTCGCTACAAAAATTTCGGAGCCCCGGGCGATGTCGTGCACAACTCCATACCCCTCTGCGCTTCTCAGTGGGATCAGCCCCGTGCCTCAACTCGACGACGAGGTCACATAATTTGCGTGCCAAGGACACGAAAGTGGGACAGGTCCTTAAGTTAGCGAGTTAGTCAATTTATCAGCCAATATAAGTAAGGTTTGCTCTAGGGGAATGGCCTTGTTGAGGGAAGTGCCTTGTGAATAAAGTGTATGTTTTTGGCTCGAGAGTCTTCGGCGAGCAGGCTGAGGGATGAGACTACGCCAAAGGTTGTAGAGGGTGAGAAACAATGAAGAAATGACAGGTAAGCTGATTTAGTGTGATGCTTGCAGGATGTGGGAGGTCAGGAACACTGATGGTGCCTCTGATTGCTACAACTGTGGAAAGTGTGTCCAGGTTCAGCTCCTGAAGGACCGTGTTGGGGCACTGGAGAGGAAACTGGATGACCTCAGGATCAACCGTGAAAATTAGTTTGCTTGACAGGATCTACAGCAAAATCGTCAAGCCCCTGTCCCACTTACGTGACCTTGGCATGCTAATTACACAACCTCATAATCACGTTGAGGTGCGATGGTCCCGCAAGAGTTGTGCGCATCATCATGCACACGCACAGCTATCTGGAGCATGTGACGTCATTTGAAGATGGACACAAAATGCAGGAGTAACTCAGTGGGACCGGCAGCATCTCTAGAGAGAAGCAATGGGTGATGTTTCGGGTCGAGACTGTCTCAAAGCCCTTTTGTGACCAGCTGGCCCATTCTGCCATATACATACCTGCAGTTTGCAGGAACTGCATTGCTGAGGCACTTGTGACTTTGTGCTTCTTGTCCAAGTGTTGAAATAATACCAAAATAAATTAAAAACCCAGCATTTAAATATGCACTGCGGCACTAATTGTTGACATCTTTTAAGAACACTGAGGCTTGAAGTAAAAATAGGCAGAAACTTGTTTAATTAATGGAGATGTATTGCACCAAATAGCCCTTGACACCTTTGTTGACAAGTATCTATCAATCACAATTTTCAAGTATCTCAATATGTTGCGATTGATGTTTTCACTTGCCTATATGGTAATAAATGGAAAAAATGTGCTCCCAAATGTTCTCCTCAAGTGGCTTCTGAAGTGTAAAACATATTTCTCCTTTGTTCCTCCTGTTCCACTAGGAAGAACTTGTTTCCCTGTGACTATCCAGTCAATTTATTAAGATTCTTCAAAGTAAGGCATATTTATGCAATAATTTAACCCTTTAAGCCCCTTTGTGCTTTAAAAAAAATGTATTTGCTCTAACCATACCCCAGCATTGGGACTGAGTTCTTAACCCCAAATATTGACAGATCCTTCCCCTGCACAAATGCTGCTTAACCAATTGAATTTCTCTGCCAGTTTGGTTTTGTTCCAGATTCCAACGTCTATAGTCCCTACGCAGCATACAAACTGGCAAGGAGTAACCTATCGCGGGGGATCAAGGAAGCGAAGAGGCTGTATGGGCAAAAACTTAATAGCCACTTCGAAAATGACAAAGACACACGTCGCTTGTGGCAGGGATTTCATACCATCACTGACTACAAGCCCCCCCCCCCGCTGTGGATATGCCAAAATGACCCCTCTCTACCAGATGAACTGAACGAGTTCTACTCACGGTTTGAGGTTAAAAACAGCACCCAGACACGTGCACTACTGCCGTCTCCCAGTAACCAGTTGCTCAGGCTGTCCTCAGCCGGAGTTAAAAAGGCCTTTGCCAGCATCAATCCACGCAAAGCTGCAGGGCCGGACAACATTCCTGGATGCGTTTTAAGAGACTGCGCCGAGCAACTGAAAGATGTCTTCACAGACATTTTTAACATCTCACTCAGCCAGGCAGTAGTGCCCAACTGTCTTAAGAGTGCCACCATCGTCCCTGTCCCGAAGAAACTAAACCCAGCCTGCCATAATGACTTTCGACCAGTGGCTCTAACACCCATAGCAATGAAGTGTTTTGAGCGACTGGTTATGCAGCACATCAAAAACAGTCTACCTGCCGACCTAGACCCACTGCAGTTCGCCTACAGAGCCAACCGATCCACAGAGGACACAGTCTCAACAACACTGAACCTCATACTGTCACACCCTGATCGGAAAAATACTTATGCCAGGATCCTCTTCATAGACCTCAGCTCTGCGTTTAACACAATCATTCCGCAGCAGCTGGTGGAGAGGTTGGAGCTATTGGGGGTTGATGCTGGCACATGTAACTGGGTCCTGGACTTTCTATCACAACGGCAGCAGACAGTCAGGGTGGGCAGTAGGACATCAAAAACCATAGCCGTGAGCACTGGCTTGCCCCAAGGCTGTGTCCTAAGCCCCCTGCTGTTTAGTCTGCTTACACACGACTGTACTGCTAGACTCAATAACAACTTCATCAACAAGTTCGCTGATGACACAACAGTGGTGGGTCTCATCAGTGACAATGATGAGTCGGCGTACAGGATGGAGGTGGAGCTGCTCACAGGATGGTGCAAATCCCACAACCTCATTCTCAACGTGGGAAAAACTATGGAGATGGTGGTTGACTTCAGGAGGAAGGGAAAACAACACCATACACATCTGCACATCGATGGAGCTGATGTGGAAAGAGTCAGCATCGTGAAGTTCCTAGGACCCCACCTGTCAGATGACCTGATGTCCACAACCAACACCACAGCACTGGTCAAGAGAGCCCAGCAGCGACTACACCCTTTCCGAAGACTACGTAAAGCAGGTCTCCCCACTACACATCTACGAACTTTTTATAGGGGGACAATCGAGAGCACATTAACCAACGGCATCACTTCCTGGTTCGGGAGCTGCAAGGCGTACGAACGGCACCAACTTGACAGGATTGTGAAGACTGCCAGCAGGATTATTGGTGCTCCACTCCCTTTCTTGCTGGACATATACAGGAAGAGATGTATCAACAGAGCCATCTCCATCATCAAAGACCCCTACCACCCATCGCATCACATATTCTCCATCCTGCCATCTGGGAAAAGGTACAGGAGCATTAGCTGCAAAACCAGCAGGATGCTCCTCAGCTTCTTCCCGCAGGCTATAAGACTGATAAACGGACTTAGCCCCCTGCCAAAGTATCGCGCATCAACCATCAACCTGGACACACTGCAGCAGCTATCGATCGGAACGCCTGTTGATGTTTAGTAGAGAGTAGAGTGTTTAATTTAATTTGTTCATGATATATGTATTTTTATTTCTATTTATTTGTTGTTATTTGTACTGCACACTGAATGGACACTGGTTGAGCAACGTTTTTTTGTTTCCTCTGGGTATGTGAGTACTCAGGAAATGACAATAAAGATATACTGATACTGATACTGACTTGTGTCTCTGTAAAATTTGATTGGATTCCCATTTATGTTATTGAGGTACCAAAGGTTTCTGCTCTGATTTTCTCGTAATATATACCATAGAAATAAAAGTTAGATACTGCATTTTAATGTCAGCTTCAGAATTATAGAATCTTGTGGGCAATGTGAATCATCAGGATCAATACATATTAACAAAAAATAAAATCTAAATATATAAACTGCGTTAAGATTCTGCCTGTTCGAAGTAGTTAAAGTAATAATTGCAAATGATTAATGCATTGGAAGGCTCAGAGAATTTTCAGTATTATTAACAGTTTCATGGAAATTATAGCTAAAGTATGAAAGGTCTAATAACTGCATCAATCTTCAATCATTACAAATTTGCTTTAAATATGTGTTTCATTAAAATAAGGTAATACCATGAATTACTGATTGAAATTGTTCACTTATATGGTTTGTGTGTATTTAATAGAAATATCTTTTTATGTATAAATTATTGCTGAAACACGCTCTATTATGGTAAATTTTGGAAGTGCTCAGATTTGAAAGTAGCATATTTGGACGTGAGGATGTAACAAATACAAAGACAAATGTGTTCTAATATTCAATACATAATTTTCTTGTCCGACATTTGATCACATGAGCACTGATTGCAATCATTTTAAGTCAAGATGTTCTATTTTCTTTTAATTTTTAAAACCTGAAGGAGGAGGGTAAGATAAAGAATTCCCAATGAATTCCAGATTGTGGAATATTGCAGATAATTTAGATCATTGATTTCTGTTTTTGTTTTAGTGTAATAAATATTCATACAAGCATATTGTTCTATCTTTCCTGATCTTCAGTGGTAAATTATCTGTTTTTGGTCATTCCAACCTCAAGCTGAACGTTATTTCTGAAAAGAAACTACAATTATGCCATCTGCTGCCCATTTGCTGAAACTACAGAAAATAAACTTATTTCACATAGAAAACATAGAAACATAGAAATTAGGTGCAGGAGTAGGCCATTCAGCCCTTCGAGCCTGCACCGCCATTCAATATGATCATGGCTGATCATCCAACTCAGTATCCCGTACCTGCCTTCTCTCCATACCCCCTGATCCCCTTAGCCACAAGGGCCACATCTAACTCCCTCTTAAATATAGCCAATGAACTGGCCTCAACTACCCTCTGTGGCAGAGAGTTCCAGAGATTCACCACTCTCTGTGTGAAAAAAGTTCTTCTCATCTCGGTTTTTAAGGATTTCCCCTTTATCCTTAGGCTGTGACCCCTTGTCCTGGACTTCCCTAACATCGGGAACAATCTTCCTGCATCTAGTCTGTCCAACCCCTTAAGAATTTTGTAAGTTTCTATAAGATCCCCTCTCAATCTTCTAAATTCTAGAGAGTATAAACCAAGCCTATCCAGTCTTTCTTCATAAGACAGTCCTGACATCCCAGGAATCAGTCTGGTGAACCGTCTCTGCACTCCCTCTATGGCAATAATGTCCTTCCTCAGATTTGGAGACCAAAACTGTACGCAATACTCCAGGTGTGGTCTCACCAAGACCCTGTACAACTGCAGTAGAACCTCTCTGCTCCTATACTCAAATCCTTTTGCAATGAAAGCTAACATACCATTCGCTTTCTTTACTGCCTGCTGCACCTGCATGCCTACCTTCAATGACTGGTGTACCATGACTCCCAGGTCTCGCTGCATCTCTCCCTTTCCCAATCGGCCACCATTTAGATAATAGTCTGCTTTCCTGTTTTTGCCACCAAAATGGATAACCTCACATTTATCCACATTATACTGCATCTGCCAAACATTTGCCCACTCACCCAGCCTATCCAAGTCACCCTGCAGTCTCCTAGCATCCTCCTCACAGCTAACACTGCCCCCCAGCTTAGTGTCATCTGCAAACTTGGAGATATTGCCTTCAGTTCACGAAAGATACAAAGTGCTGGAGTAAATCAGCGGATCAGGCAACATCTCTGGAAAACATGGATAGGTAATGTTTTAGGTTGGGACTAATTCTAGATCAAGCCAGAGTCCCAAGGCAATTTCACAGATACCTGTGGATTATAGTAAGTCTTGCGTGCTACAACAGATACAAAGTAGTTAAGTAAGATTGCTGGCAAGAACGTATCCCTCCCCAATAAACTTAATGCATCTATGCTCAATTTGAACAGAAGGTCGGTTGAAGGAGATCACCAGTCCTATTTGCCTCGGATGCACCTGTACCAATGGACACTCTGGCTGATGAAAAATTGACATTCCTGAGAATGAATCTGCAGATAGCAACTAACCTGGATAAAGTCCCTGGCTGTGTCCTCAGGACCTGCACTGATCAGCTGGCATAAATATTCAAAGACATCTTTACTATTACACCGAGATAATAAGAACACCTATATCAGATTCCTATCTATTGACGATAGCTCCACCATCACTGCCATAATCCCATGTAATCTCATCTCCTTACTCATGGACCTAAGAGTCATTGCATACCTCCGCCACTGCAAGCTTGATTTTCTGACCAATAGACCATAATCAGTGAGGATAGGAAACAATACATTCTCTACAATACTTTTCAAAACTGGTGTCCCGCAAAGATGCATTCAGCACCTTATTACGGTATACTCTCTATACACTCATGACTATACGGTCAATTTCTTCTCGAACTCCTTCTTCAAATTTGCAGATTATGCCACCCACCTACCCTTCCCTAACCCCCAACCCTCCTCATCCACACTACCCTGGGCCATCCAGCACCTGACACCCACAGTCCCCCACACACCTCTCCTATCCCCCCCCCCCCCCCCCCCCCCCCCATAGACACTCATCATCATCCCTTGCCCAGATTCCAGCCCTGACCACAAACAACCCCCGTCCACTTCCTCCTAGTACCCCCATTTGACACCCCTACCCTCAGGAAAAATTCACACCCTGAACCTCATGCCTGTGGGATGTGGGAGCATAGGTTGCAGAAGAGATTCACCAGCAGGTTCCCTGTGCTTGTGGACTTGAGTTACAGGGAGAGGTTGGAGAGGCTAGGAATATCTATATAATTAAAAGTCTAAACTTGACCACTTCCTGTTTGAACTGTACATTGATTTTAGAAAAAAGCATTACCACTTACGGTTGTGATTTTTGGCCAACTTACTCAGTCCCCATCCGCTGCACAGAGCCAGAGGATTTTTCCCATCGATGAAAAATAAAAGACTTATTAATGTTTAAAAAATGTTGAGATTCTCTTTACTGTCAATCATGCCTTGAAAGCCACACCCCTTCCAGTGGGAGGGGAAGGGACTATAAAATCCGGAAGTGTGGACATGCCTCAGTTGCTGCAAGATGGGGAGGGAGAGGCCACGACACTCAGAGCTGTGAATAACACTGAACACATGTTTACTAAACTGTGAGTATGGTATTATGTGGTATATTTGCAACTGTGTTTGGAAGGAATAAATGTTTTTATGTGCCTCTAAACTGTGCGGCTAATTGAAAAGTGATGTGCCTATTGAAAAGAGTGCTGAGAGGTTAGGCTTGCTGCCTGCACTCTGCTTCGTGTGAGGTTGGACTTGCTGCCTGCACTCTGCTTGGAGTGCTGTGAGGTTGGACTTGCTGCCTCTGCTTGCTGTGACTCTGCTTGCTTGGAGTGCTGTGAGGTTGGACTTGCTGCCACCAATCTGCTTGCTGTGAGGTTGGGCTTGCTGCCTGGACTCTGCTTGGAGTGCTGTGAGGTTAGACTTGTTGCCTGCATTCTGGTTGGAGTGCTGTGAGTTTGGACTTGCTACCTGCACTCTGCTTGCTGTGAGTTTGGACTTGCTGCCTGCACACTGCTTGGAGTGCTGTGAGGTTAGACTTGCTGCATGCATTCTGCTTGGAGTGGTGTGAGTTTGGACTTGCTGCCTGCACTCTGCTTGCTGTGAGTTTGGACTTGCTGCCTGCACACTGCTTGGGGTGCTGTGAGGTTAGACTTGCGGCATGCATTCTGCTTGGAGTGGCGTGAGGTTGGAATTGCTGCCTGCACTCAGCTTGGATTGCTGTGAGGTTGGACTTGCCGCCTGCACTCTGCTTGGGGTGCTGTGAGTTTGGACTTGCTGCTTGCACTCTGCTTGCTGTGTGGTTGGACTTGCTGCCTGCACTCTGCTTGCAGTGTGGTTGGACTTGCTGCCTGTATGCTGCTTGGAGTGCTGTGAGGTTGGATTTGCTGCCTGCACAATGCTTCGAGTGCTGTGAAATTGCATTTGCAGCCTGCACTCCGCTTCGAGCGCTGTGAGATTGGATTTGTAGGCCTGCACTGAATTGTGACTTTTGAGGTAAATTCTCAGATTCTCCTTAAATTTTGACCGCTCAAGCTCTCTATATTAAAATAATCTTTTTTTTTATCAACAGCAAAGAGTCATCAAGAGGCAGTGAGCAGCAGAACACCACAAGAGACATAACCAAAAATAACTTAATACATCTCATCTTTAACATTTAAATTATTTTAAGTGTCATTCACATTTTAAACTTTAATCAATTAGTTTTCCACTCGCCATGCCTGTGTGTTCTTCATCACAATGGGAACTTAATAGGCTGGAATGGCTGCGCTGTCGGAGAGCCACTAAGAGTGCATGGGGGGAGGTTGATGGGAGATGAACTGAATGCATGGGGGGGGAGGGGAATGGCAAGGAGCAGAGTGGGGGAGGTGAAGGGAGGAGGTGTGTCTGAGTGAACTGCCACCACACCAGCCATGAGTGACTGGACTGCCAGCCCACCAGCCATGAGTAAGTGAACTGCCTGTCCCCTAGCTGTGATTGAAGTGCCAGCCCACTGGCCATGACTTAGTGAACTGCCAGCCCACCAGCCATGGCTCACTGAACTGCAAGTCCAAGAATCCATTCAGTTCACAATGTCCATACTAGCCCTCTGGAAGCCAGTCCCTTCAGTGCACAGCATCCATACTAGCGCTCCAGAAATCCATGCAAGGATAAACTTTCTTCCTTCATAGCTGTGATCTGTAAAAAATATGAAAATGTCTACAATTGATTGTCCACCCTCTCCCCCTTCTCTCTCACACAGAGTCTGTCACCTGTTTTTGGCATAATTTCTGGCATTGAAATGCCAGCCCACCAGGCCTGAGTTGCTGAGCTGCCAGCCTGCCATGCCTGAGTGACTGAGGTGCCAGGCTTCAGTGACTGAGCTGCCAGGCATCAGCGATCTTGCTGCCAGCCCATTCGGCCCACAATGTCCATACTAGCCATCAGAAAACCAGTCCCTTCCACCCACAACACACATGCTTGTGCTCCAGAAAGCCCCCCACCCTCCTCCCCCACTGGCCAGCAATATTGGAATTGGTGGACAGGTGGAATATTGCGTTGGGGGACGAGCCCTCCCGTGTGAACCTGGGACCCAACGGGTCCCACTTAGTCGAGTTAACATATAAAAATCTTAAGGGATTGTACAGGGTAGACGCAGGAAATATTTTGGGGTAGTCCAGAACCAGAGGTCACAGTTTAAGAATAAGGAGTGGGCATAGGATGTGGGAAATCTAATACCAGCTCTTCATCTGAATAAATAATTCCAATGCGAAACCAAAATATATTTGATTATCTGCATCACAGTATGAATGAGATAAACAGAGAATAAACAACCAGGCTTTGCGGTTGATTGAAAAGTAAATTATCAAATCACAGTAATGCATGACTCATGGCAGTTTATTTGATCTGAGTTGCATTTTATCTGTTGTGCTTTGTCCCCCACAGAGTCAATGATGTTAGCAGTTTATTTAAATTACTTTTTTTGACAAATGTGATGAGGGAGTTACTGAGGTCCCTAAATACTCAATTGAATCACTAGGGAGCTCATCAGAGCGAGAAACTGAATTACTGCATCAAAGCAAGAAATTTATTCTGAACTTGATCGAAATCCATGCTTCCTCCATCTCAAAATCAGATGCCTTTGGAGAAAAAATGTTCAAACTAAGAAGACATCTTGCACAAACTAGGGTTCATCGTACAAAGTGCTCAGGGCAGAAGATTAGCATGAATGTGAGCACCTGCCTTGTCAGAATCTGCTCCAAATAAAGCAAACAATTGACTATTTATGCTAACCATGATCCGTGGAAATAGAGACAGTTCTTGTAATGCCAGAAGTGATGTGTTCTCCAATGAATAAATCAAGTCTGATACTGCATCAGCTCAATAATTAAATTAATAACAGAGATAACCTTGTCTTTGAACTGTCCTTAACATACAGCACCTGAACCCCTCTGTCGGTGGATCACCAGCTTCCTGACAGACAGGAACCAGCAGGTGAGGCTGGGAAAGCACATCTCGGACCTGCAAACGCTCAGCATAAGAACAGTGCAAGGCTGTGTATTCTCCCCTCTCCGCTACTCTCTCTCTCCACCAACGACTGCACCTCCACTGACTCCTCTGTCAAGCTTCTCAAGTTTGTGGATGACACAACACTGATTGTACTGATGCAGGATGGGGAGGAATCTGCCTATAGACAGGAAGTGACACAGTTGGCATCCTGGTGCCAACGCAACAACCTGGAGCTCAATGCTCTTGAGACAGTGGAATTGATGGTAGACTAGGAGAGCTCCCCCTCCCCTGACCCGACTCACCATCAACAACACCGCAGTCACTCAACACCGCAGTCTTTTAAGTTCCTGGGAACCATCATCTCCAAGGACCTTCAATGGGGAGCTACCATCGACCACAGTCAAAAAGGCACAAGAGGATGTACTTCCTGCGGCAGCTGAGGAAGCACAATCTGCCACAGGCAATGATGGTGTGGCGGCTCCCAAGGGTCGGGCCATCCTAACTGTCAAACCCCTCGGCGCGGGAATAGTTCAGTCCAAAGGCGGCCCTTAACCAGAGGGTTTAAAGGCAAGGGTTTGGGTGCCATCTTTCTCTCGTGGACTTCCCTACAACCGGGAAGAACATAAATAAAGGTGCCTCTCAAAATACCTGACTCCTCTCTTTCATTTCGGGACCTACGCACCACAATGGTCCAATTCTATATGGCCATCGTACAGTCTGTCCTCACCTTCTCGATCATGGTCTGGTTTGGCTCAGCCACCAAGCACAACATATAATCATATAACCATATAACAATTACAGCACGGAAACAGGCCATCTCGGCCCTACAGGTCCGTGCCGAACAACTTTTTTCCCTTAGTCCCACCTGCCTGCACTCATACCATAGCCCTCCATTCCCTTCTCATCCATATGCCTATCCAATTTATTTTTAAATGATACCAACGAACCTGCCGCCACCACTTCCACTGGAAGCTCATTCCACACCGCTACCATTCTCTGAGTAAAGAAGTTCCCCCTCATGTTATGCCTAAACTTCTGTCCCTTAATTCTGAAGTCATGTCCTCTTGTTTGAATCTTCCCTATTCTCAAAGGGAAAAGCTTGTCCACATCAACTCTGTCTATCCCTCTCATCATTTTAAAGACCTCTATCAAGTCCCCCCTTAACCTTCTGCGCTCCAGACAATAAAGACCTAACTTATTCAACCTATCTCTGTAACTTAGTTGTTGAAACCCAGGCAACATTCTAGTAAATCTCCTCTGTACTCTCTCTATTTTGTTGACATCCTTCCTATAATTGGGCAACCAAAATTGTACACCATGCTCCAGATTTGGTCTCACCAATGCCTTGTACAATTTTAACATTACATCCCAGCTTCTATACTCAATGCTCTGATTTATAAAGACTAGCATACCAAAAGCTTTCTATACCACCCTATCTTTATGAGATTCCACCTTCAAGGAACGGTGCACAGTTATTCCCAGATCCCTCTGTTCAACTGTATTCTTCAATTCCCTACCATTTACCATGTATGTCCTATTTTGATTTGTCCTGCCAAGGTGTAGCACCTCACATTTATCAGCATTAAACTCCATCTGCCATCTTTCAACCCATTTTTCCAAATGGCCTAAATCACTCTGTAGACTTTGGAAATCCTCTTCATTATCCACAACACCCCCTATTGTAGTATCATCTGCATACTTACTAATCCAATTTACCACCCCTTCATCCAGATCATTGATGTACATGACAAACAACAAAGGACCCAACACAGATCCCTGAGGCACCCCACTAGTCACCTGCCTCCAATCCGACAAACAGCCATCCACCATTACCCTCTGGCTTCTCCCATTCAGCCACTGTTGAATCCATCTTGCTATTTCTGCATTTATACCCAACAGTTGAACCTTCTTAACCAACCTTCCATGAGGAACCTTGTCAAAGGCCTTACTAAAGTCCATATAGACAACATCCACTGCTTTACCCTCGTCAATTTCCCTAGTAACATCTTCAAAAAAATTCAAGAAGATTAGTCAAACATGACCTTCCAGGCACAAATCCATGTTGACTGTTCCTAATCAGACCCTGTTTATCCAGATGCTTATATATATTATCTCTAAGTATCTTTTCCATTAATTTGCCCACCACTGAAGTCAAACTAACAGGTCTATAATTGCTAGGTTTACTCTTAGAACCCTTTTCAAACAATAGAACAACATGCGCAGTATGCCAATCCTCGGGGACTATTCCCGTTTCTAATAACATTTGAAATATTTCTGTCATAGCCCCGGCTATTTCTACACTAACTTCCCTCAATGTCCTAGGGAATATCCTGTCAGGACCTGGAGACTTATCCACTTTTATATTTTTCAAAAGTGTCAGTACTTCTTTTACTTTGAAACTCATAGTATCCATAGCTACTCTATTCGTTTCCCTACCTCACATAATTCAATATCCTTCTCCTTGGTGAACACCGAAGAAAATAAATTGTTCAATATCTCCCCCATCTCTTTTGGCTCTGCAGATAGGTGCCCACTCTGTCTCTCCAATGGACCAATTTTATCCCTCGTTATCCTTTTGCTATTAATATGGCTGTAGAAACCCTTTGGATTTACTTTCACCTTACTTGCCAAAGCAACCTCATATCTTCTTTTAGCTTTTCTAATTTCTTTCTTAAGATTCTTTTTACATTCCTTATACTCCTCAAGCACCTAATTTACTTCATGCTGCCTATGATTATTGTAGATCGCCCTCTTTTTCCGAACAAGATGTCCAATTTCCCTTGAAAACCAGGGCTCTTTCCAATTTTTACTGTTTCCTTCAACCGAACAGGAACATAAAGATTCTGTACTCTTAAAATTTCCCCTTTAAATGTCCTCCATTTCTCTTCTACATCTTTCCCATAAAACAAAATGTCCCAGTTCACTCCTTTTAAATCATCTCGCATCTCATCAAAGTTAGCCTTTCTCCAATCAAAAATCTCAACCCTAGGTCCAATTCTGACCTTCTCCATAATTATATTGAAACTAATGGTATTGTGATCACTGGACCCGAAGTGCTCCCCAACGCATACCTCCGCCACCTGACCCATCTCATTTCCTAACAGGAGGTCCAGCACTGCCCCTCCTCTAGTAGGTACCTCTATGTATTGCTGCAAAAAACTATCCTGCACACATTTTACAAAATCCAAACCATACAGCTCATTTACAGAATGTGTTTCCCAGTCCATGTGTGGAAAGTTGAAATCTCCCACAATAACTACCTTGTGCTTACTACTAATATCTGCTATCTCCTTACATATTTGCTCTTCCAATTCTCGATCCCCATTTGGCGGTCTATAATAAGTGTTGCTAAACCTTTCCAACTTCTCAGTTCCACCCAAATAGCCTCCCTAGATGAGCCCTCCAATCTATCCTGCCAAAGCACTGCTGTAATATCTTCCCTGACTTGCAATGCAACACCTCCACCTCTTGCCCCTCCAATTCTATCACACCTGAAGCAACGAAATCCTGGAATATTTAGTTTCCAATCAGAGCCCTCCTGCAACCATGTTTCACTGATCGCCACAACATCATACTTCCAGGTGTCTATCCAGACTCTAAGCTCATCCACCTTTCTTACAATGCTCCAGGCATTAAAATATGCACATTTAAGAAACCCCCCGTCTCTTCTTCTCTGTTTATTTCCTTTTTTTTTTCTTTCTCCTCTTGTGTCCGAGTGCTTCACTTTTCAGCTTCCTGCCTCCCATTCTGTCTACTAGCTTTCTCTATTTGAGTCCCTCGCCCCAACCATTCTAGTTTAAAGTCTCCCCAGTAGCCTTTGCAAATTTCCCCGCTAGGATATTGGTCCCCCTCGGGTTCAAGTGCAACCCATCCTTTCTGTACAAGTCCCACCTTCCCCAAAAGAAGTCCCAATGATTCAGAAACTTGAATCCCTGCCCTCTGCACCAGTCTTTCAGCCACGCATTTATCCTCCACCTCGCTCCATTCCACCTGGAGACTGCAGCGAATCGTCTGATCAGCTGAGAATGTTATTGGCTGCAACCTTCCCTCCATTGATGAACTGTACACTGCAAGGGCCAGGTAGGACACCTCTCATCCTGGCCACAAACTCTTTGAACTACTTCCCTCTGTAAGGCGACACCGGACTTTCAAAGCTGCCACAGCCAGACATAAAAACAGCTTTTTTCCACGAGTAGGAAAATTACCAAAAATCTGTAGCCTCCTTTTGCTCTGGTATTTTATTTAATTCACATGTTTAATCAATAATGTTTTATTATTAATGTTTGATGTTTTATGTGTCACTCCTAACTGTCACTGTATGTCATTGTCACTTGCATGCGGTGCACCAAGGCAAATTCCTTGTATGTGAATACTTGGCCAATAAACTTATTCATTAATTAATTCATTCATTCATATAGGCCTGAAATTTCCTGGAACCGAGTAGCCACAAGTCAAACCACAAAGTATTTTCGTTTTTTTCTGAGAAACGTTTAGTTTAGTTTAGGTTAGTTTTGCGATACAGTGCCGAAACAAGCCCTTCAGCCCACCACATCTGCGCTGACCAGCGATCCCCGCACATTAACACCATCCTACACACACTTGGGACTATTTACACGTATACCAACCCAATTAACCTCCATACCTGTACGTCTTTGGAGAGTGGGACGAAATCGAAGATCACGGAGAAAACCCATGGTGGGAACGTACAAACTCCATACAGACAGCACCCTTAGTCGGGATCGAACCCTGGTCTCTGGTGCTGCAAGCGGTGTAAGTCAGCAACTCTACCACTGTGCCACCATACACCAAGATGTCTTCATTAGTACAGCTGTCAGAGGTTATGGGGAGAAGGCAGGTGAATGCAGTTAGGACGCAGAGATAGATAGCCATGATTGAATGGCGGAGTGGATTTGATGGGCCAAATGGCTTAATTCTACTCCAATTCTTTACAGAGAACATGGTTATTCTGCCATGGGCAATCCTTGATCATGCCAAAGAACATGAAAGTTGTCTGTGGTCCTCAACCTCAGTCAAATTAAGGTACGCACAGAATACTTCCTTTATAAATTGTATTATTTTATTATTTTAACATAGAAACATAGAACATAGGTGCAGGAGTAGGCCATTCGGCCCTTCGAGCCTGCACCGCCATTCAATATGATCATGGCTGATCAATCAACTCAGTATCCTGCACCTGTCTATTCTTCATACCCCCTGAGCCCTTTAGCCACAAGGGACACATCTAACTCCCTCTTAAATATAGCCAATGAACTGGCCTCAACTACATTCGGTGGCAGAGAATTCCAGAGATTCACCACTCTCTGTGTGAAAAATGTTTTTCTCATCTCGGTCCTAAAAGACTTTCCCCTTATCCTTAAACTGTGACCCCTTGTTCTGGACTTCCCCAACATCGGGAACAATCTTCCTGCATCTAGCCTGTCCAACCCCTTAAGAATTTTGTAAGTTTCTATGATCCTCTATCTTTTTTAAAGCTCAAAATATGAAGTGGTACAACATAATGTAATAAGATATATGCGATGTATTAATGTGATTTACTGTACTGCTAATAAAATTTTTAAAAATAAATAAATAAATAAATAAAAATAATTTTGTAAGTTTCTATAAGATCCCCCTCAATCATCTAAATTCTAGCGAGTACAAGCCAAGTGCATCCAGTCTTTCTTCATATGAAAGTCCTGACACCCCAGGAATTAGTCTGGTGAACCTTCTCGTTACTCCCTCTATGGCAAGAATGTATTTCCTCAGATTAGGAGACCAAAACTGTACGCAATACTCCAGGTATGGTCTCACCAAGACTCTGTACAACTGCAGTAGAACTTCCCTGCTCCTATACTCAAATCCTTTTGCTATGAATGCTAACATACCATTTGCTTTCTTCACTGCCTGCTGCACCTGCATGCCTACTTTCAATGACTGAAGATCATGACACCCAGGTCTCAATGCATCTCCCCTTTTCCTAATCAGCCACCATTCAGATAATAGTCTACTTTCCTGTTTTTGCCACCAAAGTGGATAACCTCACATTTATCCACATTATATTGCATCTGCCATGCATTTGCCCACTCACCCAACCTATCCAAGTCACCTTGCAGCCTCCTAGAATCCTCCTCACAGCTATCACTGCACCCCAGCTTCGTGTCATCTGCAAACTTGGAGAAGTTGCATTCAATTCCCCTCGTCTAAATCATTAATATATATTGTAAATAGCTGGGGTCCCAGCGCTGAGCATTGCGGTACCCCATTAGTCACTGCCTGCCATTCTGAAAAGGACCCGTCCACTCCTACTCTTTGCTTCCTGTCTGCCAGCCAGTTCTCTATCAATACTGAACCCCCAATACCGTGTACTTTAATTTTCCATACTAATCTCTTATGTGGGACCCTGTCGAAAGCCTTAGAAGATTTTGCTGCATGAAATTAAATGTTGCGGTAATTTTTTTTTAAATTACAAAATGCCATCAGTCCCCTTTCAAATGCTGGTTAAAACAAAAAAAATCATTAATGTATTCATGATCGAAATCCACTGCTAAATTTCTTATAGATCTACCTCCAAAGGAATGACATTCCAACACAATGAATAGCATGTTGAATGCAATGTCAGAAATCGTTCTCTCAAAACCAATCTATAATGGAGTCTTTTTCCCAGTGTAGGGGAATGAAAAGCTAGAGGACATTGGTGAGTGGGGAAATATTTTTTAGGAACCTGAGCGGCAGCTTTAGCACACAGAGGGTGAAGGGTACATGCAACAAATTGCCAGAGGAAATGGTTGAGCCAGGTAATATAACAACATTTAAAAGGCATTTGGACAGGTACAATGATAGGAAAGGTCAAAAGCAATATGGCCCAAATGCAGGCAAATATGATTGGGTTAGAGCAAAATTTAATATTTCCAAGCAGGACCATCTTGGTCGGCATGGTTTCCATGCTGTATGACTCTATTACTTTCACCATGACTGGCATATCTGGGCATTTATTTCAAACTTTGAGGATTTATAATGCAGGCTGTCAGATGCATGATACAATGATACAAATATTCCTTTTGTAATTAGTCAGTGTACAATGCATGATTTGTAGATTTGTAGAGTTGTACCGCATGGAAACAGACTCGTAGGCCAACTCATCTTTACCGATCAAAATGCCAATTTCTGCTAATCCCAGTTGTTTTTGTTTGGTCCATCTAATAATAGATATACCATATATCTCCAGTACAGCATTCTATTGCACATATGTGCTTAACAACTGATGCAAGCATTCAATATAGATGTGAGGTGTAGTGTAAGGGTTAAACGGACAATTTCAGCTAAAATGTGAAATGGAGTTATCAGCGAAATTAGCAGCCAAACATTCCAGGGTCTACGAAATCAAGTTTATCTCCCCGCACTTGCGATCAGTGCATTGGAAAGGCTGCGTTGGCAAACAAAACACAGCAATGTTTGAGTCGATGGTCCCAAACAATATCTGGGTGAGCTGTACAACTCAGCAGCAATAGACGGGTAGATCACCCACACCCCTTGCTGCTAGTAGCGCATAAACATTGCAGACAAAGGGGACTTATGATTGGCTTGGGGAGGGGGCAGTGGCGCAGTCTGCTCTGATAAGAAATGCCAGACAGATTGGTGTTGGGCGCCCTTTCAGGGAGAGAATCTCAGCCTTGGACCGTGTCATGAACGGTGCCAGGTGATCGTCAACATAACAACCTGCGGCGTTCTGTGTACTCAGGGTTTGCGAGTGCATTCAGGGATATTCGAGGATACGTGAGTGAATGTGCCTTATTTAGTAGTGTAATAAATTACTGAGTGAATCAAAACTGTTACCTGAATCCAGTGATTTATCGAACACAATATTTGATGTAGTCGACAGGATTAGAACCTGCGAGGGGAAGGTAGGGACCCTGATACACTGCCAGTTTTCTGCTGTGGTTATCATACCAGGTGTCCCCATCCCAGGAAGTAAGGCCATGCTCAAGTTCAATTTAAAACCTATCTTTAACTTTCTGCTATGTAGTTCAACAATGAGGCAATAATTTGATCCTTAAATGGTTGCTTGTTAGTTGATCTTGGTAGTAAATTCTTGATATATAGTGCAGCTCCAAACATCAGAACCTTTCTCCAGATTATCAATCTCCAATTGCATGCGTCACCCGCCATCCATAGATAAGTCACCGCAAAATTTAAGACAGCAGTTCCCATTTGAAAGTTTATCAGCCCTCCAAACCACCCAGAACAATCCAAAATAATCCAGAACAATGGCCCAACCCACTGAGTTACTCCAGCACTTAGTGCCCTTTTCTATAGAACAATTTCTAAATTCTGTTCTGACATGTAATCAAATTAATTGTTTATTTGGTATCTTAACTTTTTCTGGTTGATTATCAAACATTTTTTGTAAATTAAACCATATGAACAGATATGAGGATTGGTGAAATGTAATGGTCATTTGTGGTCTGAAGAAGAAAGTAAGCAGTGAGGTTTTAGGTCTGAATTACATTGTTTAGAACATGAATCTCTGAAGATAAGGTTAATAACCACAGAATGATTTAATTTAAAATGCATACTCATTAGCCCAGAATTAAGGGATTGCATAAATATCAGATAGTCTCAAAAAGTTGGCCATAATATAAGATGGCCTCGAAAAAGGGCCATTTTTCAACGTAATTGTATAAGAGGTAAGAATGTTGTAAAAACAAGCCTGAAGGCTTTGTGTCTCAATGCAAGGAGTATTCGTAATAAGGTGGATGAGTTGAATGTGCAAATAGCTATTAATGACTATGATATAGCTGGGATCATGGAGACATGGCTCCAGGGTGATAAAAGCTGGGAGCTGAACATCCAGGGATATTCAATATTCAGGAGGCATAGACAGCAAGGAAAAGGAGGTGGGGTAGCATTGCTGGTTAGAGAGGAGATTAACGCAATGGAAAGGAAGGACATTAGCTTGGAGGATGTAGAATCAATATGGGTAGAGCTGCGAAACACCAAGGGGCAGAAAACGCTAGTGGGAGGTGTGTACAGGCCACCTAACAGTAGTAGTGGAGTTGGGGATGGCATCAAACAGGAAATTAGAAATGCATGCAACAAAGGTAAAACAGTTATAATGGGTGACTTCAATCTACATATAGATTTGGTGAATCAAATTGGCAGGGGTGCTGAGGAAGAGGATTTCTTGGAATGTATGCGGGATAGTTTTTTAAACCAGTATATAGAGGAACCAACAAGAGAGCAGGCTATTCTAGACTGGGTATTGAATAATGAGGAAGGGTTAGTTAGCAGTCATGTTGTGCGTGGCCCATTGGGCATGAGTAACCATAATATGGTTGACTTCTTCATTAGGATGGAGAGTGACATAATTAATTCAGAAACAAGGGTTCTGAACTTAAAGCAATGTAACTTTGAGGGTATGAAACGTGAATTGGCAAAGATAGACTGGCAATTGATTCTTAAAGGGTTAATGGTGGATATGCAATGGAAGGCATTTAAAGGCTGCATGGATGAACTACAACAATTGTTCATCCCAGTAGGCAAAAGAATACATCAGGGAAGGTAGTGCATCCGTGGATAACAAGGGAACTCAGTGATAGTATCAAAACAAAAGATGATGCATACAAATTAGCCAGAAAAAGCAGCCTACCAGAGGACTGGGAGAAATTCAGAGTCCAGCAGAGGAGGACGAAGGGCTTAATTAGGAAAGGGAAATAGATTATGAAAGAAAACTGGCAGGGACCATAAAAACTGACTGCAAACGCTTTTATAGATATGTGAAGAGAAAAAGCTTAGATAAAACAAATGTAGGTCCCTTGCAGTCAGAAACAGGTGAATTGATCATGGAGAACAAGGACATGGCAGACCAATTGAATAACTACTTTGGTTCTGTCTTCACTAAGGAAGACTTAATTAATTTGCCAGAAATAGCAGGGGACCAGGGGTCAAATGAGATGGAGAAACTGAGTGAAATCCAGGTTAGCCGGGAAGTGGTGTTATGTAAATTGAATGGATTAAAGGCCAATAAATCGCAAGGGCTAGACAGGCTGCATCCCAGAGGTCTTAAGGAAGTAGCCCCAGAAATAGTGGTTGCATTAGTGATAATTTTTCAAAACTCTTTAGATTCTGAAGTAGTTCCTGTGGATTGAATGGCACCTAATGTAACCCCACTTTTTAAAAAGAGGGGGAGAGAGAGGACGGGGAATTACAGACCAGTTAGTCTAACATCAGTAGTGGGGAAAATGCTAGTCGGCTATTAAAGATGGGATAGCAGCACATTTGGAAAGTGGTGAAATCATTGGACAAGGTCAGCATGGATTTATGAAAGGTAAATTATGTCTGACGAATCTTATATAATTATTTGAGGAGGTAACTAGTAGAGTGGATAAGGGAGAACCAGTGGATGTGCTATATCTGGACTTTCAGAAGGCTTTCGACAAGGTCCCTCATAAGAGATTAGTATACAAAATTAAAGCACACAATATTGGGTGTTCAGTATTGATGTGGATAGAGAACTGGCTGGCAGACAGGAAGCAAAGAATAGGAGTAAACGGGTTCTTTTCAGAAAGGCAGGCAGTGACTAGTGGGGTACCACAATGGCTGGGACTCCAGCTATATACTGTATATTAATGATTTTGACTAGGGAATTGAATGCAACATCTCCAAGTTTGCGGATGACATGAAGCTGGGGGGCAATGTTAGCTGTGAGGATGATGCTAGGAGGCTGCAAGATGACTTGGATAGGCCGGGTGAGTGGGAAAATGCATGGCAGATGCAGTATAAAGTGGATAAATGTGAGGTTATCCACTTTGGTGGCAAAAACTGGAAAGTAGACCATTACCTGACTGGTGGCCGATTCCGAAAAGGGGAGATGCAACGAGACCTGGGTGTCATGGTACACCAGTCATTGAAAGTAGGCATGCAGGTGCAGCAGGCAGTGAAGAAAGTGAATGGTATGTTAGCATTCATAACAAAAGGATTTGAGTATATGAGCAGGGAGGTTCTACTGCAGTTGTACAGGGTCTCGGTGAGACCACACCTGGAGTATTGCGTACAGTTTTGGTCTCCTAATCTGAGGAAGGACATTCTTGCCATAGAGAAATCACGTACAGAGAAGGTTCACCAGATTGATTGCTAGGATGTCAAGACTTTCATATGAAGAAAGATTGGATAGACTCGGCTTGTACTCGCTAGAATTTTGAAGATTGTGGGGGGATCATAGAAACTTACAACATTTTTAAGGGGTTGGACAGGCTAGATGCAGGAAGATTGTTCCCAATGTTGGGGAAGTCCAGACCAAGGGGTCACAGTATAAGGATAAAGGGGAAATCTTTTAGGACTGAGAAAAACATTTTTTACACAGAGAGTGGTGAATCTCTGGAATTCTCTGCCACCGAATATAGTTGAGGCCAGTTCATTGGCTATATTTAAGAGGGAGTTAGATGTGGCCCTTGTGGCTAAAGGGATCAGGGGGTATGGAGAGAAAGAGCCATGATTATATTGAATGGCGGTGCAGGCTCGAAGGGCCGAATGGGCTACTCCTGCACCTATTTTCTATGTTTCTATGTTTTTATGTTGGTCTGAAGCAGATTACAAACAGAGGAGATGTAGAAGCAGTGGAGTGATGTCGAAACCGATCAAGACCAGACCAGAAGCCATTACTGGTCACCAAACATGGGTCAATGGATGAAGAGAACCTGATGTAAGTCAAGGCAAGGGCAAAATAGTTTTATAGGAGTTAATGTTGTTAGAGGGTAATAGATGATGTTTTGGAATAATAAAGTTGAGGTATGTTTGAGGTTAATATTGGGATGGAGCCCAACAATAATCTATCTTCTTCTTCTATCTTATCTATCTATCTATCTATCTATCTATCTATCTATCTATCTATCTATCTATCTATCTATCTATCTATCTATCTATCAAACTCTCGTCCCATCTGACCGCCTGCCGTCCGGCGCCCTTCCTGCCTTTCGATTCGTTCCCGCCGTGCGATGTCACAATGCCTGATGCTCGCGGACGTCCAATTGCGATGCCCGACGCTCGCAGACGTCCAATCGGAATGGATCAATTTGCATGTACGGCTTCCGGCCGCGTTTCTTCCTTTGATTCCCTGCAACTCCGAAACCAGACGCAGAATCGCCGACATATTTTCCATTTCGGTAGAGATTTCGCTTTTCTATCTAAGTATCCGCTCCTCATTACATTTCGTCGTGTTTAAGTACACGTTTTTAATCAAATCCTTCACCCCCCCCCCCCCCCAATATTTCAAAAATAAACTGGCTTCTCACCCATAGAAGCAGCACCAGCCCCAGCCCATGGTGAACATTCCATCGTGTGCTGTCACAATGCTCGATGCTCACAGATGTCAAATCGGAATGGATTCATTTACATATGCCTTTGCAGGAGCCCCAGCCAATGTTGAAGGTTCCATTGTGTGATGTCACAATGCCCAATGCTCAAATACATTGTTGCCATAGAGGGAGTACAGAGAAGGTTCACCAGACTGATTCCTGGGATGTCAGGACTTTCATATGAAGAAAGACTGATAGACTCGGCTTGTACTCGCTAGATTTTAGAAGATTGAGGGGGTATCTTATAGAAACTTACAAAATTCTTAAGGGGTTGGACAGCCTAGATGCAGGAAGATTGTTCCAGATGTTGGGGAAGTCCAGAACAAGGGGTCACAGTTTAAGGATAAGGGGTAAATGTTTTAGGACCGATATGAGAAAAACATTTTTTCACACAGAGAGTGGTGAATCTCTGGAATTCACTGGCACAGAAGGTAGTTGAGGCCAGTTCATTGGCTATATTTAAGAGGGGGTTAGATGTGGCCCTTGTGGCAAAAGGGATTAGGGGGTATGGAGATAAGGAAGGTACAGGATACTGAGTTGGATGATCAGCCATGGTGGTGCAGGCTCAAAGGGCGGAATGGCCTACTCCTACACTTAATTTCTATGTTTCTATGTTTCCCTCTCCTCACCCCTCTCCCACCCATCCCTCTCCCCCACCCCCCTTCCCTCTCTACCCCCCCCCCCTTCCCCCTACCCCCTCTGTCCCTCTTCCACCACTCCCCCTATCCCTCCCTCCGCACTCTTCCACTTCTCTCCCCTTACCCCACCCCTCTCCCTCCCCCCCCCCTCTCTTTTCCCCTCCCTTCCCCTCTCTCCCCACCCCTTCCTCCTACCCCTCTGTTCCACTTCCACCACTCCCCATCCCTCTTCCACCACTCCCTCTACCCCTCCCTACCTCCCCACTCTTCCACTTCTCTCCCCTTCTCTCCTCCCCTCTCCCTCTCCTCACCTCCCTCTCCCTCTCCCACCCCTCTGTCTCCCACCCCCCCCCTTCCCTCTCTCCCCCCCCCCTTCCCCTATCCCTCTGTCCCTCTCTTCCTCTCCATCACTCCCCCTACCCCTCTCCTCCTCCCTCCCCACTCTTCCACTTCTCTCCCCCCTTCCCCCCTCTACTCTCCCTCCCCACTCTTTCCCCTCTCCCTCCCCCCCCCCTCCCCTCTCCTCCTCCCTCCCCCGCCTCCTCCTCCCCTCCCCCACATCTCTCTCCCCCAATCCCCCTCTCTCACCCCCTACTCCCGCTCTCCTTTCTCTCCCAAATCTGTCCCGTTTCCTCCTCCTCTCCCCTCCCCTTTTCTCACCCCTCCCCCACCTGTGTGTTTGGGGGGTGGTAAAGGTTAGTGTGATGCCGCACACACCCCGCCGCCCCCTGCACACGCCGTTGGGGATACAGCCCCAACGGGTCTGCACTTGGTCTAGTGAATAATAAAACTCTCGTGCCATCCGACCGACTGCCGTCCGGCGCCCTTCCTGCCTTTTGATTCGTTCCCGCCGTGCGATGTCACAATGCCCAATGCTCCCAGACGTCCAATCGCAATGCCCGACGCTCGCAGACGTCCAATCAGAATGGATCCATTTACATGTACGGCTTCTGGCCGCATTTCTTCCTTTGATTCCCTGCAACTCCGAAACCAGACGCAGAATCGCCGACATCTTTTCCATTTCGGTAGAGATTTCACTTTTCTTTCAAAGTATCCACTCCTCCTTACATTTTGTCGTGTTTAAGTACACGTTTTTAATCAAATCCTTCACCTCCCCCCCCCCTCACACCAAAATATTTCAAAAATAAACTGGCTTTTCATCCATAGAAGCAGCACCAGCCCCAGCCCCTGGTGAACGTTCCATTGTGTGATGTCACAATGTGTGATGTCCAATGTTCACATATGTCCAATCGGAATGGATTAATTTACATATGCCTTTGCAGGAGCACAAGCACTTGGGGAAAGTTCCATCGTGTGATGTCACAATGCCCAATGCTCAAAGGCATTGTTGCCATAGAGGGAGTCCAGAGAAGGTTCACCAGACTTTCCTGAGACGTCAGGACTTTCATATGAAGAAAGACTGGATAGACTCGGCTTGTACTCGCTAGATTTAGGAGATTGAGGGAGGATCTTATAAGAAACACCTGATTACATTTTGTCGTGTTTATGTACACATTTTTAATCAAATCCTTCTCCCCCCCCCCTCCCAATATTTCAAAAAAAAACAGGCATCTCACCCATAGAATCAGCCCCAGCCCCAGCCCCTGGTGAACGTTCCATTGTGTGATGTCACAATGCCCAATGTTCACATATGTCCAATCGGAATGGAATCATTTACATATGCCTTTGCAGGAGCCCCGGCACCTGGTGAACGTCCCATCATGTGATGTCACAATGCCCAATGCTCAAATACATTGTTGCCATAGAGGGAGTACAGATAAGGTTCACCAGACTGATTCCTGGGATGTCAGGACTTTCATATGAAGAAAGACCAGATAGACTCGGCTTGTACTCGCTAGAATTTAGAAGATTGAGGGCAGATCTTATAGAAACGTACAAAATTCTTAAGGGGTTGGACAGGCTAGATGCATGAAGATTGTTCCAGATGTTGGGGAAGTCCAGAACAAGGGGTCACAGTTTAAAGGTAAGGGGGAAATCCTTTAGGACAGAGATGAGAAAAACATTTTTCACACAGAGAGTGGTGAATCTCTGGAATTCTCTGCCACAGAAGGTAGTTGAGGCCAGTTCATTGGCTATATTTAAGAGGAAGTTAGATGTGGCCCTTGTGGCTAAAGGCATCAGGGGGTATGGAGTGAAGGCAGGTACAGGATACTGAGTTGGATGATCAGCCATGATCATATTGAATGGTGGTGCAGGCTCGAAGGGCCGAATGGCCTACTACTGCACTTAATTTCTATGTTTCCCTCTCCTCACCCCTCTCCCTCTCCTCACCCCTCTCCCTCTTCTCACCCCTCTCCCTCACCCCCCTTCCTTCTCTACCCCACCCGCTTCCTTCTCTCCACCCTCCCCCTTCCTCCTACCCCTCTGTCCCTCTTCCATCACTCCCCCTATCCCTCTCCTACTCCCTCCCCACTCTTTCACATCTCCCCCTTCCCCCTCCACTCTCCCTCCGCACTCTTTCCCCTCTCTCCCCCCCCACCCCTCCTCCCCTCCCTCCCCCTCCCTCCCCTCCCTCCCCATCCCCCCCTCCCCCACATCTCTCTCCCCATCCCCCTCTCTCACCCCCTCTACCCCCCGCTCTCCTTTCCCTCTCAAATCTGTCATTTCCTCCTCCTCCTCTCCCCTCCCCTCCCCCCCCCCCCCCCCCCTTGAGTTTGGGGGGTGGGTTAATTTGAGTGTGATGCCGCAGCCCCCCCCCCCCCCCCCCCCCCCCCCCCCCCCCCCCCCCCCCCGCAAACGCTGTTGGGGAAACAGACCCAACGGGTCTGCACTTCGTCTAGTTAATATATAAAACTGTGTGCCTGCCGGCGTCTCGCATTCCTGGTCCGGCTGCCGTCCGCCTTTCTTCCTTTGATTCCTTGGAACTCCGAAACCAGACGCAGAATCGCCGAGATCTTTTACATTTCGGTAGAGATTTCACTTTTCTTTCAAAGTATCCGCTCCTGATTACACTTTGTCGTGTTTATGTACACATTTTTAATCAAATCCTTCTCCCCCCCCCCCCCACCCCCCCAAATTTCAAAAGAAAACTGCTTCTCACCCATAGAAGCAGCCCCAGCTCCTGGAGAACGTTTCAACGTGTGATGTCACAATGCCCAATGCTCAAAGACATTCTTGCCATAGAGGGAGTAGAGAGAAGGTTCACCAGACTGATTCCTGGGATGTCAGGACTTTCATATGATGAAAGACTGGATAGACTCGGCTTGTACTTGCTAGAATTTAGAAGATTGAGAGCGGATCTTATAGAAACGTATAAAATTCTTAAGGGGTTGGACAGGCTAGATGCAGGAAGATTGTTCCAGATGTTGAGGAAGTCCAGAACAAGGGGTCACAGTTTAAAGATAAGGGGTAAATCCTTTAGGACAGAGATGAGAAAAACATTTTTCACACAGAGAGTGGTGAATCTCTGGAATTCACTGGCACAGAAGGGAGTTGAGGCCAGTTCATTGGCTATATTTAAGAAGGAGTTAGATGTGGCCGTTGTGGCTAAAGGGATCAGGGGGTATGGAGAGACGGCAGGTACAGGATACTGAGTTGGATGATCAGCCATGATCATATTGAATGGTGGTGCAGGCTCGAAGGGCCGAATGGCCTACTGCACTTAATTTTTACTATGTTTCCCTCTTCTCACCCCTCTCCCTCTCTCACCCACCCCTCTCTTCCCCACACCCCCTTCCCGCTCTACACCACCCCCTTCCCTTCTCCCCCCCCCCCCCTTCCCCCTATCCCTCTGTCCCTCTTCCACCACTCCCCCCCTACCCCTCCCTCCCCCCTCCCCCACTTCTCTCTCCTCCCTTCCCCCTCTCTCTCTCTCGCTCCCACTTTCCCGTCTCTCCCCCACCCCTCTTCTCCTCCCCTCCATCCTCCCCCCCTCCCCACCCCCCCCTCCCCCACATCTCTTTCCCCCATCCCCCTCTCTCACCCCCTACCCTGCTTTCCTTTCCATCCAAAATCTGTCCCGTTTCCTCCTCCTCCTCCTCCTCCCCCTCCCTTCCCCTCTCCCCCTCCCTCCCCTCTTCTCACCCCCACTCCTTCCACCTGTGTGTTTGGGGGGTGGTTAATGTGAGTGTAATGCCGCAGCCCCCCTCCCCCTCCTCCCGCAAACGTCGTTGGGGAAACAGACCCAACGGTTCTGCACTTGGTCTAATTATTATATAAAAGTCTGTGCCTGCCGACCGTCCGTCCGCTTGCCGACTTTCTGCCTGACTTGTGGCTGCAGCCTTTGATTCCTTCCTACGCCGACACCAGACGCAGAATCGCCGAGATTTTTTCCATTTCGGTAAAGATTTCACTGTTCATTCCAATTATCCACTCCTGATTAAATTTTGTCGTGTTTATGTACACATTTTTTAATAAAATTCTTCTCCCTCTCCCCCAAAAATTTCAAAAGAAAACTGCTTCTAACCCATAGCCCCTGGTGAACGTTCCATCGTGTGATGTCACAATGCGCAATGCTCACAGGTGTCCAATCGGAATGGATCAATTGACATATGCCTTTGCAGCAGCCCCAGCACCGGCACCAGACCCCCCCCCCCCCCCCCCCCCCCCCCCAACCACGCAGCCTGTGTCGAAGCGCGTCATCACGTGTGTGGGAATAGAGAAAGAGGATTGGGGGTGAAAGGGAATGGGGAACAGATGGACTGTCCCTACCCCTTCCCCTTCCACTCTCCCTCCCCACTATTTCCCCTCTCTCCCCCATCCCTCTCCCCCTTCCTCCACACTCTTACCCCTCCTGCCCCACCCCATCCCTCCCCCCCTCCCCATCCCTCTCTCCTGCTCTCCATCCCTCTCTCCCCCTCTCGATCTCCATCTCCTCACCCCTCTCCTCACCCCCTCTCCATCTCCCTCTCCTCCCCCTCTCCTCCCCTCCTCCTCCCACCCTCATCCCTCTCTCCCTAACCTCCCTTCCTTCTCCCCCCCTCCCTCCCCCCCTTCCCCCTTCACTCCTCTCCCACCCACTCTCCGCCGCCCCCCCCCTTCCCTCCCCAACCCTTTCCCACTCTCCCCACCCCCTTCCCCCACCCTCTTTCCCCTCCCTCCCACTCTCACCCCACCCCCTCCCCTACTCCATATCCCTCCTCCCCTCCCTCCCTCCCCCCCCCACCCCCTCCCCTCTCCCCCCCTCCCCTCCCCCTCCCCTCCCCACTCTCCCCCACCCCTTTTTTTTTCTACCACTCTGTCCCTCTTCCACTACTGCCCTGTCCCACTTCCCACCACTCCCCTACCCTCTCTCCCCCTCCTCTCCCCACTCTTCCACTTCTCTGCCCCCGCCTCCCTCTCCCACTCTCCCCTCCCCACTTCCCCTCCCCTCTCTCTCCCATACCCCTCCGCCTACCTCCACACTCTTCTACCTCCCTCATCTACCCCAGCTCCCTCTCCTCCCCTCCCCCAAACATCTCCCCCCCTCCCCATCCCTCTCTCCTCCCATCCCAACCCTCTCTCCTCCTCCCTCTCCTCCAACTCCCTCCTCACTCCCTCCCTGCCACCCATTGCCACCCACCCCCCCAACTCTCTTCCCCTCCCCCACCCCCTTCCCTCTCCCCATTCTTCCCACTCCTTCCACACTCTTCCCCCTCTACCCCTTACCCCATTTGCCTCCATGCCTCCCTCCCCCGGCCCCCACACCACACTCTCTCCCCCCCTGTCTCTCCTCCCCTCCCCCACCACTACCTCCTCCCCCTCTCCATCCCCCTCTCCATCTCCCCACTCTTCACCCCCACTCCCTCTCCTCCCCCTCCTCCTCCCACCCCCAACCCTCTCTCCCCCCAGCCCCCTTCCATTTCTACCCCACCCCTTCCCCCTCCCCCCTTACCCCTTCCCCTTCCCCTACCTCCTATCCCCTGTCCCTCTTTCCACCACTCCCCCTAACCCTCCCTCCCCACTCTTCCCACTCTCCCCCTCCCTTCCTCCTTCTCTCCACCACCTCTTCCCCTACCCCTCTGTCCCTCTTCCACCACTCCCCCTGTCCTCCCCTCTTCCAGCACTCCTGCTACCTCTCTCCCCCCCCCCTCCCACTCTTCCACTCTTCCCCCCCCCCCCCCTTCTCCCATCTCCCTCCCCACTTTCCCCCCATCTTCCTCCTCCTTCCCGTCCCTACTCCCCCTCCTCCCTCCTCCTACCTCCTACCCTCCCTCTCTCTCTCCCCCCCCCTTCCCCACCCCTCGCTCCCCCCCGCTCCCCCCCCCCCCCCCCCGCCCCCACCCCTCTCTCTCCCTCCTTCCCCCACCCCCATCCCTCTCCCCCACCCCCCATCCCTCTCCCCCCCCCCCCCCTCACTCTCTCCCCCCCCCACCCCCTCCCCATCCCCCCCCGCCCTCTACCCCTGTCCCTCTTCCACCACCCCCCCCCCCCCTCTCCCTCCCCCACCCCTATCTCCACCCCTCCCTTCACCCTCGCACTCCTCTCTCTCTCCCACCCCTTCCCTACCCCTCTGTCCCTCTTCTACCACTTCCTCTACCCCTCTCCCCCTTCCTCTCTCCCCACTTCCACCACCCCCCCTAACCTCTCCCCCTCCCTCCCCCTTCATCCACTTATCTCTCCCACCCCCCCACCCATCTCCCTCCCCAGCCCGCTCTCTCACCCCGTCCCTCCCTCTCCCTCCCCACTCTACCCCCCTCTCTCTGCACTCCCCCTCCCTCCTCCACCTCCCCATCTCTCCCCCCCCCCCTCTCCCACTTCTTCCACACCCTTACCCCCCCCCCATCCTCCTCCCACCCCTCCATCCTCCCTCTCCCCCTACCCCACCTCTGCCTCTTCAACCACTCCCCCTACCCCTCGACCCCTCGTCCGCGCTCTTACCCTCCCCTCTCCCCCACCTCTATTTCCCCTCTCTCCCCCTACGCCTCTCCCTCTCCCATCCCACTCTTTTCCGCCCACTACCACTCTTCCCCTCACTTCACACGCTCCCCCCTCTCTCCCCTTCCCTTTCTCACTCCTTCTTCCCCTCCCTCCTCCCTTTCTCCCCTTCACCCACCCCCTCTCTCCCCCCTCCCTCACCCCACTCTCATCCTCCCCTTCCCCCCTCTCCCCTCTCCATCTCCCTCTCTCCTCACCATCTCCCTCCTTCTTCCACCCCTCTCCCCCTCCTCTCCCCCCCCCCCCCCCATCTCCCCCCCTTCCCCTTCCCCCTCTCTTGCACCACTCCCCGCTACTCCTCTCCCACCCCTAACCCTTCTCCCCCCTTTCCTGCCCTCCCCACTCTCCTCCCACTCCCCACTCTCCTCCCCCTTCCCATCCCGCTCTCACTCCCCCTACCCCCCACTCTGGTCTCCCTCCCAAAACTCTCCCCATTTCCTCCTCCCCCTCCCCTCATCTCACCCCTCTCCCCACCCCGTCTCACCCTCCGCACACCTGGGTGTTTGGGGGAGTGGTTAGTGTGAGTGTGATGCTGCAGCTCCCCCCTCCCCCCCGCAAACGCGCTTAGGGGAAACAGACCCAACGGGTCTGCACTTGGTCTAGTATAATTCTAAATCTCTGATCTTGACCGCTTTTGGCCGACTGTGCTGCGATTTCCGAGAGAACGCCGCCACCTACGGCCGTCATTTTTGGCCACCTAGCTCAGAGCCCCCCTCCGCCGTATGAGTGTGGAGGATTTTTACCGTCGATGAAAAAATGAGAGTGATATTAATGTTTTCCCTATTCTCTCTGCTGCCCCCGCTGGCAGCAGTGGGGAGGGACTATGAAACCAGGAAGTGTCGTGCCTCACTCACTCTCTGCCAGACCCAGGAAGCGAGAGGGTCACGGCTCTCTGACCTGTGAATAACACTGAAAGTACGTCTACTCCACGGTGTGTCCCCTCTGTGCGGCTGTAACGTGGCTGCAGTCCTTTTTAACAAGTTTGTGTTCACAAAATGAATTTTTGTTGTCGGGTGTCTGCAGCCCAATTGTTTGCCTTGCCTTTTTTAACAAGTTTGTGTTCACAAAATGAATTTTGGTTGTCCGGTGTCTGCAGCCCAATTGTTTGCCTCGTCTTTTTTAACAAGTTTGTGTTCACAAAATGAATTTTTGAGTGTCTGCAGCCCAATTGTTTGCTTCGCCTTTTTTTTTAAACACATTTGTGTTCACAAAATGAATTTCGGTTGTCGGGTGTCTGCAGCCCGATTGTTTGTCTCGCATTTTTTTATAACAAGTTTGTGTTCACAAGCATCCATACGGCCCACAATGTCTATACTAGCCCTCTGGAAACCAGTACCTTCAGCCTGCAACACCTATACTAGCGCAACAAACAGCCCCCCCACCCCCCCACTGGTGAGCGGTAGTGGAATTGGTGGAGAGGTGGAATATTGCATTGGTGGCCAGCCCTCACGTGTGATGCTGGGACCCTACGGGTCCCACTTAGTCTAGTGCATAACTAAAACTCTGATCTTGTTATCTTCCTGTTTGGCGGTCTTTCTATTTACGCAAAAATTTACGCGAGAGTTCTACTATTATTTCGCCAGTTTACTCATCGTTCTCCTGTGCTGCAAGTGCACCAAGTTTTGTTCTGATTGGTTGAATGTTGTAAAAGTTAGCGAGGTTTAAAAATCTTAAAAAC
Organism: Leucoraja erinaceus; assembly: GCF_028641065.1. Lineage (NCBI taxonomy): Eukaryota > Metazoa > Chordata > Chondrichthyes > Rajiformes > Rajidae > Leucoraja > Leucoraja erinaceus. Next base: position 34,231,252 of record NC_073382.1, on the reverse strand, counting down.
CGTGCATGCGCAGATCGATCTCTTCTCCTGCCAGTCAATATCACATGGACTAGTCTCTTCCCCTGTCACTCCCCCGGACGGTCCACCCCATCCGGCGCCATCGTGTCTTTACTGGAGCTGAGGATGTTCAACGGAGGTTTCCAATGGACTTTCGGAGGGACCCGAAGCAGCCCAGCCCACTACCAAGCAGCCCAGCCCAGCCCCAAGAAGCCGCTCCGTCCCAAGAAGCAGCCCAGCACCATGCAGCCCAGCAGCGGAGACCCGACCCAGCCCAGCCCAGCGTGGGAGGTCCTGCCCAGCCCAGTCGGAAACATAGCCCAGCCCAGCCCAGCCCAGGTCAGTCGGAGACCAGGCCTCCCATGTGTCTGGGACCCCACGGGTCCCACATAGTCTAGTATAGTCATAGAAATAAACTGACTAGATGGCACTGCCTGATAAAATTTAAAGTATTGCAAAGGTTATACTACTCAAAGACCAAATTGAACAAGATCTTCCCAACTGTCTCTCCTCTCTGTTATAAATATCACTTACAAGAAGCCACCCTAATTCATTCTTTTGTATCCTGTATAAAAATTCAAAACTTCTGGACAGGAATATTCAATATCATTTCTAAAACACTTAAAATTCATTCGGAGTCGGATTCAAAATTAATAAAATTAGGAATGTAAGAGGGCTGCCCTAATTTAACAATATCCCAAAGACACTTCCTTGATTATGGTTTAATCACTGCAAAAAAACTTATACTTAAATTCTGGAAAAATATAACAGTCCCCACAGTGAAGATGTGGATCACAGAAATGACCGAGACACTACATTTAGAAAAACTAAGGCTTGTCTTGACTGACAAACCAGATCAATTTTCCACAATATGGTCTCCTTTCATTGAATTTCTTCAACAACATAATGTTTGAACACTAATTCAAAACCGACGTTAGGGTCGGGTGGGCGTGCAAAGGGAATAGTAGTGGGATATATCTCCACTTCTTTTACTTCTTCGTTAGTTCAGGGGGGTTGTTTTTCTCTTTCGTGTCTTTTTCAAAATTATTTCTTTTCTTTTTCTTTTCTTTTTTCTTTCCCTCTTTTCCTTTTTCTTTTTTTTCCAACTTTGTTAATAGTTTATAAAATGTTAAAATTGAAGCTGTACGAAAATTGTATAATTGTTATGTCGATTACTTTCTCCTTGTACAATTGCTTCTAATAAAATTAAATAAAAAAAAGAAAAAAGTCGGACACGAAGATTTAGAAAAAAAAACCCGTCAGGATTGCAGTTGAAAGGAATATACATTTTGACATGGTAATCACAATGAGAAAAAAAACAGAGGTGCAGGCTTTGTTTTAGTGGTATGATTTTCTTTGTTATAATTTGACATAATAGAAACATAGAAATTAGGTGCAGGAGTAGGCCATTCGGCCCTTCGAGCCTGCACCGCCATTCAATATGATCATGGCTGATCATCCAACTCAGTATCCCGTACCTGCCTTCTCTCCATACCCTCTGATCACCTTAGCCACAAGGGCCACATCTAACTCCCTCTTAAATATAGCCAATGAACTGGCCTCGACTACCCTCTGCGGCAGAGATTCCCAGAGATTCACCACTCTCTGTGTGAAAAAAGTTCTTCTCATCTCGGTTTTAAAGGATTTCCCCCTTATCCTTAAGCAGTGACCCCTTGTCCTGGACTTACCCAACATCGGGAGCAATCTTCCTGCATCTAACCTGTCCAACCCCTTAAGAATTTTGTAAGTTTCTATAAGATTCCCTCTCAATCTCCTAAATTCTAGAGAGTATAAACCAAGTCTATCCAGTCTTTCTTCATAAGACAGTTCTGACATCCCAGGAATCAGTCTGGTGAACCTTCTCTGCACTCCCTCTATGGCAATAATGTCCTTCCGCAGATTTGGAGACCAAAACTGTACGCAATACTCCAGGTGTGGTCTCACCAAGACCCAGTACAACTGCAGTAGAACCTCCCTGCTCCTATACTCAAATCCTTTTGCTATGAAAGCTAACATACCATTTCGCTTTCTTCACTGCCTGCTGCACCTGCATGCTTACTTTCAATGACTGGTGTACCATGACACCCAGGTCTCGCTGCATCTCCCCTTTTCCTAGTCGGCCACCATTTAGATAATAGTCTGCTTTCCTGTTTTTGCCACCAAATGGATAACCTCACATTTATCCACATTATACTGCATCTGCCAAACATTTGCCCACTCACCCAGCCTATCCAAGTCACCTTGCAGTCTCCTAGCATCCTCCTCACAGCTAACACTGCCCCCCAGCTTAGTGTCATCTGCAAACTTGGAGATATTGCCTTCAATTCCCTCATCCAGATCATTAATATATATTGTAAATAGCTGGGGTCCCATAGCTTGCGGTACCCCACTAGTCACTACCTGCCATTGTGAAAAGGACCCATTTACTCCTACTCTTTGCTTCCTGTTTGCCAGGCAGTTCTCTATCCACATCAATACTGAACCCCCAATGCCGTGTACTTTAAGTTTGTATACTAATCTCTTATGTGGGACCTTGTTGAAAGCCTTCTGGAAGTCCAGATACACCACATCCACTGGTTCTCCCCTATCCACGCTACTAGTTACATCCTCGAAAAATTCTATAAGATTCGTCAGACATGATTTACCTTTCGGAAATCCATGCTGACTTTGTCCAATGATGTCACCACTTTCCAAATGTGCTGCTATCCCATCTTTAATAACTGACTCTAGCAGTTTCCCCACTACCGATGTTAGACTAACTGGTCTGTAATTCCCCGTTTTCTCTCTCCCTCCCTTCTTAAAAAGTGGGGTTACGTTTGCTACCCGCCAATCCTCAGGAACTATTTCAAAATCTAGAGTTTTGAAAGATTATTACTAATGCATCCACTATTTATGGAGCTACTTCCTTAAGTACTCTGGGTTGCAGCCTATCTGGCCCTGGGGATTTATCGGCCTTTAATCCATTCAATTTACCCAACACCACTTCCCGGCTAACCTGGATTTCACTCAATTCCTCCAACTCCTTTGACCCGCGGTCCCCTGCTATTTCCGGCAAATTATTTATGTCTTCCTTAGTGAAGACGGAACCAAAGTAGTTATTCAATAGGTCCGCCATATCCTTGTTCCCCATGATCAACTCACCTGTTTCTGACTGCAAGGGACCTACATTTGTTTTAACTAATCTCTTTCTTTTCACATATCTATAAAAACTTTTGCAGTCAGTTTTTATGTTCCCAGTTTTCTTTCATAATCTATTTTTCCTTTCCTAATTAAGCCCTTTGTCCTCCTCTGCTGGTCTCTGAATTTCTCCCAGTCCTCCGGTATGCTGCTTTTTCTGGCTAATTTGTACACATCATCCTTCGCTTTCATACTATCCCTGATTTCCCTTGTTATCCACGGATGTACTACCTTCCCCGATTTATTCTTTTGCCAAACTGGGATGAACAATTTTTGTAGTTCATCCATGCAGTCTTTAAATGTCGTCCATTGCATATCCATCGTCAACCCTTTTCGAATTAATTGCTAGTCAATCTTGGCCAATTCACGTCTCATACCCTCAAAGTTACCTTTCTTTAAGTTCAGAACCATTGTGTCTGAATTAACAATGTCACTCTACATCCTAATGAAGAACTCAACCATATTATGGTCACTCTTGCCCAAGGGGGCACGTACAACAAGATTGCTAACTAACCCTTCCTCATTACTCAATACCCAGTCTAAAATAGCCTGCTCTCTCGTTGGTTCCTCTAAATGTTGATTTAGGTAACTATCCCGCATACATTCCAAGAAATCCTCTTCCTCAGCACCCCTGCCAATTTGATTCACCCAATCTATATGTAGATTGTAGTCACCTATTATAACTGTTTTGCCTTTGTCGCACGCATTTCTAATTTCCTGTTTTATACCATCTCCAACTTCACTACTACTGTTAGGTGGCCTGTACACAACACCCACCAGCATTTTCTGCCCCTTAGTGTTTCGCAGCTCTACCCATACCGATTCCACATCCTCCAATCTAATGTCCTTCCTTTCCATTGCATTAATCTTCTCTCTAATCAGTAACGCTACCCCACCTCCTTTTCCTTTCTCTCTATCCCTCCTGAATATTGAATATCCCTGGATGTTCAGCTCCCAGCCTTGGTCACCCTGGAGCCATGTCTCCGTGATCCCAACTATATCATAGTCATTAATAGGTATCTGCACATTCAACTCATCCACCTTATTACGAATGCTCCTTGCATTGAGACACAAAGCCTTCAGGCTTGTTTTTACAACACTCTTACCCCTTATACAATTATGTTGAAAAGTGGCCCTTTTTGATTTTTGCCCTGGTTTTGTCTGCCTGCCACTTTTACTTTTCACCTTGTTACCTATTGCTTCTACCCTCATTTTACACCCCTCGGTCTCTACGCTCACACATTTAAGAAACCCTTTCCCTTTAACTCCATCCTCCACTATCCCATTCGACACCCCACCCCCCTTATTCAGTTTAAAGCCACCCGTGTAGCAGTGGCAAACCTGCCTGCCAGAATGCTGGTCCCACACCTGTTAAGATGCAATCCGTCCCTTTTGTACAGTTCCCCCTTACCCCAAAACAGATCCCAGTGATCTAAGAATCTAAATCCCTGCCCCGTGCACCAGTTCCTCAGCCACACGTTCAGGTCCCGTATCTCCCTGTTCCTGCTCTCGCCAGCACGGGGAACTGGAAGCAAACCAGAGATAACAACCCTGGAGGTCCTGCTTTTCAACATTTTTCCGAGCTCTCTAAAGCCACGCTGCAGAATATTCATCGCCTTCTTTCCGACATCGTTTGTGCCGACATGCACTAGCACTTCCGGATGTTCACCTTCGCCCTTGAGGATTTTCTGCACTCTGTCCGTGACATCCTGGATCCTGGCACCGGGAAGGCAGCACACTATCCTCGCATCCCGTCTGTTTCCGCAGAAACCTCTGTCCGTACCTCTCACAATCGAGTCTCCCACTATAATGTATTTGGTAGCTGGTTGAACACAATGATATAAAAACAAATGTTCTGCTTTTCTCTCTTTCTGAGCTACTTTGAAGATCAGCTAATGCTCAATGATTTGTATCATCCAAGCACATAGATATAAGTAACATGCATTTCTGCAAAACTAACTAGGTTATGTGTGGTCATGTGAGTCTCGCCAGATTTTAGGAATTTTGTCGCACACACAATCCAAATGCTTTACAATGTGGAAATAAATTGAAAGAGAAATTTACAGATTATAAACATTTGGAATGAATGGGTGGATACGGTGTAAACAGTAAAAAAAAACGGTGCCATAGATGTGCTCATAATGGAGCTTGTTAATGTCGCAGGAAAATTGGGATAAAATAAGAAAGAAACAAATTATTTTTTATGTCGAGTAAATTTCAATTCATTGGAATTTACCATGGACATCAAGACCAAACTAAATAAGTCTTTCCTCATTTCTCACTAATTATTTTTAAGAGGCTTCATTCGCTTGTCATTGTAGGAGCTTGCAGTCCCCACATACGCCACATGATGGAGGCAGAGTCTTTATTTTGTTTTACATTATCAAGATTTGCATTTTCATAATGTATTTATTTGGGCTATTTTGAATACCTTCATGTGGTTATCAGATTTATTTATCATTATTCAATCAATGGAATCTAGTTTAACGAAAGGAACTCCAAGGTTCAATAGTTGAAACTAAATATTATAAACACAAACATTGACATTGTTGCACTCACAATACACTATAATGTCAATGTACACATAACATCCCTCTGCTACTATTTTAACGCAGCATCAAAACAAACTGGGAAATCGCTGGTGGAGCTCACTTAGTAAATTGGGACATCCACACTTTTTCAAGAGTTTTCCTGTTCCCAGCACTTACACTGAGAAATGATGGTAGTTGCTTTGAAAACTATCGGCAGAACCCAATAGTAGCTGGGCTGATATATGGTCAGTAAATGCATCAGGGAATCAAAAGATAATGAGGATTTTATGTGGAGGAGATTATAACACATTTATGAACAATAAAAAGTAGAACTATCTTTATAAGGTTTGTAGGAAGGAACAGCAGAAGCTGGAATAACTGAGCGGGACAGACAGCATCTCTCAAGAGAAGGAATGGGTGACATCTCGGGTTGAGACCCTTCTTCAGACTGAAAGTCATGGGAAAGGATGCTGTAGAGAGATATAGAACTAATGATTGAAAGATATGCAAAAAATTAACAATGATAAAGGTAACAGGCCATTGTTAGCTACCATTGTCACCTAGCAAACAGCTGGTTCTGGGAACATCACCACCTACAGATGTATTTCTAAGTCATGCATCACATTCTCATGGAAATATATTCCCATTTCTCCATCATATACTGTATGAATCAAAATTCTGCATAACATGCAGAAATAGTGAGCCAAATGGCCTAATTCTGCTCCTATCCCTTATGACCTTATGACCTGACCGAACTTTGACAGACCTTCACAACAACGGGGAAGTTCATTAAGCTAAATTATCAGACCCTTCATGAAGACAAATATGAATGGTATTAGCGAGCATCATGAGCTTGCTCTGGTCGACACTCATGTGTGCAATAAACAATCAACTTTGGATATGTTCTTAAATTGTTTCATTGTTTTGTCAGTCATGTAATGGTATCGATATTGGTAATTTGCAACAGGTGTATTATTTGCTGGGTGAACTCATCTCCTGGCATTTGGCTCCAATTAGAACTGAATGTTGGAAGCTGGGTCAATTATTGATCTGTGCACTCACATCCATTTAACATCAGTGATCAATGGCAAATTTGTCCCATTGTGTTCTATTTCCACCACCTTTTGTGAATGATAGATTGCTGCACTAGAAATAAATAATCAACATTGATATTTTTAATTAAATTACATAATATTGTTTTGGAAAGCAAAATGCTAGACAACATCATTCACTTACAAGCAGAGCACAACAGAAAATTTCTATCACACTGCTTTGAGGATTGCCTCTGTATTGAAAGGAACCGTGTAAAACTTGGGCCAAATCTTCATCATCCGCCCAACCAACTGTGTTACCTTAGGTTTCTTGCAGGGCTTTGCAAATGTCCACACACTGGCTATATGAAAAATAGTTTATTTTTACATGTTCATAAGTGTGTGTATGTTAGCATATGTGCACGTGATCCTTACTCTTTTAATTATTTTTAAATAATTATTTTTCACGTTATTTTCTATTATTTTTAACATTCACTGGCATGTAATAATGACAGCTTTGAAAGCCAGTGCACATGAGGACATAAACCCACTGGTTGTCAAATCTGTTCTCCCGATGCATGTGGTAGTTTAAACTGAGGCAGCCGCTTCACTTTATCTGCCAAGCCCATGTGTTAGGAAACAGCTCCCAGCAGAAAACACACTTGACCATGCCGGAAGAACAATGTATGTCCCCAAGGCTGTTGCCGGTAACTTTGATTAAGTGAAAAATCTCTTATGAGATTTGATGGGGAAAAAAACCCTTACAGATTTGGTATTGCTTATAATCCAACAGATTAGCCTCAAGGAAACAACTCACTGAAGCTACTCAAACACTTGCACAAGAATAAATTATTTTCTATCAGACAGTTCCTTTCATATGTACACAAGGGCTAATTCAATGATTGTGCACAGTTGGGGGAAAATGTTAACCATGGGGAAAAAAAGTGCAATTTGTGAAGATAAATGAGCAGCCTGTTTTACACATCAACCAAATGTTGTTTCTATTGGTGACCTCAGTTAAAATTAACCTTGTCTAAATAATTTCCAGTGATTTTTTAAGCTATTATCCAAAGTGGTACATGTCTAAATCTGGTTCTTTTTTGTTTGTGATTCTTTTGTTTTGTAAAATGAAGCCTTCTTTTGGACAGCTGTATCTGTTTTGCATGTGGTGCATCACACGCAACTGGAGAGTGCAGTTTATTTTCCAAAACAATAAAAATATTCTACAAGCAAACATGATTTATATTCTTATTGTCTAACATTTGATGTTTGTATAAAAAAAGCAAATCAGATTCTTACCTCGTCAGAACTGCACATAGCAATCTGTGCATGTCTGAAGAGATTTTCCTTTGTCACCTTCACGAGATTAACTGTCATCATGATGCACCTTTCTTACAAACAGCATCCTGACAAGTCCAGCACAAAGAGAACGCTGCTCATGGGTAGCAAAGAGCCTCCAAGCAAATGTATCCTGCCAAGCTATTACTAGAAACATTTACATAATCAGTCAGTGGTCAAGGCATGGTCCAAGGCTCCTGTCGTTCACTTCAGGCAAATAACAGGGGGCTCACTGCAAATATATCATATCTCTAACATGGAAAGTTGGCTGCATGTCAACTGTCAGAGTTTCACTTTGCAGGAAACAAAATGCCACCATTATTTGAAGGAGCAGCAGAATGGACTGATGCCTGTTGAGAAGAGGGGAGGAAGGGTGGACAGAATCCCTTAACACTCTTACTTTGCTAAACTGACAGATATGTGCAACAAATATTACATCGCTGCTTTGTGGAAATGTTGGTAGCTAAAGATCAAGTTTAAGTTCAAGTTTACATTTATTGTCACTGTACCATACAAATAAAAAGAACACAACACACGATAGAATTTAACATGAACATCCCCACACAGCGGAATCAACGTTTCCCACTGTGAGGGAAGGCAATAAAAGTTCAGTCTCCTGCCTCTATGTTCATTCGTGGTCGGGGCTCGATGTTTCAGGCTCTCTCACAGGATGATGGAACTCTGGCGTCGGAAGAACACTCTCAATGACTTGGAGTTTCAAAATCGGCTACTTCCTACCTGAGACCGTGGCTTCTGAAGTCCACAGGCCGAGCTGGGCAGAGCTCCACACGGCAATCCTCGGCGAAGGATCCCAGGGCTCCGCATTGTTAAAGTCAGCGCCCCTACCATGGCTGGAAACTCTGCAGACCACAGCTCCACGATGTTAGAATCTGCAGTCCCAGCACTCTTGAGCTCCAACACGGCGACCCCTGTAAGGCATCGCCCCGCTCCACGATGGTACTTCAGTGCTGTGCAGCTGCTGAAGCTGAAGCTCTGGCCGGTCCCCGGCAGGAAAGGTCACGCCAATCCAGATGGTAGTGCACAAGGAGGGGGCGAAGATGTGGCTTGGAGGAAAGACACATTCCTCGACCAGGTAGTGACTAAGAAAACAGTTTCCCCCTTCATCCATCCCCCACATAAAAAGAATAAAAGACCTCCAAAACAAAAATTTTTGACGGACTTAATATTTAAAAAAAGGATGAACAGCTACAGGCGGGGCAGCCATAAGGGCCAGTCCCATTAACGCGACTTTTCAGCGACTGTCATCGACCTTCAAGCTCGAGGGCACTCGCCTGAAAAACCTAGAGCTGGATCGACCGTCAGCGATGAAACCGTGTGCCGGATCGACCATTTGCACAGACATACACATACACAAACACATTGTAAAGGCGAGGGCAAGGGAAACGGAGGAGCGCTGTCTGAAATTCACACCTGCGATGAACAGGAAGGTAAAAGACGGCTGGCAACAGTTGCGGTAAGTCCTTTAGAGAGCGTGGGGGGGGGGGGGGGTGGAGAGAAGGGGAGAGAAGGGGAGAGAAGGGAAGGGAAGGGGGTGGGGAGATGGAGTGGAGACATTTATAAGAAGACAGACAACTTTTAATAAAGTTTAGCGGGCATTTAACATTACCTGTCGGATTACTTACCTTTTTTTCTCAACGAGCTTTACCTTCAACTACCTTCGATTACCTTTGATTGCCTTTTATTACCTACGATAACATTATTACCTACTACGACCTACCTCGACTAAACCTACGAGTAAAAAAATATTGATTTTTTTCCATGGTGACCTTTTGTTACCTGCGGGCATTTTTCAGCTTGCTGAAAAAACGCCGCAACCTAACAGAGGCCTCGAGAACGCGGGGACTACTCTCGAGCATGAAGGAGTTGCTGCAATGACCTCCGAGGACCTCGTGTCGACCATGCTGCAAGTATGAGTCGAGGGCAAACTCGTCTAAACTCGCGAATTATGTCACCGCAGTGGGACAGGCCCTATACTCAATGGCGCCACCCATCGGATTCTACTGCCCTCTCAATATTTTATCAAATCACTGTAATAACAACATATAGATTAATTGCTAGGTTATGGTGTCTGGTGATCCAATATCAAGATCAGTGAAAATACTGCAGTCCTCCCCTCACACAGCCTTTGCACGCTGCAGTTTCAGTCAAATAAATTCACAAAAGTTGGAACTGGGATTGATTGGGTTAAGCTGAAAACCTAAGCAATGTTCCTTTGTCCTGACTCCTTGCCAGTGACCCACTGGATTGTGAGCAAGCATAGATGTCGATGAGAACAGATCACTTGGCTGTGATTCCCCCTGAAGCTGCACAGACTCACACACTGAATAGCCATTTGGCATGAAGTACCAAAGTGCGGTCTGTATTTCGAAAACACCATTCAAGAGATAAATCAAAGATGTTAGTGTAGGAGCAACTGTGTTCATTAATGAGCAGCTCCTCTCTTATTCACAGCCAACTTTGGAGACAGGTAGGGAAGCATCCAAGTGGGTAAATTTGATATTGACCAGGGACACCGCCGTACCCAGTCAAGGTCACTCAGTGGAGCTGGATATTAAGTAGTTTACTGAATAATCTACAACAGTAAAGGTGAGCCCCGAAAGAATCCCTGCAGTGACAATAAAACATTAATAGAGTAATTATGTATTCTTGAGGTTAATTTGTTTATCCTTTCAATATTTCATATTATGTGGGTAGTGTTCTTTAATGTTGAAAGTGCTCTCTGTAGATTACTTAATGCTTTAAAAGATCATACGAGCTTCCATTTCTTCCTGGTCTGTTCTTAACAGCTGTCAAGAACACCCCATGAGTATTATAATGATCTTCACTTCAGAAACAGATTAAGTACGAAATCTATGAAAGTGACAAGTTTGTTCATATCTTTTGTAAACATACTAAACCGGTGGCACATCAGGGACATTTGAAAAATATAGTTAACAAGGTTTCTCTGCTTCTGGCGATGTTACCTCTCTACACATGTGACTTTAGCAGCTGAGAATAACTAAGCACTGAATCAGTTATCTGCAGCAATACAAAACATAAACACAGTAGTGCAACATTTCTACTGTTTTACTTTTTAGTTTTAGAGATACAGCGCGGAAACAAACCCATTGGTCCATAGAGTCTGCACCAACCAGTGATCTCAGTACATTAACTACACATACTAGGGACAATTTTACATTTATTCCAAGCTAATTAACATCTTTGGAATGTCGCAGGAAACCGAAGATCTTGGAGAAAACCCACACATGTCACAGGGAGAACATACAAACTACGTACAGATAGCACCCATAGTCAGGATCGAACCCGGGTCTCTGTAAGACAGTAGCTACGGCACAGTGCCGGCCATCACCACTACTTCATGGGCGGAATTCCGGGGGGGGGATGGACGGGGGGGCGGGGGGGGCGGGGGGGCTGTCCCCCCCATGTTTTGAGAGGTGGGGAACAATGTTTTGTGAAACATGTTGCAGCAAATCTGCCTTGGAATTTTACATTTTTATAAAGCTCTCGGGATTCAAGAGTACTGCAGAACAATTGGCGTCGTTTATCACTTGATTCCTCTAAGACAAAAATGATTTGTTAACTGCCACTGTTAGCACTTATTAACTGTACCTGTAGATTGAATTGAATTGAATTGAATTTCCTGTATTGTCATTCAAACAAGTTTGAACAAAATTTCGTACAATGCAGTCATTGTAGTGGCCATTTGGCTTAATTTTGTGTGTCATAAATTATGACATTTGACTTTAAATTTTACTTCGGAGTCACGTAAGTGACCACATGAAGAACCCCGCTGGGACGCATGCGTGCAATATCGCTACACGCATTGCAACGAGTCACAGCAAGGGGGAACGACATTCCCCTTAGCGGCAAAATTTGAAAGCCGGGAACAGCAGGTAAGAAGACTCTGCGTTCCAGAATTTGAAAGTCGGGAACAGCAGGTAAGAGACTCTGCATTCCTTCCACTTACCTTTTAGGTGGAGACTTGGACCGGATCCACGAAGGCTGCGGGAACGCTGGCGGGGGAGAACCGCAGAATTGCGGGCAGCCGGCAGCAGCAGCAAATGGCACGCTGATCTCCCGTAATGGGAACAGCTGAGCCCGACGTCGCTACCGACTTCGCTCCCGCGCCGGCCCGGCCGGTCGGGAGAGGAGCAGCCGCGAGCGACCAGTGCCCGTGTGTATGGGGGTCGGTTTGCGCAGCGGCAGGAGAAATTAAGCAGCCGCGAGCGACCAGTGCCCGTGAGCACCGGGGTCGGTTGGAGCGGCTGCAGCATGCAGGATAAAGAACAGCCGGGAGCGGCCAGTGCCCGAGAGCATTGGAGCCGGTTGGACCGGCTGCAGGAGAAATTAAGCTACCACGAGCGACCAGTGCCCGTGAGCACCGGGGTCAGTTGGAGTGGCTGCAGCATGACGAGCAGCCGTTAGCAGCCAGTGCCCATGAGCACCGGGGTCAGTTGTAGCGGCTGCAGCATGCAGGATAAAGAACAGCCGGGAGCGGCCAGTGCTCGAGAGCATTGGAGCCGGTCGGACTGGCTGCAGGAGCAGTACCCCTTGTGGGGCTGCAGAGTGGAAATACTCCAAAATGGGAAAGCCACAGTGGGCAACAAATAAGCCCACAGCAGTACTCCTTGTGGAGCGGCACAGAGTTTCTCACTCTTCAGAGGGGAACACCGAGAGTCAATCCTGGGCTGACAACAGGAGCAGCTTCAGGAGCAGCCGTGACGGCCAGTGCCCATGAGCATTGGAGCCGGATGGAGTGGCTGCAGGAACTGGAGCAGTAGCACCCTCAGGAGTAACGGCTTCAGGAGCAGCCGCGATGGCCAGTGATCATGTCATTTAAAAATAAATTGGATATGCATATGGATGAGAAGGGAATGGAGGGTTATGGTATGAGTGCAGGCAGGTGGGACTAAGGGAAAAAAAGTTGTGTCGGCACGGACTTGTAGGGCCGAGATGGCCTGTTTCCATGCTGTAATTGTTATATGGTTATATGGTTATATGGTTAATAGTCATGCAGAACAGACAGGGGTCAACACGCCTAAAAAAATAAAAAAATAAAATTAAAAAAAAACAGAATTCAGAGCCTACCCTACAGATGGTCGTCTCTGTATTATAACACACTTACTATCATACAGTAAGTATACTAAGATCATCAGAGGGAAGAAATGTCACTTTAATCAGCTACTAACAGCCATTCAAAACAGTGACAGTCCAGACCATCTCTAGATGGCTAAAACAAGTCCTAAATAGGCTGGAGTGCACACTAGCATTTCAAATCTCACTCCAACAGGGCTGCAGCTACATTGGCAGCTATGAAGTTGGACGTACCAATGGACCAAATCTTCAAGACAGCAGGATGGCCAACGGAGGAACTTTCCAACGACTTTATAACAAACCAGTCATTGAACCTGGAACTTTTGCAGAAACAAATTTAAGTTCTGTAATATAATATACCCATAAATAGGGGCAATAATTGGTGTTAATATTTTTACTGTTGGATTTCAATATCGTATTGATGTCTAATGATGTTAACTCTATTCTCCCCAAACATCAAGGCAGATGTGATGCATGGACTCATTCCACGGCATGAAATCACAGAGCTTTAAAATCTTCACGTAGTCACTCACGTGACTCCGAAGTAAAATAGTAAGATTAAACGAGAACTTACCAGTTTGAAGTTTGATCTTTATTTTATGAGGAGGAACGTTGAGGGAATACGTGCCCTCCGCTCCCACCCTTAATCATAGTCTGAACTGGTATCTGTTGTCTAATCTTACTATGTTTAGTCATTACAGTTATCTGTGATTTCACACCGCTGCTTTGAAGAAATACACGCATGCGTCCTAGCGGGGTTCTTCATGTATTCCCTCAACGATCCTCCTCATAAAATAAAGATCAAACTTCAAACTGGTAAGTTCTCGTTTAATCTTACTATTTTGTGTGCCTGTGATTATGTGGGTGGGATTTATTAAGTAGTCGAGGCGTGTTTGCTGCTTGGATTCTGTGGAGAAGCTTATAGTTCTAGTTAGTTTGGAGGAAGCATGGTGGGAAGGCATATCTTTCGACCATTCGGAGCTTTCTAACATGGAGAGAAGTTTTCTAACAAGCCGGTGTTTGACCATGCATGAGTTTGACTATGAATAACACCAAGATGTACCTAACAAGAAGGAGTTTGGATGAATATCTTACTGTTTTACTTCAACAATAAAGAAACTATTAATTAAGAGACTGTGTTTGGGAACATTTATCTTTCGACGGCTTTTAAAGTCTCATGGAGAGCTCCCATGCATATACAACACTATCTCCCTACCCTGTGTTTTCTCCTAGTGGCTAGAGGGAGCAATTCCTTGAACAATATAATAATCTGCCACTACAGTCATAACACAGTGACAAAACACATAATTAACACAAACATCTATCACAGTGAATCTCCACCAGACACCTCCTCACTGTGATGGAAGGCCAATGGTCTTATCTCTTCCCTTCTTCTTCTCCCGCATGAGGCAGTCAAACTGCTGCATTGAGGCGATTAAGTCTCTTGATGTTTAAGCCCCTGCTGGGCGATGGTAGATCCCACGGCCGATTTTAAGCCACGCCGGGCGATGAAAGGCCCTGTGTTTGGACAGATTCAAGCCTTATGATATGGAACGGACAAAGCTGCTGTTCCTGGAGGTCCTGAAAGTCGGTCATCAACCAGACACTTGCGAATTCCCGATGTTACCGTCCACAGGGCCCGCGGCTGAAGCCTCCTAAGTCGAGTCGCAACCGCAAGGCCACCACAACGCCGAAGTCAGCCAGCTCCATGATGGTAAGCCCACAGTCTCGGCGACAGGAGCCCTCAAGGTTGATTCCAGTTGGAGACCGCCAGCTCCTAGAATCTAGCAGCCTGAGACTAGCTGCAGTTCCCAGGTTGGCTTGCCTGCCTCGTGACTGGCTGTAACGCCCAGGTCAGCTCACCTGCCTCTGGCCTGGCTGCACCACCCACGTCGACTCGCTTGCCCCAGGTCTGGCTGTAGCGCCCAGCTCAGCTCGCCTGCCCCGGGAATGGTAGTAGCGCCCAGGTGGGCTCGCCTGCCCCGGGACTGGCTGCAGTGCCCAGGTCAGCTCGCTTGCCCCGGGACTGGCAGCTCCTAGAATCTAGCAGCCCGAGACTAGCTGCAGTTCCCAGGTCGGCTCGCCTGCCCCTGTACTTGCTGTAGAGCCCAGGTTGGCTTGCCTGCGTGCCCGGGATTGTTGGTGGTGGAACTGCTTTGAAAGGTTGCACTGCAAACAAAATGGCTGTTGTTGGTGGTGATAACTGCTTTGAAAGGCTACACTGCAAAAAAATGGCTGTTGGTGGTGGTAACTGCTTTGAAAGGCTGCACTGCAAAAACAAAATGGCTGTTGTTGGTGGAAACTTGACAACTTCCTGTTTGCACTGTATATTGATTTTAGATAAAATGCTACCACTTGCGGCTGTGATTTTTGGCCATCTTACTCAGTCCCCCACCGCTCATCAGGTGCAGAGGATTCTTCCCATCAATGAAAAATAAAATGTTAGTGGTTGAAAAAATGTTGAGAATCTCTCTCCTGTCATTCACGCCATGAAGACCATGCCCCTTCCGGTTGGAGGGGGATTATAAAACCCTTAAGTGTGAGTGTGGCTCCGTCTCTGCAAGATGGGGGAGGGGGAGGTCACAATTCTGTCTGAGTTGTGAATCAACTGAACACACTGAATGTCTACTGACCTGTGAGTGTGGTGTTTATGTGGTATTGTGTGTGGTTTTATAGTGGTTTTACGGTGGTCTCATCCTGCTTGAAATGGTATGAAACTTCATTTGAACGTGGTGGCCTGGCACCCTGCATGAAATGGTATGAAACTGTATTTAAACATGGTGGCCTAGCACTCTGCATGAAATGTTATGAAACTGCATTGTAACGCTCCAGAAATCCCCCCCCCACCCCCCCCCTGGCCACCAATATACTATACCTGACCATGATGCAGCCAGTTAGGATACTTCCAACCACACATCTTTGAAGTGTTTTAGAATATTTGGTGACATCCTGAATCTCCTTAAACTTTCCATAGTCAATGATTAAATCCTTGGTTTTGCTGACATTGAGTGATAGGTTGTTGTTGCAGCTCTACTCAATCACGTGTTCTGTCTCTCTCATGTACGCTGACTCATCACCTGTGATTTGGCCTACAACAGTGGTGTTGTCTGCAAATTTGTAGGTGGCATTGTTAAAGTATTTAAACACGCAGTCATGGATGTAAAGAAATTAAAACGGGACCAAATATATACTTATTTTAGGCAAATTTAATTATTTGACTGATGTCATCATTTTTAAGCAAATGCAATTATTGTTAATTAGATTTGTATGCTAAGAGCTCGCGATTCTTTTATATGTTGATGCTGTGTTTCATTTTTGATAATTCTTATACTTTTGTTTTTTTAATGGTGCTGGTAATCAGGAAACTTCACAAGAACTCAAGATCTTTGCTAACTGTAGCAATTGGTTCAAACCAGGGGCCCTCACAACTTCTGCTTTCCAAAAGCATTTCAGTGGTATTGGCAACAGGTGGAGCTCTTCTCTTGGTGATCAGCTTGGAGCCAGCTTCTTTGTGAAATTTCATGACAGAGATCCATTCAAGCAAAGAGTGAATAGAAAGTGCTCAGTTACCTGGCAGTGAGTAAGTTGGCTGAAGTTTAAGGCCAAAGTTTCCAGTCACAGTTTCTGAGGCTCAAATTTATTCTCACAGCTAGCTTCTGATTAAATGGATTTTATTTCTTACAGCCAATTAATGTAACTTAGAAGATTTCATATCAGCTAGCGTTTATTTCTTCGGTGATAGATGTTGACCCATTTTCCATGTCAATCTTCTCTGACGTTTAATGTTGGAACAATTGCTTAGTCCCTGCCTCTTAGACTTTGACCTAACTCTGAAAACTGAAGGATAAAATGGGAAAACCTAAAATGTTATATTTGTCTGGATCTGTCTTGGCATGAGTACACTATTCATACAGTGCTATTTGGTCACAAAAATAGCAAAAATAAATAATTCAAAAGACTTAAAATCTGTGAAAGCTGCACATTCGTTGCGTAATTCAAATTTTATTATTATTGCTAGGCTATCCCAGTCAATCCCAATATCGTGGAGCTGGGGCTGCGGGCGTCTGGCCGTGGGCGGCGCTGGATTTGGAGCGCCGCAGAGCCAGGGATCGAGTTCACCGGGGTCGGAGCTCCAGCCAGCGCGGCCTGAGGACTACAAGTGCCCCAGTCTCCAGGGAGGAGGCAGCCGCTCCAGACTTTTCCAAGCCACTGAGGAATGTTTCACCCAACGACGAAGTTCCATCTTCACGGCAAGAGAGCCCTGAAAATCATCGGACTGGCTGCACGGCCACAAATGGGCCCCGACCTCGGGTGTTTCACAGAGGAAGAGGACTTAACTTTCTGGTGCCTTTCCCCACTGTGGAAAGTTTTGATTCGGCTGTCGGGGGACGTTTGTGTTGAACTCTATAATGTGTTGTGTCCATTTTATTCTTTTTTTTAATAACCTTTTTCTATTGTTTGTAATGGAACATTATTTAATTTATGTAAAGCACTTTGGTGTCAATGCGAGTTGACTTAAAACGTGCTATATAAATAAAACTTACTTACTTACTTACTTACTTACTTACTTACTTACTTACTTACTTACTTACTTACTTACTTACTCACTCACTCACTCACTCACTCACTCACTCACTCACTCACTCACTCACTCACTCACTCACTCACTCACTGTCCAGTTGATTCACAGCTCAGAATCACAGTTGTGGACTCTCCCTCGCGATTTTCCAGAGTTACTGACTCACGACCAAGCATCCGGGGTATTCTAGTTCTGCCCCCCCCCCCCCCCCTCTCCCCACCCGGAAGGGGCATTACCTTCATCATGGCGATTGATAGGCGAGAGGACCAATAAGCTGATCCCAAGATTTTTTAAACACTCATAACTTTTTTTTTCATCGATCAGAAAAATCCTCAGGGCTGCCTCAGCGGAGGAGGACTGTGAGTAAGATAGCCAAAAATCATAGCGATAATTGATAGCGTTTTTTTCTAAAATCAATATAGAGCGCAGACAGAAAGTTGTCAAGATGAGACTTTTAGTTATATAGATTTTAAAGAAATACACCCAATTCTGCCTCAGGAAGAATTATTCTGTGAGCTAAATACACACACACAGATTTCTAGTGTTCAACTTTATTGTAAAGACATTGGAACACCAGTTGTATAACCTAAATGATGCTATATGTTCCTTCAAGCTCCACATATACAATTGATTATGAGATTCATCCCAACCTTCAGAATGGTAGGAATGCTCAATTTAATTGCTTGAATATCAAAACCACAAAACATCCTGGTTTACTGGACAGCGGTGATCACCGCCTTGCTACATACTTCCAACTTTTAGACTACCTCCATATGAACCTCAAAACACTAATGAGGTATTGTTCAGACTATGCATGCAAAATCTTCCAACACTAACGGCATCAATGTTAATGCCTCTCCCAGGTTAACAGCCTCAACATTGAACCGAGTCACTCAAATGTACAGGCCACATTGTTCCTTTATCCGACACTCGACTGCGGTCTATTCCAACCTTGGTCTTGGCAAGAAATTTCTAGGTAAAAATAATTCTAGAATTCTAGATTCTAGAAATAATTTCATGGTATTCTGAAACCTTCTTTGAACAAGTGTAATATCCCAATGACTCATGGCAACCCAAGTCCGTGATGACTTAAAATAGATAACGAACATTAGGGTAGGAAAGAGACTGCAGATGCTAGTTTAAACCAAATATAAACACAAATTGCTGGAGTAACTCAGCGGGACAGGCAGTATCACTGGTGAGAAGAAATGGGTGACATTTCAGGTTGAGGCCCTTCCTCCTATAGATGTTGACATAGAGAGGAATAGAACAAATGAATTAAAGATTCAATGATTCAACAAGTAACAATGATAAAGGAGAGTTCATTGTTAGCTTCAGCTAGGTGAGAACAAAAGACGGGTGGGGGAGTGATGGAGAGAGAATAAATGCAATGATTACTTCAAGTTAGAGAAATCGATATCCATACCCTTGGGTTGTATGCTGCCCATGTGAATTATGAGATGCTGTTCCTCTAATTTGCATTTAGCCTCACTGACAATGGAGGAGACCTAAGACGGAAAGGTCAGTGTGGGAAAGGGAAGGGGAATTAGTGTTTAGCAACCGGGAGATCAGGTAGATCCAGGTGGACTGAGTGAAGGCATTCAGCGATTGGATTGTCCAGTCTATGTTGATGTATAAGAGTCCACATATTGAACAATGGATACACGAGATGAGGATGGAGGAGGTGCAAGTGAACCTCTGCCTAACCTGAAAGGACTGTCGGAGTCCCTGGACTGTCGAGGGGGGAGGTATAGGGACAGGTGTTGCATCTCATGTGGTTGCAGAAGGTACCTGGGGAAGTGATGGTTTGGATGGGAAGGGTTGAGTTAATCAGGGAGTTGCAGAGGGAGCAGTCTCTGTGGAAGGCGGAAAAAGGTGGAGATGGAAAGGTGTGACTTGTGGTGGGATCCCTTTGGAGGTGGCAAAAATATTGGAGGATTATGTTTTATATGCGACGGCTGATTGGGTGAAGTGGGTTTGTAGTAGATGTCAGTCGATAGTCTATCTCCTGTAATGGAGACGGGGAGACCAAGAAAGGGGAGGGAGGTGTCGGAGATGTACAGGTGAGACCGCACCTGGAGTATTGTGTGCAATTTTGGTCTCCTAATTTGAGGAAGGACATTATTACTTTTGATGGACTGCAGCGTAGGTTCACCAGGTTAATTCCCGGGATAGCGGGACTGACATATGATGAAAGAATGTGTCAACTGGTCTTGTATTCACTGGAATTTAGAAGGATGAGAGGGCATCTTATAGAAACATATAAAATTCTTAAGGGATTGGACAGGCTAGAAGATGCAGAAAAACTGTTCCCGATTTTAGATGATCAGCCATGATCATATTGAATGACAGTGCTGGCTTGAAGGGCCTTCTCCTGCACCTCTTTCCCACACATATTTTTATATTTTCGATGGTCAAGTGAATTTGAGTGCAGGATGCAAATTGGCGATGAAGGAACATTAGGGGGGCTTTTAGAAAACCAGCATAAATGTCAGGAGAATATTGCTTTCCTAACCATCAAACACCTGTTTGTGACAGAGGCTGTAGATTCTACATTGATGGCACGACACATAAGACTGGAGTGGAGCAAGTTATTGCAGACCCAGAGGACTGCCTGGATGTAATCAAATTAATATGCCATCAATCCCTTTATATCCCTCGCCAGCCGTCAGAAGGGGGCGATGTTGAACTGTAGTTGAAACGCGAATCGCTAGCTGTAATTCACTTAAGCAATTTAGTTGTTAACACGACTTGCAATTAACTTGGCATTCCAAAACAATCAGACCACAGTGAGGTGGTTAAATCAACAACTCCACGAACGCTCTCCCAAAAATATTCCACTTTGTTTCAAAACTGGAGTGTCGAACACTAAACTATTGCTATTAATAGTGATTTTATAGGCAAAGTAACTCGGTGAAATTCGATGACAGAAATACCGTGGTACATTTTACCAGGGCAGGTTTATTGTGCGGCTCTGCGGTATCTTCATTTCAAATCAGGCGCTCAGCCCAATTCAATTGTATTTTGAGAGACTGAGTGGCTTTGGGTGTACCGGATTCACCTGTAATGGTTCGTCGACTTGCGAGGGAAATGTATACATCGGAATACATTTAACGTTGGAGAGGCTGTTATTTCTTATCACAGTTATAGTCCGCAACATTTTTTAACATCATTTTGCGTTTTGAACGTTCGGCGTTTTCCCCAAAGCGTTGACAGGATTAAACAGAACAAACAAATGAGGATATGGTGTGAATGACGAGATTAATGATTTGGCACATTAATCCAACGCACTTGCAATGGGAGTTAGTCAATGCGAAAGTTTATTTGAGGCTTTTTTCGCACGATGCATAAATCGTGTTCGTGCGCAGTTGGATTCAAGTTCAGGAGTTCCTGTTGTGTTTTATCTTATTTTTGCGATTAGATCACCGTCCCTTCCGTCGACCCCCTGAAAATGCAAATAATAAAATATAAGCCTTCCATCGTGCTGAGAAAGTAATGAAGCAGAAACTCGCTCGGCTCGGCAATCTATTCTTACATTCCCATTATCTCCCCATAACTTAAACCTATCCATTAGTGGACCTAAGAGTGAGTGACATTTTCATTCATGCACTGTTCTTCGGTAAAGCCGCAATTCTAGTAATTTTATATTCGCATAAATCTCTCTTTTTGCCAGGCGTTTTTTTGTCATCGACAAACAATAATTCTAACATATAGAAGCATGTTTCTGCGATCTAAACTCAAAGACTGGAGAACTGCGAGTTAACCAGCGATAGTAGAATTCGTCATCAAGCCCTTAACTTCAATTTATTATCGTTTCTGTATCAGAAAGCGGCTGGAAATCAGCTGGCAAAGGAGGGCTATTGTAGTTAAGATGCAGGTAATAAGAACGGATGCCCGCACCTACACGAAATTCCGGGTTTCGAGGCGGGATCTTATGACGGCGGGGAGAGGATGCGGCGTTGTACAAATAGTCATGTCCCAGGGTGGAGCTCGCAAGCTTTCTGACGAGAGGAATTAAATGAGGGTGGAGCTTCCGAGCAGATTCAGAAGTCAAGAAGTCTCCAAACGAGAACCCTCTGGCAATCTGATTACTTGGAGAACACCAGGAAAGACCAGCTCGCAGCTCCGGTGTGGATTTGGACTATGTTGTTGTAGATGATTGTTATTGCTCTTTTATATAACAACCCGCTCTCGTCTTTAGTGGACAGAATAGCTCTGGGGGAAACCTGTAAACTCAGAGTCTGTCGGCCAGGAGAGTGACTGTCCCTTGTAGCTTGACAGACGCTTTCAATCATTTTTTTTGTTAAACTGATATCCGCATATTTTCTTGACTTCCACACCGTGCGATTCCACCGCTGGTCTGTTGGAAAACTGACTGTCGAGGTCACGATGAGTTCATTTTGTTTACCGAGGGGGAAAAACCGAATTGACTGAAACTCAACTGACGTTACTGGTTTTAGCCCTCTGCATTGCCGATAAACTAGACGTTCAGGAGTTGACTGCACTGTGTCGGTAAGTCAACCTTGCGTTACACTTAAATCCTCCACTTGGCGTTTCGGCTTGCTCTCGCTACTGCATGTCAGATCTAACTTGTGTTTTGTGGGACAGTCCAGCTGGACCGCAGGCAAATGACCCATTCTCACCGCTGCTCCACACTAACGTGAAGCAGATGGTACAACAAGCACCGATTCGCGTTACCGAAAAACACGTTTATTTTCTGCTATAATTTAAATGTTTAGTGTATAAGATACAGATCATGTTGCCATTCATGCCGTAGAGTATGGTTTATAAATCTTATGTATTAATTAACAGGCAGTTCAAGAGTTTGGGGGGGGGGGGTCTTTTTTCAGATCAGTTATAAAGGAGGATCCACAGTAAATTATTTTGGTAGGTTGGGGTCTTATGTAGGCATTTCAGGTTGGGAAACCAAGCACCTCGAAGGTAAACAGTAGCAGATATTTGTTGTGAAGGTCTATTATACAACCTCACAAGGATATACGTTTGTCTTTGAAGAACTTATAATACTTATAAGAAGTAACCCATTTATGAATTGTTCAATTGATACATTGGTTCTTGAAAGTATGTTATTGCTTTGGATGTTGGTGGCCAGCGTTAATGAGTGGAGCACCAGTGCAGATGACGAAATCTCCACTGCGCTCCAGGAACATAGATGTGTTTGGGGTTGGTGTTCCGCGCAGTCAACGTTTGTTTCGGGAATGGATGTATCGACGTTTTTCGTTTTCGCAGTTTATCTTGACGGGCCACTTAAAAAAAATAATAATTAGGGGAATATTTAAAGTATCTACTTCTGGATAGAGAAAATCTTGTCTTGATTTCTAAGTAAAACTGCAGAATAGAATCCAACTAATAATATCCGATCAAAGGAGTTCACTGTCAAAAATCTAAGTAAGAGATGTTTCGGTGCCTCAGATGTGAACATGGACAGATCTGCGTGCGTGAACATAAAATCTTGGCAGATTGTCATGCGGGTGTCTTTCAATCTTTGGTAACTTGATCAGGGTGAATGGGCATCTGTTGTCGATTTCTTTGCGTGCATGTTGATCAACGTTTCAGTTGACTTCTATTTTGTGCAGTAGGTGAATGCAGACGAAAACAAATGTATCAATTAACCAAACCATTGCACAACTGTGGGGGATAATGTAAGGGATACAAGCCACATTGGTAACTACATGTATCTATTGCAACTGGCGCCCTCGGGAATTTCGTGCAGTTTCCCTGCATTTATGCAGTCAAACAAATCCAAAGTTTTTTTTCTGTACACCAGCATCTGTAATTAGTTGTTTCAAAATGCATGTTTTAGCTATTTTAAATTTGGGAGTGAAAATCCAGTGGTAATCTCGTATTTCCACCAGCTATCATGTTTTATCTTTAAAAACAGCCAGGAGAATGAACATTGAGGTAGGTCAGGTGCAGGATATCCTACAGAAGGTTTTTCAAAATATGTATATGTTTCACACGCAATAGGACACCAGGCAGAAGTGCACTGGGCCATACCCCACTTGGACTGGAATATCTTATTATCACATGTAACTAGGCACAGTGATATTATTTGCTGCATACCTAATTTATACAAATGACAGCCACCTACAGCGCTGACAAAGTTATAAGGCACGCAGGCTCCTCCTTGTGTCCTCCCCCCCCCCCCCCCCCCCCCCCCCCCCTCACAGTGGTTATCACAGGCCGGGCCCCTTTGTCCTTTGTTCTTTCCCCTCCCCAATTGTCCATTGTTGTGTCTCCCCCCCCCCCACTTCCATCATGGTAGTCCACCCAGGCCAGGTCCACCATTCTTTTCCCCCTACCTCCCTCATGGCAGTCCCCCCCCCATTGTTCTTTCCCTCTCCCATCATGGCTGTCCCCCATGCTGGGTCCTCCATTGTTCTTCCCCTCCTCCCTCATGGTGGTCCTCCACTCTCTCATCGACCGTGGGTCGACCTGCGAGGCTTCACCACCGCCGAGGCCCCATTGTTGCGAGGCTTTATCATTGCCACCGCCGAGGCCTCACCACTGTCGTTGCCCCACTTCACACCTCCGCGATGCCAACCCGGGCCCCAGCCATGACCTCCATCGTGTATATTGTCTCTGCAGTGCGTATTCTCTCCTTTTTGGATTACACCCACTTACCTGGAGGAATACAGTTCCAACAACATAAAAAGGCGTAACACCATATTTGTGGAAGATGCCCATTCTAGAGGCATTCCATTCCACCCCAAAACATTCACTGCCTTCATCTGCTGCACCGTGAGTTTTGTAAATTATTCACAAAAGGCACTGTTGTAATTATTCAAGGCAACTCTACAGTACCTAGCAAAGTATGTAACTATTGCGACTCAGAGAATAAAGGGCACAGGACACAGCCACAAAGACAAACCACTTAAGTCCCAATAATGACTTGAATGGGATCTTCAAGTCATGATTACTTTGAGTTGGAAATGTATTGTTGTTCTGTTATGAATACTGGGTGTGAATAGTGGCACTGCCTCACAACTATTTGGAATTATCATTGTCATTATCAATGCAGTAGTTCAGGAGAGGGGCTTACCACATTCAGGGGTAGTTAAAATTGTTGGCCTTTCCAGCAGCTGCAGTATCCTTTAACTGAGTAAGGAATATGTATAATTTGGATATAAACTTTATTTCAACAAAATAATTTATAAAGTGAACAGATCAGATGGATAAATACGACTTTTAAAAATAAAGTTCTTCAAGCTGATTATCATGTGGAAGTGCACAGTAAGGTACCTCTGTAAAGACAAATCTTGCACATGGCAAGATCCTAGGCACATATACACAGGCACACATTTTTTAAAAAAAGCATAAATTATATATTAACTCCACATAAAACTCCAGTAAAAAGCAGTTTAGCGAAAGAAACAAGATATAAGTGCAACAACATAATTGGAGAGAAGGAAAAAAAAACAAATCCATAGATGTGCAAGTGGTAAGCGGTAGTGTTTTGTTGTTGAGGGAGGGTTAAGTTTGTGTAGGCTGGTTCCAGAAATTGATAGTTTTAGGAAACTAGCTGCTTCTGAACTGATGGTATGAGACTTCAGACTTTTGTACCTACTGCCTGATGGTAGCAGTGAGAAGAGGGCACGGCCCAGATGGTGGGAATCTTCGATGATGAACACCACCTTCTTGAGGCAGAGCCTCGGTTAGATGCTTTTGATGGAGACGAGGGCTGTCCACATGATGGACTGGGCTGAATCAACAACCTGCTGCAGCCACGTGCATTCCTGTGCATTAAAATTTCCATACCAGGCCACGATGCAATTCATGATTCAAGATACCTCTGCAAAAAATCTGTAAAATTTTATTAATAAGATTCGGAGACATCCAAAACTCTTTTAACTAAGAAAGTAGAGGCATAGGTGAGCCTTCTTCGTGATTGCATCAATGTGCTGAGCCAGGGCAGATCATCTGAGATGTTAATGCCCAAGAATTTGAAGCTGCTAATGGCCCTATCCCAAGGTATGAGTTCATTCCAAGAGCTCTCCCGAGTTTAAAAAAAAATCTAACTCCTGGTATGCACGGAGAATGAACATAGCGGATACGTCGGAGCTCGGGGACGTCTCTTAGCGGCTCGTAACACTAACGGCAGGTACTCGGGAAGACTCACTAATGGCAGGTAAGCTCGGGAAGACTCGTGAAGATTTTTCAATATGTTGAAAAATGTCCACGAGAGCCCCGAGTACCGACCAGCGGCCATTACCGTAAATCTCCGGGTTCGAATCAGGGCAAACTCGGGAGAGCTCTTGGAATGAACTCGTACTGTGGGACAGGGCCATAACTCTCTCCACCACCAAACATTCAATAAAAACTGGTGAATGGTCTCCTAACTTCCCCTTCTGAAAGTAACAATCGGATCTTTGGTCTTGTTGAGGTTAAGCAGGAGCTTGTTGTTGCAGCACCATTCAACCATGTGTTCCATCTCTTTCATGTACACTGACATCACAGCCAACCATAGTGGTGACGTCAACGAGTTTAATAGATGGATTTAATAGATCAAAGATCATAGGTTTACTTACTTACTTTTTATTACAGACTCAACGCCCAGATAAAAGTCAAGACATCACATTGAATAAATTACATAAAAAAGCACATACATTACATACAAAAGCACAATAAATGGTTTAAGATCAAGAATTTAAAAAAAAAACAGTGTCCCACTACGAGACGACTATAACAATGTCTCCACAGCTGGGATTGGTAGCATGTCGTGCTAAACCTTATATTTGATAAGGCCAAGATTATTTTATTTTCAGAGTAATTAATCTGGCAAATAAATGTATACATAAGATTTCTTAAGACAGTTTTTAAAGTATTTACTCAAACATTACACTTCCACTACACCATCTACGTCTCTTAAGTAATATTCTCATAGCATCATTATAAGCTCCTTTAAGTCAGAAAAGCAAGCGTACAGAGGTGTGCAGTATAGAGTGATGTACAATATGCTCTGAACAGAGGCAACCTGGGATGTCAGGACTGTCTTATGAAGAAAGACTGGATAGACTTGGTTTATACTCTCTAGAATTTAGGAGATTGAGAGGGGATCTTATAGAAACTTACAAAATTCTTAAGGGGTTGGACAGGCTAGATGCAGGAAGATTGTTCCCGATGTTGGGGAAGTCCAGGACAAGGGGTCACAGCTTAAGGATAAGGGGGAAATCCTTTAAAACCGAGATGAGAAGAACCTTTTTCACACGGAGAGTGGTGAATCTCTGGAACTCTCTGCCACAGAGGGTAGTTGAGGCCAGTTCATTGGCTATATTTAAGAGGGAGTTAAATGTGGCCCTTGTGGCTAAGGGGATCAGGGGGTATGGAGAGAAGGCAGGTACGGGATACTGAGCTGGATGATCAGCCATGATCATATTGAATGGCGGTGCAGGCTCGAAGGGCCAAATGGCCTACTCCTGCACCTAATTTCTATGTTTCTATGTTTCTATAACTTCATTGCATCTGTACACACACTAAACCTGCTGTAGTTGTTGTGATTCAAATATTCTCAAACAGACAAAAACGCAAATACAATCAGTAATCAACCAGTAATCTTTATTTTGCCAGGCGGGTGTGGTAAGGACTCTATAGTATACAGAGCTTTAGTCGCCACACAAAGGGGCAGTGATTAAGTATATATATTTATACTCCAATAATCAGTGATTAAGCAATATCTTATCTACAGAGCATAGTACAGCCTCTTGCTTCTTTAGATTGACAGCTTCTTAAGATTGACAGGTTCTTCTGACAGAGGAAGGATTAGCCATATATGGTTTTATGAGAAGGCTATTTTTCTGCAGATCAAGCATCTTGGGGTTTTATTTTACTAATGATGCACATTATAATCATATAGAGCAAGGGTAAACCGAGAGTGTCTGAACATCCTCTTAATGTTTATATTATAGAGGATACATTCATGAAGTTGTGCTTGTTATCTCATTTGTTTTTATGGGAAATAGAACATAAACATCTTGTTGGCCTTGTAAGAGCTCTCTCCTGGCTTTGCAATTTAATAGGAAAAGGTGACAGCTTGTCTTAGTTTTAGCTGAATCAATTTTTGTAAAGTTTAAATCTTTTAAACTTCCACATAGTGGTCATTTGGCTTAATTTAGTATGTTATAAATTATGGCATTTGCCTTTAAATTTTGTCTACCTGTAATTATGTGGGTGGGATTTATTACATAGTCGGAGGCATGATTGCTGCTGGGATTCTTGCGCAGAAGCTTGTAGTTTTTTAGTTTAGTTCGGAGGAAGCATGGTGGGACGGCATAGCTTTCATCCATTGGTCAGAGCTTTTCAACATTAGTTGGAGCTTTTCAACATCAAAGGAGTTTTCTAACGTTTCGGAGCCACATGCTGGAGTTTGACTACGAGTAAGATTAAAATGAACTTAAACAAGAAGAAGTTTGGATTAATATTTCACTGTTTTACTTCGACAATAAATAAACTATTAATCAAGAGACTCCGTATTGAAGATTTATCTTTTGACGGCTTGGAATGTCTTGTAGATTGCTCACATGTGTAAACAAGACTATCTCCTTACCCCCGTGATCTCATACTGGCTAAAGGGAGAAATTCCTTGAACGATATAATAATTTGCAACTATACCTGCGTAAGAGAATGTTTGCTTGTGCATATGGCGTTGCCTATAAATATCCTCATCTGTAATTTGTTCTGTAATAAAATGTCCAAGATATTTTACGTTATTACAGACACTAATCATTATCAGACAATTTAAAATCAGGAAATTTTAGACATTTAAGGGCCTATCCCACTTATTTTAGGTGAATACAGGCGACTAGGCCGTCATCATATGGTCGCCGGGATGTTGCCTGTATGGCCATGAGTAGTCTCCTCAGTCGCCCAAAGAGTCGTAGCGTTTTTCTGGTCACCGCTGGATTTTGAAATGTTCATAAAATTTCTGCGACAGTGGGCTTGACGCCAGTGATCGTAGCTTGACTTCTCCTGATGTAGGTTGTCGCCCGGTCACTACGGAATTCCATTAGCGACCACCTACGTCAACCGGCGACAGGTACCATTGACTGAATTATCTTAAGTTGTCTTCAGTTGTCGCCAACAGGGTCATAGCTTGTCGCGGGTGGACGTAGGTTGTCGTAGGTTTGGTCGTAGGTGAACAACCTAATGGGTGACTAGAGTATTACCAATCATGCACCCAGTATTACAGGCTTTCAATTGCTTGGACAGATCATCAATATAGAGATGACAAAGAATTGGGGATAAAATTCCTCCTTGTCTAACATCATTGCTAACCCCAAATGGGGCTGAGACCTATTGCCCCATTTTATTTGCATTGTCTGGTGGGCATACCAGTAAGCCATAATTCTCACAATGTACAGTATTTAGGCACCCCTCTTTGACCCAATTTAACAAACAACTTTCTATGCTTAACACGATCAAAGGCTTTGGAAGCATAAATAAAGCACATCAAAATCGATGAATTTTGAACTCTATATTTGTTTACAATTTCCTTTAAAGCATGTATACTCATTCACGGCTTAGCTATAAACCCAAACTGGTTATCTGTGGAGTTAACAAACTCATTTAATCTATCCACCAGAATTCTTTCCAGGACGTTTGACAGTATGCTGGCTAAACCTATGGGTCTGCAATTATTTAGGCTGCCTACTTTACCAGCTTTGTCGTCAATGACTGCCACTAACAGAACAGACATCATTAAATCTGGTAAAAAGCCATGATTCTTAAAGCCAGTAAAACAAATAGCAAGGAGAGGAGCTATCCTCATACTGGCAAATTTAAGATGTTCAGCAGAAATATGATCTAAGCCACTCGCTTTGTTGTCGGACAGCTTGTTCATAGCTTGATACACCTCATGTGACATAATCGCCATTGAATCATTACTCTCATCATTGTCCACCCTATACAAACCACTTTGG
The DNA here is from genome assembly GCF_028641065.1 of Leucoraja erinaceus. Classification (NCBI taxonomy): domain Eukaryota; kingdom Metazoa; phylum Chordata; class Chondrichthyes; order Rajiformes; family Rajidae; genus Leucoraja; species Leucoraja erinaceus. The sequence continues at coordinate 34,201,551 of NC_073382.1, read as the reverse complement.
ACACTGCTAAATAGAGTACTATAATGCTGTCGCCATAACTCCGCAATATTAGCTGTGCCAGAGATTCCATCTACAGTGCATGGTAGAGATGTTTTGCAGTCGTTAAGAACTCCTTTCCAAAAATCAGTAGCATTGTTACTTAGCAGCTTCTTAGCCATGGATTCAGCCTTCACGGCTTGCTCATTTTTACAGATGAAGCGAACAGAATACTTATATCTTGCATTAATGAGCTTCTTGTACTCGAGCACAAGCCCTTGTCTGGGTCTACCTGCCATAGCCCATGATTTAGTGGCTTCACAGACTTCACCATGATACTCAGCATTATACTTATTCCAGCCAGGCCTGATGTTATGTGTCTTGTTTTTATGCTTGCAGTAGGGCTTACTGCCTATATATATTGTAAAGTGCTTACTATATCATTATACATGGAGCAGATATCTCTCCTATGCTTCACATCCATACAATTAACATTACAACTCACAATTGCATCTTTAGGTAGATGAATACTGCTTAAGGTTTTATCTGTATGAACATAATAGGCTAAGATGTCTTCCTTTGTGAGGGTTGACCAGTCCAGTTTTTCTAGTGTTAACACTATTTCCGACTCTTGATACCACAGGTAGATGTTCAACATTTATTGACATAGCAACAGGTATATGATCAGTCACTGCTGTCCCATACAGAATGCTCATACACCCCAAGGAGGCATGTGCATCAGCTGTACTAATACAATAATCCAGCCATGACATAGTGTGCCAGGCTTCACTAATATATATATAGAATAATTATTGTTTTGAATATAGGAATAGATGAATAAGCCTCCTTAAATATACATCCTCATTCTGCTGACATTTGGTATATACACATTCAGGATAACAAATGCCTTGTCATTGTGAGCAAAGTGTATTGCAATACACCAGTCAGCAACACGCCTAACCACATGTATTGATGAGTCAAGCTTCTTGTTCCATAGAATAGCCACACACCTCTGATATCCTACCTCTGACTATTCCCATGCCAAGGTCAGTTGTAGACTCCCCAAGCCCGTAAAAGTTATAATTGAGATAATTTAGTTTGTCCAAGTCTCACTTCGGTCTCTTGCATATATAGTATGTCACAGTTCTCCAGAGGTTCTCAACAACTATGCTGCGAGCTTTATCCTCTGCGCTCTGGCCCAAACGCAGGCCACGACAGTAGTACGACAAAACTCGAATAGTCATAGAAACATAGAAATTAGGTGCAGGAGTAGGCCATTCGGCCCTTCGAGCCTGCACCGCCATTTAATATGATCATGGCTGATCATCCAACTCAGTATCCCGTACCTGCCTTCTCTCCATACCCTCTGATCCCCTTGGCCACAAGGGCCACATCTAACTCCCTCTTAAATATAGCCAATGAACTGGCCTCAACTACCCTCTGTGGCAGAGAGTTCCAGAGATTCACCACTCTCTGTGTGAAAAAAGTTCTCCTCGTCTCGGTTTTAAAGGATTTCCCCCTTATCCTTAAGCTGTGACCCCTTGTCCTGGACTTCCCCAACATCGGGAACAATCTTCCTGCATCTAGCCTGTCCAACCCCTTAAGAATTTTGTAAGTTTCTATAAGATCCCCTCTCAATCTCCTAAATTCTAGAGAGTATAAACCAAGTCTATCCAGTCTTTCTTCATAAGACAGTCCTGACATCCCAGGAATCAGTCTGGTGAACCTTCTCTGCACTCCCTCTATGGCAATAATGTCCTTCCTCAGATTTGGAGACCAAAACTGCACGCAATACTCCAGGTGTGGTCTCACCAAGACCCTATACAACTGCAGTAGAACCTCCCTGCTCCTATACTCAAATCCTCTTGCTATGAAAGCCAACATGCCATTCACTTTCTTTACTGCCTGCTGCACCTGCATGCCTACCTTCAATGACTGGTGTACCATGACACCCAGGTCTCGCTGCATCTCCCCCTTTCCCAATCGGCCACCGTTTAGATAATAATCTGCTTTCCCGTTTTTGCCACCAAAATGGATAACCTCACATTTATCCACATTAAAATGAAATGAAAAAAAAAATGAAATGAAATGAAAAATGAAATTACGGCGGCAGGCGCGGGCACACCGCGACGCCCTGTGTCTCCCTTTCAAGGGAGATGCTAAAAATGCATTTCATTGTCTCTGTACTGTACACTGACAATGACAATAAATTGAATCATTTCATTTCATTTCATTTCATTTCATTTCAACAATAGGCATAATGTTACCGGATTTATTTTTTTGTCCGGGGGTAATAATGCGCAATCTTGACTTACCAGCAGTGTTCTCTGGAACATGATGTTGACCCTTTTTCATAACATGACCACCTTGGAGAGCCTAGCAAAGACGTTAATCCACTGGGACTAACCGTTGTCATAGCTCTCTCCACGTTTAAAGTGAGGCCCCCCGCCGCAGCCCTCACTCTGGTGACCAAGCCCGAGGCTCCCGCCGGTGCAGCCCCCAGTGCTGTGCCGTCCATGCCAGTGGCTCCATCCATCGCCGCCAAAGCATCCGGACCACTGCTCCGAGCCAGGATAATGGGGAGCTCCAATGCACACACTCGGCGATTAATTCCCACTGTGATGGCATAAAAATATTTGCTTATATCACTCTGTAGCTGCATGGCATGCTTCATAGAACAGATCTCAGCAGACAGCTTCTCCATTCTCCCAAGTAGGCTCGAGACATCCATTTTGGTAAATGTCGAGTCCAAGTAATGAGAGATAAATCTGGGAGTATTCTCCCCACACTCATTCACTACTTTAAGGCAACTCTTTATGTTGTTGGCTGACTTTCTGTGTCCCTTTATGGGAAACGTCTCGCTCTGTAATGGGGCAGTGTTCAAACAAAACTTTCTTCGAGAACTCTATCCACTCGGAGTCAAAATTGTTTGCAGCCAATAGGACGGTCTTGTCTTTGCTTTATGTCTTAATTTTTACAGCGAGAACGTTAAGTAGCTCATCCTCCACAATAACTTTACCGTCAACAGTCTTGTAGATCTCAGGGTTTATTCGAGACTGGCTATAAACAGGAGCAGCTGAATCGCGTGGTGCAGTGTCCGCCATCTTTGCACAGAATCTCTCAAAGAATGAATGGCAATACAGGCTAAATAGCACAGTTTCTTAGGAGTGTGCAGGGGATAAATGTTTTAAAATAACGTAGAGACTGGTGCAAAACATATGGGATTCAAAGAAAGAGAAATGAAGTACAATGCAGGGAGGGCATGTCGTGCTTGTTGTAAACACTGGAAACAAGGAACTGCAGATTCTGGTCAGTAAACACTGGCCAGGCCGCTGCTGGAGTGGGTTGTATCCTATAACTTGAGGAAGTTGCAGGTTTCCAGGACAGGCTGCACAAACTATTCCCGACAATGTTGTCAGGGATTTCAACGGCGCGGTGATGGGAGAGACGGCGACTGCCCGCCTGGGAGCTGCAAAGGATAGGGCAACGATTTAATAGGAATCTGAGTGGTAACTTTTTCACAGAAAGGGTGGTGGATGTACAAAACAAGCTGCCAGAGGAGGTAGTTGAGGCAGGGACTATCCTAACATTTATGAAGCAGTTAAACGGGTACATGGATAGGACAGGTACATGGATAGGATGTGCCAAATGCTGGCAGGTGGGACTAGTGTAGCTGGGACATGTTGGCCGGTGTGAGCAAGTTGGGCCAAAGGGTTTGTTTTCACACTGTATCACTCTATGGTTTTAATCATCATCACAATTGCACTCGGCTTTTTAATATTGAAGTGAAATCTCTGGCACACGTATGACATTTAAAAAAATAGCTTCCAAGAACCAAAACTCTACACCTGCACCCACCTCCATTATTTTTAACTGCAGTGTGATATACCATGATCAGTTAACTACTGTGAGTCCTACAAATGTTGGTATAAATTTGCGTATTTTCTTATTCTAGATTGAACGTATTTGCATAAAGCTCTTGCATACAGCTCATGCCAATGCAGATACCACCCTTCAAAATTTGCAAATCATAAAAAATGCCATGACTATTTTAAAAGGCGTCCAATGATAAAATCTGCTCTCCCATATGCTGGTATAAAATATTAAGTGAAATGGAACACACCCTCTCTATCCAACACATCATTATCTGACATTTCTACCACCTTCAAAGTGAGCCCTGCACCAGTCGGATCTTCTCATCCCCACTCCTTTCTGCTTTCCATAGAGACTACTCCCTCTGCAACTCCCTGGTTCATTCATTCCTTCTCATCCGAACCGCTCCCTCCCCAGGAACCTTTCCCTGCACCCACAGGAGATCTAACACCTGCCTCTAAACTTCCTCCCTCACATCCATTCAGGGATCCCAGCAACCCTTGAAGATAAAGCAGAGGTTCATATCCATATCCTCTAAACCTCATCTCCTGCATTTGGTGCTCCCAATGTGGCCTCCTCTACATCATCAAATCAAGCATAAAATAGGCGACCGTTTTGTCGAACACTTGTGCTTGGTCCACCCAGTCCTGATGGATCTCCCGGCAACACACTATTTTATCTCCCCATTCCAATATTGATCTTTCTGTCCTGGTCCTCCTACATTCCTGGAGTGAAGCCACACACAAACTGGATGAATAGCACCTCTCTCCAAACTTTCTCCCCACTACTTCAATCAGTCTGAAGAAGGAAAACCTAGCCTGTCCATTGTTCTCCACACATGCTGCCTGGCCCGCTGAGTTAATCCAGCACTTTGTGTCTTTTTTGGTGTAAATCAGCACCTGCAGTACCTTGTGTCTACATCTATGTATGTCTACATCTAGACCTGCTTCTAACATAGTTGAAAATTAAATGGAACCTATTAAATGGAAAATGTTCTTTATCAACAGGAATTAAACATTAACTGTTCTCAAATGAAAGACCATTAAAATTTTCAGCATAGTGCCTTGTTTTTGGGTGGGCGGCGTGACTCGCGTCGCAACGGCTTCTGCAGTTTGTCTGTCTTTTTATTACTTTTTGTCTCGTTTGAATGTAGTTTTTAATATTATTTTTTTGTGTATGTGTGTGGGGGGCAGGGGGTGGGGGGAAACCTTTAAAATCTATCCCCTGCACGGAGAACCCGACCTTTTCTCTGTCGGGTCTCCGTTGTCGTTGGGGCCGAGCACAGTGGAGCGGCCTCCAGCAGGAATGATCTGGGGCTCCAGTCGCGGAGCCTGCGGACCTACTTACTATCATGGAGCTGGCCGAGTTCGGAGAGGGTGGAGCTGTGGTGACGCGCGGCTGCGACCGGACCCCCGTGGCTTGGAATGGCTGTGGGACGTTGCTAGCGCACGCCGGGGGCTCCAACAACAAGAGCCGGAGCGCGGCCTTGTATCACCCGGCGCGGGGTTAATTGGCCGCGGGACAATTACCATCGCCCGCCGGGGGCTTTGACTGACATCGGGAGGGGAATGGGGAGTGCAGGGGAGAGATAAGTCTTTGCGTTCCATCACAGCGAGGAGGAGATGCGCTATGATGGATGTGTGTGTAAATTGTGTTGTGTCTTGGTTCTTTCTTGTGTGCATGACTGCAGAAACAACATTTTCCTCAATGAGGTTCAATGACAAATAAATTGTATTGTATTGTAAATAAATTATGTAAGCTCTATATGCTGCTCCTGCAAATATAAAATATTGCAATGTCCCATTTAGTATGAATAACATTATGGAATTATTTTAACATGTAAAGATTTGCATGTCATTTGAATAGATTTATTAGTGTAGTGTAGTGTACTGTTTGTTTCCATCCCTTCGAAAGATATCTTAAAAAAGTTTGTCAATCCTGGAGAGAAAGACATCTCGTTAGATGTATTAATAAGCTGACGGTCTTGTTTTGCATTCAGAAAAATACAATGCAGCGATGGGGAAGATGTTGAAATTGTCATTACTTTAAGCTACACATTGGTTTTGAGGAAAAAATAAAGGTGTCCCCTTATTGGAAGAAAGTAAAAGTAATAGGTATCCTCAAATTGTATTGGATATCAGCAAGAGCAAGTGCTTGACAACTGATCAGGGTCATACCTGATAGAAGTGGTGATAAGTTCTGAATGGAGATAAATTATGTGAACAAACAATTTGACAGAAATTCAGTGATACCAACGGGAGGTATTCAAGAGGGAGACTGAAGGACACATTCCCACAAAGTTAAAGATTGAACAACAACCCTTTTCCTGCTATCTATATCTCTTCTTCTGGCTCCACATCCATTTTGCATATCAATGTTCCTTACCTCCTTATCTCAGTCTTTTCTCACCTTCCAATATCATGGCTTTGTCCACCCATCTGCCAATCAGCCCTCCCCCCTCATGTATGCCATACAACGGAAATGGAAGAATTAGATACAAAATGATTTGGTTCCAGTTCCGGTTTGCTTCCAGTTCCTCGTGTTGGCGAGAGCAGGAACAGGGGGATACGGGACCTGAATGTGTGGCTGAGGAACTGGTGCACAGGGCAGGGATTTAGATTCTCAGATCACTGGGATCTGTTTTGGGGTAAGGGGGAACTGTACAAAAGGGACGGATTGCATCTTAACAGGTGTGGGTCCAGCATTCTGGCAGGCAGGTTTGCCACTGCTACACGGGTGGTTTTAAACTGAATAAGGGGGGTGGGGTGTCAAATGGGATAGTGAAGGATGGAGTTAAAGGGAAAGGGTTTCTTAAATGTGTGAGCATAGAGACAGAGGGGTGTGAAATGAGGGTAGAAGCAATAGGTAGCAAGGTGAAAAGTAAAAGTGGCAGGCCGGCAAATCCAGGGCAAATATCAAAAAAGGGCCACTTTTCAGCATAATAGTATAAGGGGTAAGAGTGTTGTAAAAACAAGCCTGAAGGCTTTGTGTCTCAATGCAAGGAGCATTCGTAATAAGGTGGATGAGTTGAATGTGCAGATACCTATTAATGACTATGATATAGTTGGGATCACGGAGACATGGTTCCAGGGTGACCAAGACTGGGAGCTGAACATCCAGGGATATTCAATATTCAGGAGGGATAGACAGAAAGGGAAAGGAGGTGGGGTAGCGTTGCTGGTTAGAGAGCAGATTAACACAATAGAAAGGAAGGACATTAGCTTTGAGGATGTGGAATCGATATGGGTAGAGCTGCGAAACACTAAGGGGCAGAAAATGCTAGTGGGAGTTGTGTACAGGCCACCTAACAATAGTAGTGGAGTTGGGGATGGCATCAAACAGGAAATTAGAAATGCGTGCAACAAAGGTAAAACAGTTATAATGGGTGACTTCAATCTACATATAGATTGGGTGAATCAAATTGGCAAGGGTGCTGAGGAAGAGGTTTTCTTGGAATGTATGCGGGATAGTTTTCTAAACCCCCATGTAGAGGAACCAAGGAGAGAGCAGGCTATTCTAGACTGGGTATTGAGTAATGAGGAAGGGTTATTTAGCAGTCTTGTTGTGCGAGGCCCCTTGGGCAAGAGTGACCATAATATGGTTGAGTTCTTCATTAGGATGTAGAGTGACATCGTTAATTCAGAAACAAGGGTCCTGAACTTAAAGAAAGGTAACTTTGAGGGTATGAGACGTGAATTGGCCAAGATAGACTGGCGATTGATTCTTAATGGGTTGACGGTGGATATGCAATGGACGGCATTTAAAGACTGCATGGATGAACTACAACAATTGTTCATCCCAGTTTGGCAAAAAAATAAATCGGGGAAGGTAGTGCATCCGTGGATAACAATGGAAATCAGGGTTAGTATCAAAACAAAAGATGAAGCGTAAAAATTAGCCAGAAAAAGCTGCCTACCAGAGGACTGGGAGAAATTCAGAGACCAGCAGAGGAGGACAAAGGGCTTAATTAGGAAAAGGAAAATAGATTATGAAAGAAAACTGGCAGGGAACATAAAAACTGACTGCAAAAGCTTTTATAGAGATGTGAAGAGAAAAAGATTAGTTAAAACAAATGTAGGTCCCTTGCAGTCAGAAACGGGTGAATTGATCATGGGAAACAAGAACATGGCAGACCAATTGAATAAGTACTTTGGTTCTGTCTTCACTAAGGAAGACATAAATAATCTGCCGGAAATAGCAGGGGACCGGGGGTCAAATGAGATGGGGGAACTGAGTGAAATCCAGGTTAGCCGGGAAGTGGTGTTAGGTAAATTGAATGGAATAAAGGCCGATAAATCCCCAGGGCCAGATAGGCTGCATCCCAGAGTACTTAAGGAAGTAGTCCCAGAAATTGTGGATGCATTAGTGATAATTTTTCAAAACTCTTTAGATTCTGGAGTAGTTCCTGAGGATTGGAGGGTAGCTAATGTAACCCCACTTTTTAAAAAGGGAGGGAGAGAGAAAACAGGGAATTATAGACCAGTTAGTCTAACGTCGGTAGTGGGGAAACTGCTAGAATCAGTTATTAAAGATGGGATAGCAGCACATTTGGAAAGTAGTGAAATCATTGGACAAAGTCAGCATGGATTTATGAAAGGTAAATCATGTCTGACGAATCTTATAGAATTTTTCGAGGATGTAACTAGTAGAGTGGATAAGGGAGAACCAATGGATGTGTTATATCTGGACTTTCAGAAGGCATTCGACAAGGTCCCACATAAGAGATTAGTATACAAACTTAAAGCACACGGTATTGGGGGTTCAGTATTGATGTGGATAGAGAACTGGTTGGCAGACAGGAAGCAAAGAGTAGGAGTGAACGGGTCCTTTTCACAATGGCAGGCAGTGAATAGTGGGGTACCGCAAGGCTCCGTTCTGGGACCTCAGCTATTTACAATATATATTAATGATTTGGACGAGGGAATTGAATGCAACATCTCCAAGTTTGTGGATGACACGAAGCTGGGGGGCAATGTTAGCTGTGATGAGGATGCTAGGAGGCTGCAATGTGACTTGGATAGGCAGGGTGAGTGGGCAAATGCATGGCAGATGCAGTATAATGTGGATAAATGTGAGGTTATCCACTTTGGTGGCAAAAACAGGAAAGTAGATTATTATCTGAATGGTGGCCGATTAGGAAAGGGGGAGATGCAACGAGACCTGGGTGTCATGGTACACCAGTCATTAAAAGTAGGCATGCAGGTGCAGCAGGCAGTGAAGAAAGCGAATGGTATGTTAGCATTCATAGGAAAAGGATTTGAGTATAGGAGCAGGGAGGTTCTACTGCAGTTGTACAGGTTCTTGGTGAGACCACACCTGGAGTATTGCGTGCAGTTTTGGTCTCCTAATCTGAGGAAAGACATTCTTTCCATAGAGGGAGTACAGAGAAGGTTCACCAGACTGATTCCTGGGATGTCAGGACTTTCATATGAAGAAAGACTGGATAGACTCAGTTTGTACTCGCTAGAATTTAGAAGATTATTTAAACTTACAAAATTCTTAAGGGGTTGGACAAGCTAGATGCAGGAAGATTGTTCCCGATGTTGGGGAAGTCCAGAACAAGGGGTCATAGTTTAAGGATAAGGGTGAAATCTTTTAGGACCGAGATGAGGAAAACTTTTTTCACACAGAGAGTGGTGAATCTCTGGAATTATCTGCCGCAGAAGGTAGTTGAGGCCAGTTCAGTGGCTATATTTAAGAGGGAGTTAGATGTGGCCCTCGTGGCTAAAGGGATCAGGGAGTATGGAGAGAAGGCAGGAACACGATACTGAGTTGGATGATCAGCCATGATCATATTGAATGGCGGTGCTGGCTCGAAGGGCCGAATGGCTTACTCCTGCACCTATTTTCTATGTTTCTATGAAAGCTTCTGTGAGGTCTCAATAATGTAATACAGCAGGATGCTGAGAAGCATATAGTGAGCGTGCCGGTTTAATTAAAATGGAATTAAGGGAAGCAAAGAGAGGCCTTAAGAAAACATTGGCTGGTAAAGTAAAAAAAATCCAAAGATATTTTGTGTCCATAAAGCAGTGGGAAGGATTATGAATGATGATATAAATCTATTACAGTGATTCCACAGTGGGTTTCACAAGGCTCAATATTCATCCCTTTGCTTTTCATGATTTGGACTTAAATGTTTGGGGTATGGTATAGGACATGTTGACTAATACAAACTGTCTATGTGATTGACAAAGAGGAGGAAACCTTTGAATTTTGGAACAATGTAAGTTGCCTGGTCAGGAAGACTGGAGTTTGGCAAATTACATGTCAAATTACATTACAGAGAATTGTGAAATTATACATTTAGGGGGACCAACAAGGCAAAAAAAAAAAACACAACTCTACATGGGAGGACATTAAGAAAAATGGATGAATAGCACTTTGGCATACATATCCATAATTCCTGAAACGCAATGGTAGAACATATGAAGAGGGTCACTTGTGGTTTCTTTGAGGCCATCAAAATGAATGTAATAGTATGGAAATTATAATTGAATTCAGTAGAGTGCTTGTTAGGTTTCTCCATGAAAATCATGCACAGTTCTGGTCATTATTTTGGAAGGGGGATGTGATTGTACAGGAGGCAGAGTGAATGTTTGAAGAACCCTTTCCCCTGAATGGAGGGAATCAAGCATTTAAAGTTGATTTTGATTTAAGGTAATGAGGAGCAGGATTTGAAAGGAGATGAAGGGGGAAAAATCACCAGCGTGAGGTAGAAATTTAGAATTCACTGCCTGAAAGAGTTGGAGAGTCATAAATCATCAACACTTGTATAAAGTGGTTTTTTGTGTACTTGAGCAGATTAAATTTGCAGGGTTACAGATCAAATGCTGGAAGGTGGGATTTGGCTGGGTATATATATTGAAGAAAAGTCAGAGAAAACAAGCTTAACTAACTAAGTAGATATAGGGAAGAGTTATCTCCTGCAAATGCTTGTTGGAATATTTTTGGAAGGGCGGTTAATAGCTTCTTGAAAATAAAGACAGTAGCAGGCATTATGAGAACATATATGTGGCTCATTGGAGAAACAATAAATGCAAACACTGACCCGAATTGCCTCTTCCTATATCTTAAAAGTTTATCATTAACCAAGAATGAGATCATGCACTGACTGGAAAATCACACTTTAGATTAGAAAATCGGACTTTAAAACACCTTAATATGGTAGCGATTGTTAATTTTTCTGAGATTTAAGAAACTAAAAAAATACCTTTTTGTTTATTATGTAGCATGCCTGGCAATGCTTCAGAGCCCAACCAAGGCAGCATTTGACCAAAGGTTTCATTAGGATGCTTAGTAAAACAGATGTCAAGAGGTGCTAAGATAAAAAAACATTTCGATGGTTGGAATTATACTTTGTACAAATAAAGATGGTTGTGGTTTTTGAAGGTCAAGTACCTTAAGAGCAGGTCATTGTTGGAGCAGTTGCTTAGAGTCATGTCCTAGGCTCTGCTAACTTCTGCAGCTTCATCAATTACCTTCCTTCCACCCTAGATGGTCTGTTGGATATGGATCACACATGTTTAGTTCCATTTACAACTTTTTGAAAATGAAGCAATCTTTGCTTTTTACTTTCAAATCGCTGTAGCACCAAATAATGACACAATCCAAAACGAGAGACGCTTAATGACCTCCCTTGACTGGAAGCAGCATTCAACCTTTGTGTTTACATTGTGTGAGCAATAAATCTAAGCAATCACTAAACTAACTCAATTAATATTAATGAGCTAATTTACTGTTACAATGGTATGCATTGCACTAATTTAAGTACATCTTCCTAGGTCCACAAATATGCAGAATTGATATACTTATGAATATCAATGGGATTGAAAATTCATTTGCTTTACATACAAGATTCATAATTTTTTCAGTACCATTTCAATGCCACAAAGAGTTGAAATTCTACTCGAGAGGCTTGCTTGTGAATTTAGCAAACTTAATTTATGATTAATTTTCAAATTAATACCCTCAAATAACATTTCTGAATTTGTGACTTACTTCTATATCTACCTCTCAATTTCATGCTCCTCTTGAGAACTATACAATCTGATCTTTTTATCTTCTTGAATGTATTTCTGGCTGGCAAAATGCTAAATCATGTGGAAGTCCAGAAAGAGGTATAAAGAACATCTATAAATATTATTGCAAGGGTATGTTGTGTGAAATATTTCATGAAGTTCAATGTCATTCTGCTAGATAGAGCTACATATTGAATAATAAATAGCTTAACTAAGGTACATTTAGTTGATAAATAAAAAAAACAAAAGAGTTTAAGAAGACATGATAACAAAGGTGAAACTGCTAATCTGTTATAGAGGACAGAAGGGAAGCACACATTGGTGTTCTGAGAACAGTTAAGGGGCTGTCCCACTTGGGCGACCTAATTGGCGAGTTTAGAAGAGTTTGAAAAAATGACATGTTGAAGACCTCCTTCGACTATGTAGACAACCTCCATTGACTATGTTGAAGACCAGCTTCGACTAGCTACAACTAACTTCGGGAAAATTGGACATCGAAGAGTGGAGAGTGAAGACGACCTCCTTCGATCTCCTTCGACCTCCATTCGACTATGATGAAGACTATCTACAACTACCCTCGATTACCTACGACTAACATGGCGACCTACTACGACTAAACCTACGAGTAAAAAAAAAATCAATTTTTTTCCCATGGCAACATTTTTTTACTCAAAGGTATTTTTTAGCATATTGAAAAAAACGCCGCGACCTAGCTGAGGCCTTGAGTACGCGGAGACCACTCTCGAGCATGAAGGAGAGTTACGAAGACCTCCTACGACCTCGTGTCGACCCTGCTGAGCGTATGAGTCGAGGGCAAACTCGCCAGAACTCGCGTATTAGGTCATCCAAGTGGAACAGACCCTCTATATCAAGAATAAGGAGTTAATTTCACAGCATAATACTGCTGGAACTGTGGCTTGAGTTCTGAGACACTCTTCACTGCCTCAGATTCTTACAATTATCTTAATAGGATAGAGAGATGAGCTCTGGTCAGCTGCAGAACCTTTTTTAGTCATCTGATAAAAAAGATCTACGATAAGCCCAAAAGACATAGCAACTGAGTGAACAAGGGATCTAAAGATGGACAAAGTAAATATTTTGATTCTTTAAATATCTACACATTTAACAAAAAATAAGCATGGGCCATGTCTTTCTTTGTGAATTTATTTGTGTAAAAATATACCATACATGAAAAATTACTTCCCATAACGCAAAGCTAAAATGCACTCAAAATATTCAATTGATATCCTTATTATTAATTGGTTCTACAGTGTGAAGAGATACATTGTATGCTTCCAGTGCCTAAAGAGAAGGGAAAACTTGCCAATTGTAATGGAAGTTTTGTCCACTTTGGACCATTTGGAAAAAATCCACCCACTTTCACCCTCTCAAAAACCTAATTATATTTGCATTTCCTTTGATTGTTCATTTAATATTTATGCAATGCACTGAAATCTAAATAAACTGTTGACGCACCTTGATGAGAGGTGCGTTTACATTTCATGGCAATTTTTTACAGCATGTCTGTGATTTTCTGTGAATAGAGCAATGGGGTCAATTAGCTGAATGGCCTTCTCTGTTTTTTATTACATTTTTCTGATAGGTGCAGGATTATTTTGGTAGTCCATATGCCTGAAGTTGATCCTTTAATCCCTGCTGTACTTCATGATCAAATTCTTAATTAAAGCAAGTTTTGTCAAATAGGAACAAAATGTAGTTAGAATCGTGCTTTGGCATTTCCTCAATTAATTTGTGAGAAAGTTTGCAGAGATCTCAACACATACTTCCTGAGCCCTCTCCTTATGATTGATGGGAAGAACTGCGCTGAAGATAAGATTGGAAGAAAAATACCAACTTGCCATTCAAACAAAATCTAATATAGTTCTCAAATCCCCAACAAACATTTAATTTCTGCTGCTATAAAGCCTCCAAAGTCATTGAGTCTTTATTGGTGCTGTCATTCGAGAGAACACCAGTCCAGGAGCACTTACTACGGCTCAGATGGCACTGATTGAGTCGCCACTCTTGGACCATTCACCCTGGCAGCGCAAATTTGTAAACGCTTCCTCAATGTATTGGACAATAAGTGACATTGATATTACTGTAAAACTGTCAAAAATGAACAATGCTTTTTTTTTTTTTTAAGAACACGTTCAACTTATGCAAATTCACTAAAAACAATCATGACAACTGAGAAAAACAGAGTGCTGGCATTACGCAGCGGGTCAGGTGGTGGAGAGAATGAACAGACAATATTTCAGGTCAGAACCTTCTTCAGACTGATAATACTAATTGAAATGCAAATTGAGATGAAGTTGTTGAAAATAAACAATTTAGCTTCACCTCGCAGTTCTACAAAGTCCGGCGAATGATTTCAAATTATTGGGACTGCACAAGATGTGTCAACTCTAGCTGTTGTTAAACTGAGGGGACAGAAATGAAGTGGGGCCAGCCCTCCAATTGAAAACCTTACAGAATCACCCCTTCCCGTCAGTTTAGGGGTCCATTTGCATCTGGTGCTTCATATACTTCTGTATCTTTGTATGTGCTGCCACTCATCCTGAAGCTAGCTGTACAGGGCTGCTGGCTAGGCATTATGTACAGGACTGCTGTCCAGGCACCACAACATTCATCATGGGTTGTCAAATTCAAAAGGCTGCATACAGAAAATAAAATAAGCATGACACTTTATTTTCAAACCCAATTCATGGGTGCACATGATATAATCAATGCAGATTAAATATGCTTTTCAGACTTAGTAGAAGTATATACTTAATATCAATAATGATCAGAATAAAGTGTAGTTATTGATTTAAAGATGGTTGATTGCAGCAAAAGTATTAGAAAGAAAAAAAATATTTTAGGTATTATTGAAGCAATTCTGACAGTTTATATCAGTAGGCACTATAATTTCACCCTCCGTTACAATCAAACGTGACATGGGAATGTATTAAACCAAGTAGAAGGCCCAGGTAATGTTCTGTGTGACGGCTCAATATTGATAATGCTAAATGGCCTCATGTCAATTTTCAGACCTTTTTAGTATAGTTTTCTTTAGACCTTAGAGATATAGCATGGAAACAGAACCTTTGGCCCACTTAGTCCGCGCTGACGAGTGATCTCTCCATACACTAGCACTATCCTACACACTAGGGAAAATTTGCATTTACAGAAGCCAATTAACCTACAAACCTGCACGGCTTTGGAATGTGGGAGGAAACCGGAGCACCCGAAGAAAACCCACGTGGTCACAGGGAGAAGTACAAACTCCATACAGGCAGCATCCATAGTCAGGATCAAACCCAAGTCTCTGGTGCTGTAAGGCAGCAACCCTACCGCTGCACCACCGTTCCACCCTTTGATATATGAGAAATCTTTACAACTGTATGTGTTAAATAAAACCTGCTGGAATATATACATTCATATATGATACTATGATGGTGCTTGTTGGGTGTAAAAGGTTTCCCCTTCTGACGCCCAGTCTGGTTTCTATTGAGGAGCGGGTAATGGTTTCATTTCTAAGCCAGGATCCAGATCCTGTTGGCATGTGGAGGCCCCAGTTCACTGTGGTACTGTTCACCTTTCAGAATGAGATTCTTCACTGAAGTTTTGCTTCAGATTCATTGCCGGACACAGCTGCTATTTTCTGTTTGGGTATCCCCAGGATGAAAGCATAGCTGAAGAATCTGCCTCACCCAGCATCCATGTATGGATACTGCGTGCCTTAGTGATCAATTGCAGAAGTTAAAGAAAACACAGATGCTGCAATTCTTACATAGAAAAAGAACATGCTGGAAACATTAAGCAGGTTAGGCAGCATCTGTGGGAAAAGACACCGTTGTCATTTCAGGCTCTGGCCCTTTCATCAAAACCAATTTCTGTAATAATAAATGGCTAGAATATTTCTATTCAACCTCTATAACTCCAATTGCATTTCTAGGATATGCAATCTCTTGGTTTACATTATCTCATATATTTTCTTAGCTCTTACATTGCAACAATGAATACACTTCTAAAATACTTGATTGGATTATAGCACATTGATACATCCTGAAAGGATTGTGAAATATTCTGTATATATTTTTCCTTAAATTTATTTAATTAACAAGCTCATTTATAAACTGTTTCAATTGAATCTAAGCTCAACCTAATGAATAAATAACAGCAGCACAAGAATTTATTAAACAGCGTTTACATTTTTGTTTGGACTTTTTTGCTCTTCCTCACAAATTTTGCTCTTCCTTACAATTTGTCCAACGTCACCTCAGTAAGACTGCTCCACGTTGCAAACTCCACACTTTTAAGTCATTTATTTTTTCTCAAGAAAAGGCACCTTGCCAATTAGTTTCTTTCAGGTTAACACAACCTAACACTCAGATATCAACCTTGTGAATTTATTTTTGTAGTCTTTCTGATTATTTGATAATGTAAAGACATGAACTGTACATGTTATTTGAATTGCAGTCTGTAGTCTATAACTAAGTTTCATTGAAGCTACATCATAAACTATCTGCTTTTCATTTCCAACGCCAAAAAAAAAGAATCCCTTGGATGTTGTCTAATTATGGTCATATGTATTTAGTTAAAGTGATTTATGGATTTGTACCCTGACACCACCACATTTTTTATGCTAAGTCTTTGCAAGTAAAGGGAATTCACTTATTTTCTTCCCAAACTTAATACCTCTTTGCTGCATCTATTTTGCAATTATGATTTGAGGCCAGTTCATTGGCTACATTTAAGAGGGAGTTAGATGTGGCCCTTGTGGCTAAAGGGATCAGGGGGTATGGAGAGAAGGCAGGTACAGGATGCCGAGTTGGATGATCAGCCATGATCATATTGAATGATGGTGCAGGCTCGAAGGGCCGAATGGCCTACTCCTGCACCTATTTTCTATGTTTCTATGATATTAAAATGATTGGTGTAGAAAAAGAGTAATTATTGCCAAAGAATTATGTTTTTATTTCACATTAGAGTAAATATATGTGATATCAGAGTGGAAATAAAATGATTTCTTAAATCTTCAAATGAACTTTGCTCCCCTTTTCTTGAAGTTTTCTATATTACTATAAATATTTATTCTAAAAAACACAAACATAACTCATTTTTTTTTCTTGAACCTTATCCAGGAAATTCATCATACTTTGATAAACCTGCTCCGTAGTGCAGATATGATATATTAGTATAAATTTAAATTGTTCTTTGAGTGTGAAAGATGTAAATCTCGAATTCTGTATGTTACTATCAGTATATGTGACTTTACACGAGTGAAAGAGTGTCTATCATCTCTGCAAAAGATAAAACAAAGATCTTGTCTGATTTTGGCATAACATTTTAACTCTATAATACTATGCTTATGTGATAACTGATGTGCATGGAACAGTGTTTGTTTTATTGGTGCAAATGGCCACTGTACATTGGGTGGTGATAAGGAGACACTAGTTTTGTACTGTAAATGTGCTGTCTATTAAAAAAATGAATTGTCATACAGAGTTCTGTTGCTAATTTATTACGATATTTTATGCAGTCCAACAGGTTGTTTTGTTCCAAAACTGCCTTGGGAGAAACACCTTTCTCAGCAGTGCAAAGGCTCAGACTAGCTAGAACAGGATTGCATAGGAGGTTCACATCAGTGAAGTAAAGAAACAAAGAAAAAAAAGTTACCTGTATTCAACAATAGAAACCTGAAAACGAAAAGTAAATAGCCTTACCTTGTTGCACACCTCAATGTCTAGGCAATGCTTCCGATGAATATGATAACACAACTACAAAATGGAAGCCTACAATTGGTCAGAGTATTTGTACAAACACCATTCACAGTTTAGTTTTCCATAAAGTAATTTTACCCTCACTTATAAAAAAAGTAATTGGTCTCCAGGAGGTAAAATTGTGTTTGAGTTATAATGCTATACTGTCAGAACTGGAGATCAGTGGAGTAAGCTTTCCCACAGAGTATAGTGAATGTTGGCAATGGGTTGCACGAGGAGGTACTGGGGCCAGATACTGTTACAATGTTTAAAAGGCTTCTGGACAGGTATTGGGATAGGAAGAGCGTAGAGGGATACATGCCTAATGTTGGCAAATGGGATCAGTGTATGTAGATATCATGGATAGTATGGGCGAGGTGGTGTACATTTCTATGATTTTATGATTCTATGACTATCTTCAATATTACTCACCTTTTAAATATCTAACGTATTCCTCCCCGAGGCAAACTACATTACTGCTTGCCAGCTTGAAAATGATCCATTTACACTTACTGCCTGTTTTCAGACAACCTATGAACACATGCAGTAATCTGTTGCGTGATACAACAGTCCAAATCGCCCCCAAAAAATCAGCATGTTACATATCATCATCTCAAGAAAGAGAAACAAATATACTACTTCAGGGAGAGTGCAGAATGGCCACAATGTTAAGCATCGATGAAACCATCCAGTTGATAAATTGATGAGAACTGGTAGAAAGAGGGAGGAAGTAAAGGGCAATGCAAATTATGTGAAACATAGGTACAAGCAGTCCAAAATACCTAGCATGTCGGCCAGTGTAATAGAGAGAGACAAACTGTGTTAGTAATATGAAAGGATGAGCAACTGCAAAACTGGTCGATCTGATGCATGCAGTGAAAATATACTATCTAAAATTGTTGATTTCGCTAGTGAAACCCAAAGATTGTAAAGTATGCAAATGCAAGATGAAGAATAGTGGAGAAAACAATTTCCAGATACACCCAAATGGGAGAGGAATTAAGAATTAAAGAGACAAGTAACTGGAAGCTATGAGTTCCTTCAAAGACTAAACTAAGGAACTCTAGGAAGTACTCATCCAATTTGCATTTTGTTTCCACAGTGTGGAGGAAACTACACAGTGAGCACAGAATGCAGCACGTTAGATTGGAAGAAGTGTAAGTGAATTACTGCTGTTGGGTCCCTGGATTGTAGTAGGGATTAATGGGAAAGGAAGCTCACAAAGGGATAGGAGAGTATGGCCAAGTGTAATGGGGATTGATGTGAAAGGTGAGATGCGTAAGGAATTAAAAGTATTGCATATGAATGTGCGAAGTATAAGTAAAGTAGATGAGCATGAGGCTCAGTTAGAGGTTGGTAGATATGACATTGTGGGGATTACTGAGACGTGGCTGCAGGAGGATCGGGCCTGGGAACTTAATATTCTGGGGTATACATCTTATAGAAAGGACAGGCAAGTGGGCAGAGGAGGGTGGGGTAGCTCTGCTGGTGAGGGATGGAATTCAGTCCCTTGCGAGACATAGGGACTGATGAGATAGAGTCACTATGGATTGAGTTGTGGAATTGTAAATGCAAGAAGACACTAATTGGTGTTATCTACAGACCCCCCAAATAGTAGCCCGGATGTAGGATATAAGTTGCAGCAGGAGTTAAAACTGGCATGTAACAAAGGTAATGCCATTGTGGTGATGGGGGATTTCAATATGCAGGTAGACTGGGAAAATCATGTTGGTTCCGGACCCCAAGAAAGAGAGTTTGTAGAATGCCTCTGAGATGGATTCTTAGAGCAGCTTGTAATGAAGCCGACCAGAGAAAAGGCAATTCTGGATTTAGTGTTGTCCAATGAACCAGATATGATAAGAGAATGCGAGGCAAAGGAACTGCTTGGAGGCAGTGATCATAATATGATTAGTTTTAATCTGCAATTTGAGAAGGAGAACGTTAAATCGGTCGTATCAGTGATGCAGTTGAACAAAGGGGACTATGAAGACATAAGAGGGGAGCTGGCCAAGGTAGACTGGAAAGGGATCCTATCAGGAATGACGATAGAACAGCAATGGCAGGAATTTCTGGGCATAATCCGGAAGACGCAGGATTATTTCATTCCAAAAAGGAAGAAAGATTCTAAGGGGAGTAGGAGGCAACCGTGGCTGACAAGATAAATTAGGGATAGACTAAAACTAAAAGAAAAGATGTATAACACAGCAAAGAGTAGCCGGAAGCCAGAGGATTGGGAAACTTTCATTGGACAACAAAAGGAAACAAAACAGGCAATACGGGCTGAAAAGATGAAGTACGAAGGGAAGCCGCCCAGGAATATAAAGAAGGACAGTAACAGCTTCTTTAGATATGTTAAGGGAAAAAGAGTAGCAAAGTCAAATGTGGGTCCCTCGAAGGCAGACACGGGTGAAATTATTATGGGCAACAAGGAAATGGCAGAAGAGTTGAATTGGTACTTCGGATCTGTCTTTACTAAGGAAGACACAAACAATCTCCCAGATGTACTGGAGGACAGAGGATCTAAGGTAGGCTAATGGGACTGAAGGATGATAAATCCCCTGGGCCTGATCTGCATCCAGGGTCCTCAGGGAGGTTGCTCTAGAAATAGTGGACGCATCGGTGATCATTTTCCAATGTTCAATAGATTCAGGATCAGTTTCAGTGGATTGGAGAATAGCTAATGTTATCCCATTTTCAAGAAAGGAGCGAGTGGGAAAACAGGGAATTACAGACCAGTTAGCCTGACTTTGGTGGTGGGAAAAATGCTGGAATCAATTATTAAAACAATGGAGCATTTGGATAGCAGTAAAATAATTAGTCCAAGTCAACATGGATTTATGAAAGGGAAATCATGCTTGTCTAATCTTCTGGAATTTTTTGAGGATGTGACAAGTAAAATGGACGAAGGGGTGCCAGTGGATATAGTGTTTCTAGACTTTCAGAAAGCCTTTGATAAGGTCCCTCACGGGAGACTGGTGACTATAATTAGAGCACATGGTTTTGGGGGTAGGGTGTTGACATTGATAGAAAATTGGTTGGCAGACAGGAAGCAAAGAGTAGGAATGAACGGGTCCTTTTCAGAATGGCAGGCAGTGGAGTGGAGTGGAGTGCCGCAAGCCTTGGTGTTGGGGCCGCAACTGTTTAACATATATATTAATGATTTGGAAGAGGGAATTAGGAGCAACACTAGTAAGTTTGTGGATGACACAAAGCCAGGTGTCAGTGTGAACTGTGAAGAGGATGTTAGGAGGTTGAAGGGTGACCTGGACAGGTTGAGTGAGTGGGCAGTGGCATCGCAGATGCAGTATAATATAGATAAATGTGAGGTTATCCAATTTGGCGGCAAAAACAAGGGGGCAGATTATTATCTCAACGGGGTTAGGTTAGGTAAGGGGGAGGTGCAGCGAGACCTGTGCGTCCTTTTACTGTCACTGAAAGTTGGCTTACAGGTACAGCAGGCAGTGAAGAAAGCTAATGGAATTTTAGCCTTCATAACAAGAAGATTTCAGTATAGGAGTAAAGAGGTTCTTCTGCAGTTGTATGGGGCTCTGGTGAGATCTGGAATATTGTGCACAGTTTTGGTCTCCTAATTTGCGGAAGGACATCCTTGTGATTGAGGCAGTGCAGCGTATGTTCACGAGACTGATCCCTGGGATGGCGTGACTGTCATATGAGGAAAGATTGAAAAGACTAGGCTTGGATTCACTGGAGTTTAGAAGGATGAGGAGTGATCTTATAGAAACATAAAGTTATAAAGGGACTGGACAAGCTAGATGCAGGAAAAATGTTCCCAATGTTGCGCGAGTCCAGAACCAGGGGCCACAGTCTTAGAATAAAGGGGAGGACATTTAAGACTGAGGTCAGAAAAAACTTTCACCCAGAGAGTTGTGAATTTGTGGAATTCCCTGCCACAGACGGCAGTGCAGGCCAAGTCACTGGATGGATTTAAGAGAGAGTTAGATAGAGCTCTAGGGGTTAGTGGAGTCAAGGGATATGGGGAGCAGGCAGGCACGGGTTATTGATAGGGGACGATCAGCCATGATCACAATGAATGGCAGTGCTGGCTCGAAGGGCCGAACGGCCTCCTCCTGCACCCTATTTCTATGTTTCTATGGATTAAGATAACAGAGAAGGTGTGGAATCGCCTGTGGTTGCTTGGGAAAGTCCTATAACGTGGAACATTTTGTAGAAATGGTGAAACAGACAAAATAGTCACAAAATGGACAGTCCTTTGTGAATGCTGAAAGAGATAAATGGAAGATGTGTTAGATGGTTGAATCTCATTAAGGTAGTGGTGATTTTGAAGTTTTGTTCGTGGAACCTGGTGGCAGTGAATGTGGAGAACCATTGGAACTCTACCTTGTCATTATCCAGAAGGGATGGGTTAGAACAGAGATGTGAGAAATTGATGAGATGCAGTCAGGAACTGTGTCCATGATAGCAAAGGTGAAGTCACAGTTAAAGAATGGCCACATTTCATGTGGTGTCTAATTGAATGCTTGTCATAAATCCAAATTTGTTATATTCACTGGCTCCCTTTTTATCTGCCCCAATTGCTTCAATTTCAAAGAAGTCAAAGAAAAATAGTTCAGCACGATTTCCTTGTCATAAGACGATATTGAGGCTGTTTAATCATGCTGCACTTTTCTAAGTGCCCTGTTACCTCTTCATTAATAATTGATTCCAACAAATATCTTTCCCACCTCAAGATATTGTCACAATTTGGAGAGAGAATCATATTCAATTGACATTTAAAAAAACAAAGAGACTTTACAACTTGATTCCTGTATGTAGGTCATTGCTCTATGTGCACAAGTTACTACAAATCTCTACTTGTCAAAAGTGGCATTGTTTTATAAGTAGATAGTAGTTTTGCAAACTGTTCTACAGTGTCTTGAGTTTGTAAAGACTATAATATAAATGCAGGTGTCAAGAAATTCACCATTGGTTCGTAATGTTAAATGTGCCATATAATTGTACATTGTGTTCTGTCTCTGAAATTCTAGCCATTGAATCCATTTAGCATTGAACCAAACTTTTAATTATATTCCTACTCTTACATAAAATGACGCTTACAGATTTTGAAATGCCTATTTTTTTATCTAATCATAATAAGCTCACACATGTCTTGCAGATGCAAAAGAGGTTTTAACATATTTTATGATATCACATGTGCAAATACAGTGCAGGACCATTCATTTCACTTGTAGGACATTTAGAACAGGGGTCTCCAAGCTTTTCAGCATGAGGGCCACATTATATATTTGGCATATTTTTGCGGGCCATAGGAAAAAATGTTAGTTTTATAAATTTATCATGAAATATAATTATCATGAAATACAATTATCAAGCAAGTAAAGAAAAAGACAGTAATCATGTATTTTTACCGAGGTGGAGGCCTGGCACCAACTCACCCTGACTCTCGCACAGCTCTGGGCACATGCGCACACACAAACACACAAACACCTACTCATTCACTCACCCACTCGCACACTCACCAGGGCGCTGCACTGGCAGCAGCCTCTACCTACAGCCTGTCTGTTTTTTCTGTCTTTTTTATTATTTTTAGTTAGACTAAAGTGTTGTGTTAGGGGGAACTTTAACTTTTCTATGTGGGGGAGGGGGGCAGGGTAAGGGGGAAACCGTTTCCCAGTCTCTTCCTGGCGGGGACGCGACTATTTCTCCGAGTCGCGTCCTCGCCCCCCACCTCGCGGCCTACCAGCTGGACCGGAGCGGCCTTTCCTGCCGGGGACCGGGAACCGGACCAGGGCTGCTACAGCGGCGGCGCAGCGCTGGAGTCACCGCGGAGCGGGCGATACCTACCTGGGTCGCCGTTTGGAGCTCCGGAGCGTTGAGCCGTTGCTCCAACATCGAGGAGCTCTGGTGCGGAGAGCTTCCAACGCGGGCGGCGCTGAACAACACCGAGGAGTCCTGGGGCGCCTTGTAGAGGGCCTACAGCAGCAGTCTCCACCCGGCGCGGCCTACGGACATTGGAAGCAGCAGACTCCGGTAGGAGGGGGCCGACTCTGTGTCCACGCCGCTGAGGACGTCCCGCAGCCCCGACGTCGGACTTTTAATACCCCGGCGTGCGGTCCTGAACATCGGGCCGCCCGTAGCGGCAACTGCGGAGGGCTTGGGGAGACCCTGACCACGGGGAATAGTGGAGGAAGAGACTGACTTTGGTGCCTTCCCACACAGTGGGGAACTTTGATTCTGCTGTGTGGGGATGTTTTATGTCAACTCTATAGTGTGTTGTGTCCTGTTGATTTTTAATGTATGGCTGTATGGAAATTCATTTCACTGTGCCATTAGGCACACGTGACAATTAAAACTATCTTGTATCTTGTATCACTTCTACATTTTAGTACTTTACGAAACTTCTCAGAAAAAACAATCTTAAACCAACCAGAACATGTTTTGGCAACCCAGCTATACTTTTTTTAAAGATTTAAAACCAAAAATAAAACATGAACCAGATGGACCACCCTTAATCACCCTGATATAAAACCAAAATTATCCTCTTCTACATCTCTCCACTCATACTTTCCCCAACAAATACATTAAAACAAATAGTAGCAGTTATCCCAAATGTTCCATTATATATACTGCAGTTTTTTGCTCTCATTGTAATCATCATTTATATCAAATTTGTTAACACATGAATATAAATGTTAGCAATGTGTTTAACATGTGAAGTGTAAATTTCACATGCAGCATAATTAGCTCAATCTTCTCTCCAATTAAAATATTCATTGAAGCATTCTTGCATATTCATTAAGATGCCAATACCTGGCGATAAACACAAATTACACTTGAAAGGATTAACAAATCCTAAGCAAATAATACGTTATTTTATTAAAGGAATCCTAGAATGTCTTCATTGCTTTAAATATATGAAATTCTTGATCTCATTTGAATTTTTAGCTGTAAAATGAGTGGGGGAGAGAGGAGGACCTTTTTGTGTAGTATTTTCCCAGAAATGGGGAAGCCATGACACTCAGGCTTATTATTCTTCAGATACCACAAATTGATATTATCAGGGAGCCCTGGTGGATTGGAATATAGACACTATGCTTTGATTAAAGCTAAATACACAATGATTGAGAAAATTATGGGTGCTCTACAAATTCTATTTCCAACCCCTAGTTCACATGTGTAAGCCTGGATGCAACTCAAAGTTTTGACTCCCTAACAATCTGTTGGTAGAACCCCAGCAGGAAGACTCTTTGGCTATGTACTTGGAGCAGAACCGAGTTGAAAAGTTAGTATCAACTCAGAAACATACACGGGAATCTAAAAGGACAAAGAGGTTGTAAGATCTGGGAAGACAGCGAGACTTCTGAGAGGGCCAACTGATTTACATGGACCTCAAAATTCCTTACTATTCCATTTGTGCGATAAAAGACCTATTTATCTGGTGAAGTGAGAGGTTCTCATCTTGGACTCTAGAGGCTTCACCTATTGTAATTTTTAATTGGCAGTTGAAATGTGATGTCTTAAACAGAATTCTTAAAAAAATATTTCTTCATTTGGCCTTTGCTGCAGCTTTATCCAAAACTTGACATATTTTCTTTAAAATATAAAGATAATGGATTGGGATTAGTTTGGTTGTAATGCCTAATCCTGATGCGTTAACTCTTCTCTTGTATCCCAACCAATGAGAATTAAAATTAAGGCCCATTTATATACAGCAATCATGTTCAGTTGCACACATAGCCATCAGCCTTTTTAATAGATATCAGAGTGAAGCAGTCCAATGGAAAAATGAAGACATTATCCGAATGCATTGTTTTTTAATCACTTTTGTACTAATCTATTGCTTGACATGCTTATCAGATGGCAGTTTTCCAGAATTCAATCAAAGAACATTCGTTGAGAAGGATGGTGAAAATATCTGAATATATCAAAGACCACAGTAGGTTCTAAATACTAGAAACATAGAAACATAGAAAGATTGAAAATAGGTACAGGAGGAGACCATTCGGCCCTTCGTGCCAGCACCCCATTCATTGCGATCATGGCTGATCGCCCCCAATCAATAACCCGTGCCTGCCTTCTCCCCATATCCCTGGATTCCACTAGCCCTTAGAGCTCTAACTAACTTTTTCTTAAATCAATGCAGTGATTTGGATTTCACTGCCCTCTGTGGCAGGGAATTCCACAAATTCACAACCCACTGGTTGAAAGCGTTTTTTCTCACCTCAGTCTTAAATGGCCTTGCATTTATTCTAAGAATTTATTTTACTGGCTATTGATAGTTGCAAAAATCAACATTGAAATGCATACAACATCCAGCCTTCACTGATGTATCTTTCAGCATTTACAATAATGCAGTAGTTTACATGTATGGTTTTAAGTACAGAATTAAGAATATTAAATGATCATGTTCTAATTAACTACCTAGAAAATTAAAGAAAATTATACAGGTAACTTGTGTAAACTATATTGAATAATATTTAAAGTATATACTGAAAACATAATCTAATGGTTTACAAACATTCGAGTAACAATTTACAAGAATTTTGCTATGAAATGGTGCCATGATTTGGGAGCTATTCTTGTATAGAGCATATCATGGGAAATTGTAGCTCTCAGGCTGTGATTTTTCACTTATTCTTCTTAATAGATGAAAGATCCTACATAAACTGCATATTCTCTACTCGCACAACTTCACACACACTTGAACACAGGTGTTGCTTTAATAGGGCGTAAGAAAAGTAGATTGGATATTTATTGTGCCTGAGTTTCCTGGATAATTCAGGAAAAAAACAAAGTGGAAATATTACGCTCCTGTAAAGAAGTGCCCATCTAACTTGTAGGCTGCCTTATGGCATGTGATTTTCCCTGCTTGACTTTCCTCTTTGTGGTATTATCCATTAATTCAACATGCATTGTTTCTGTACATCACAGAACATAACATATTTATATTTGACTGCACAAAATTGTTCTGGTTAATCTTAGTATAAAGCAGGATGACTTGTGGAGTATAGCAGCCCCCTGTGGAGGACATTTGGGAATTATTTTGTTTTGGCAAATATTATGAGAGTGAGATGAATCTTGCAGGTTGTGGTTGATAGCTCCAAACACATCCAAGTGCATTCAACCATTTACCTGTACATTGCATGCATAGTTATCCAGTATTACTTCAATGTGGAAGCATGGAACTTGTTGACAGATTCTTGCTGACATTCTCCAGCATTCAACTAGAGAATTGACTCGGAGAAAATCAATTGCTTGATTTCAGAACTCATTAACAGGAAATGTAAGACCAAAAATTTAGGAGGTGGTAAAATATATTATTACAATTGTGTATTAGTTTCAATTATTTCTACATGCTTTATAATTACATTAACCTACTTAAAAAACCCAATATACTTTTAAATTATGTATTTCTATTTTTTTTTTTGTAAGTGCCTGAGTGACAGAAATATTTAAGTTCAGTGGGAACTTTGGCAGAAGACAAAGCTTTGTCCCTATCTACAAACACCAAGTGCTGGAAGAACTCAACAGGTCAAGCAGCATCTGTGGAGGGAATGGACAGACAGTGCTTGTCATATCTGAAGAAGGGTTATAACCCAAATTATCCTCTGTCTATTCCGTCTGCAGATGCAGCCTAGCCCACTGAGGTCCTCCAGCATGTGATGTTTTGCTCAAGATTCCAGCATCTTCAGTTTTCTATGTCTCTATGTCTTAACTTTCTCTTCTATCAGGAGTAAGCGACTTCACTTGTGCACCATGCTACACATGGCCCTGGATCCCTCTGTGTCTTGTGGCTGGACTCTTAAGATACAGAAGACATGAACACAGAAGATGTGCTCCAGCATCTGGCCCAAGCAAGTTTGGTCAGGATTTAAGGGAAGCCATGGATGTGATTACAAGCAGCAGGGCCTCTCCTACTTGATTCAACACAATCTTCTTTCATTTTCAAACTTAAATTAAAGCCAGACTCTTTTGGTTTTGACTTTGCAAACTTTTGGGTTGTTGTCAAGTGTCATCTTTTGCTCAGCTGGTAGCATAGCTGCTTTTGGCCCGGTATGGCAAGTACATACGGGACAGAACAACTTCCTGTCCCATTTGCAACAGTTTGGCACCAACACATTGGTGTTTGGCACCTACTCTACTATGATTGGTTCACATACAATAACCAATCTACAAATATGAAAATTAGAAGATTATGTCTCGTGTAAAAATAATTGGTACAAATTCTTAACTGTGGCCTCCTACACTGTTAAACAAAGGCTCAATATGAGCTTGATCAACAGTTGTTAATATGGGCTAAAATAGAGATATATAAGATAGAGGATCAGGGCATCTGTAAAACTTGTTTGGTCAATTTATGTGCAAAGCTGAGAGCTGCAAATTGGTGCCAGGTAGTCTATGTCCTAGATTGAACTATCAGATAAGGTGAGGTCCAGATGTCCTCACAATTATTAAAATGTGTGACTACTTTGCAGAGAACCCCAAAGGTGTTGCAACTGCATTAGCATGATAAGCTGGCTGCAGAAGGATTGTTAATAATGTTACAAGGTGTTTATGTTACTGTTTGAGAATTGGCTGAAGTGTGAAGCCTTGTTTGAATTGTTTATACTCCCCAGGAGAATTTTGCATTACTTGGGTCAACTGACTTATTTCCAAAAGCTTCTGTAGAAACATTGTAAT
Source organism: Leucoraja erinaceus (assembly GCF_028641065.1). Taxonomy (NCBI): domain Eukaryota; kingdom Metazoa; phylum Chordata; class Chondrichthyes; order Rajiformes; family Rajidae; genus Leucoraja; species Leucoraja erinaceus. The sequence goes on along the minus strand of NC_073382.1, from coordinate 34,173,278 downwards.
GGGATGCTTTGTAATTGGGTTGGGGTACTGCAAATAACACTTTAATGTAATCGATATCTGTGATTGGTTTGTAGGGGTACCAGCCCATGTGGATCTGGCCCTCAGGGTATAAAAGGTAACTCCCACGAGGTTCGTTGTCGATCCTCTGGACTGTGTAACCTTTTGGAAGTATCTGCTTGCACGAGGCTGAAGGGCTTGGACAAGCATAGACAAGGATCGATCCCGCGGTGTAGCTAGGTATCGTATACGGAATTCGTCATTATTTCGTAAAATAAAAGATGTAGTGGTCCAGTGCTAGACTCGGTGTTTTCCTGAACTAGACTATGGGGGTTAGCTCTAGGAGCATAATTACATAGTGTCCCATCTTCTGTGTGGGCACTGAAGCCGTCTGCACTCAATATTAAGTTCCCAACAACAGGTAAAGCATTTTCTCTGACTATCAAAAACCCTAATTCTGTCAGAATTCATCCATCTGTGATGTTGGATCCATTTTTTTCTCTTTCCTTCAGGAAACTGTGAATTGCAGAACATGTTGTGTAGCTCTGCATTTCATAACACATTACAATTATTTGCATTATCACTTTCCACCTATCCTCAGTCCATTTGATTGGGGTCGGGGGGCGGGGGGAATTATCACTATTGCAACCCTGACATCGCTCTAGCACATATACTGTGCCCTCCATAATGTTTGGGACAAAGACCCATCATTTATTTATTTGCCTCTGTGCTCCGCAATTTAACATTTGCAATAGATAAAATCACATGTGGTTAAAGTGCACATTGTCGGATGTTATTAAAGGACATTTTTATACATTTTAGTTTCACCATGTAGAAATTACAGCTGTGTTTATACATAGTCCCATCTCCCCCCCCCCCCCCCCCCCCCCCCCCCCCCCAGGACCCCCATTTCAGGACACCATAATGTTTGGGACACATGGCTTCACAGGCATTTGCAATTGCTCAGGTGTGTTTCATTGCCTCGTTAATGCAGGCATAAGATAGCCAGTCTTTCCTCCAGTCTTTCCATTACCTTTGGAAACGTTATTGCTGTCTATCAACATGAGGACCAAAGTTGTGTCAATGAATGTCAAAAAACCCATTATGAGACTGAGAAACAAGAATAAAACTGTTAGAGACATCAGCCAAACCTTAGGCATACCAAAATCAACTGTTTGGAACATCATTAAGAAGAAAGTGAGCACTGGTGAGCTTACTAATCGCAAAGGGACTGGCAGGCCAAGGAAGACCTCCACAGCTGATGACAGAAGAATTATCTCTATAATAAAAAGAGAGAGAGATCTACAATAATTATAGGCAGCATGGAGTAAATGAGGTGCTTGAGGAGTATAAAGAATGTAAAAAGAATCTTAAGAAAGAAATTAGAAAAGCTAAAAGAAGATATGAGGTTGCTTTGGCAAGTAAGGTAAAAGTAAATCCGAAGGGTTTCTACCGCTATATTAATAGCAAAAGGATAACGAGGGATAAAATTGGTCCATTAGAGAGTCAGAGTGGACAACTATCTGCAGAGCCAAAAGAGATGGGGGAGATATTGAACAGTTTCTTTTCTTCGGTATTCACCAAGGAGAAGGGTATTGAATTATGTAAGGTAAGGGAAGCAAGTAGAGTAGCTATGGAAACTATGAGGATCAAAGAAGAGGAAGAACTGACACTTTTGAGAAATATAAAAGTGGATAAGTCTCCAGGTCCGGACAGGATATTCCCTAGGACATTGAGGGAAGTTAGTGTAGAAATAGCAGGGGCTATGGCAGAAATATTTCAAATGTCGTTAGAAATGGGAATAGTGCCGGAGGATTGGCGTACTGCGCATGTTGTTCCATTGTTTAAAAAGGGGTCTAAGAGTAAACCTAGCAATTATAGACCTGTTAGTTTGACGTCAGTGGTGGGCAAATTAATGGAAAGAATACTTAGAGATAATATATATAAGCATCTGGATAAACAGGGTCTGATTAGGAACAGTCAACATGGATTTGTGCCTGGAAGGTCATGTTTAACTAATCTTCTTGAATTTTTTGAAGATGTTACTCGGGAAATTGATGAGGGTAATGCAGTGGATGTTGTGTATATGGACTTCAGTAAGGCCTTTGACAAGGTTCCTCATGGAAGGTTGGTTAAGAAGGTTCAATGGTTGGGTATTAATGGTGGAGTAGCAAGATGGATTCAACAGTGGCTGAATGGGAGATGCCAGAGAGTAATGGTGGATGGTTGTTTGTCAGGTTGGAGGCCAGTGACGAGTGGGGTGCCACAGGGATCTGTGTTGGGTCCACTGTTGTTTGTCATGTACATCAATGATCTGGATGATGGTGTGGTAAATTGGATTAGTAAGTATGCAGATGATACTAAGATAGGTGGGGTTGCGGGTAATGAAGTAGAGTTTCAAAGTCTACAGAGAGATTTATGCCAGTTGGAAGAGTGGGCTGAAAGATGGCAGATGGCGTTTAATGCTGATAAGTGTGAGGTGCTACATCTTGGCAGGACAAATCAAAATAGGACGTACATGGTAAATGGTAGGGAATTGAAGAATGTAGGTGAACAGAGGGATCTGGGAATAACTGTGCACAGTTCCCTGAAAGTGGAATCTCATGTAGATAGGGTGGTAAAGAAAGCTTTTGGTGTGCTGGCCTTTATAAATCAGAGCATTGAGTATAGAAGTTCGGATGTAATGTTCAAATTGTACAAGGCATTGGTGAGGTCAATTCTGGAGTATGGTGTACCATTTTGGTCGCCTAATTATAGAAAGGATGTCAACAAAATAGTGAGAGTACAGAGGAGATTTACTAGAATGTTGCCTGGGGTTCAGCAACTAAGTTACAGAGAAAGGTTGAACAAGTTAGGGCTTTATTCTTTGGAGCGCAGAAGGTTAAGGGGGGACTTGATAGAGGTTTTTAAAATGATGAGAGGGATAGACAGAGTTGACGTGGAAAAGCTTTTCCCACTGAGAGTAGGGAAGATTCAAACAGGGGGACATGACTTGAGAATTAAGGGACTGAAGTTTAGGGGTAACATGAGGGGGAACTTCTTTACTCAGAGAGTGGTAGCTGTGTGGAATGAGCTTCCGGTGAAGGTGGTGGAGGCAGGTTCGTTTTTATCATTTAAAAATAAATTGGATAGTTTTATGGATGGGAAGGGAATGGAGGGTTATGTTCTGAGCACAGGTATATGGGACTAGGGGAGATTATGTGTTCGGCACGGACTAGAAGGGTCGAGATGGCCTGTTTCCGTGCTGTAATTGTTATATGGTTATATGGTTATATAAAGAAAAATCCCCAAACACCTGTCCAACAGATCAGGTACACTCTTCAGGAGTCGGGTGTAGATTTGTCAATGACCACTGTCCGCAGAAGACTTCATGAACAGAAATACAGAGGCTACACTGCAAGATGCAAACCACTGGTGAGCTGCAAAAATAGAATGGCCGGGTTACAGTTTGCCAAAAAGTACTTCAAAGAGAAACCACAGTTCTAGGAAAAGATCTTGTGGACAGATGAGATGAATATTAACATATCAGAGTGATGGCAAGATCAAAGTATGGAGGAGAGAAGAAACTGTCCAAGATCCAAAGCATACCACCTCATCTGTGACGGTGGTGGAGTGTTATGGCCTGGGCATGTATGGCTGCTGAAGGTACTGGCTCACTTATCTTCATTGATGATACAACTGCTGATGATAGTAGCATAATGAATTCTGAAGTGTATAGACACATCTTATCTGCTCAAGTTCAAACTAATGCCTCAACACACATTGGCCGGCGGTTCATTCTACAGAAAGACAATGATCCCAAACATACTGCTAAAACAACAAAAGAGTTTTTCAAAACTAAAAAATTGTCAATTCTTGAGTGGCCAAGTCAATCACCCGATCTGAACCCAATTGAGCATGAGTTTTATATGCTGAAGAGAAAACTGAAGAGGACTATCCCCCAAATCCCCCATAAGCTAAAGCTGGCTATAATACAGGCCTGGCAGAGCATCACCAGAGAAGACACCCAGTAACTGATGATGTCAATGAATTGCAGAATTCAAGCAGTCATTGTATTGCAAGGATATGCAACAAAATACTAAACACGACTACTTTCATTTGCATGGCATTACTTTGTCCCAGACATTATGGTGCCCTGAAATGGGGGGACTATGTATAAACACAGCTATAATTTCTACATGGTGAAAGGGATAAAAATGGCCTTTATTAAAATCTGACAATGTGCACTTTAACTATGTGATTTTTTTTTCTATTACAAATCTCAAATTCTGGAGTACAGAGGCAAATAAATAAATGATGGGTCTTTGTCCCAAACATTATGGAGGGCACTGTATACCTTTATTTTGTTCATCCTCTCATCCTTCACTTTTCTGCAACTTAATACTAACTTGGTTTCTCTCCCCATTTCTAATGAAAGGTATCCGGCATGAAAATGTTCTCTGGTTGTCTTCCTACCTTTGCTACTTGACGTGTATTGTCTGTTTTTAATTCAGATTTCTAGTGTTGTAATTTCTTTAATTGCAAGTGTGTATATCCAATTGGGCTTTCCAGTGAACACAACACCATGGGAAGTTGTGTTTATCGAACAAAGTGCGGAAAGGCTGTTGTAGCTCTGTCATTTAGATGCGTGTGGGGGGTAAAACATCCTCAGACATTATTTTAAAGAAACGGAAATGTGTTATCCTTGATGAACTGATCATTATATCTCTCATTCAATTTCAGGGTTGATCCAGTTTATCTCTCACACAATGCCTATGGAAGCAGCACATTTCCCAGAGCTTCTGCCAATTGTCTTGCTGCAGCTTTTCCATGAGATACAGTGGTGACTGGGCTGTAGGCAGTCGTCATCTATTGCTGGCAAAATATATCTTCCCTATTGTTTCTGAATGTCTCCAATCATCAGAATTAAAAAAATATTTTAAACCATTTTCAATTTGTGTGACTTAATTAATCTATTAATAATAATTAGGCTAAATTAAATAATGCAAGCCACTTATCTTAGCAAAGATGCTCATACAATATGTCAGATGCATCATTTATGCCTGACATAAACATGAAGAACCACATACTAAGTGTATCTCGTGCTGCTATCTGATGATCCTCACATCTCATACTTCCACGCTGCTATTCACAGGCAAGAAAGTGTGGGAAGTCTGACATCCCTTGTAACTAGCCACTGCTTCTTTACTGAACAAATGTCAAGCCATCAGTGTGATCCAACATGTACTTAAATAGGCATTAATATTTATGCGAGCTTCCGTGTGCAATTGGCTTCTGATTTTATGACATGACATGACATTGCCTTTGAGGGGTGTTGCGATGCACACACAGAAATGTAGAAGGTGAGCAAAAGACAAAGTAATGGAGGAACTCAATGGGTCAGGCAGCATCTGTGGACGGGAATGGACAGACAACATTGGGGTCAGGACCCTTCCTCAGATTGATTCGAATATGAAGAAAAAGCTGGAGGCAGGATAAAGCCAGGTGGATACAGGTGCAGGATGGTGGAGATGGTTGCTTAGCAAATGGGTGGAGTAAGTGACAAATTCATAAAGGGTGTCCAATAAGAAAAGGAGTGACTTGTAAAAGGTGAGGGATGGTTATAAATATAGAAAACATAGAAAAATAGGTGCAGGAGTAAGCCATTCGGCCCTTTGAGCCAGTACCGCCATTCAATATGATCATGGCTCATCATCTAAAATCTGTACCCTGTTCCTGATTTTTCCCCTTATCCCTTGATATGGGTGAAAGGGGATGAGGGGGAGGGGGAAGATTGGGGATAAAAGGGAACCATGAATCTTAGGGAAAGGAAATGTGTGCAGAAAGGAGGAGAAATGAGCAGTGGCTGTGGTGATAGAAGATGGCAGGAGTAATGTGTGCACACTGGGTTGGCAGGCCAGGGGAATGTTAGAGGGGAGGGAGAAGGGTGGATATTAGAGGTATTATTTGAGAAACTGGGGAAATTAATACTCATACATCTATCAAAGATGAATATGAGATGCTGTCCATCAAATATTTGTATGTCCTCACTCTGACAAGAGAGGAGGCCAAAGGCAGAAATAACCATATGAAATGGGAAGGGAGTTAAAATGGTTAGCAATGAAAAGGTTGAACCAGGGGTAAAATGTGATAAATGTTATCCATTTTGGTGGCAAAAACAGGAAAGCAGATTATTATCCAAATGGTGGCCGATTAGGGAAAGGGGAGATGCAGCGAGACCTGGGTGTCATGGTACACCAGTCATTGAAAGTAGGCATGCAGGTGCAGCAGGCAGTGAAGAAAGCGAATGGTATGTTAGCTTTCATAGCAAAAGGATTTGAGTATAGGAGCAGGGAGGATCTACTGCAGTTGTACAGGGTGAGACCACACCTGGAGTATTGCGTACAGTTTTGGTCTCCAAATCTGAGGAAGGACATTATTGCCATAGAGGGAGTGCAGAGAAGGTTTACCAGACTGATTCCTGGGATGTCAGGACCGTCTTATGAAGAAAGACTGGATAGACTTGGTTTATACTCTCTAGAATTTAGGAGACTGAGAGGGGATCTTATAGAAACTTACAAAATTCTTAAGGGGTTGGACAGGCTAGAAGCAGGAAGATTATTCCCGATGTTGGGGAAGTCCAGGACAAGGGGTCACAGCTTAAGGATAAGGGGGATATCCTTTAAAACCGATTTTATTTGGGTAGTTTCTTGAGGAATGCAAAAATATATTGGGATTCAGAGAAATTGGGGAATGGGAGTTTCCAGCTTGCTCTTACAGGGAGCTGAACATGGGCTGAATAGCCTCTTATCATGCTCTAACAAATCTACAATACTATTACTTTACTTCTGTTGATATGCAGTTCTAAAAGATAAACAAATTTTAAAAATGTCTATCAGCGATGCAAGTGATATAAAATGTGATTTAAAAAATTGATCTCACAGTACGCAACTTTAGGCAGAGCAATGGAGGAAAATTTTCATCCTTAGTGCTTCACAGTGTGGAGCTTTGCAATCTGACAGAACACATGAAGACTGCTAGAATCAGTTATTAAAGATGGGATAGCAGCACATTTGGAAAGTCGTGAAATCATTGGACAAAGTCAGCATGGATTTACGAAAGTTAAATCATGTCTGACGAATCTTATAGAATTTTTCGAGGATGTAACTAGTAGTGGATAAGGGAGAACCAGTGGATGTGTTATATCTGGACTTTCAGAAGGCTTTCGACAAGGTACCACATAAGAGATTAGTATACAAACTTAAAGCATACGGTATTGGGGGTTCAGTATTGATGTGGATAGAGAACTGGTTGGTAGACAGGAAGCAAAGAGTAGGAGTAAACTGGTCCTTTTCACAATGGCAGGCAGTGACTAGTGGGGTACCGCAATGCTCAGTTCTGGGACACCAGTTATTTACGAGATAAATTAATGATTTGGACGAGGGAATTGAATGCAACATCTCCAAGTTTGCGGATGACACGAAGCTGGGGGGCAGTGTTAGCTGTGAGGAGGATGCTAGGAGGCTGCAAGTTGACTTGGATAGGCTGGGTGAGTGGGCAAATGCATGGCAGATGCAGTATAATGTGCATAAATGTGAGGTTATCCACTTTGGTGGCAAAAACAGGAAAGTAGATTATTATCTGAATGGTGGCCAATTAGGAAAGGGGGAGATGCAACGAGACCTGGGTGTCATGGTACACCAGTCATTAAAAGTAGGCATGCAGATGCAGCAGGCAGTGAAGAAGGCGAATGGTATGTTAGCATTCATAGCAAAAGGATTTGAGTATAGGAGCAGGGAGGTTCTACTGCAGTTGTACAGGGTCTTGGTGAGACCACACCTGGAGTATTGCGTACAGTTTTGGTCTCCTAATCTGAGGAAAGACATTCTTGCCATAGAGGGAGTACAGAGAAGGTTCACCAGACTGATTCCTGGGATGTCAGGACTTTCATATGAAGAAAGACTGGATAGACTCAGTTTGTACTCGCTAGAATTTAGAAGATTGAGGGGGGATCTTATAGAAACTTACAAAATTCTTAAGATGTTGGACAGGCTAGATGCAGGAAGATTGTTCCCGATGTTGGGGAAGCCCAGCACAAGGGGTCACAGTTTAAGAATAAGGGGGAAATCTTTTATGACAGAGATGAGGAAAACTTTTTTCACACTGATAGTGGTGAATCTCTGGAATTCTCTGCCGCAAAAGGTAGTTGAGGCCAGTTCATTGGCTATATTTAAGAGGGAGTTAGATGTGGCCCCATGTGGCTAAAGGGATCAGGGGGTATGGAGAGAAAGCAGGTACAGGATACTGAGTTGGATGTTTAGCCATGATCATATTGAATGGCGGTGCAGGCTCGAAGGGCTGAATGGCCTACTCCTGCAGTTATTTTCTATGTTTCTATGTTTCTATGAAGGGGAATGTCGAATAAGCATTATTGTAAATTTTTCATCCATTAGGCTAATGTAGATCAAAGAAGCATTCAAACTACTTTTCCCTGCTATGATTACCATCTGTTAGAAGTTAATGGTTGGAAGTTGATAGGATCACATTTGAATTGACATAAAAGATGAAACTTCATCTTTAGATATTTCATTTCAAATGGAGGATATTGGAGATTGTAGGTTTATTGTAGCGCTTGTTCCTTTGTTAAGGTCTATTTTGACTACTACCTGGAGCCTGAGACTGACTGACACTGACTGATTGACACAAAGATTACTACACCCATATACTTGCACACCTACTAAAAGGAAATTTAGTGGGAAAATTTGAATCCTCTGTGAATTGGCAGAGATCACACAGAGAATCACAGTCACGCAGCACAGAAACAGGCCCTTCGACCAAATGAGGCAGCACTGAACATTTAGCACCATTTTCACCAATTATGTGTTAATCTTGTTCCCTATCCCCCTCCTTCTCATCAATTTCACCAGGATTCTAACAATCACTTATGTATCAGGAGCAATTTACAGTGACCAAATATTGTGGAGAATAGCACATAGCTTATTGCATGGCTTGCTTATCCACTTGAGGGTTTTGGCATTGGTTTATTATTGTCACATGTACAAGTATACAGTGAAATAATTTGTTTACACGCTGTCCGGGCTAATCATACAGAAGTACAGTCAAGCCATACAGAAGTACAATAATTAGTGCAAAGAAATAAAACAAGCAGTGTGCTGAATAGTGTCACAGTATTATGGAGCAGAGAAAGTGCAGATATAAAAATAAGTGTAGGGGCTGCAATAAGGTAAGGTGGGAGATTAGGACTACATCCTCGCAAATGGAGATCCATTCAGTGGTCTGATAATAGTGGGGAAGGAGTTGGTCCTGAATCTGGTGGTACATGCTTTCAAGCTTTTGAAATATCTGCCTGATGGAAGACAGGAAGAAAGGAGGGAATGACCAAGAGTGTAAATGGTCCTTGATTATGTTAGCTACTTTCCTGAAGCAGCGTGAATTGTAGATAGAGTTGGTGGGGGATTTGGGGATGGGAGGGGGGTGGGTTGATTTGTGTGATGGACCCTAATCCTTCATGCCTCTGGTTAAGGTTGTGCTATTATATTTGAATTAGATATCTGTTGTCTTTCCTTATTGTGCAATGTTTATTAAATAATATGCATTTTGTTTCAACAGGTACTTAACCACTGTGAAATTCTGACAAAATGTTGACCTGGCCTCTTCGACTAAGTGTGGTTTTAGTTATAATCACTTCGCACATGGCAGATCCTTCTAATGCTTCAGATAAGGAAGTGTGTGAACGGCTGTGCTCCTGTGAAGAAAGAGATGGTTTGCTGCACATAAATTGTCAAAACAAAGACATCACTGAAATATCTCAAATAAAACCGCCACAGACATATAGCTACAATCTTAACCTACAAGAAAACTTTGTGAGTGTAATATATCGCAATGACTTCATCAGCTTCAGAAATGCTTTGTCACTACATCTCGGCAAGAATAATTTGCAAACCTTGGAGGCTGGGACTTTCACTGGCCTTAGTTCTTTGAAACGCTTGCATATAAACGGTAACTTTTTGGAAATTCTGCATGAGGGCACGTTTAGAGGATTGGACAATTTGGAATTCCTTCAAGCAGATAATAATTTCATCCAGATTATTGAGCCTGGTGCTTTCAGTAAACTTCACCGGCTGAAAGTGCTCATCCTGAATGACAATGCGATCCCTTTTCTCCCCACCAACATCTTTCGTTTTGTCCCCCTGACACACCTGGATCTTCGTGGAAATCACTTAAATTCGCTTCAGTATGTCGGCTTTTTGGAGCATATTGGCAGAATAATGGAGCTACAGCTGGAGGACAACCAATGGAAGTGTGATTGTGATTTATTACCACTCAGATCCTGGCTGGAAAATATGCCACCCCAGTCAAATATCGGGGATGTTGTTTGTATGCAACCATTTAGACTGAAGGGTAAAATTTTAACTAAAATCCCAGTTGTGGAGATTTGTGCTACCGGTTCTGGGACTGACTTTGAAGAACCAATTAATTCAATTCATTTGGTAGTGACTCCAGCTGGTGATACCATTCATATCAACATCCAGAATGCCAATAAGTCGGGTATTAATGAACCTAAAAAGGATCCATACTTTCTACAACCTGATGGACAGGACAATGGTAAAATTGTTACAACAAGGCCTGTGAACTATCCAAAATCGCCCTGCGTGGCAACTTGTCATTGCAGCACACAACCAAATGTTGGGCAGATAATGAAATGTCAAGAAAGAAACATTAAAAGTTTGTCAGACCTTGTGCCTAGTCCACCAAATCCAATAAAGCTTTATTTGACAGATAATGTTATCCAGTCAGTGAGAAAATCTGATCTACTGGGTTATGGTAGCCTAGACTTACTTCATTTTGGGAATAATCGAATAACAACAATTGAAGATGGTGCTTTTGCAAACCTCACCAATCTTCACAAGTTGTATTTGAATGGTAACAGTATTGTAAGATTAAGAAAAGAAATGTTCATTGGTCTCAATTGCCTTCAGTACTTGTATCTGGAGCACAATATAATCAAAGAGGTACTACCAGGAACATTTAGTGCCCTACCACAGCTCAAGGTCTTGTATTTGAACAACAATCTTCTTCATAGTTTGCCTCCACATATATTTGCTGGTGTTCCACTTCTACGCTTAAATCTTAAAAGTAACCATTTAATGCATCTTCCTGTGAGCAATGTAATAGACCAACTTGAGTTTCTGGTTCAGATTGATTTAGAAGATAATCCTTGGGATTGTACTTGTGATTTGGTAAGCTTGAAACAATGGATGGAAAGACTCCCTAAAAATGTTACTGTCAGTGAGGTAATGTGCGAGTCCCCTGAAAAGTTTGCGAAGAAAGATTTGAAAATGTTAAGCAATGAATTGATATGCCCGGGATTAACAAGCATCCTGGGCCCACCAACAGAGGCGAGTAATATTGATTCAACCACGGCAGCGTCTGGTACTGACTCCAGCTTCCTGGGTACCATCATGGGCACAGTCCCACTTTCTGTTTTGATCCTTAGCTTGTTAGTGGTATTCTTACTAATTGTGTTCAGTGCAGCTGGGATGGTGGTCCTTGTGCTTCACCGTCGGAGAAGATCAAAGAAAAAACATAAAATGACTCCCATACAGAATTGCAGTCCTTTGCAGGTCCAATACAGTGTGTATGGACACAAGAGAACCCATCATACTGAAGAAAGACCAGATGGAAATATATATGAGCATCACACAATCGATGCAATTGGTCCAGTGTGCAGAAGCCGTTCTTATAATATGAGGGATATGGAGTTTGACAATGAGAGCAAAGATGGGAATGAGGCAAAAATGATCTACAGGAGTCACATGATGAGAGAAAATGACCCTCTGTTCACAAGTCCCAACATTAAATTCAATGCTATAGAGCAGGCCCCAGAGTTTATGACCCTCCATGATCCTACTTCAATGTACAGAAATATTCTTGAAAAGGAAAGGGAACTCCAGCAAATTGGAATCACGGAATATCTGAAGAAAAATTACTCTCCTTTACAATCAGATCTAAATGTTTGCTACCCTTCCAGGCATGAAGAGCTGAAACTGATGGAAGCAATCATATATTCAAGACCTAAAAAAGTTGTGGTTGAAGAGACTAAAAATGAATATTTTGAGCTGAAAGCAAAATTACAAACTGAGCCTGACTACTTAGAGGTTTTGGAACAGCAGACAGCATTGAACCAACCATAACTCTTTCAAGGGCATTGGTATTTTTAACTTGCCTGTTACATTGTGATAAATAAGATTATTTGCTGTACTAAGACAGTAGTGCCTTTACAGATGATTCTCTTTATCCTGCAAACAATACAGCAGTAATCCTTATTTAACTCAGGGATCGATAGAGAAACCACTGGGAATAGCCAATAGAGAATGTAGGTGCAGGTACAGTAACAGCCCACAGGATTTATTTCACAGTGTGGAGACTGTGCATTGCCAAGCACAAAGCTTTATTAAACGTCAGGGCGATCATTTTATAATTGTTGAGACAATCCTATTAAAATAACCTAATGATGCTGTCAAGTGAACCAATGGTGATCGAAAGAGGGTTCCTGAAGTGGTGATTGCTGCCTGTATGCACATTTACTGGGAAGCCTTATTTTCAAGGCCACAGGTTTGCAGTTTTCATGGAACAGTGGATGAAATCATGGAACGTGATCCCTAAAACAAAAGTGACAATTCCCTATGACAAAACAGAATCTGATCTATTCAATTGACGTAAACCAATGACTTTGTTTATTGACTATGTTTTCATTTTAGTTAACACATATACTGTACTATTATGGTCTTCTGAAATGATTGTCTAATATGGGAGGTGAGTTACATGATTTCTGACAATCCAATCTGTTGCTGCTGGATTTTAAATTATAGACAACAGTTTGAACTTGCAGCAGTGTAAGTCTTGAAATAACTACTGTAAGAAGCAGGCCCAAATGTGGTGGCACATTGTATTTAGACTGAGTCATATTCTCTTTGTGACAATTCTTCCACGTCAATTAATTCCCAATTCCTTGAAGCCTGGAACTGCATTCAAGGCTTTTATTTTCAAGAAAATCTTAAACTGTGTTTTGTTTTGGTAAATCTTCCTTTTACAGAAGATTTTTAAACTGACACATATGGAGAAGAAAAGCAAAAACAAAGACCAAAATGTTGAAGAATATGATTTGTTTCAAATACAACATAGAAGTCTGCAAGCTATATTTTCATTTACAAAATTGTAAGATATTCCTGTAAACTATTTATTCTGTACAGTTTTTAAATAAAGCAGGGGTGCCTTTCTTGTGTAAAAAAAATATGCGCACTGAACTTTTAGTTGAAATAAAGTCAGGATACAAAAAATTGTTTGCTCATTGTGCTTTTCTATCCTAGTCTGTTTCTGGCATTTGACAAGGCTTATTCATAGTTCTTTTCTGCAGAACCTTCTTTTCTGGGTATTTCCTCAAGCTTGCACCCATTCCATCGACATTACCTTGGTCTATTAGGATGTTTCCACTTGTGGGAGAGTCTAAGATTAGAGATCATAGCCTCAGAATTAAAGGACCTTCCTTTAGGAAGGAGATGAGGAGAAATGTCTTTAATCAGAGAGTGGTCAATCTGTGGAATTCTTTGCAACAGAAGGCTGTGGAGGCCAAGTCAATGGATATGTTTAAGGCAGAGATAGAAATATTCTTGATTAGTATGGGTGCCAGGGGATATAGGGAAAGGCAGGAGAATGGGGTTAGGAGAGATAGATCAGCCATGATTGAATGGCAGAGCAGACTTGATGGGATGAATGGCCTATTCCTGTTCATATCACATGACCTTTTAGCTACCGTACATGTGTTGAAAAGTAGGGCATTCTGCAATTGTGGTTAGTTACAACAGCTAATGTGGAAAGAGCTTATTACAATCAGCAGCACAGCTTTAATTTATATTCGCCATCACCTACACTCATTCATATTTATCACTGGTGAGACACATAAAACAAACCATTCACCAATTATTACAGTGAATGTATTAAACATGTCAATCAATTTGTGCCCATTAGTACCCATTCTGCTAATTCTACACAAGCTTTGTCAGATATTTGCATTGTTGTTAATTAAAGGAAAATCTTAAAATGAAACCATCAATCTGACTAATAACGCTATTTATTGACACTGAATATCAATAACAGTATGAATGTCAAATGATCAGAAATCAATGGTACCATGTCTGCAGAGGTAGCTTGCTATATATTCTGTGTACAGTTCAAGTTATATTGCATGCAAAATATATTTGTGAGAAGGAGGAATTCAAATAAAATAACCTAAAGATCAATTGCAATTAGTCATTCCCTTACAGATCCTGTTACCATATTTGTAATATAATTCTGACAAGACAATAATCCAGTAGAGATTATTTTATGGTCTTCTGCGCTACAAAAGACTGAAAGAAGATGGTCAGAAGCAAACTGACATGTTGAGATGATTTTTTAATAATTAAAATCCAAATACATAAATGTATCAACACAACAATTATACTAATACCGAGATATTTTTAGCATTACTGGAATAGGCCATCCCAATATGGGCAGACAAAGATGAAAGCATAGTTATATATAATAATCAAAGATGAAAGCATAATTATAGATACTTATTTGCAGCAGTAGAGCATGCACTGCCTCAAATTCTTACTCAGGGGGAGGCAAAGCTATGTAGAAGTCTGGACCTGATTAACATGTTTACAGTAACCTGCAGGCATCAAGAACTGGCCCTGAGTACTTATACAGATCTATGTTTAAAATCCCAGCATCCATCTTAGAAACTATTGAACATAGTTTTTGGCCTTGAAAAGCCAATCTCAAATTCAGAATTTATTTTTTTTAAATACCATAATTTTTAAATAATAAACCCTAATTTAATCTTATCTTGATATTTCATCTTCATCACACTACATGCACACATCCTATCTTTTATTTTGCTCTCTTTTAATTTCATAACATATTATAACATTTAGCTTTTTATTTCCCCTGGTTGATGACTGCCAATATTTACAATTTGATTTGCCAGTGAGCCAGTTGAATGACCTGCTAGCAAATTATATCAGGGTTGGTAAACCCCATGCTGGAGAGTCTGCTGAATTTTGTAGACAAATCTTTGTGAACCAGTACCAAGATCTTTAGACACCAGCCTAACAATCTTGAGGGTGATTTCGAGCTTTGGAGCTCTTGGAATTGACCATGAATGCACTTTGAGAAATTGTGCATTCCCAGTTCATAGTCTTCTGTGTTTTTGCTGGAAGTGAAATGTTTATCTTTAATTATTTTCTTTTGACCCCCTTTAATTCATTTTCTTTGCCATCATAATCCCAGTGTATAGAATCCTGTACATCGCGACCGAGACCATGCCAGATTTTCCATTGACCTGTATTTTGAACAACATATCAAAATCATCTTTTTAGAAATATATTAATGTTAGGGAATTCAGGGAAATTAATAGTGAACCGAACATAACAGAAGAGGTGGTGCTGGAGTACTTACAACTGCATACAGGTAAATATATCTCCAGTACCCAGGTATCTAATGGAAAGCTGGGGAAGAAATGATGGGGTCTCTGACAGTGTTATTAGTATCATCATTAGTCACAGATGATTTGAGTATAAGAACAGGGAGGTTTTACTGCAGTTGTACTGGGTCTTGGTAAGACCACACCTGGAGTATTGTGTACAGTTTTGGTCTCCTAATCTGAGGAAAGATATTCTTGCCATAGAGGGAGTACAGAGAAGGTTCACCAAACTGATTCCTGGGATGACAGAACTTTCATATGAAGAAAGGCTGGATAGACTCGGCTTGTACTCGCTAGAATTTAGAAGATTGAGGGAGGGATCTTATAGAAACTTACAAAATGCTTAAGGGGTTGGACAGCCTAGATGCAGGAAGATTAGTCCCAATGGTGGAGAAGTCCAGAACTAGGCGTCACAGTTTAAGGATAAGAGGGAAGTCTTTTAGGACTGAGATGAGAAAATCATTTTTTACACAGAGAGTAGTGAATCTGTGGAATTCTCTGCCACATAAGGTAGTTGAGGCCAGTTCATTGGCTATATTTAAGAGGGAGTTAGATGTGGCCCTTGTGGCTAAAGGAATCAGGGGGTATGGAGAGAAGGCAGGGATGGGATACTGAGTTGGATGATCAGCCATGATCATATTGAATGGCGGTGCAAGCTCGAATGGCCGAATGGCCTACTCCTGCACCTATTTTCTATGTTTCTATGAGGTGCCGGATGAGTGGAGAGTGGCTAATGTACCTCAATTTTAGAATGAAAAAGTCTGGGAACTACAAACCGTTGAGCTTCACATAATTGGTGGGTAGTTATAGAAGGGGATTCTGATAAACAGGAGCTGCGTGCATTAGGATAGGATAGCACTGGTTTGGGATAATTGGCATGGATTTTTGCATGGGAAATTGTATCTCTCAGATTCTGGGAAGAAGTGACCAACAAGATTATTAAAGGCAGAACAGTAAATGTTTCTACATGGACCAGCATGGCCTTTGACTGGTATTGTCATGGCAGGCTCTTCTAGAATGTGGTGTCACATGGAATCTAAGGTGAGCTAGCAAATTGGATCTAAAATTGGCTTGAATTAAGGAGAAAAGGGTTGGTTGTAGAGGGTTGCATGTCAGACTGGAGACCTGTAACAAGTGATGTGCCACAGGGATCGGTGCTGTGTCTCCTGTTGTTTGTTACTTACATTAATTCAAAGTGAATATAGTTGGTATGGTTAGTAAGTTTGCAGATGACACTAAAACTGGTAGTAAAATGGAGAATGAAGAGATTATCTCAGATTACAATTGGGATCTTGATTCTAAAAAGATGTTTCTGACTAAATAGAGAACAAATTATGCCTTGGAGTCACAAGGATCTGCAGAAAATGCTGGTTTACAAAAAAAGTCACCAAGTGCTTGAATAACTCAATGGGTAAAGAGCCTGTCCCACTTAGATGGGAAGGAGGAAAGTTGCAAAAGAGGAGGTAGCAATACAAAACCCGACAAGTGAGTGGTGGATACAGGTGAGGGGGTTTCATTAGTTCATGTCATAGGAGTAGAATTAGGCCATCCGCCTCAACAAATCTACTCCGCTATTTAATCCTGGCTGATCTATCTTTCCTTCTCAACTCCATTCTCCTGCTATCTCCCCATAACACATGAGACCCTTATTAATCAAAAATCTGTAATTCCCCACCTTAAAAACACCCAATGACTTGGACTCCACAGCTATTTGTCAATAAATTACACAAATTCACCACTCTCTAACTAATGAAATTCCTCTCCATCCCCTTTCTAAAGGTATACAATTTTATTCTTGAGGCTGTGCCCTCAGGTCAAAGATTCTCCCACTAGTGGCAACATCCTCTCCACATCCATTCTATCCATTGTTCAATAACTCCCCTCATCTTTCTAAACTCCAGTAAGTTCAATGTCCCCTCATCTTTCTAAACTCCAGCAAGTACAGGCAATGTGCCATCAAATGTTCATCATACATTAATCCAATCATCCCCAGGATCATTGTCATAAACCTCCTCTGGACCCTCTCCTATGCCAGCACATCCTTCCTTGCCCATCAAAAAGCTCACGATACTCCAAATGCAGTCTGACCAGTGCCTTATAGAGCCACAACATTACTGTGGTAATATTTTCCCAATGATATTCTGGTACTCTCAAATTAAATGATAACTTGAATAAGTTCATTGGCCAAGTATTCACATAAAAGGAATTTGCCTTGGTGCCTTCCTTTTTACCAATTCAACCTGCAAATTAACCTTTTGTGAATCCTGCACCAGCATTCCAAAGTCCCTTTGCACCTCAGATTTCTGAATCCTCTCCCCATTCAGAAAATAGTTTCTGCCTTATTTCTACTACCAAAATGCATGACTGCACACTTTGCTATGCTGTGTTCCATCTGCCACTTTGCCCACTTGCTCAACAAGTCCAAGTCCTTCTGCAGACTCCCTGCTTTCTCTATCCTACCTGCCGCTCCACCTATCTTTATTTCATCAACAAACATGGCCACAAAGCCACCAATTACATCATCTAAATCATTGATATAAACATATATTACAATCCTCCAAAGTATAAAGGACGATGTTTCAGGCCCTCGAACGGAAGAAAACTGTCAGCGGCCCAGAGCCTCTGAATCAGCCACTTCCTACCGGAGACCGCGGCTTCCGAAGTCCACAGGCCGAGCAGGGAGATTCAACGCTGGCGACCTCAGTGAGAGATCCCAGGGCTCGGCGATGTTAAAGTAAGTGCCGCCCGTGGCTGGAAAGTCAGCGCCACAAGCGGCTGGAAGCTCCACAGACCACAGCTCCACGGTGTCAAAGTCGGCAGTCCCAGCACTCTGGAGTTCCAACACAGCGACCCCGGTAAGGCATCGCTCGCTCTGCGGTGGAATCCAGTGCTGCACCGCCGCTGCTGAAGCTGAGGCTCTGGCCAGTCTCCAAAAGGAAAGGCCGCGCCAATCCAGGTGGTAGGCCGCGAGTAGCGGGGCGAAGATGCGGCTCGAAGAATGGTCGCATCCTCGACCAGGAAGTGACTAAGAAAACAGTTTCCCCCTCCCCCCACTTAAAAAAGACTAAAAGACTTCCAAAAACAGACTAAAAATAACAACAAGAATGAAAGGGCAGACAGCTGCAGGCTAGGCAGCCACACTCGATGGTGCCACCACTCAGAAGTTCTTACAATTAAGAAGCCGTTCATTAGGTTGGAAAATTATTCATAATTACCTCCTCAATTAAGAAAGATGGGAGAGGGATCAAATGATTTCAGATCAATCATTCAATTTTGCTTGAGAACTGTTAAAATATATAATTATGGATAATGTGAATAACGGACTGAAAACCCCCAACTGGTCAGAGAGACCAGGACATACCTGCGAAGGATAATTCATGCCTAATGTAGGATAGTCCTGATGAATAGTACTCCAGCATCTTTCTATTGCCTTAAAAACTACCCGTTTTCCTTTTTGAATGTTCTCCTTCAGTACGATTTCCGACAAAACAAGCACTAAAAGATGGAAGGAAAATGACCTGTAGGAAAACAAAACAGGAATAGATCATGGTGAACATTCATGGCATAGAGGAGCAACTTGTAAAGCTACTGCCAGGCATCTCCAGTGAGTTGCAATACAGATCTCTGGTGCTCTCGGCATGGAAGGTGCATGGTCTCCCTGTGACCATGTGGATATTCTCCAGCTGCTCTGGTTTCCTTCCACATCCCCATCAGGTTGGCAGATTAATGTGTCACTGTATATAGTCCTGAGTATGTGGGTGGGTGATAGAATATTTTGGAGGAGGTGGGGGTTGATGGCAAAATGGGGAGAATAAAATGGGATTGATGTATGATTGGTATAAATGGGTGCTTGATATTGCATGGTGAAATAGACCTAGTGGCCGTTTTCCATTCTGTTTTACTTTATACAACTGGAAATTATCTTCCATGGTACAATTACTATATGTACCCAATTATCTATATTACTAAAAGTCTGATCTTGACTGCTTTTGGCCCACTTTGCTGCAATTTCCGAGAGAACGCCGCCACCTACGGCCGTCATTTTTGGCCACCTCGCTCAGAGCCTCACTCCGCCTTCCATGACTGGAGGATTTCTCCCATCGATAAAAAATCAGAGATATATTAATGTTTTTTTTTAAATCACCATTCTTTCTGCTGCCCCCGTTGGCGGCAGGGGGAAGGGACTATAAAACCCGGAAGTGTAGTCCCTCACTCTGTCTCTGCCAGACCCAGGAAGCGTGAGGGTCATGGCTCTCTGAGCTGCGAATAACATTGAACGCACGTCTACTCCATGGTGAGTCCCCTTGATGCAGCTGTAAAGTGGCTGCTGCCCAATTGTTTGCCACACCTTTTTAAAATGTTTGTGTTCACAAAATGAATTTTGGTTGTCAGGGTGGCTGCAGCCAAATTGTTTGCCTTGGCCTGGCCTGGCTTTCAAATCGTTGCAACAGTTGGCTGCTAGCCCAATAATCAATTCGGCCCACAATGTCTATATTAGCCCTCCGGAAACCAGTACCTTCGACCGCTCCCCCCCCCCCCCCCCCCCCCCCCCCCCCCCCCCCCCCTGGCAAGCAATATTGGAATTGGTGGAGAGGTGGAATTTGTGTTGGTGACCAGCCCTTACAGTCTAGTATTTTATATAAATAACATTTTACCAGTTTTAACACTGATAGATTTTAATTCCCATGCCTCTTGTTGATCCTAATTTACACAGAAACTGAAATGGAAAACAAATACTTGTAGCTGGGGTTCACTGACAAAATAATAAATATTCAAGTGAAAGTTTTATTTTGTGTCATGCCGCAAGTCGATGCACAGTGGCCACTGTGGAAAAGGATATATTTTTCCTTTAGAAACATAGAAACATAGAAAAATAGAGTGCCTGAGCAGGCCAATATGATCATGGCTGATCATCTAAAATCAGTATCCCGTTCTTTTTTCACCTTTATCCCTAGATTACTTTACTAAGAGCTAAAATCTAACTCTCTCTTGAAAACATCCAGTGAATTAGCCTCCACTAACTTCTGTGGCAGATAATTCCACAGATTCACAACTTTCTGGGTGAAGACGTTTTTCCTCATCTAAGTCCTAAATGCCCTACCCCTTTTTCTTAAACTGTGACCCCTGGTTCGGGACTTCCCCAACACCGGGAACATTTTTCCTCCATCTTGCCTGTTCAGTCCTTTAAGAATTTGTTAAGTCATAACATTCTGCAGCTAAGTACTTTGTGATATAATCTTTTCCCAATGTTTTCTCATGCACTATTCCAACCGGCAACATGGTACATGGCTGCAGAACTGAATATCAGCAAGTTATTTTCTTTAATCACTTGATTCACTTTTCTGTTTGCATAAGACCATTAATATTGGTATGAAACAAAACAGTTCTGACTGAGTATTGATATAGCCACAAACCTTGCTTGAATAGAAACTACCAATTATTTGATTTATCTGCCTGCCATTGAGAAGATCTTTTAAATACTATGCACCTATAATGTTTATCTCTAACTCTGCAAGTACTGTATATATAGCATTGATTGGCTCCTGATTTAATTTATTTTTAGAACTGTTTCGTGTTCTCTGCTTCCCAAGCCTTCTGAAAAAAATGGTCTTGTTATTTTGTGAAATCTGTTTTTATGATGTGACAGGACTCAAAGATTGTTAATTGCAGTGTTTGTAGACAAGAGGTGGATTTCAATGAAATTGCTGCAGAGCTGTTTTTTTCTGTACATTTTATACATTTCAGTCTATTTTGTTTTCATTTGCAGTGCTATATTTCCGTCTCTCTGAATTGCACCATTTTATTTTTGCAGACCTTTTAACCTTTCCGAACAAGAAGTTATGTTTTGAATAATTTGAATTCAGTGCAGTTGGTTCATTTGTGATACCAGTATTCCAGATGGTTATGGACCAGCAAAAATACGCAGTTTTTTTAATCCATTACCTCTCATTTACATTGTCAAAGAGATACACAAATCTGATATAATCCAACATTATTGTGCTGGAGAAACTCAGTGGGTGCTGCAGCATCTATGGAGCAAAAGAAATTGGCAACGTTTCGGGCCAAAACCCTTCTTCAGACTGATAGGGGATGGGGGGGGGGAGAAGAAAGTAAAAAGGAGGAGGAGGAGGTGCCCGAGGGCTGAGGGAGAGCTAGGAAGGGGAGGAGACAGCCAGGGCTAACAGAAGTGGGTGAATTCAATGTTCATGTCACCAGGATGCAGACAACCCAAGCGGAATATGAGGTGCTGTTCCTCTAATTTATGGTGGTGCTCAATCTGGCCATGGAGGAGGCCCAGGACAGAGAGGTTGGATATGGAATGGGAGGGGGAGCTGAAGTGCTGAGCCACCGGGAAGCTAGGTTGGTTAATGCGAACCGAGCGGAGGTATTCGGCGAAACGATCGGCAAGCCTCCGCTTGGTCTCAACGATGTAGATCAGCTGACATCTAGAGCAGCAGATGCAATAGATGAGGTTGGAGGAGGAGCAGGTGAACTTCTGTCACACCTGGTATGACTTATATTTGGCAGCTATTTGTGTTTGTATTCTCCTTTTGAATGCTCTGAATGGTTTGCCTGCCCTGTACAGAATTGAAGGAAATCATGTAGAAAGGAACTGCAGATATAACATATAACAATAACAACAATTACAGCACGGAAACAGGCCATCTCGGACATACAAGTCCGTGCCGAACAACTTTTTTTCCCTTAGTCCCACCTGCCTGCACTCATACCATAACTCTCCATTCCCTTCTCATCCATATGCCTATCCAATTTATTTTTAAATGATACCAACGAACCTGCCTCCACCACTCCCACTGGAAGCTCATTCCACACCGCTACCACTCTCTGAGTAATGAAGTTCCCCCTCATGTTACCCCTAAACTTCTGTCCCTTAATTCTGAAGTCATGTCCTCTTGTTTGAATCTTCCCTATTCTCAAAGGGAAAAGCTTGTCCACGTCAACTCTGTCTATCCCTCTCATCGTTTTAAAGACCTCTAGCAAGTCCCCCCTTAACCTTCTGCGCTCCAGAGAATAAAGACCTAACTTATTCAACCTATCTCTGTAACTTAGTTGTTGAAACCCAGGCAACATTCTAGTAAATCTCCTCTGTACTCTCTATTTTGTTGACATCCTTCCTATAATTGGGCAACCAAAATTGTACCCCATACTCCAGATTTGGTCTCACCAATGCCTTGTACAATTTTAACATTACATCCCAGCTTCTATACTCAATGCTCTGATTTATAAAGGCTAGCATACCAAAAGCTTTCTTTACCACCCTATCTATATGAGATTCCACCTTCAAGGAACTATGCACGGTTATTCCCAGATCCCTCTGTTCAACTGTATTCTTCAATTCCCTACCATTTACCATGTACGTCCTATTTTGATTTGCCCTGACAAGGTGTAGCACCTCACATTTATCAGCATTAAACTCCATCTGCCATCTTTCAGCCCATTTTTCCAAATGGTCTAAATCACTCTGTAGACTTTGGAAATCCTCTTCATTATCCACAGCACCCCCTATCTTGGTATCATCTGCATACTTACTAATCCAATTTACCACACCTTCATCCAGATCATTGATGTACATGACAAACAACAAAGGACCCAACAGAGATCCCTGAGGCACCTCACTAGTCACCTGCCTCCAACCCGATAAACCGCCATCCACCATTACCCTCTGGCTTCTCCCATTCAGCCACTGTTGAATCCATCTTGCTATTCCTGCATTTATGCCCAACAGGCAAACCTTCTTAACCAACCTTCCATGAGGAACCTTGTCAAAGGCCTCACTAAAGTCCATATAGACAACATCCACTGCTTTACCCTCGTCAATTTCCCTAGTAACCTCTTCAAAAAATTCAAGAAGATTAGTTAAACATGACCTTCCAGGCACAAATCCATGTTGACTGTTCCTAATCAGACCCTGTTTATCCAGACGCTTATATATATTATCTCTAAGTATCTTTCCCATTAATTTGCCCACCACTGAAGTCAAACTTACAGGTCTATAATTGCTAGGTTTACTCTTAGAACCCTTTTTAAACAATGGAACAACATGCGCAGTACGCCAATACTCGGGGACTATTCCCGTTTCTAATGAATTCCTGTTCAAACTGAAGATAAACACAAAATGCTGGAATAACTCAGCTGGCCTATACCCGTCTGAAGAAGGGTCTCGACCAGAAATGTCACCCATTCTTTCACTCCATTGATGCTGCCTGTCCCGCTGAGTTACTCCAGCATTTTATGTCTATCTTCAGAAGAAAATTATTTTGTTCTATACTATCTTCAAAGAAGTTTGTTGCATCCTTTGAAACATGTATTACAACTGACCAACAATCATTCTGAAGCCAACAGACAAAAGTAACTGTTCAGTAAATCATCAAGGCATCGCACCACCCAAGATTTAAGTCTCAAAAATCAATTTAATATGGAAAGTCAATGTGGAAATACCACTGGGGCATTTAACCTTTTTTTGGCAGTGATTATGAAAGCCCGTGAATACTGCGACTAGATAGTCAGTTTGTACCTTTGTGGAGCTGGAAATTGGCCATCAAACATGTTGGAGAACCCACCAATCCCCCCCCCCCCCCATTGGTAATTGAAAGGATTATCTGTCAGTCTTCAAAATAGGCAATGGTGGGGAGGTCAATTGATCCTTCCTACCAATTGTCTTATCAATGAGCTGCCCAACTAATGGATAGTGTCAGATTGCAAAGAAGTATGGTTGCATTCTCCCATCATCTGTAAACAAGAAGATAGTGTGCTGGCACATAATATTTTCCAGTAAACCATACATTTCATTTATTCTGCCATGCACTTCGCTAAAATAGAACTGGATGCCAGTTGTGAACACTCATTTTCCACTTGAAATCTATTAATTCCTGGTCCATAATACTAAACCTCATACATATTAAATGTTACTTTGAAAATTCAGTTCCATTGAAGGTAAGGCATTAATTTCAGGGAAGGAGTACAATGTTATCATATAACATGATTTTGGGGAGTGTCAGGTTTCCAGTGATGTTACATCAGAAGACAACACCTGAATAAAGACTCTTAGAACTGCGTATATGCCAGGTCAGATAAATCACTATAACTGGATTTATCTTTGTGGAAATTGGAGTGGCAGGTTAGAATGCTATATCAATAGATGAACTTGAAATATTAAAGTGAGGGACTACGTGAAGAGTCTGCCAGCCCACATGCAGGTCAATCTTCAGAGCAACTGTATGAAACCACAGACCACTTGCACGAACTTAAACTATAGAAAGATTAATAACCCTTGAATTACCGAATGATCTTTATGAGATTCAGGTTTTGGAGTGGAGTGAACGTAGTCCCTCACTTCAACTTCTCGTAAATGAAAGATCAAACTTCAAACGGTAAGTTCTCGTTTAATCTTTCTATTTTATATCGAAGTCACGTGAGTGATTACGTGAAACCTTCAAAGCTCTGTGGTTTCATGCAGTAAACCAATCTGTGTGTGAAACACTTAAACAGATGAACCATAAATGGCAGAAAAGACATGGGTTATAAACAACATGATGCTAACTGAAATTCATGTCCCTTGCTCTTAATCGGATCACAGTCCCAATTAGCTTTGAGTTAGACAATAACTCATGCAACACTGTTCAGAATTCTATCTGCAATCATCCAGACATATTCAACCAAATTTTATAACTTCTGAAAATGCATTATGTAAGCCTCCTGCTGTTGCATGATGCACGAATGAGAATTTCCATTCTATTGGCTGCTAATGAGCCAGCCCCCTTGGAAGGGTGAGACTTGAAATGATTTGAATTCACCCATGCTATTAGCTGCTTGCCCTCTATTCGTGTTGAGATAGTCTGTACCAGCAATCTCTTGAGAAAACTATTAAAAAACAATGAAGAAACTATCCTTCAACTCATAGGTACTAGTAAGCTCATTGTACCTCTAAACATAATAACACCCCCAATCTCTGATCTGGTAGGTATGCTGTCAACTCGAAATTGTACAGAACCGTGCCCGGTTTGCTTGATGAGATCATTCCCGTAACAAGCTACCCTCATGTCAGTTATGACCTAGAGACCGAGCTGGACATTGAGTAAATACGGTGTTCTTTGTGCTGAAATCAGTTGCTAAAAGCGTAATTAACTAAAAGATACTGCTCCCATTAGGAATACAGTAGATTAATATCTGCGTAATAATTTTTCTGATACACATTCCACACTACTATGAGTTTAGGCTTTAGAGTGTTCATATAAAAGACACCTTGCATAACATTAGTCAACAGTGGGTGAATAACCAATTATTTATTGTCCCACTTATAATACTAGAGAGAAGGACAAAGCAGTACGAGCAGTGTCAATTGTGCTATAACATAATCGCTTCTCTAAGCCCAAACTGAAAGAACCACAAACCTCTGCTACTTCTGTTTAAAAGTAGCTCACATTTGTATTCTTCACAAACTTTCCGTACAACCATGCAGAGCTAGGTGCACGAGAAATAGGCTGAACTAGCCATCACTCATGACCGAGTAAGTAGAAGCTTCTTTCAGCCACCTTTTACAATGGACATCCTGAATGACTAGGCCAAATTGGCACTATTTAAATTCATATCGCCTCATCTATAATATTGTAAGAGGCATCTACTGATAAAATGCCTGAGCCTTATCAGCTACAAAAGCATGACTTCTATAAACTCCATGACACAATGCCTTTATTATCTGAGTGGAGCAGCATTCGCTTTAGAATCTTTGTAAATAGCCTAGGCCTGAAGAGAACCACTAGGTAGAGCCTAAAATTTCCACCACTGGCTTGTTATCAAAAAACACCAGATATATCTGTGCCTCTCATGTATAGATATGGAAAAGTATGCATCTTCAAGATCGATTGAGGCCCTAAATCCTCTGAATTGGCTAAATTGCTGAAAGACAATTATCCATCTTAAACTAGTAGCCAAACACATGATTAGACTATCCAAATCTTAACATGATTTGGCATGCTGCACTTTTCTTCAACCTTGAGAAAAAATATTAGAACTATACCCTTCTTGTTCTTGGGCAGACTACTCATCCTTTGTGAGATGTCTCTGTTTCCACTTGGATAACCATAGTTTCCATTATTGACCATAAGGATGGACATGTATTGTCTTCTCTTGCCATAAGGAATAATCAACCAGAAAAATGAACCTTATAATTCGGTGTGATTTGCAAACTGGAAAAATTCCAGAGGTTATCTGTCCCCACTTGTTTGTCGAACCCCGACTTAAATATCGACAGCAGCTCTCATGTGACAAATGTAAAAACATTTGCATACTCAAACCACCTCCAGCTCAATGGTGCTTTGCTGTCCATGAGAAGACAGATGATGACTGAAGATGAGATCAAGGCAGTTTCTGAGAAAGCACTTGCTGTAGCATCCACCAAGAAGATCCTTGGCCTCAGACAGAAGACTAACAGTCAGCTGATCCTAGACTTTGCACATACAACAATGTGACCCGCTGGGGACACTGCTGAGTATGAAGAAAGCACAGCAACCATGGTGAGTGCTGAACCTGTGGATAGAAGCCCTCTGGCTTTGATAGAAGAGTAGGCCTGGTGCTCCAACTAGCCTCTGTGGAGCAGTATCCTCTTACTCTTGAAAAATGTTAGCATAAATTGGATAGGACTCAGGCCTGTCCCATCCTAGACAATTTGAGTTGAGACTGCGTACAACACAGAAGACCCTCTACTGACCTTGTACAAGGTGAATCCTTCCCTGAAAAGTCTCATGACTTTCTGGGTTAAAGCCTTTCAACTTAGATTTTGCCTTAACTGATGGCATTAACCTACAACCTCCACTGTCTGACTGAATCAGAACATACATCAGATCTGTATGCGATTAGAATTGAAGCGTAGCATCCGCTTGGTGTGGGAATACGAGTTCCCTGTCAACTCGTCAAAGTCTCAGAGTGGAAAATATCATAATGCAACCCTGATCCAGGAATTGCTGCCGCAGTCCTCTGCTTGGAACAACCAATCTCAGTCGCCACAGAGCACAACCCATTCTCTTCACCAAGGTGAGTGCGATGGCCCTGGGCGTAACAAAGGCCTCTGGCTAGGTCTGAATTGAGTAGGCCAGGTGTTCCAACCAGTCTCAGAGCAGCACTTCCAGCCATTAGTTTATATATCGAGGTGATATGACAAGATACTGGAGCCCTACCCACATAGGGTGGTTCTACCACCCCCGCAGCTGCCTAATGTTCTCCCTGCAAGTCTTAACCTTGCTAACAATTCTCCTCTCCGAGGAGATACACTGCAGGCTGCACATTACTGGCCCTGCATAAACGAGCACATTTTTTGGGAATTACCTCAGGCCTTGTCACATTTTGTGGAGGCAATTTAGCTCAAACTGTGTATTACATAGAAGTGCTGAAGCATCTTCTGCACGATCGAGTGCTGAACCCATCTACTGCCCTTGCAAAGGCTGAAATTATGTCAGTTAATAGTCTTTGAAAACGCTGAAATTTAATTCTTGTCCAAGTATCACCACTGAGATATTCCAAATGGTGAGATTGACTTTTGGAACATCCAAATTCTGGCAGTTCATCAGGACTGGTATATATCCCAGCCGTATCCAACACATTCCCCTCCTTAGCTGATGATAAGTTAAATCACTGATGCTCTTAACCAGATTTCCTCCAGTGGATCTCCTATCCCCGAAGGGATGGCAAATTATGTGACAAGAGCTGGAACTCCTTCATATGTTTAATTGCAGTAGATTTCCCCATAAGTTCAGTGGATTCAACTTCCTTGACGACATCCCCATAGTCGGAGTTACTTATGTAATTATCTCAAGTACTCCCCTCTTCTGAGCGGGAGATATGGTAACGCAAACCTGAGCTAGGTATTGCTTCCCCTCTTCTGAGTGGGGGATATATAACACAACCCTGAGCCAGGTGTTGCTTCCACAGGCATCTGACAGGAGCATTCTGTAAGTGTCTCCTGAGCCAGGAGCACAATTCTATTATATACACACTGGGTAGATCGTGCCTGCTAATAACTCCGAGTCCAGGCTTACTCCCTTCTGTGGCCTCAACGGAGTCTAGAGGGGAGGAATATAACACAAACCTGAGCCAGGTGTTGCTTCCTTAAGGCATCTGGAGCCTCAACCAGTCGCCTGCTCCCTTGGAGCCCCAAAACCCGCACCCTCTCCGAGCCTCAATGGCGGAGCCACCGGCCGTGCCATCAGCCTATTGAATCCCGCCGCATGATCCCTCCTGGAGCCTTATTGGCAATAGCTGCACCAGCCGAGCAGTCAGCCTAATGAATGAAGCTGCCTGCTTCCTTTTAAATTTTATTTATTTATTTATTGTTATTATTATTATTTTATTTTTTTCATTATTATTTATTTAAGAGCCTGCAAGGCGGTTGTTCCGTCCGAGCCACCAACCGATTAAATTCTAGCCGCTAGCTCCTTTACAGAGCCTCCACGGTGGCAGCTGCACAGATTGTGCCAGCTTCTCCGGGCCCACTGCCTCTATTTTTGGAGCAGCAGCCCGTTCCTGCAACAAAAAACCCCCTTACCTGCCGGAGCAGTTTCAAACTGCTCCGATTCTCACGCCATGCATCAATGTATTGATGCGCATGCGGGCTGGTGGGCTCTTCCCATAGTCACTCACATGACTTTGATATAAAATGACTAGTTATCCTTAGCATTAAAGCACATATCAAGATATCCTGAATTAAAGTCTTCTTTGAATTAGATTTTCTGCTGTATGGTTGAGTCTTTATTTTAGGTCTTGCTATATCATTACTCTTTGTGGACATGACATTCAGTGATATGATCAAATCTAACATTTGCTACCCAAATTCCAATGGACCAGTTTGTGGGAGTTGAACTGCAATCAAGAAAACAAACTATGTCAATAGAATGCATTTTACATTTCATATGATAATGCCAGCAAGTACGTACGCAATGATATTTTTCAACCCATCTTATTCCAGAAAACTACTGCATAGAGTAAACGACATTACAATAAAACTGGCCAATTAATACAGAACACAGGCTTTAGTCAAGACTGATTAGTTGTTAAATATTCAATGTATTTCTGGTCAATTGGCAACATGTATTTGGAAAAGTTCAGAAAATAAAAGCATTTTCTGAGGTTGATATTAATGAAGTAACAAAAAACAGACCTTTAATTAATAATGGTCCTTGAACTGTTAATGAGTTGTAATCAAATGTAATGATATATAATTGTAGATTCGTGCAGAAATATTCCCAAGGAACCTTTTAACTGGTCGCATGATAAGAATCATTTAGCTGTTTGCATGGCTCATTGCCAAGTATTGATTTCTCATCTATCCATGACTGACTTACAACAACACGTGTTACGGATTATAATCAATATCTGGTGGTTACTGAAGTAAAACAGTACAAAGTAAAAGAACATTTGCTGCAATGTTAGCTAAATATATTGTCTGAGGCATTGATTGTTTATTTTTCTCTCTGTTCACTTCACTCTCGGCCCATTTAAGGAATGTAATATACTACTTCAGTTTTGAGCCTTGAAAATACGTGGAACATTGCAGCCCTGGCTTTGTCAAATATTTTTAATATATATTGTAAGCTACATATATTTAGTATATTTTACAGATCGATTACCATTAATGCATGATTGTGTTGTGACAGGGTGCTTGAATCAGCCCAATGTTGAGTGAATAAAACTGTCTGCAGATTCAAAGGGTATACAATAAAATTACCAGCAGAAGTGGAATTGATGCATGTGCAATAACCAGATAAGTATTCACAGGTGTGGATGCAGCATCAATGAAAGTGTCTTGCAAAATTGCATGGAGTGAAGGGCCCAGAAAAATTATTTTTTTGATTATAAATAGATAGGAGTTAAAAAAGATAAGATCACATTATGTGTTTTGGAGATGCCACGTGACCTTAAAATGAATACCTAAGCTGACAGCATACTATTACAACTCTGACAACTAATTGGACGCCTGAGGGAAAACAAAGGCATGTAATTCAGGGTTTTATTTAAACTACTGTCATGGAATGGAGGGGGTGGAGTGACTAGTGATTTTGTTTCCTGCTGGCGGTTCATTGTTTGATAAATGAAAATAAATCTGTACTGTATCTACATACATCCTCTGCTCTATTAATGATAGTAGTAATAACGACAAATTAAGATTTACCATTTTTAAGTGAGTGTAATTATATATAAACAATAATTCACAAGAACAAATATAATCAGATTCTGTATGGAATGTCAATCATGTGGATAGAGTCATAGAGTGATACAGTGTGGAAACAGGCCCTTCCGCCCAACTTGCCCACATCAGCCAACATGTCCAAGCTACACTAGACCCACCTGCCCGTGTTTGGCCCATATCCTTCTAAACCTGTCCTACCAATGCACCTGTCTATCGCTTTCTTAAACGTTGGGATAGTCCATGCCTCAACTACCTCCTCTGGCAGCTTGTTCCGTACACCCATCACTCTTTGTGTGAAAATGTTACCTCTCAGATTCTTATTAAATCTTTTCCCCTTCAACAAACCTACGTCATCTGGTCCTTGATTCACCTACTCTGGGAAAGAGATTATGTGCATCTGCCTGATCTGTGGCATCTGTGATGGATATGTGACCTGTGATGATGGAATAAAATATCATCTGCCATTTTACACTGTATTCTCATTGAGAATATTACATTCACTGATATCTCATCAGAATCAAGACTCGTCAAAAGTGTTTAATTGTAAAATGCACCAGGAATGTAACAATTAAATTCACACTTGCTTCAGTTTTACAGATACATTAACACAATAACACAACAACTAAATAAACAATAATGCATCAAATTATCGATAACAAAAGGTAACCACGCCATAATAGTGCAAACCAAAATATGTAGTACAACTAAGTTAAAGTCCATCATGGATTGTTGTTGAGGTAGGGTTGTCCAGTATTGTTCAAGAGCCTGATGATTGATGGGAAGAAGCTGTTCTTGGACCTGGAAGCCATGGTTATCAGGCTCCTGTATCTTTTTCCACCTTGTAACAGCACAATGAGAGTGTGGCCAGGTTGGTATGGGACTGATCATATGAGCTGCTTTTTTAAGGCTGTTCTTCTTATAGATTCCTTTGATGGTGGGAAAATAAAATACCATGATGGACCAGGACATGTCTATCACTTTCTGATGCATACTTCATCCTCATTGGATGTTTGAGTTACTGAAGCAGGCTATGATGCAACCAGTCGCTATACACCTGTAGAAGTTCAATAGAGTATTTGGCAATAAACCAAATCTCCTAAACCCTCTGTGGAAGTAGAGATGTTGATGATTGCATCATCGTGCTGGGTGCAGGACACATGTTCAAAGATATGCACATCCAAGAATTTGAAGCTATTGATTCTCCCCATCACTGTCCCATCGTTAAAGGCAGGTTTACCATTTCTGAAGTCAACAATCAGCACCTTGGTTTGCTAACGATGGCAACAAGATTGTTGTTCTGGTACTTTTCAACCAGGTGATCGATCTCCCTCTTGTACTCTGACTCATCATTATTCGTTATTTATCCAACCACAGTGGAATCATCAGCAAATTTAAAGATGACATTTGAGTTGTGAATGGCTTCACTGCCATGGGTATAGAGAGACTAGAGCAGGGGAATGTAGACACAATGAACTGCAGATGCTGGTATGCTAAAAAAAGACACAACATACTAGAGATGAAGCAGAATTGTCCCTGCAACCACAGGAGATGTAAAACAGTCAAACATGTTCCTGTATTTCCTCCCTCACATCCATCCAAGGACCCCAGCAATCCTTCCAGGTGAGACAGAGGTTCACATGCACCTCCGCTAACCTCATCTACTGAATTCAATGCATCAGATCCGCACCTCATATTCTGCATAGGTAGCTTACAACTTAATAATATTAAATTTGAATTCTACAAGTTTTGGGATACTAACTGACAAAAACATTCCCCTTTCCCTGTCCCCCTTTCCCCCTTTCTTATCTGTGCCCCACCTGAATACATACACATTTCTTCCTTTCCCCTTCCCCCATCTTCTTCCACCTATATTCCTTCCTCTGGCTTCATGTTTCATGCATCTTCTATCCTTAGCTCACATTTTTTGTCTTTTCATCTCTGGCCTTTGTCCAACCATCTGCCAATCTGTCAACAACCCAATCTGTCAACAACCAATTAAATCAGCCATGATTTCCCAAAACACAACATATGCATTAAACTCCATTAACCATTCCTCAGCCCACTTGCCCAACTGATCGAGATCCTATTATAAATTTTGATAACCATCTTTGCTATCTACAATTTCTCCTACTTTAGTGTCATCTGCAAATTTTCTAATCGTGCTTTGTACATTCTCTTTCCAAATTGGGCTGCTGAGTAAGAGAGCTGAAAGGAATTGGTGGATCTTCTGAAGTTAAAACATTTCAAAAACAATCTGGAAAACAAATCTGCATGTCAGGCAGCATTTGAAAATAATGCACAGGACAAGTTTGATCCTAATGAGAGGGCTGAATATGCTCTAGGGTTTGATTGCATGTATTGATTACAATATTGCAACATGCAACCCAGCTCTGTCACAGCTTCCTGGTGAATCAAAGCCTCCATAATTATTGCTTTGCAGGTAAGTTCACTTAAGCCTTGCATTAAATACTACTTTGTTAGAACAGAAGTAACTGGAAAGTAGTACCAAAAGACATGTCATGACACGTTTTTTCTGTGTTCTTTCTCTCTTTCATGGCATGTAAAGAAGTGTTCTAATAATATTGGCATTGGTTCATTATTCATGTGTACTGAGATATAATGTAAATCTTTAGTTTATGTGCCAACCAATTAAATCAGCCATGATCATATTGAATGGCGGTGCAGGCTCGAAGGGCGGATGGCCTACTCCTGCACCTATTTTCTATGTTTCTATGTAAATCAGATAATACTACACATGAATACAATTAAACCACATGCAAGTATGCAAACACTAATTTCTATGTTTCTATGTAAGTACAACAGGTAAAGCAACGGAAAACTAACAGAATGTGGAATATTTAAGAAGGAACTGCAGATGCTGGAAAATTGAAGGTAGACAGATATGCTGGAGAAACTCAGCAAGTGAGGGAGCATCTATGGAGCGAAGGAAATAGGCAACGTTTCGGGTCGAAACCCTTCTTCAGGTTTCGACCTAATTTTCAGAATTGTAGCATCACCTATTCCAGAGAAAGTCTAGTATCCAAAATAGGTACACACACTATAATAAAAAATTGATTGCTCTACAAAAAAATGGATGTGCTGAAACTTACTTACGAGCCACAATTTAAACACAAATCAGAATTCAAGTGAAATATTAATATTACTCCTGTCCCTTTATTTTTTCTTTTGAAATCTATAATTAAACAACCTGTAGTGTATGAAATGATTGTACAAAATATGCATAAACATTAATATTGATGTAATCTTTGTTGTATTTTATAATCCTGTGCAATTCTGCTGGAATTTGTTTACCACTGTTCAGCAAAAATGTAAATCAGATGGAAAATGACTGGAGCTGTTGTAACATTGTTCTCTATCAACATGCCTGCTGCATCATGACCCATTTGCATCCAAATAACTGGTATAATTACATTATGGAAAGTAAGTTTCCATTGCTTAATCACATTTTATTTTTTTCAAAATCAAGTTTGGTTCACGATCTGAGAAAATGGATGCAATAATATTATTATTTTAAACTAGATAAAAGAGGTGTAACCAGGACTGGATTATACTACTGTCATGTTTAGATGAGTTCATACCTATTGAGAAATAAACCCTGGCACATCAATACAGAATTCACGACAAGACCTCTCACATTTTTTCCAACACTAGTTATTATGTAATAACACATCGCCCATTTTCTTTGTTGTTGGTCAAATTGGAGCTTTTGTGCGCACTCCACCCGCAGAATTTTGCAAAACATAATCCACGAGATATGTTACTATTACTCCTGCCCCTTTGTGTTTATTTCTTTGGATATCTGCAGTACCTTCCTATACATCATTTAACATTTGTTGTTTAACCTGTGCAGCTCATTTCATATATCTACCATTTTCTGTGTGACAAAGATGCCCCTCCGATTCCTATTAAATCGTTCCCCTCTCAGCTTAATCTAGTTATCACCCTGGGAAAAAGACATGCATTCATCTCATCTGTGTTCCTTTGATTCCTTTGAGCCTCCTGTGCTCAAAGGAATAAAGTGCCTACCACTTATTCTTATACTGTCCCCTGGTTCTGGAATTCCCCAACATCGAGAACATTTTTCCTGCATCTAGCCTGTCCACTCCTTTAAGAATTGTATATGTTTTTATAAGATACCCTCTCATCCTTTTAAATTCCAGTGAATACAAGCCCAGTCGACCCATTTTTTTCATCATATGTCAGTCCCGACATCTAGGGAATTAACCTGATGAACCTACGCTGCATTCCCTCAAAGGCAATAATGTCCTTCCTCGAATTAGGAGAGCAATATTGCACACATTACTCCAGGTGCAGTCTCAATAGGGCCCTGTACAACTGCAGTAGGACCTCCTT
Source organism: Leucoraja erinaceus (assembly GCF_028641065.1). Lineage (NCBI taxonomy): Eukaryota > Metazoa > Chordata > Chondrichthyes > Rajiformes > Rajidae > Leucoraja > Leucoraja erinaceus. Next base: position 34,138,182 of record NC_073382.1, on the reverse strand, counting down.
GGTCTAAAAACTCAATTCCTCCCGCAATGAAGGCCAACATTCCATTAGCTTTCTTCACTAACTGCTGTACCTGAATGCTTACTGTTAGTGATTGATGTACAAGCACACCAAGGTCTCATTGCACCTCTCCTTTTCCTAATCTGACACCATCCAGATAATGTGTACGAAGGAACTACAGATACTGATTAAAACCGAAGATTGACACAAAAAGCTGCAGTAACTCAGCGGGTCATATGTGGCATCATTGGAGAAAAGGAATAGGTGACATTTCGGGTCGAGACCTTTCAGACTGAGAGTTAAGGGAAAGGGAAACAAGGGATCTAGGCAGTTATATAGAGAGATATAGAACAAACTAGACTAAGTGGGACCCGTTGGGTCCCATGTTCACACGGGAGTGCTGGTCCCCCAATGCAGTATGAGTGCTGTGGGCTGAAGGGACTGGTTAGAATGGACATTGTGGGCCAAATGTATTCTTGAGCTGGCAGCTCAGTCACTCAAGCCTGATGTGCTGGCAGCTCACTAACGGCTGGTGGGCTAACAGTTGACTCATGGTCATTCTTTGAAATTCCACTTCAAGCAGGGTGCAAGGCCACCAAATTCACCAACAACAGCCATTCTTTTCCCAGTGCAGCCATTTAAAAGCAGTTGCAACCACCAACAGCCTTTTTTTTTGTAGTGTAGCCTTTCAAAGCAGTTACCACCACAACAACAGCGAATAGACACTTTTTGCAAGCATTTTAGATCCAATAGACACTTTCTGCAAGCATTTTAGAACCAAAAATCAATTTCTGCAAGCATTTTAGTACCAATAGAGACACTTTATGGAACCATTTTAGAACCAATAGAGACTTTTTGCAATCATGTTAGAACTAATAGAGACACTTTTTGCAAGCATGTTAGAATAGAGACACTTTTTGCAAGCATAAGAACCAATAGAGACACGTTATGCAAGCTTTAGAACCAACAGACATTTTTGCAAGCTTTAGAACCAATAGAGACACGTTTTGCAAGCATTTTAGAACCAATAGAGACACTTTTTGCAAGCATTTTAGAACCAATAGAGACACTTTTTGCAAGCATTTTAGAACCAATAGAGACACTTTTGCAAGCATTTTAGAACCAATAGACACTTTTTGCAAGCATTTTAGAAGCAAAAAATACATTTTTTGCAAGCATTTTAGAACCAATAGAGATACTTTTTGCAACCATTTTAGAAACAATAGATACTTTTTGCAAGCATTTTAGATCCACATTAAGGGCACTCACAGTTGAGTGACATGTATTCAGTATTATTCACAGCTCAGAGAGACGTGACCCTCAGGCTTCCTCCATCTTACAGAGACTGAGTGAGGCACACCACTTCCGTGTTTTATAGTCCCTGCCCCCTCCCACCAGCAGGGGCAGCAGAGAGAATGGCAATTAAAAAAGAACATTAATATCTCTCTGATTTTTCATCGATGGGAAAAAATCCTCCAGTCCCCAAAGGCGGAGGGGGGCTCTGAGCGAGGTGACCAAAAATCACGGCCGTGGGTGGCGGCATTCAGTCGGAAATCGCAGCACAGTGGGCCAAAAGCGATCAAGATCAGACTTTTAGTAATATATAGATGAATGAACTGTTAAAAGATGTTTGGACATATACATGGATAGGAAATGTTTAGGGAGCAAACACGGGCAAATGGGCCTATTTTAGATGGGGTGTCTTGATCGACATGGATGAGTTGGGCCTGTTACCATGTCTATAATTTTACTACTACTGCTCTCTACCTGTTCCTTCTTGATGGATCAATGCTGGGCACCAGGCAACAGTATTTAAATGAGATTATTCTGAAATAAATTGTTTCCAATAATTAAATGTGGATTAAAAAATGTTGGAACTGACAATGGTAATTGTAGAGCTTGATTTGCATTTGACCACAATAATGTGTTGAAATGTTCAAATACTCAGTTTTATATTTTTGTTAGAATGTAAGATTTTAAAAATCCTACAATGTACCTTATGATTATTCAAATTTCTGGTCAAACTAAAATTGTTCTTCCTAGTACACCTTGTTGACCACATTCCAAGCACATTCAAGTAATACCATTTCGTTGTTTAATGAACTTATTTACAATTTCTCTACTTTCAGATTAAATTGCAGAAATACTGTTGTTATTATGGTAATCTCCCACTTCTTGCTCCCCTCTACTCTCTCTCCCCCCCCTCTCTCTCTCCCCCCTCTCTCTCCCTTCTCTCTCCATTCTCTCTCTCTCCCACCTCCTCTCTCTCTCCCCCCTCCCCCTGATCTCTCTCCCCCTCTCTCTCTCCTTCTCTCTCACCCTTCTCTCACTCATCCTCTCTCTCCCCCTCTCTCCACCCCCCTCTCTCTCTCTCCCCTTCTCTCTCCCCGTCTCTCTTTCTCTCCCCCTCCCCATCAATCCCCCTCTCTCCCTTCTCTCTCTCCCTTCTACCGCTCCTCCTCTCTCTCCCCTCTCCACTCCCCCTCTCTCTCCCCCCTCTTTCTCCCTTCTCTCTCCCCCTCTCTCTCCCCCTCTCTCCCCCCTCTCTCTCCCCCATCTCTCTCCTCTATTTCTCTCCCCTTTTCTCTCTCTCCCCCTCTCACTCCTCCTTCTCTCTTTCCCTTCTCTCGCTCTCCCCCCTTCTCTCTCTCCCCCACTTATGCAGAGCGGCTATGGAAGTTGCGAAAAGAGGCACTGACAGCAAAGACAGACACAAAATGCTGGAGTGACTCAGTGTGACAGGCAGCATCTCTGGGAGAAGGAATGGGTGGTATTCCGGGTCGAGACTCTTCAGACTCAGTCTTCAGGTCTGAAGAATGGTCTTGACACAAAACGTCACCCATTCCTTCTCCCCAGAGATGCTGCCTGTTCTGCTGAGTTACTCCAGCTTTTTGTGTCCATCTTCAGTTAAAACAGTTTACAAATTCTGGTGTATTGTGCATGGGAGCTTGCTGTGTGCGTTCCGAGGGAGAGTGGGGGCTGTCCCAAGGGATGCGCATCTTCGGCCTCTTACAACTTGGTGCTTGGGTTCAGTTTGCCCAGTCACCTATGGCTTGTGTGGGAAAATGACTCCCATACTCCCGTCTCCCCCTTACTGAGTAAAGGGTCTGAATGTAAATGTGATATTTCAGTTATTTATTTTTAATTAATTTTCAAAAATTTCTAAACACCTGTTTTTGCTTTTTTATTATGAGGTATTGTGTGTAGATTGATGATAAAAAATGAATTTAATCAGATTGGTGGAGTGCTGCAGATATAGTTGTCCATCTGGAAGGTTCTCTCATCTCCACAGACAAAATCTGGAGCTCTGTCAGGGTTACCATCGGATTCCTGGTCACCTCCATGACCAAGACCCCTCTCCCCCGATTGCCTAGTTTGGCCGGGCGTCCAGCTCTATGAAGTGTCCTGGTGGTACCAAAATTCTTCCATTTAAGAATGACGGAGGCCACTGTGCTCTTTGGGAACTGCAATGCTGCAGAAATTGATTTATACATTTCCCCAGATCTGTGTCTCAACACAATCCAGTCTCAGAGGTCTACGGACAATTCCTTTGTCTTCATGGCTTGGTTTTAGCTCCGACATGCACTGTCAACTGTGAGACATTATATAGACAGGTGTGTGCCTTTCCAAACCATGTCCAAACGATTTAACTGGTGGACTCCAATCAAGTTGTAGAAACATCTCAAGGATAATCAATGGAAACAGGATGGACCTAAGCTCAATTTTGAGTGATATAGCAAAGGGTCTGAATACTTATGTAAATGTTATTTCAGTTATTTATTTTTAATTACTTGGCAAAAATTTCCAAATGTAGATCAAAAATTATTGCTGATTTGATCCGTGTCTGGTTTTGCTACTGATGAGCCAAATCCATGTCAGGTTTTCCACACCACCACAACCATGTGGCTCACGGGCAGCCATGATGTTTTTTTAGTTTTTACTTATGATTCAGAGCCGATGGTACACATTTTGATGGTCTCTGTATGTATACAAATTAAAGCACTTGTTATGATATATAATGACTGTATCATTAGTACTCCCTCAGTTTCAATGGAACCAAATTTTAGAAGTGGATTTCAATGCACAGGGTGCTTTGATACAAGACTTGAAATGACAATGACAGTTACATGAATAAATACCACAGTATGTGTAGCAATGTTACAAAATTTTGAGATTTAAAAAATCAAGTCTGCAATTTATCCCATCAGATAAAGCATAACAATAAGTTTAATTTGACACCAAATTCACTTTCATATCTCAAGTATTAAAAAAGTTATGACCATTTTCATACTCGGAAATTAGCATCTTGTTCCCTATTGATTTTCAATGGACATTACAAAAAAGCTGTGATCTTGGATAATCAAACGCCCATTTCTTAAGGAAAGATTAACATTTTTAAATAGCCTAAGTGTCCAAAGATTATTCACAAATAATTCACAATATAACATGATTTTTATATCTAATTTACATTAATTTATAGGCCAAATGGAAGGAATTTAGTGTTCAATTGCTGTAAATAAATGCCCATTTAAATCGGCTTTCTAGTGGGTTCATGTGGAACGCGCCGGTTTAGAACGTTGACATAGCGCTGGATTAGTGCCCTCAAATGCCGAGAAAAATACTGCGGGATATAAAAAGCCCAAAATGAGCTATTCGTTATAGATAATTTGATATATAGGGTTATATATATGCCCCATTTAATGTAAAAATAAGGTACATACCTTTAATTGTTTGCTCTATAAAACGCTGGGGCTGCGAGTGTTTGCGAAATGAAACAGTAATTTTAAAACTATTAGAACTATATTATCGAGGCCTATAAAACTAATAATACCTTTTGCGACCGGGTCTTGCAGCGATTTTTCGTTAATGATTTACTAGGCTGAACATGTGCGATTAGTACAGCCTAGTAAAAATCGCGTTTTAAACCCGCCCCCTCCAAACTGCGCCAAAATCGCAGGCCTGGCTGAGGGCAGATTCCTAATGACGATTCAGGTAGGTTTTGTAACATACCTAGTATGTGGAAGGAGGCAATATCTGCCCATAATGGGAGAACACTTAAAAGATGTGATTGGTGAGACATTTTTGCATGCTTTGGCCAAATGTACTGACAAGAGAGCGATGTTAATTGCATTGCATCAAAATCCCCAGAATGAGAAGTAAGTTCTAGGCAGGTTATTTTGACACTAGATAGTTCGAATGTGGTTGCTGTTATAGTTATTCTGGCAATCAATACTTGGGGTGTCAGAATATCTTGAGAACTTCTCTTCACAACACCAGAGTAAAAATAAGGATTTTTAGGTATCTGTGTTTTGTCTTCAAAAACCTTTAAGGGCCTGTCCCACTGCGCGGACCTAATTTGTGAGTTTAGAATAGTTTGCCCTCGACTCATACTCGCAGCATCGTCGACATGAGCTCCTAGGAGGTCTTTGTAACTGTCCTTCATGCTCAAGAGTAGTCTCCATGTGCTCGAGGCCTCAGTTTGGTTGCGGCATTTTTTTTAGCTAGCTGAAAAATGCCCGCAAGTAAAAAAAGGTCGCCATGGAAAAAATCTATATTTTATACTCGTACGTTTAGTCGACGTAGGTCATAGTAGGTCATACTGCTATTGTAGGTAATCAAAGGCAATCAAAGGTAGTCAAAGATAAAGCTCGTTGAGGAAAAAAAAGGTAAGTAAACCGACCGGCAATGTTAAATGGCCGCTAAACTTTATTAAAAGTTGTCTGGCTTCTTAAAAGTGTCTCCACTCCTTCCCTCCCCCCCTTCTCCCCCCCTTCTCCCCCACTCTCCAGCCCTTCTCTCCCCCCCCCCCCCCCCCCCCCCCCCCCCCTCCGCACTCTCTAAAGGACTTACCATACACTGTGCAGCCATCTTTTACCTTCCTGTTCACCATGGGTGTGAATTTCAGACAACGCTCCCCCGCTTTCCCTGGCCCCCGACTTTGCAATGTGTTTGTGTGTGTGCAGTCGGTCGGTTGATCCAGCTTGCAGTTTCATCGCTGTCGGTCGATCCAGCTCGAGGTTTTCCAGGCGAGTGCCCTCGAGGTTGAAGGTCGAAGACAATCTCTGAAAGGTCGCGTCAGTGGGACAGGCCCTTTAGTTGGTTGAAGTCCATGCCTGTTTGAGGTATCTAGATCACTGAAAGGGTGGGGAGGAGCCTCATAAAGGTATCGGGAACTCGGTTGTTAGAGTATAGATGGGTTGAAAATACTCCAATCAATTTGAGAATTCTATATGCAAACAAAATTTATTTCAAATTTGCGTACGTCGAATTACTCACCATAAAATAAATAGAGCAGAACGAGTTGAAAATTCTTCGATTTAAGGTCACTAATATTCAGAATCTCACATTGAGGTGCTGGACTATAACGTGTGCACATTCCTTTTTAGATTAATCCATGCACTATAATAAAACTTTGAAGATGTGTATAAATGTTATGTGAGGTTGATTGTTATTGGAGTTCGAGTCGTGGCTGATCAACCAAGAGTTCGTACCCCCTCTGATTGATTTTTGATTAGTACCTGATAGCAAAGAGTAACTGAGCAGGGAAAAATATTTTTTACTAAAGAGTAACCTGACGGGAAAGGTATCCCTAAGTCTAAGCATTTAGTGTGAGGAAAAAGTACCTGACGGTAAAGAGTAGCTAATTAAGAAAAAGTACCACTCAGCAAAGAGTACACTAGGAAGGGGAAAGTATTTTGTATCGGAGGGAGAGGTTCACTGGTTGATAGCAGCGCAACACTGGATTGAAATATTTTGATTTGCTTATGGAACTGTACAGTTAATGAATGAAAGATTGCCGTTATTGTATTGTGTTTACCGTGTATTGCATTGCCTGTGATTGAATTTAGTAAATTCCAAGTGTACTATTTCTTCCTCAGACTTAAATTGTGTATAAATACTTTGTTGCTTGTGAGATACATTTGTTTTATTTATTAATTTTTATTTATTAGAAGTAGTGTACATTATAATGATATGAGCCAAAAATAACATAATACATTTCCTGTACGACTTCATATTTTAAACTTTATAAAGAAGAAAAGTAAAGAGAGTTATATAGAATAGTGAGTGCGTGAAAGAGTGACAAGAAAGACCCTTAGAAACGTAAAACTCAAAAAAGAGGTAAGGAGAAAGCCAAAGAAAAAGAAAGGGAGAAAAAGAGAGCTAATACCTGAGGTCCTGAAACCATTTATTTTCAAAGTTATGTTGCACCTTATACTTGTAGTAAGTTGATTAATGAAGACCAAATCTTTTGGAAATGCTGGTTTACCTGCTAGGAGGAGTCTCATATTTTCCAGATGTAACATCTCGAATATATTTGAAATCCACATATTTATCGTTGGTATTGGGGCATTTTTCCAGAATTTAAGTATGTTTTTTTCCCGTTATTAAACTGTAATTAAGTAAGCTCTTTTGGAACGAAGTCAGCTCAAGGCTGGCTTCCATTGTTCCAAAAATAATAAATTCTGCATTCGGTTTCAGTTTTATTTTAAATAATTTAGTAAACATTTGAAAGATTTAATTCCAACATTTTTGGATTTTTATACAAAAAACAAAGGAGTGTGCTATAGTTGCTTCTTGGGATAGACATTTATCACAAATGGGAGAGACATTTGGAAAAAGTTTACTTATCTGGGTATAACCGTGTATAGTTCCTTGAAGGTGGAATCTCATATAGATAGGGTGGTAAAAAAAGCTTTTGGTATACTAGCCTTTATAAATCAGAGCATTGAGTATAGAAGCTGGGATGTAATGTTAAAATTGTACAAGGCATTGGTGAGACCAAATCTGGAGTATGGTGTACAATAGTAAGATTAAACGAGAACTTACCAGTTTGAAGTTTGATCTGTATTTTATGAGGAGTTACGATGAGGGATTACGTGAAGAAGCCCGCCCCAGGACACATTGCGGCATAACTTCAAAGCAGCGGTGTGGAATCACAGACAGACACGTATTTGAAGTAACATAGTAAAGAATAAAGAGACATCAATTATCAGTTTGATCCATGTAATGAGGGTGGGAGCGGAGGGCACGTAATCCCTCATCGTAACTCCTCATAAAATACAGATCAAACTTCAAACTGGTAAGTTCTCGTTTAATCTTACTATTTTACTTCGGAGTCACGTGAGTGACTTCGTGAAGATTTCAAAGCTCTGTGATTTCAAACCGTGTAACAGCTTATATCACTCGCTGCCGAAGCCTTTGAGGGAGGAAGCGTGTTATCATAATCAACCAATGATTCTGTTTATAGAAAAAAACCAATGGTATTTTACAATAACACTGAAGAATTTTAAATGCTCCCCTTGGCTAATTTGAATATTTGCAGATTGGAATCTTCCTGCAAATAAAAAACAGGTTTTGTCAACAGTTTATAATAATTTATTTCTCTGAACGTTTTACCCCCACTATTCTGCTGTAGCCAGGGTGTGGTTTACAGGCACGTCCATTCTTTTGCCGTTGACGTGGAAGCTTCTCCTGTGGGATGACAACTTTATACATGTTAGTTTTATCCCAGGAGCTTTAACCTGCTTGAGCCATTTCAAAAAAGGCTTGTTACCCGACCACAAGGTGTTTTGTGACCAACCCACAAGGCTTTTCATCTCCCTCGCATAATTAGGTTGTGTCTATGTAAGGTAATAGGGTCTTGGCACATACCGTGTTTTCTGGCGGGTAGCCCGTTTTTTATGACTGGATAAGGTGTTCCTGGTCTGGTTTGACCATTCCCTGAACAAATGATAGAGATCTGGTCTGAAGCTGTGAGCATGGTGTCTAGTTGAAAATAGGAGTAGTGACTGGACACTCTGTGCTGCTCCATGTGCCTTTAACATATGTTTTTAGTGCATGGAAGGTTCAGGTTTAGGACTCTGGCTGGTGGGATCCCCTGAAGTGTGGTTAACCACTGTGACATCCCATATATAGGTGTACCTAGTCTAGGGGTTTAGAGTTTTAATACCCTTCAAATTTACCACCAGCCAGTGACCCCATGGCCTGTTGTCCTGTAGCTGTTTTGAAAAAGAACAGGCAGGGCAATTCTAGCTGTGTTGATGGCACTGTAGCCGAATCCTTCATCATGATGAAGGTTCTCCAGGAATTCCAGTTCGTAGTACCTGTATCGGATGAGTAGGTTTTCCCCTTTATCCTTGCAGTACTTCTCTTGATGCTGGACAAGTGTTGTAGTCCAGTGGATGTTCAAAAAGATGCTGACATGGTGTCGATTATTCAGTATAACAATCCCAGTCCCAGAGGCTTGCGCAGAATCTGCAGCTCAGGAGCTTATTTCTCATGGCATAGTTGATTTGTACCCGGCTCCGATATTAATAATTCTGGGTACTGGAAAAACACCATCCAAGTTTCAACAGACATGTCATGGCGTGAAGTGAAACAAGGCTGCGTAAGTCCGTCAGGTACTATCAAATACCTGAAGCAGAATCCTTTTGTACTGTGCGTTGTTCTCGATTGGTGAGGCAGAAGGGAAAAATACATAGAATTAATTTCACCAATGCAGCGTGAACGCATTTGTCTATCAATATTATAAATACATTCTTGAATGACAACATGACCTATAGGTCAGAAAAGTTAATATATATAGCTGACGATCTTTCTGCTGGAACTATCTGTCCCAGAGAAAATTTTTTAATGAGGATTCCACTGGCCCAGGGTCTGGTTTCCCCCCGCGACATACATAGGACATCCCCGAACACCTGGTGATATAGCGTTAATGCAAATAATCGATATCAGTTTCACATTCCATTTTAATTGTCATTGTCAGTGTACAGTACAGCGACAATGAAATGCATTAATATCTGTTGCATCATATAGCTTAATAGTTTTGTTAACTTTATATGAAAACATCTAATTGATGTAGTCCTTAATATTATGTGACCTGGTGTCTGTCACTGTATTTTTCTTACCGCCCAGGTAAGTTGTTGATAGTCAAATACATCTATGGATATACCATTGCCAAATTGGTTTGACCAACTTCTCATATGATACCGACTTTATGCTGCCATATGGTTAATATAGGCCACCTCCATAGTGTAGTCTATTTATACCCATACATGCAAGTGCTTTAAAACTCATAAAATTCACCCGAACATTTTTTAGATAATTAATGCCCAGTATAAGTGGTAACCCCACCACTGTCTTTCTGATATTACTTCAGTGGGTAACTTCATGAGATGCTCAATGACAACCTATATGTTGTTTTTGATACTAACATCTGAATGATGTAGACAGAAATGGTACCATTTTTTTTTTTTCCAATTACTCTGTTATTTGTCGAGTAGTTGGTAGTTTGACCATTACTTTGTGCTTGTTTGTGCCAATTCAACTATGTTGTCTCTTGGCATCCTTATAGTTACGTGGACTGAATTAATATGAAAGCCAAGATAGTCCAAGAAAGCGCTCTATATGCTGGTAGGAACCAGACCCACCTACCTCCATGGTTATTGGCGGTTTTGTGTTTTCTGTTTTCTGAGTGCTTTTGTTCTGAGGATGTGCTGGCGACGTTGGGGGGGGGGCCGCATTTTCTAGGGGGTCCGCGGCGGGCCCTGATCTAAAAGATCTTTGGGGATAGTGCGGCCCCAAGCTTTCACCAGTCCAATATTCTAGACATAGACTGGTGGATGCCGTGAGGTGCTGCTGTTAGGGTATCGAAAATCGTGGTTTGCTCGTCCCTTGGCCTGCCCTCATGATGCCGAAGGTTTTTGATACCTCTTCGATCTCCTTCAGCTTTTTGTTCAGATCTCTCCCAAATAGCAGTGAGTCTGCCTCCGCTGCTGGGCTTTGCTCAAGCCTGCATCTTTGAGATTGAGGGCAGGTGTTGTATTTCCCTTCAGAGATTATTTAGTTCGAATCGTGTTGATCTCGTTATCTCCACAGAACAAGCATAGGCTGTGATAGCTGACATCAGGAGCCTTCGGATCCGCTGTAGCTTGAGTTTTTATGCCCGCATAAGGGCCCCCACAACTTCCAGATTTTGCTGTTTTAGGCTTATTCCCCTTAAGGGCCTCATAGTTCTCTGGTGCTGTATATTCTTGCTGGCTGCCATTGTTTTGGCTCCGGCGGTGCTCCAGCCCGTGGGGTTGCTACGAAGCAGTCCATGACACCCAACAGCTGTTCCTGATCCTGCACCTCATGCATACTCCCGATTTTGTCCGCCTGCCCCATTTGCAGACCAGCCCTGCCCTGGTCACCAATGCTAGCCTCCTGCTCCAACCCGTGGTATGGTAGCAAAGGGCAGTGCCTGAGCGACACTATGGAGGAGGTGCCTGTCCTGTCTCGCCGGGAGCGCTGCTGTTCCCGGTGGACCTTCTCCTCCAGGAGCTGCTAAGTGCAGCTCAGGCGGCTGTCTCTCTCTGCTTTGGTAGAGACATGTCCCCCTCCGACGAATCGGAGACGACCGGCCGTTTGGCTTCCTGGCCGCTTTCCCAGTCCGCCGTGTAGGCTCTGGCGAGACTGGCTTGGCTCGGTCTCAGGGATAGCGAAAAACGCTCTGCGAGCGACGCTGCCGCCGGTTGCTGCCCCGCTGGTAGAGTTGGAGCGGGGCAGTTTCTCTTTGCGAGTTTTTTGCGTTGAGTTCCTGAAATCTGTAATAAAACACAACTGCAAACTCACCTTTCCAATGCCCAAGAGCCGCTCCTGCAGCTCAGGCGGCTGTCTCTCCCCCTCCTGGGTGGAGAGACGTCCCAGTCCGATGTCAGCTCCACCGCCGGGTTTTACACACATCCAGCCCGCTGCTCAGGTGCTAGCGGGCTGGCTCGGTCGCGGTGTCGGGTTTGCGGACCGCCCGCTAAGCGGTCCACCCCTGTTTGCTGCCCAACGACGTCCTTTCGTCGAGCGGGCAGGTGCAGCATTTCCCCCCAAGCCCGCAGCTGATGCTGACGGGCTTGATGCAGAGTCGGGAGCGGGGCGCTGATTAGCGGTCCTCGCTCTCTCTCTCTCTGCACTCGGGCTGCTGCTCACCTGCACTCGGGCTGCAGCGCACTCCACGCCAGCACTGCACAGTGGGTCCCCCTAACGGCTCCGCAAATGTCGGAAGCCTCCTCCCGCCCGCCTGCCTGCCTCACCTGGACAGTACTCGCGAGCGAGCGAGGACTGAGGGGACCCCAACGCAGTGCTAGCGCCGTCTTCCTGCGCTCTCAATGTCGCCCCTGTGGAGAGTTTACCGGCACCGGCACAGCTCCCATTCATGGTCCGCCGGCGCTCTCTCTCCCTAGTAGCGTCTTTCCTCCCCTCCCTCGAACGGAAAACTCCTCCCGGAGTCCAAGGGGGCCGCTTGCACGCCCTGCGGGAAACAAGCAGACGCAAAGGGGCTGTAACAGTAAAGGTAAGTACTTACCTAAACTTAGATTTTTTCTCGTTTCTTCGGGAGCCCTGACTCCCGGCTGCCGCTTTGCATGCTGAAACGTAATGCCGCAATGCGTCCTGGGGCGGGCTTCTTCACGAAGTCACTCACGTGACTCCGAAGTAAAATTTTGGTCGCCCAATTATAGGAAGGATGTCAACAAAATAGAGAGAGTACAGAGGAGATTTACTAGAATGTTGCCTGGGTTTCAACAACTAAGTTACAGAGATAGGTTGAATAAGTTAGGTCTTTATTCTCTGGAGCGCAGAAGGTTAAGGGGGGACCTGATAGAGGTCTTTAAAATGATGAGAGGGATAGACAGAGTTGATGTGGACAAGCTTTTCCCTTTGAGAATAGGGAAGATTCAAACAAGAGGACATGACTTCAGAATTAAGGGACAGAAGTTTAGGGGTAACATGAGGGGGAACTTCATTACTCAGAGAGTGGTAGCGGTGTGGAATGAGCTTCCAGTGGAAGTGGTGGAGGCAGGTTCGTTGGTATCATTTAAAAATAAATTGGATAGGCATATGGATGAGAAGGGAATGGAGAGTTATGGTATGAGTGCAGGCAGGTGGGACTAAGGGAAAAAAAAATTGTTCGGCACGGAGTTGTAGGGCCGAGACGCCTGTTTCCGTGCTGTAATTGTTATATGGTTATTGTTATATGGTTATTTTAGTTTTTGTGTAATATAGTCTATGTAAAGTTTTAAATTGGATTAGGATATGTCTTACATTGATTAAGCAAATATGTACATATAGCAAGTGTTTAGCATCATTGTGCAGGAAGTGCAGGAGTGAGGAATAAGAGCAATCTTAAACTCATTTAATAAATTGTTGTTGAGTTTGTTGTGCCTTCAAGACAGTGTCGCCTATAGCACACCATTATCTGGGGAGTGAGGTAAAAGAGCATGTTGACCCTCAAGAACGGGCGGAAGACACAGCTCAGGTAGGATGTATAACCATCATTTCCATCCAAGTAGCTCCCCAGAGAGAGAGAGAAAAGAAATACTGTCCTGTCCCTTTAACGTTTACAATCTGGGAAAGGCCAAAATACATGAAAGGCTGCTCCTCATAGTGGTATTCCTACTCCTGCAAATTTAACATCATGAAGAAAAAGAAGATCTATATACCCTATACATACCATACATAGTTCCCTACCTTTCCAACATAACATAATATTTGACACCAGTGAAAAAGTAAGAACGACGTCTCAAGAACCTGAAGAAGTATAGATAGCCTCTAGAGACCATTGAGGCAAGCTCCACAAACTATAAATAGAAAGCTGGGAATGAACACTCCTCTGTGACTCGAGGATAACTACTTTGTGTCTAAATTTTGATTATCATATATAATAAATTGACCAGTTCTAAATTAGATCCCTCTAACTGTATAAAAATGTATTGGAAGGACTTTAACAATTTGGTATTTGAAAATGGCTTATGGAATATGGTTTAAAAGTATTTGGAATTTGATTATTAATCTGGTACCTTTTCTTGTCTCACCCCCAAACAGAGAGCCAGAAATGGGACAGGATTGTTTAGGCGGTCATCAAGGGAAGGACAGAACTTGACAGAAGTATTGTAGTATTGGCATACATGAACGAATATCCAGGGAACGTGAGATATAGGATAAGAATAATAAGGAATGTGCAAGTTTAAATGACAAACTCCCTTCAGGAAGTCGATGTTTTTATTCCAATTAATTCTATATCCCGATAATGAACCAAATTGAGTTATAAGATTTAATAAATTTGGAATACTAGTTTCTGAATTTGTGATGTATATTCCAAATTTATAATAATACATCACTTCATATAAAGACATTTTATTAACTGTATCTTTAGTATTATACCCATACATTTCTGGGTGGGCTCTGATGCTTTCTGCAAGTGGTTCGATAGCTAGGGCAAATAATCGCGGAGATAGTGGACATCCTTGTCTACAACCTCTAGCTAAATTGAATTTGGGTAATAACATTTGATTTATCAATACTCTAGCTGTTGGGTTAGTATATAAGAGTTTAACCCATGTACAAAACTTCTCACCCAATTGAATATTTTCCATCAGAAAAAAAAGATAGGGCCATTCCACCTGATTAAATGCTTTTTTCAGCATCTAACAAGATGACTGCTAAGTCTACATTAGATATTCTATTTGAGTATTATAATATTAAACAATTGTCTCAAATTATAGAATGAATAATGGTTTGGGATAAAACCTGTTTGATCGGGGTGTATTAATTTATGAATCACTAAACTTACTCTGTGGGCTAAAATTTTAGTTAATATCTTCTGATCAGTGTTTAAAAGTGCTATTTATCTATATGAGCCAGGGTCCTCGAGATCCTTATCAGTTTTTGGTATAAATGTTATTGTTGATTCTTTTAAAGTTTCTGGCAGTACCTGCTGTGTGAAAGCATAGTTATATAATGTCTGTAGATGTGGGGAGATCAAATTATTAATTTTTTTATAGATTTCAGAAGTTAGACCATCTGCGGCCTTTCCATTTTTCAAAGATCAATATTTTTTACTGAAATTTCAGCACCTAATAATTCTCTCTCTCTCCAATCTAAACCTGAGAGATTACACTTCTGTAAGAATGTTTCCATTCTCACAGAACAGTCCATTGTTTTGGCTGAATAAAGTGTCTGATAATATTGTAAACATCTGTCATTGATGTCCTTGGGCAATGTTAGTGTTTCTCCCATATCTGATCAGATTTTATGAATTGTTCTTTCATCATCTAATTTACGAAGTTGACGAGCTAACAGTTTTTATGGTTTGTCACCAAATTCAAATTGGAATTGTTTTGTATGTTGATAAAGCCTTATAATTTGATCTGAGTACATGTGATTTAACATATTTAAGTGCAGCAATTTTGTTGTGTTTTATCATAAAAGGAGCGGTCGCATTCTCTATATCTAATTGCCTTTTTTCAATTTCTAGACTTGAGAGGAGATAAGCGCTCCTCGTACAAATACTTTAAAGGTTTCCCAGAGAAGGGAGAAAGATGTTTCTGGAAGGTCGTTCATCTGGAAAAACATATCAATCTGTGTTGTAAGATATTCGTTGCATCCTTTATCATTTAGAATTTGAGGGTTAAGTCTCCAATGCGTCTGCTTCTCGGCTATTCCATTTAATTTAACCATGAATGTTAGAGGTGCATGATCCAAGATTATAATATTATGATATTTTGAGTTATATGTATATGGGATACATTTAGAGTCCACTGAAAAATAATCGATTCTTGAATAATTTTTATGTACTGGTGAATAAAATGAGTATTCTTGTCCAGTAGGATTTTCTATTCTCCAGCCATCTTTGATATTGGCAGTATTAATGTATGAGTTTAATAATTCACTTGCCTTGGATCTTATTTTCCTTTGTCTTGATGATCTATCTAAATAAGGATCTAGTGTTCAATTTACGTCTCCACCAATTATCAAATTGTATTGTGTAAGTTCCGGAATAGTATTAAATGTTTTCTTAAAAAACAATGAGCTGTCAAAATTTGGACCATAAACGTTGAGGTAAATCACATTTTTGGAATATAATTCACCCACCAATATAATATATCTACCATCAATATCCGCAATAGTTGATACATGTTTAAAAGGTATACCCTTATGGATTAAAATTGCAACCCTCTACACTTATGGGAAAATGAGGAATGACACGTTTTAGCAATCCATTTTGATTTCGATCTATGTAGTGCTTCATTTTTAAGATGAATTTCTTGAAGGAAAATTATATCAGCTTTAAGTGATTTCAAATGTGCTAATACCTCTCTTCATTGACTTATTAATACCCTTGACATTCCAACTACAAAATGTAATTCCTTCACCTCCAATTTTCATATTAGCATCATGCATCTAATGGATAGAGTGGTCTATAAAAAAACAAATGGTTCAACACATTAAACCTGGTATTCCACCCAGACACAGGATGGATGAATTTTATGTTTAATAGGTCTTCATCCCAAACATATCTCCTTAAGAAAATCTTATCATTAAATTTAATATTTAGGTTATAATTAAAGATAAAGTGGATAGATAGATAGATGGTTAAAAGAGTGCAGGAAAAATAGAAAAACTACAACTACAATAAATGTAGTTAGTGATAGCCACACTAGCGTGGCTAAACCTCTAAAGACTTCCGTAGCCTTGTAAACAAAATAATACTAGTTCTGTGTTTTAAAAAAAAAGATAAAATCTCAATAAAAACAATTTATAAAAGGGAGGGGAGAAAAAAGAAAAAGTTAGGTCCAAAGGATTTTTAATCCAGTAGTAAGAAATTTTTTTTATTATTTTAAAACATATTAGTCAAGTATTAGTTAAATATTAAAAAATAAAATACCTGGATCAGGTATTATTTACAGTTCTTATTTATAACTAATTCTGAGAATATCTTGTTAGTAATAGTTAGTAATAGTTAGTAATAGTTAGAACTAAATAATAATGGTTGTGAATTAATAGCAAGATAACTTGCTCAACTATCATTAATCTTTAAGTATAACAACTTAAAGTTCCATTTGTTCTCTGCCAAGTAATAACACCGTGAAAATAATGTTTATCCCTCCGGGGATTTCTCAATGTCCTGGGAGAACTCATGTGCTTCCTTGCAGTCGGAGAAAAAGTGTTCCTTGTGCTTGTAGGTAACTCGCAGTTTTGCAGGGTACAACAGTCCAAATCATAGGTTTGATATCTTCCTGAGAATTCCTCTTGTGTCGTTAAAAAGCACTCTTCTCTTAACAACCTCTGTGGGGTAGTCACTGAAGATACTAATGTTGTCGACTTCAAATGATAGATTTCTGTTGTTGGCAATTTTTGTCAAGATGTCTTCCAAAACGTGGTCGTAATACACCTTCAATATCAGATGTCTTGGGGGAGGTGGGGGTGTTAGCATTCGGACGGGGTCTCAATGCTCTGCGTGCACGATCCAGTAGAGGCTTTGTATCTAAGTTTAAAACTTTTTGTAGAAGATCAGCAGTAAAATCACGAGGGTTTTTATTTCCCTCACTGCCCTCTTTGACCAACAATTCTCAGGTTCTGATGTTTCGAACGCCCCTCCAAGTCAATAAGTTTTTCAGAGACTTTATTCAGTAATTCTGATAAATGCTTGGTCTCAGATAAGATCTTTTTTTGTAGTTTCAGCACTTGTCTCAGCAATTGATTCTAATTCAGTTATAGCTGTAGTGTGCTGATTTACTGTATCAATAATGGGATCCAACTTGGAGTTAAGATTGGATTCCAACATATTAAATTTAACATTTACCTCTTCCATTTGTTGATTTATTTTTCCATATATTTTGTCCTTCCAGGTGGACAATTCTTCCTGAATTTGAGCACGGTCAGTCAGAAACAAAGCTGACATTTCTTCTTTGAAGTTTTTCAGTTCTTCCTTCATGACTGAGATTTCTTCTGAAATAAAGGCAGGAAAGTCCTCCATTCCGTTTTTTTTTTTTGGCTTTACCTTCTGAACCTGTTTAGGGATTTATTTTTGGAACAACGCTCAAATTGAGGCCGAGGCTTCACTCGGGCCTACTTCTTTCTCCGGTGGCTTAAACCTACCGGTTTTCTTTGTTTGTCCTTTCGTGGGTGTTCGTTGAGTCGACATTAAGCAACTAGAGTCGTGGTCTGATGATGTCACTCACCCTTCGACACAAGCTGCCGGTAAGTTTCAGCGGGCCCGTCCCATTTTTCTCCCTTTTTTTTCTTGGATTCTTCATGGAGCTAGCTGGCGCATGGCTTTACTTCAGCATAGCACCACCGAAATTATGCCAATATTGGAAACAAACCCACATATATTGCAACAATCTCCTTTTAAAATAGTCTACGAAAAGTTTAAATAACCTGGAATTTATGATACTAAGAAATATACTTCTTTATTTAAATTAACCTTTCCTCCTCTACTTAATAAACTAGATAAGAATATTCAGTATTGGAAAACACTCCCCATTTCAATGCTTGGTAGAATTAATGCCATAAAAATGATTTTTCTTCCACAATTACTGTACAGGGCAGTTAATATTAAAAACATGACCTTCTGGCTGGAGGATATGGATCAACAACCAGATTGGTTAAAGATGGAAAAGGAAGACTGCTTACCTTTTGAAATTGGCTCAGTTTTGTTAACCCCTACAAAATTGAATTAAAAACTTATTGTGGAAATCCAATAATATATAGTGATATACAAACTTGGAAACAATTAAAAACGACTTTAAAATTGGATAATCTATCACTCCTTCTCCCTATTGTAAATAACCTTTCATTTAAATCTTCCGTGTTAGGATGTTGGGATGTAATGTTAAAATTATACAAGGCATTGGTGAGGCCAATTCTGGAATATGGTGTACAATTTTGGTCGCCTAATTATAGGAAGGATGTCAACAAAATAGAGAGAGTACAGAGGAGATTTACTAGAATGTTGCCTGGGTTTCAGCAACTAAGTTACAGAGAAAGGTTGAACAAGTTAGGGCTTTATTCTTTGGAGTGCAGAAGGTTAAGGGGGGACGTGATAGAGGTTTTTAAAATGATGAGAGGGATAGACAGAGTTGACTTGGAAAAGCTTTTCCCACTGAGAGTAGGGAAGATTCAGACAAGGGGACATGACTTGAGAATTAAGGGACTGAAGTTTAGGGGTAACATGAGGGGGAACTTCTTTACTCAGAGAGTGATGGCTGTGTGGAATGAGCTTCCAGTGAAGGTGGTGGAGGCAGGTTCGTTTTTATCATTTAAAAATAAATTGGATAGTTATATGGATGGGAAGGGAATGGAGGGTTATGGTCTGAGTGCAGGTATATGGGACTAGGGGAGATTATGTGTTCGGCACGGACTAGAAGGGTCGAGATGGCCTGTTTCCGTGCTGTAATTGTTATATGGTTATATGGTTATATGGTTAGATAAAGGTTTTGCACAATGGAAAACCCATGGAATTAAAAAGATGGGATACTTTTATCGAAAGGGTATTTTTCTTTCATTTCAGGAGCTACAACAGAATTATGAACTGCACCCATGTAATTTTTTTAGATATTTGCAATTTAGAAATTATGTAAAATCACATTCAAAAGAATATAGAATTAGGGATCCAGAAATCCTTGATGAATGTTTGAAAAAATACTGTTTGATGAAACTCTAATACAGGTTATACTCGATACCCCAATCAATGAAGGCAAACATAGCATTTACCTTATTTACCTGTCTATCCACATGTGTTGAGAATATTGGAACATGTCTCATGATCTTATCCAAAGCATTTCTGCCCGGCATTGTCCAAAAATATAGACAAGAGAGAAATTGGACTCCATCGAACCAGACATCAGACATTTGAATTAAGATATTTTACACCATTATGACAGGACAAGCAAAATTACAGAATGGCTCATTTTGCATTTAACACGGCAAACCTGGTCACAGTTATATTTGATCTGTCAGTCAAAACTTGTTTTTATTTGTGCACCCAGAAAGTCACTCCTCACAGTACTGTGACAAAAAGAAGGATGTTTTGAGTGTGTAGCTATTGCTTCATAGGATCATAGAATAGCAGTGAGAAACACCCTGCAAAATACCCCCCAAAAAAGTATTTGCATATTCAGTTGGTTTTGTCCCTAAAATGTGTTCCCTTTTTAATAATTATATGGAAACATTTGTTCAAGCCCAAAATAAACTATGCTTTGTAACTAATGAAATTGTATTTGATTATGTGCTCTTATCTTTGTACTTACAAGACATTAAGCACAATGTCGGACATCCGGTGGCGCTGTAAGCTGGCTGCCTCCGCCTTCAGTCTGGTATCTTTTTTTTAATTTTTTGTTATGTTTAAAGTATGTTTTTTTTTTTTGTTTTATGTGCTGGGGAAGAGGGTATGGTAAGGGGGAAACCGTCCTTCAGTCGCTTCCTGGAGAGGATGCAATTATTATTCGAGTCACGTCCTCGAAGCCCCCCCCACCCCCACCCTACCTCACCTACTAGATTGGCTACCTACTGGATTGGCGTGGCCTTTCCTGCCGGGACTGAAAAAATCGCGGAGTGGGCGATGCCTCACCTGAGATCGCCGTTTGGAGCTCCGGAGTGTTGGGCCAGCTGCATCGACATCGCGGAGCTGTGGTTCGCGGAGCTCCCAATGCGGGCGGCACTGTCCAACATCACAAAGTCCTGCGACCCTTTGTCGGGGGTCGCCAGCGTGATTCTCCGCCCAGCTTGACCTATGGACTTCGGGAGCCGCGGACTCCAGTGGGAGGTGCCCGATTTAGAGGTCCGGGCCGCTGAGGATGTTCTCCCGTTCGACGTTGGGGTTCCATCATTCCCGGCGAGAGGGCCTGAACATCGGGCCACCCGTAGCAGCGACTACGGGGTGCTCGGGAGTCCCCGACCACGGGTGAACATCTGGGTAGATCAGCGAGGAGGTGGACTGGACTTTGGTTCCTTCCTTCGCAGTGGGGAAGTTTGGTGCTGCTGTGGGGATGTTTGCGTCATGGACCTGTGTTTTGTGCTTTTTTTATTTGTATAACTAAGGAAAATACCATTTCATTGTCTCTTAATTGAGACAATGACAATATATTGAATCCAATCCTATCCAATCCAATGTACATGGAATTCAGGAATAGTCTCTCACCAGGTCTCACTACACATCTCCATTTATTGAATAAAGGCATGTTATATGTATCTATTGTTCCAGTCTCACTGTGGATCATTGAACGTTGTTACACCACCACAGAAGCTCCTTCTCCAATTTAAGTAATCAAGAGCAAAAGGTTTCTAGAAGTGAATGAGAATTATATATTTTCTCAAGGACTGAATGATTTGAACACATATTGGTATTTTATTATCAGTCCACCTGGTCATTGCCTTCCATTATGGAATAGACTATTTCATGACGATGATGACAAGCATGTGGATGACTCGGGTGCCCAATGTAGCTGATTAGTAATAACCACCTCAATATGAGGGTGTTGGCCTGAGGAAAGACTTTGAAGTGTTCACACACTTGAGTGAACATAAAGATTTGCCAAGGCAGCAACGGTGGTAATATTACTCATGTTCGCTATTTACTATATTACCAATCTTTCTAAACCAATAAATATAGATTAAAGACTTTTCTATCATGTAATTAATAAAAACATAACTAAATAGTTTGATCAATTAAGAACTTCACTGAATTTTGTGGGATAATATTGGATCCTTTTGCTTTGAATATCATTTATCCCTACTTTCTGTTCTTTGTTGCTTAATTAATTGCTTTGTTGCGAAGAGGAATTAAGGTAAAAATAATAAGATCAAATAGAGTAATCATTTGATTTGGTTATTTCTAAGACAAGGGGCTTACATCTCAACAAAACAAGGTTTTTAGATTTGAAGAGAATTTGGCTGAAATCGCAAATCTATTTGGAAAATATATTGAAACAAAAGTGATGGCCAAAATTTAAATTAATTATTCATGAATTATGGGACATAACCTCCCCCGTGAACACTCTGCTACAAGAAGCAATGTTCAACTATCATCAGCCGGAGAAGATAAAGATAGCAAAAGTGGAAGAAGCTGTTCCTGAGTCAGGTGGTGTGCACTTTCAAGCTTCTGTGTCTTTTGCCCGATGAGAGCAGGTAGTGGAAGGAATGACCAGGATGGGAAAGGTATTTGATTATGTTGACTGCTTTCCATAGGCAGCACAAAGCGTAGATGGAGTCAATGGTAGAGACTCTGGTCTCTGTTATGGACTGGGCTACATCTACAAGCAGAACTGTTCCCAAACCAAGCTGTGATGAAACCCAATATTATGCTTTCTATGGTGCATTTGTTGAAGTTTGTACTGTGCAAATGGAGACATGCCAAATGTGCTTAGTCACCTGAGAAAGTAGCGGCGTTGCTCTGCCTTCTTGACTGTCCTTTCAATATGACTAAAGTATGAAACTAAGTATTAGCATTATACTAAAATATGAAGCCTAGGGCATTGTCAAATGGGTCGACTATCAGAAGATCACGAGTACTTAGCAAAGCATGACTAAACAATTTATTAATTAAATGAAAATAGAATATTAAAGTAATGAAAAAGATGCAGATGGATTGTGAAAACATTTTAAATGTGCACCATGGCCATAGCAGGTTTCAGAGATATATTTAAATACTAGACCAAGTGCGTTGGGTCTGTTCCCCCAATGTGCAGTTGTGGGGGGGGGGAGGAGGCGGCATGCAGTGTCACACACACTAACTATCCCCCCCTCCCCCACTCACGCTAAATACCCCCCTTGATATTATATTAATATTATTAATTTGCTCCTTTTACCCCATAACCGCCCTGTCTACTGAAGCATAGCCCCAACTTGCAGTCACATCTAGAGAGGGGCGGGGGGGGGGGGGGGGGGGGGGGGGAGAGAGAGGGAGGAGAGAGAGTAGGGGCAGAGACACAGAGAGAGGGGGAAGAGGTAGAGGGGGTGGCGAGGAGGAGAGGAGGGAAGGTGGGTGAGAGGGGAAAGGTGGAGGTGGAGGGGAGGAGAGAGAGGGTGAAAGTGAGGGGGGAGAGGGAGGGGGGAGAGGTGAGGGGAAGGGGGCAGAGGGGGGGGGAGAGGTGAGGGGAGGGGGGGAGGGGTGAGGGGGGGGAGGGGGAGAGGTGGGGAGCAGGGAGGTTGGAAGGAAGGGGGGTAGGGGTGTGTGGAGGGGTGGAGGGGGGTTTAGGGGAGGGATAGTGGGGGAGGGGATGGAGGGGAGGAGTGGGAGAAAAAAGAGGGAGAGGGAAGCGAGAGGGGGCGAGAGGAGAGGTGGGAAGAGGAGAGGGGGGAGGGGGTTAGGGGGTTGAGGACAGGGGGGGAGGAGAGGGAGGACAGAGGAGAGGGGGGAAAGAGGAGAGGGGGGAGGAGGAGGGGGGGGGGGAGGGAGGGGGAAGAGAGGAGAGGTTGAGGAGAGGGGGAGATAGGAGAGGGGGGTGAAGGGGGTGTGCTGAGAGGGTGGGGAGGGGAGGGGGAGAGGTGGGGGACAGGGGGGGGGGTGGAGGGAAAGAGGGTAGGGGGTGGAGGGGGGGGGGGTTTAGGGGGGGAGGGACGTGGGGGGAGGGGACGGAGGGGGAGGAGGGGGAGAGAAAGAGGGGAGAGAGGGAGAGAGGAGGGAGGGGGAGAGGGAGAGGTGGGTGAGGAGAGGGAGAGAGGAGAGGGGGGAGAGGAGGGGGGGGGGGGAGAGAGGGGGATAGGAGAGGGGGGGGAGGAGAGAGGGGGGAGGAGAGGAGGTTGAGGAGGGGGGGAGAGGAGAGGGGGAGAGGGGGGGAGAGGCGAGGGGGGGGGGAGAGGGGGGAGAGGGGGGAGGAGAGGAGAGAGGGGGGGAGGAGAGGGAGGGGAGAGGAGAGGAGGGGGAGGTGAGTGGATGGGAGGGGGAGAGGGGAGAGGAGATGGGGAGAGAGGGGGGGGAGAGGAGAGGGGAGACAGGAGGGGGGGAGAGGAGAGGAGATAGAGAGGGGGGGAGAGAGGAGGGGGCAGTAGTGGAGGAGAGGGGAGGGGGGGAGTGGAGAGGGGGGTGAGGAGAGGGGGGGGGGAGAGGAGAGGAGGGGAGGAGAGGGGGGGGAGAGGAGAGAGGGGGGAGAGAGAGTGCCTTTTTATTTCAATCCAAACCCCCCAAACAACCATTTGTAGGCAGTGCTTTTTTTACTTTAACCATATTTTCATTTTCAAACCACATTAAGGGGACTTACTCACAGTTGTGTGGACATGTGTTCAGTGTTATTCACAGTTCAGAGAAACGTGACCCTCTTCCTTCGTCCAGCTTGCAGACTAATTGAGCCACACCACTTCCTGGTTTTATAATCCATCCGCCCTGCCGACAGCAGGGGCAGCAGAGAGAATGGCGAATTTTGTAAAATCATTAATATCTCTGTCATTTTTCATCGTCTGGAAAAATCTTCGGCACACATGCAGCGGAGGGGGGCTCTGAGTGAGGTGGCCAAAAATGACGGCCGTAGGTGGTGGTGTTCTCTCGGAAATCGCAGCACAGATCGCCAAAACTGGTCAAGAACAGTCTTTTAGTAATATAGATATTATTGACAATAATGATGATAAGACACTATAATTTTCACATTCAGTAACAAGCATATTGAGAATAATATCCAATACATCTAACATATTTTCAATAAATTGGGGTCAACACAGAAATAAGTTCTTCACTCAGTGTGATGAACCTGCGAAAATCATTGACACATCAATGCATGTTGGCCCTTGTGGATTGTGGCCCTGGTGCTTCTTAACGGACATTCATTCCTTCCTACTACATTAGATCTGCAGCCAGATCTACAAATTTGAAGTTTGATCATTCTGATGGGGTCACTGCTGCAGCCTTCTGCAGTCCACCACAAGCAGCAGCTAGACCAAATGTTATGATCCTAATCCAATAATCTGCCCCAGATAGACAGGATCCAGGATGTCTATAAATGGTTGCAGAACATTCTGAAACATAGAAAATAGGTGCAGGAGTAGGCCATTCGGCACTTCGAGCCTGCACCACCATTCAATATGACGGCTGATCATCCAATTCAGTATCCTGTACTAGCTTTCTCTCCATACCCCCTGACCTCTATATTTACAAGGGATAGGACAGTAAGATTCAAAAGAATGTAGGACCACTCAAGGATCAAAAATGGAATTTGTGCTTATAGTCTGGCGATGCAGGATAGGCACTAATCAAGTGCCAAAACGAATGTGCAAGGGCAGATTGAGATTAGGAAGGATGGGGTGTTAGATTTCTTGAGGAACATTATACTGATAAATCACCAAGACCTGATGGGATTAATCACAGGTTATTGAGTGAGACACTAGAGGAAATTGTGGGAGTCTTAACAAAGAATTGTGCGATTTAGCTAACCATAAGCAAGGTCCCAGTTTAATAACGAACAGCTAATGTTGTTCCTTTATGAAAGAGATGTAGAGGATCAAGGGAATTGTAGGCTGGTGATCCTCGGGTCAGTGGCAGGGAAGCTATTGGAGAGGATAGTTTGGGATAGAAAGGGAAATCCCTTTGAAGAGGTAAAACCTAGATTGGTTAGAGGCCACGGCTGTGTGAAGATATCCAGATCCCTCCCTGAAGTGACGGAAGAGGTATCTCGGTGGCTAGAGTATAGATTAGCTGGGAATACTCTAGTCCGTTTGAGATTTCATTGGGCAATTTAATTTGAATTCAAGAGCCCGCGTATGTGGGGGGATACACACCAAAACTAGTTGTTCCGAGAACGAGTTTAGATTTGCAGAATCAGATTTCCAAATACAGAATTTCACATTGAAGTTCTGCCCGTATGGTAGAATTCAAATTCTCTGTAAATAGAACTTCGGAGTTTGTGCATGTTTGAGATTGATTTCGAATAGCGGCTGATAGAATGCGGCTGATAGCGGTTCCAGAAATAGTGGATGCATTAGTAATAATAATTAGTGATAATCTTTCAAAACTCGTTAGATTCTGGAGTAGTTCCAGAGGATTGGCGGGTAGCAAACGTAACCCCACTTTTTAAGAAGGGAGGGAGAGAGAAAACAGGGAATTACAGACCAGTTAGTCTAACATCGGTAGTGGGGAAACTGCTAGAGTCAGTTATTAAAGATGGGATAGCAGCACATTTGGAAAGTGGTGAAATCATTGGACAAAGTCAGCATGGATTTACGAAAGGTAAATCATGTCTGACGAATCTTATAGAATTTTTCGAGGATGTAACTAGTAGCGTGGATAGGGGAGAACCAGTGGATGTGCTGTATCTGGACTTCCAGAAGGCTTTCGACAAGGTCCCACATAAGAGATTAGTATACAAACTTAAAGTACACAGCATTGGGGGTTCAGTATTGATGTGGATAGAGAACTGCCTGGCAAACAGGAAGCAAAGAGTAGGAGTAAACGGGTCCTTTTCACAATGGCAGGCAGTGACTAGTGGGGTACCGCAAGGCTCAGTTCTGGGACCCCAGCTATTTACAATAAATATTAATGATCTGGATGAGAGAATTGAAGGCAATATCTCCAAGTTTGCGGATGACACTAAGCTGGGGGGCAGTGTTAGCTGTGAGGAGGATGCTAGGAGACTGCAAGATGACTTGGATAGGCTGGGTGAGTGGGTAAATGTTTGGCAGATGCAGTATAATGTGGATAAATGTGACGTGGCGGCATAATCAGGTACTAAAAAGCCTGGCATCAGCCCTTGAGAACAGGCGGTGTGCGACCAACTCCTTGCCTCCGAGAGCAAGCAACCCCCCCCCCCCCCCGCCTAAGGGCAACAACCTTTGTCCGAGAAGGACAGAAAACATCTAAACATCCTTCCACCAGATCAGAAGAAGGAAACCTATGCAGGGCCCGTGACTGGAGGATGCTGGCGGACATCGGCCGACAACTAGTTTTTCCACCTGAAATTGCTTCCACCAACCTCAGGCCAGACTTGGTGTTCTGGTCCCCTTCACAGAAGACTGCTTACATCATAGAGCTCACAGTTCCATGGGAGAACTGTGTTGAGGAGGCCTATGAGCGTAAGAAGCTGCGCTACGCAGAGCTTGCAGCAGAGGCAACGCAGCGTGGCTGGAACACCAAAGTCTATCCAGTTGAAGTGGGATGCAGAGGATTTGTTGCGTCATCTACCATCAGACTGCTGAAGGAGCTTGGAATCCACGGTCAGGCTCTGCGGAAGACCATAAGATCACTCTCAGAGGCGGCTGAAAGAAGCAGCCGGTGGATTTGGCTCAAGCGGAAAGACCCATGCTGGGCCCCAAGTACGTCAGGGTGAATCTTTGGGATGGTTTGACACGGGACACGCGCTGAGGGCTGATCATCCTGCAGCGGGCCGCCCTTGTGGAGGGTGTATAGTGTTAAAAGGCCGAAACACCCAGTGATGCAAGGGTACACTACTGATGATGTGTCCTGTGCCCAACTATCCTGAAGGTTACACAGGCCAAGATATATGTATCACCCCCCCGCTCCCCACCGATGTTGAGCGTCTACCACTCTCAACAATCAACGGATGTCGTGAAATGCTCCCCACTTATTGGCACAAGGGACTTTTAACATCTAGTCCTGTGTATTTGATTCTGATAATCTGGACTCGTCCAGTGACTGCTGTGAAAGGACAGCTGACAACATGGGAAAGTCCACGTGACAGCTTGGAGAGACAGCTGGCAGGAGGGAACAGACCCCACTGGGGCCGTCATGGGCTAGCTACCCATGATAGCAGTCCCCAACGCTGTTTCAGTTAGTTGGAGACACCCGCTAAATGCTACAAAAAGTAAATTAAAGAGAATACCCCTAGAGCCTGCGAGAGCGGGGGCGGAAGATGGCTCACCGATTGATAACACGGTTACAGACCCAGGAACGGAAACGACTACGGACAAGGAGAGCATGGCACATGAGACATTCACAACGGCTGCGGGACACAAACTTCAGGTGTGCATTTGTGGTTGGGAGAAAATTACATCAGTGAAAGGCTTGAAGATCCACCAAGGGAAGAAAAAGTGCTTGAGAGAGCAGAGACATGGGCCTCGCATTGACCAGTACTTCTTACGAAGCAACCAGTCAAATCAGTCGAGTGAAGCACAGCGACGGGACTCAAACCAAAGTTCGCAGAGCATCAGCACCCATGTCACTGAAGAGGGTGATACAAGCACAGAAATGCCGGTGGAGGAGCCCACGCAACAACGACAAAGACCTCCATTGGAGGGTAAGATCAAAGGGCAAAAACCTGGAGTGAAATGGCCCAAAGCTGTTGAAAAGAAAGAGTGGGAGATGGTCAACAGTGACCTTATACATATCTTGGAGCAACAAGCGGGCACAGCAGTGGAAAAGCTTGAAAGGATGGGCAACACAATCTACAGCTACGGAGAAGAACGGTTTGGGGTGAGTAAAGGGAGAGGTGGAAAGAAATTACCAACACCAATCAAGTCCAGGAGGCAGCAGGAGATCGAGAGGCTAATCAGAGAGAGGAGACAGTTGAAAAAGCAATGGAAAAAAGCAACTGACGCAGAGAGAGAAGGTATCATGCTACTCCAAGAGGACATCAAGAGCCGATTGGCAACCTTGCGAAAAGCAGAGAACTTGAGGAAACTTCGCAAGAAGAAAGAACACACAAGAACACGGTTCTACAAAGACCCTTTCAAGTTCATCAAAGACCTCTTCGCAAAGGAAAAAAGTGGAACTTTGAAAACATCGAAACGGGAATTGGAGGAACACCTGGAAAAGGCCCACCAAGACACGAAAAGGCATGAGCAGTTAGTCATCCCACATGACATCCCGCCTATTCAACCACCTGAATTCAACCTGGACACCAGCCCTCCAAGATGGAAAGAGGTAGAGAACACTGTCCGGCGAGCAAGAGCAGCATCAGCTCCGGGGCCAAACGGAGTACCATACAAGCTCTACAAGAATGCACCGGATGTGTTACGCTTTCTATGGAAGCTCATGAGGGTGGTGTGGAAGAAGCAAACAATACCTAAGGCGTGGCGAAGGGCCGGGGGTGTGCTAATACCTAAAGAAAAGGATGCGTCAGACATCAGCCAATTCCGGCCAATATGTCTCCTCAACGTCGAGGGGAAAATATTTTTCAGCATTGTATCACAAAGGCTGTCCACCTATCTGGTAACAAACAAGTACATTGATACATCTGTACAGAAAGCAGGAATTCCAGGATTTTCGGGCTGCTTGGAGCATACAAGCATGATCTGGCACCAGATCCAAGCAGCTAAGAAGGACAAAAGAGACCTACATGTGATCTTCCTCGATCTGGCCAATGCATTTGGTTCAGTTCCCCATGAACTCCTTTGGGAATCTTTTGCCTTTTTCCATGTACCAGAGCTCATCACCACACTGGTCAAGAGCTATTTCCAAGACCTGCAGCTGTGCTTCACAACAGCTGACTTCAGTACAACATGGCAGCGCTTGGAAGTAGGCATCATGGCAGGCTGCACAGTCTCACCCTTGGCCTTTACAATGGCCATGGAAGTCATCATCAGGGCCTCAAAATGGGTGGTGGGCGGTGAACGAACAAGGGCTGGGCTCCGTCTGCCACCCATCAGGGCATACATGGACGACATGACAACACTAACCACTACTGCAGCATGCACCAAGCGGCTACTTGGAAAGCTGCAGGAGAACATCAAGTGGGCCCGAATGAAAATTAAACCAAGTAAATCTCGAAGCATTTCCATAGTCAAGGGGGTGCTTAGAGGCACAAGGTTCTGTATCGGTGACGACCCAATACCAACAGTGTCTGAACAGCCAGTTAAAAGCCTGGGCAGATGGTACAACGCAAGTCTCAAGGACAAAGAGCAGGTGCAACAACTAAGGCAAGAAATTGTCAACGGCCTGAAGAACATCAATCAGACCCTGCTGCCTGGGAAACTGAAGCTCTGGTGCCTACAGTTTGGACTCCTTCCTCGGACGATGTGGCCACTGACAGTTTATGAAGCCCCAATAACAACTGTGGAGAAGATGGAGCGAACCATAACTTCATACGCGAAGAAATGGCTCGGGGTCCCACGATGTCTAACTAACATCGGCCTATATGGCAAAGGGGTCCTGGAACTACCTCTCACTAGTCTAACAGAGGAATACAAGTGTTCTAAAGTAAGACTTCAGATGACACTGAGGGGCTCTAGAGACAAGACCATCAGTGCTGTTGCGCCACCCCTAGTAACTGGCCGGAAGTGGACACCATCTGATGCAGTACAGCAAGCTTCATCAGCCCTGAGGCACAAAGACATCGTGGGGCAAGTCCAGCAGGGAAGAGGAGGCTTTGGCCTTACGACAAGTAAACCAACTTGGCGAAAGGCCACAACATCAGAGCGGTGGACATTGGTGGTCGAGGAGGTGCGGCGACAGGAGGAGGCCGCAAGAAGTGCAAAGGCGGTCTCTCTTGCCAAACAGGGGCAATGGATGCAGTGGGAAGGTGTGGAGCGGAGGAAGATCAGCTGGAAAGAACTATGGGAAATGGAAGCAAGCAAGATCAGCTTCATCATCAGAGCGACATGATGTGCTTCCAACACCAAAGAACCTCCAGCAGTGGTACGGCGAGGATCCAACCTGTGCCCTCTGCCCAACTCCAGCAACCCTGAAACACATCATGGTAGGCTGCAAGACCAGCCTCACGCAAGGGAGATACACGTGGCGGCATAATCAGGTACTAAAAAGCCTGGCATCAGCCCTTGAGAACAGGCGGTGTGCGACCAACTCCTTGCCTCCGAGAGCAAGCAACCCCCCCCCCCCTAAGGGCAACAACCTTTGTCCGAGAAGGACAGAAAACATCTAAACATCCTTCCACCAGATCAGAAGAAGGAAACCTATGCAGGGCCCGTGACTGGAGGATGCTGGCGGACATCGGCCGACAACTAGTTTTTCCACCTGAAATTGCTTCCACCAACCTCAGGCCAGACTTGGTGTTCTGGTCCCCTTCACAGAAGACTGCTTACATCATAGAGCTCACAGTTCCATGGGAGAACTGTGTTGAGGAGGCCTATGAGCGTAAGAAGAAGCTGCGCTACGCAGAGCTTGCAGCAGAGGCAACGCAGCGTGGCTGGAACACCAAAGTCTATCCAGTTGAAGTGGGATGCAGAGGATTTGTTGCGTCATCTACAATCAGACTGCTGAAGGAGCTTGGAATCCACGGTCAGGCTCTGCGGAAGACCATAATATCACTCTCAGAGGCGGCTGAAAGAAGCAGCCGGTGGATTTGGCTCAAGCGGAAAGACCCATGCTGGGCCCCAAGTACGTCAGGGTGAATCTTTGGGATGGTTTGACACGGGACACGCGCTGAGGGCTGATCATCCTGCAGCGGGCCGCCCTTGTGGAGGGTGTATAGTGTTAAAAGGCCGAAACACCCAGTGATGCAAGGGTACACTACTGATGATGTGTCCTGTGCCCAACTATCCTGAAGGTTACACAGGCCAAGATATGTGTATCACCCCCCCGCCCCCCACCGATGTTGAGCGTCTACCACTCTCAACAATCAATGGATGTCGTGAAATGCTCCCCACTTATTGGCACAAGGGACTTTTAACATCTAGTCAGGGGGAGATGAAGCGAGACCTGGGTGTCATGGTACACCAGTCATTGAAGGTAGGCATGCAGGTGCAGCAGGCAGTAAAGAAAGCGAATGGTATGTTGGCTTTCATAGCAAATGGATTTGAGTATAGGAGCAGGGAGGTTCTACTGCAGTTGTACAGGGTCTTGGTGAGACCACACCTAGAGTATTGCGTACAGTTTTGGTCTCCAAATCAGAGGAAGGACATTATTGCCATAGCGGGAGTGCAGAGAAGGTTCACCAGACTGATTCCTGGGATGTCAGGACTGTCTTATGAAGAAAGACTGGATAGACTTGGTTTATACTCTCTAGAATTTAGGAGATTGAGAGGGGATCTTATAGAAACTTACAAAATTCTTAAGGGGTTGGACAGGCTAGATGCAGGAAGATTGTTCCCGATATTGTGGAAGTCCAGGACAAGGGGTCACAGCTTAAGGATAAGGGGGAAATCCTTTAAAACCGAGATGAGAAGAACTTTTTTCACACAGAGAGTGGTGAATCTCTGGAACTCTCTGCCACAGAGGGTAGTTGAGGCCAGTTCATTGGCTATATTTAAGAGGGAGTTAGATGTGGCCCTTGTGGCTAAGGGGATCAGAGGGTATGGAGAGAAGGCAGGTATGGGATACTGAGTTGGATGATCAGCAATTATCATATTGAATGGCGGTGCAGGCTCAAAGGGCCGAATGGCCTACTCCTGCACCTAATTTCTATCTTTCTACGTTTCTATGATAGTAACCCTCTGATCGATTGTTTGATTATTACCTGATAGCGAAGAGTAACTGAGAGACGGGAACCTGGTTTATTTAGTGAAGAAGTCTATTGAATTAGAAGGAGAAATAAGGAAATGTGTGTTGAGATATCATAGTCGATGTATTTGACCGGTGGATCTAAATTGTTTAACCCTTGAAAGTAAAGTGACTTCTATGTACAAGGTGGAAAGAAATTGTCCTTAGGATTGGCATTCTTGATTGGCTTTATAATAACAATTGACAACATATGAAACTTGATTTATTAAATTTGAACAGCTGGGAATTCCACAGGAATTGGAATGGAATTATGTAATCGACCACAGCTGCGGAATGAGAAGGGTGAGGCGCACCCTGAAATTTAAAATAATAAATTGAAGGCTGAAACTGAATTTGGTTAAATTGAAACATTCTTCATGGTTTGCTTTAAATAAGAGTTATGCCTGTAGGGAAATCCGAACTGAACCCAGCTGAAATTTATATGAGAAACCATCATCAGATAAACAATAAGGAACATCGTGTGAACACGGAGAGGGCTGATTAGTGTTGATCCTAGGATAGTAAAGAGTATATTATAGAGCAGAATATAATAGAGATAGTTATAGTGAAATGGAAAAGGGATAGAATTGACAGAATGGGAATTACAGTAAATGTATGGGCAAGCATTAGATCACGAATGTTAATTTGCTTTGCTCAAGTTTTTCAGGAATTATAAGTTATAGGTTCGACTATGGAAAGGGATGGAAGAATGGGCAACAACACGGATGGAGGGAATTCGCGCCCACTAAAAGGCGCAAGGTGAAGACTCATCAGATGGAAATTGTGAAGCTACGCCCATGAAAACCCAGGAAGCTTGATAAGATTCTGGGAAGAAACATCATCTTGTTGTTGTTAATAGATGGAGAATGTAATAGTTACACTATGTATAGCTGGTTCTGAATATATGATTATTTGGTTATCATAAATGATGGTTTATCATGTATGCTAAAAGGAAGGAATGTTAATTCTGGTCAAATTGGAGATGCCAGGATACTAAAATTGAGTAAAGGCTTCTGGGCTGCTAGGCCATTTGGTCGATTTAAATGTGCCTTCTGCAGAAATGGGACAGCTTGTCTGGAGCCAAGATAAGAGTTGCAGCGAAAGAATGGGACATCTGCAGGTTCTAACAATTAGGTGTAAATTGCATGAAATTGATTGGGTGAATGCAAACCAGACACACACATTGTAAATATTGTTGCAAAGCTTTACTTTACTAGATGATCATTGGTTTAAGTGTTGAGCCTTGTCTGGGTTTCTTGAATATCTGTGCAAATGTTGCTATGTTTGCTTCCTTCCAGAAGCTCTGTTTAAATACAATGTATTAGTTACTGTATTATCGGGTTCAGGAAATGTCTATCGTGTACTGTGTTAATCGATACCTGTTATTGGACTGTAAAGAGACCACCCACATGTGGTTTTGCCCCTCAAGGTTCGGGGACCTATAAAAGGTCGCTCCCACGAGGTCCTGTGTCGATCTTCTGGGAGAACATTTAGGACTGCGTAACTTTTTGAAGTGTCTCTGCTTGCACGAGGCTAGGAGGACTTGGCCAAGCAGTTACAATGACCGAACCCGCGGTGGTTAGGTATGGTAGTGGGGAACCGTTATTGTGTTTTTCCAAAATAAAGTTTAGATGCACAAGTGCTTGACTCAGTATCTTCTTGACTGAAAGTAGACTGGGGGGGAAGCTTAGAATGAGATATTTACACAGGGACATGTGCTTGGACACTGTGGTTTGCAAAATACATGTATTTGTATACCTTCTGAAATCTACTGCACAGGTGGAATATTAAAACTCATTTACCGAATATATTCAAGAAAGAAAGTGATAGGTTTTCAGACATTAAGAGGTATGGAGATAGGGCAGCAGAATAACAGTTGTAAAATATCAGATTGATCTTATTGAATGGCAAAACAGGCCCAAAGGTCCAAATGGTATACTCCTGCTTCAATTTCTTATGTTCTTATATTCTAATGTTTTCTTAAAAGAAACATGTCCCACTTTTTAGATAAATTACTATATGACAGTTGAGTTAACAGCATGCATTTAGTTTAACCTATTTTTATCTCTCTCTCCCCCCCCCCCCCCCCCCCCCCCCCCCCCCCCCCCACCCCCCCCCCCCCCCCCCCCCCCCCCCCCCCCCCCCCCCCCCCGCCCTTTTTTTTGTGACCTTAAGTCCAGTAAACATAAATATACTTCCACGATAATGAGACAGGGATCCCTTGTGTACAATTTAACATAATGGGAACCTTTCACTGTTCCACAAAGATGCATGTATTTAATGCTAACTTAATTCCAATTGTAAAAATAATAAACCCAGCTACATTCTGAATTCACATTTTATTGAATAATAATTGTAACTTTCTGCTTCAATTAAATTTGGAAACCACTGTAGCTTTTTGAAAATATAAGCAAAGGTTCAAAATGAACTCTAATATGCAATGTGCATTCTTTGTAAAATCAATTATATTCAATCAAAGACTACAAAATTAAATAATATTTTTAACTGATTGTTGTTCTTCAGTTAAAAGATGAAGCTAGAAAATTTTATATTTTAAATTATATGTTTTTACTTTCTCCAAATAGAGATATCAGTTAATCCAGTGAAAAACACAATGGTGCAAAGCCATAAAATACAAAATAATATAATAAAATGCTGGAAACACTCATCAGGTCAGGCAAGATAATTGATGTGTGAAATATCCAAAAAGACAGGCAGCTATAGTGGGAGCAAGCATCTTGGGAGAGGACATCTGTGAGAGACAGTGAGGTCTGTGCAGTTATTGAGGATAAAGTACAGACTTTGATGAGGAATGTGATGTGTTTTGGTAATGAAGGTGAACAGTGATCAGATAAGGTGTTTTTTTTCACCTCTCATTCATTCTCATTAAAAGGGACTAGGGATAAAGGATATTGAACTAGACAGTGACTAATGGGGTGCCGCAAGGCTCGGTGCTGGGACTCCCTGTTATTTACAATATTTATTAACAATTTAGATGAGGGGATTAAATGTAACATCTCCAAGTTTGCAGATGACACAAAGCTGGGTAGCAGAGTGAGCTGCGAGTAGGATGCTATGAGGCTGCAGGGTGACTTGGATAGGTTGGGTGAGTGGGCAGATGCATGGAAGATGCAGTATAATGTGGATGTATTGAGGTTATTCACTTTGAGGGCAAGAACAGGAAGGCAGATTATTATCTGGATGGTAGACACCAAAAGCTGGAGTAACTCAGCGGGACAAGCAGCATCTCTGGAGAGAAGGAATGGGTGACGTTTTGGGTTGAGACCTTTCTTTAGAGATGCTGCCTGTCCTGCTGAGTTACCCCAGCTTTTTGTGTCTATCTTTGGTTTAGACCAGCATCTGCTGTTCCTTCTTACACATTATCTGGATGGTGTCAGATTTGGAAAAGGGGAGGTGCAACGAGACCTGGGTATGCTTGTACACCAGTCACTGAAATTAAGCATGCAAGTACAGCAGGCAGGGAAGAAAGCTAATGGCATGTTGGCCTTCATTGCGAGAGGATTTGAGTTTAGGAGCAAGGAGATCCTACTGCAGTTGTACAGGGCCCTGGTGAGACCGCACCTGGAGTGTGCAATTTTGGTCTCCTAATTTAAGGAAGGACATTATTGCTATTGAGGGAGTGCAGCGTATGTTCATCACGTTAAATCCTGGGATTATGAGATGACATATCATGAAAGAATGGGTTGACTGGGCTTGTATTCACTGAAATTTAGAAGGATGAGAGGGTATAACCATATAACAAACCATATAACAATTTACAGCACGGAAACAGGCCATCTCGACCCTTCTAGTCCGTGCTGAACACATATTCTCCCCTAGTCCCATATACCTGCGCTCAGACCATAACCTTCCATTCCCTTCCCGTCCATATAACTATCCAATTTATTTTTAAATGATAAAAACGAACTTGCCTCCACCACCTTCACTGGAAGCTCATTCCACACAGCTACCACTCTCTGAGTAAAGAAGTTCCCCCTCATGTTACCCCTAAACTTCAGTCCCTTAATTCTCATGTCATGTCCCCTTGTTTGAATCTTCCCTACTCTCAGTGGGAAAAGCTTTTCCACGTCAACTCTGTCTATCCCTCTCATCATTTTAAAAACCTCTATTAAGTCCCCCCTTAACCTTCTGCGCTCCAAAGGATAAAGCCCTAACTTGTTCAACCTTTCTCTGTAACTTAGTTGCTGAAACCCAGGCAACATTCTAGAAATCTCCTCTGTACTCTCTCCATTTTGTTGACATCCTTCCTATAATTAGGCGACCAAAATTGTACACCATACTCCAGAATTGGCCTCACCAATGCCTTGTACAATTTTAACATTACATCCCAACTTCTATACTCAATGCTCTGATTTATAAAGGCCAGCACATCAAAAGCTTTCTTTACCACCCTATCTACATGAGATTCCACTTTCAGGGAACTGTGCACAGTTATTCCCAGATCCCTCTGTTCACCTACATTCTTCAATTCCCTACCATTTACCATGTATGTCCTATTTTGATTTGTCCTGCCAAGATGTAGCACCTCACACTTAACAGCATTAAACTCCATCTGCCATCTTTCAGCCCACTCTTCCAACTGGCATAAATCTCTCTGTAGACTTTGAAACTCTACTTCATTACCCGCAACCCCACCTATCTTAGTATCATCTGCATACTTACTAATCCAATTTATCACACCATCATCCAGATCATTGATGTACATGACAAACAACAGTGGACCCAATACAGATCCCTGTGCACGCCACTAGTCACTGGCCTCCAACCTGACAAACAACCATCCACCATTACTCTCTGGTATCTCCCATTCAGCCACTGTTGAATCCATCTTGCTACTCCACCATTAATATCCAACCATTGAACCTTCTTAACCAACCTTCCATGAGGAACCTTGTCAAAGGCCTTACTGAAGTCCATATACACAACATCCACTGCTTTACCCTCATCAATTTCCCGAGTATCTTATAGAAACATATATAATTCTTAAAGGACTGGACAAGTTAGATGCAGGAAAAATTTTCCTGATATTGGGGGAGTCCAGAACCAGGGGTCACAGTTTAAGAATAAGGAGTAGGCCATTTAGGACTGAGGTGAGAAAAAACGTTTTCACCCAGGAATTCTCCGCCACAAAAGGCAGTGAAGGCCAATTCACTGGATGTTTTCATTTCGCTCCTAGGGCTAAAGGGATCAAGGGATATTGGGGAAAAGCAGGAACAAAGTACTGATTTTAGATGAACAGCTGAATGGCCTACTACTACAGATATTTTCCTATGTTCCTATGTTTCTATAAACCTAGGCCAGTGGTGTGGTCCTCCTGTAACATTTGGGAGGTCTGATATTTCCACTCACTGAAGTATCTTCAGCAGCAGCTCCTGTCATTCTACATAATGCAGCAGGAGCTGCAGTTGTACTTGCTACGTTGTACATTGTACATTTTGCATGTTGGCCTTGTTGCAGATACAGAAAGAAAGGAGATGGGTGACCACCTGGAAAGGCTAGAAGTGCAGCAAGTGTGGTCATCTGCCTCTTAAACTGGTACACGGCTTTCAATAGTGTTTGGGGGATGCCTCTCAAATACTGTTCATACTTGGACTAATGTAATAAAAAGGAACTGCAATACTGGAATTGTGAATTATATTGTTGTGCTGGATAGAGTGCGGAGGAGATTCACCAAGATATTGGTTATGGTATGGGGAGATATGGAAGAGGAAGTGCTTTTTTTCCCAGGAATGAAGAAGGCTGAGGATTGACTTGATAGAGGTATTTAAAATTACAAGAAGCATAGATGGGACAGACAGTTGGAATCTATTTATTTGTATTGTTTTCAAAAACAAGAGGGCAGTAAGTTGTGAGAGAAATGTGTTTAGAGGAAATCTGAGGAGAAAGTAGAAAATATTGCTGCCAGAATAATGGGTGGAATCAGGTACAATTACTATGTTGCAGAGATATTTTGACAAATACTCAAATAGATAAGGCATACTATACATGATATGGACCTGATTAAGGCAAATGGAATTTGTGCGGATGGCCAAAGGTCAATATTAATGTGTTAGATCAAGGGCATAATTCTGTATTGTCCAACAGGTGACTTTCTGATACATGAAAAAAGAATCAGTTAAGCTTTCACATCAGACTCCATTCTGATTAATTTTCCAACCTGAAAATTGAAATATATTTCTCTTTTCACAGATACTGCCTGACCATTCAAAAACATTTTCTGTTTTTAGCGCAGATTTGCAGGAACTATAGTGTTATTTTCATATTCAGTCCTGTAACACACTCACTTATTTGCTTACAAACCTGATGTCCATCCTAAAAGTGTTAATTTTCTTTTTTATTTCAGTATTCATTTTTCTTTCCACCTGCATTCATTTTAATGTATATTCAATACCAAATACAAATCTAAAATTAATGATTACTAGCTTGTCTGAAGTATACTCCCTACCACTTAAAAGAAGCTAAAGAGAAATATATGGCAATCATTGCAAATGAAGGTAAAAGGTGATTGTGATTTCCCCACTGAAGCATTTTCAAACCATAGTTTCAAATTCTGTCAATTTTATTAGCTGTGAAAATTATGCCATTCCACACCTAACTCCCTGTCACCAATAATAATTTGGTTATCAGCAAACCAGTGTCAAGCAAACCAGTTTCCTGTTCCTGCATCCTAAACGTACCATCCGACAACAGAGGAAAAATGATGTTGCAGCTCTCCCAGTTATCTGTGCTGACAAAAAAACTGGGATCATCAGAACTGTGAAGACTTTAACAGATGATTTCTAGATTCTGGAATGGCTTTTCAGATTGTATTCCTTTTGTATAAATATTTACTGAAATTAACAAAGATAGGCACAAAATACTGGACTCGGTGGGACAGGCAGCATCACTGGAGAGAAGGAATGGGTGAAGTTTTGGGTTGAGACCCTTCGTCAGACTGAAGGGCCTTGACCCGAAACTTCACCCATTCCTTCTCTCCAGAGATGCTGCCAATCCCGATGAGTTACTCCTGCATTTTGTGTCTAGATTTGGTTTAAAACACCACCTGCAGTTCCTTCCCACTAAAACTAACAGTTCATTTTAACCAGCTTCCACATCTAGAGAAGTAAAACCCCTCACCTCCTTCTCCATCCACCCACAGCAAGAGCAAAGGCGTTTTTTTTCCTTTATGTTATATCCACGTGACATCCTTGTGGAGGAGGAAGAATGCTTATGGTTTTTGCAGGATAATTAGATGCAGCAACCTGGATATTTACAGAATCAAAGTCATAACATTTAAAGCACAAAGGGATGCTTCTCTGCTCACCATGACTGTGCCAGTCAATAAATTACTAACCAGTTGAATCGAGCATTAGATCATAGCCACGAGATTTACAGATCTTCTAATGCACATCAATATTTTGTCATATTTTGAGGGTTTCAGGCACTGTGTTCAATCACTGTTGTCCTCGCTATGAAAACATGTTTATCCTCACCTCTCTTTCTAATTTTTCAACAAAATACTTTGATTCCATGCCTCTTGGTGTTTACGATTTCTGGTGAAGTACATAAGCAGAAGTGTTAAAGTACTTGGGGAAAGTTATCAAAATGAGCCTGACAGCCAAGGCTATAAAGAGGCAAGAAGGTTACTTAAAGAACGTTTTGGTCATGAACAGAGGATTCCTAATGCAAACATGGAGAAGGCCCATGCTTGGAAAGATAACAAGCCAGAAGATGGGGAGGCATTGAGTGATTATGCAATATTTCTTAGAGGTTGTTGCAGCTCGATGAAAAATCCCGGCCACATGGACGAAATGAATCTTGCAACCAATACTAGAATCATCATCAGCAAGTTGCCCAGAAGACTGAGAGAAAAGTGGAGAGATGAAGCAGGTGGAATTTTGGATAAGAGGAAGCAAGTAGCCAGGCTAGCAGACCTGGAGAAATTCTTGGACATGGAGGTACGTACATGTCAGAGCCACACCATGGGACTATTGAAGATCATAAACCAATTGCAACTAACAAAGGTTCTACCTTTATCAAAACAGAAGAAACCTAAGAGAAGCACTTTTGCTACCACTATAATACCTGTGGAAATGACAGATAGAATGAAAGGAGATGTATCTACTCTCAAGCAAATAGGATTGTGTTTGTTATGTGATGAAGTTGGTCAACCCATAAGATGGTGTCGAAGATTCAAGAAGAAAAAATATGAAGATAAGGTGGATTTCTTGAAAGAGAAGGGAACCTGTATTGGATGTTTGAAAAAAAGGACACATAGTGAGAGATTGTAGGAGTCCTATAATTTGTTATAAGTGCAAGCAATATCATCCTGAAGCACTTCACACTGTAAAGAAGCTACCAGACCACTGGGAAGAGAAAGAACTGGAACAAATAGAAGAAAAGCCATCAGAGCAAATAGAGGAGGAAGAACTGGAACAAATATAAGAAGAACTACCAGAGCAAATGGAAGAGGAGGAATGGAGCAAACAAAACAGAAGGAGAAGCCAACAAATAGTGATGCTGTCATCTCGCCTCAAGTTACTGCTCATATTGGGGCCGGGGTTGAAGCCTGTACCTTCTCTATCTTACCAGTACAGGTGAGGAATAGCAAGACGAATACAGTGTTGCAAACATATGCTTTTTTGGATCATGGATGTTCGACTACGTTTTGAACAGAAAACCTGACGAGAAGACTGAACATCACAGAAGAAACTAAGATTTGATTGCATACCATGAATAAAGATAGAGAGAGCATGAGTCATTATATTACATGTATCGAGATATCCAGTCTGGATGAAGATAATTTTATACCATTATCTGAAGTGTTTACATATGGAACCATGACTGTTTGTTGTCAAAATATACCCAGACATGAAGACTTGAGACCATGGCCTTACCTGAAGGATGTCAATATAGCTAAAATAAATTCTAGTGTTGACCTACTTATCGGAACGTATGTTTTAAGGGCATTCAAACCTATTCAGATTGTGAGGAGCCAAAGTGATGGACCGTAT
Organism: Leucoraja erinaceus; assembly: GCF_028641065.1. Classification (NCBI taxonomy): domain Eukaryota; kingdom Metazoa; phylum Chordata; class Chondrichthyes; order Rajiformes; family Rajidae; genus Leucoraja; species Leucoraja erinaceus. Next base: position 34,097,043 of record NC_073382.1, on the reverse strand, counting down.
GCAGCAAAAACTCGACTGGGATGGGTTATCTATGGTTCCTTGAGAAGGAACAATAAAAACGGGAATCAGAACAACTATCCTGCCGTTGCTGTTAATCAAATATCTACTGATAATTTAGAAAAGCTGATGATGAAGCAATACAATCATGACTTCAATGAAAGCACCAATAGGGAATCTGAAGAAATGTCTAGGGACGAGTTAACATTTGTGGATATTATGAACTACTCAGTAAAGATTGACGGACACTATTGTCTGGATTTACATATCGAATAAGAAAGTGTTAATCTGCTGAATAAACATCGTAAAGCAGAACAACATACCTAGACTTTGAAATTCAAGTTTGGCAAGAATACTAAATTTCAAGAAGTAATAATCTCTTTGATAAATATTTTCTACATGGATGATTGCTTAAAATTAATGTCTACTGAGCAGGATGCAATTCAAATGGTAAAACATCTGACTTCCCTTTGCAACAAGGGAGTATTCACACTTTCCAAGTGGATCAGCAACAACTGTGAAAGCATTCCACCAGATGATAGAGCCAAAGCAGCCAGAATGTTGGATTTGGACAGACACAATTTGCTAATGGAAAGGGCATTGGGAGTTACTAATGTTGCACAATTGAAATATGTTAACACAAAAGAAAATCCTGCGGATTAAGTTTCTAGAGAACTGACAGCGAACCGCTTCTTAAGCGATAAGAGGTGGATCTAACCTGCGGTGGGATAAGCGATAATTGATGGATCTAACCCACGGTGGGATAGGTACAGTTGTTGAACTGTAACGCGCTATTGTTAAAATAAAATTTAGTTGTTTCAAGTGCTTGATTCAGTGTTTTTACTGAAATACAAGTTTTCGTTCAAGGGTGTTGAGCTGTTTCGATTGTGAATGCAGAAATCAGGCCATGGTGCGGTTTCTGCATTGAGTTTCAGCACTTCATGAGTCGGAGCGGATCAATCATTCGCGGGCTTGAGTATAGAAGTTGGGATGTGAGTATAGAAGTTGGGATGTAATGTTAAAATTGTACAAGGCATTGGTGAGGCCAATTCTGGAGTATGGTGTGCAATTTTGGTCGCCTAATTATAGGAAGGATGTCAACAAAATAGAGAGAGTACAGAGGAGATTTTACTAGAATGTTGCCTGGGTTTCAGCAACTAAGGTACAGAGAAAGGTTGAACAAGTTAGGGCTTTATTCTTTGGAGCGCAGAAGGTTAAGGGGGGGCTTGATAGAGGTTTTTAAAATGATGAGAGGGATAGACAGAGTTGACGTGGAAAAGATTTTCCCACTGAGAGTAGGGAAGATTCAAACAAGGGGACATGACTTGAGAATTAAGGGACTGAAGTTTAGGGGTAACATGAGGGGGAACTTCTTTACTCAGAGAGTGGTAGCTGTGTGGAATCAGCTTCCAGTGAAGGTGGTGGAGGCAGGTTCGTTTTTATCATTTAAAAATAAATTGGATAGTTATATGGATGGGAAGGGAATGGAGGGTTATGGTCTGAGCGCAGGTATATGGGACTAGGGGAGATTATGTGTTCGGCACGGACCAGAAGGGTCGAGATGGCCTGTTTCCGTGCTGTAATTGTTATATGGTTATATGGTTAAAGGGTCCAATCAAGATTATTAGAACAGTTTCTAGCAAGCACAGGGGAGTGTTTAGCACACCTTTGGGTTAGGGGCCCATAAAACCAGGGTGGGGTTAGAGTCCCTGCTGGGGTTGGGTTAGAGGCCCTTTCCTGATTTAGAGGCCCCAAACTTTGGTCCTAGTTGGAAGACTGCAGCTGCTTTAATGTGAGCCAAAGCGTTTCATCGGGTGAGAGGTGGCCCAGGGTTAGACTTGCTATCCAATTTGGTTGGTTATTAAAATGTAAGTCTTGCCTTTGATCGGGTTGTTGCTGGGAGCGCGAATTGAAAAGGTGTGCTCTGAAAATCGGCATCGATAACTCACAACACGAAGCGGCTAGGCGCTGGATCCTCGGTACTTAGCAGAGTGGAATGTCTGTGTGTAGGTATCTGAGTCTCTCCCTGAAGTGACGGATGAAGAACCTCGAAAAGGTACTAGGCTTGGATGGACAGAGTATAGATTGGCCGGAATACTCCAGTCCGTTCAAGAATTTAACTGTGCAATTTTAGTGATTCGATAGTTCGTGTAGTAAGAGAGATACACACTAAAATAGTAAGATTAAACGAGAACTTACCAGTTTGAAGTTTGATCTGTATTTTATGAGGAGTTACGATGAGGGATTACGTGAAGAACCCGCTCAGCACGCATGCGCGGCATACTTCAAAACAGCCGTGTGGAATCACAGATAGACACAATTATTGAAATAAACATAGTAAAGAAAAGAAGAGATCAGTTATCAGTTTGACCCATATTATTGAGGGTGGGAGCGGAGGGCACGTAATCCCTCATCATAACTGCTCATAAAATACATATCAAACTTCAAACTGGTAAGTTCTCGTTTAATCTTACTATTTTACTTCGGAGTCAGGTGAGTGACTACGTGAAGATTTTAAAGCTCTGTGATTTCAAACCATGTAACAGTTATTACTTCACTCACTGTCGAAGTCCTTGAGGGAGGAAGTGTGTTATCGTAATCAACCAATTAATCTGTTTGTAGAAAAACGCAACGGTATTTTTTAACAATAGCAACAAAGAAATTAAATTGCTCCCCTGGGCTTAAATTAAATATTTGCAGTCTGTAAAATCTTTCCTGAAAATAAAACAGGTTTTGCCAATGGCTTATTATAAAAGGTTCTGAACGTTCTTTCCCCTGACCATCCTGCTGTAGCCTGGATGTGATCTATAGTCACGTCCATTCATTTGGCCGTTGATGTGGATGCTGCCCTGGTGGAGTGAGATTTGTACATGTTAGTGTTTATCCCAGCAGCTTTTAGCACCTGCTTGAGCCATCTCGAAACGGTTTGGCTCATCACCCGACCATATGGCTTTTTATGACTGACCCATAAGGCTTTTTCACTCCCTCGAATATTTTTGGTTGTGTCTATGTAGGACAGTAGGTGGGTCATGGCACATAACCGTGGTTCTGGCAGGTAAGCCCGGAATTCCATGACTGGATTAGGTGTTCCTGGTCTGCTCTGTTTGATCAGTCCCTGGATAATGAAAGAGATCTGGTCTGGAGCTGTGATCATGTTGTCCAGTCGCAATACGTATGGTGACTGGAGCCTCTGTGCCGATACAAGTGCCATCAACATGAGTGTTTTGGGCGTAGATTGTTCCAGGTTGAGTGATCTGGCTGGTGGCCATCCCCTGAGGTATGTCAGGACCACACTGACATCCCATATATGGGTGTACCTTGGTCTAGGGGGGTTAGAGTTGTAAATACTCTTCATTAGTTTGACCACCAGCGGGTGGGACCCCATGGCCTGTTGTCCTGGAACTTGTTTTAAATAGACAGACAGGGCACTTCTAGCTGTGTTGATGTCACTGTAGCTGAGTCCTTCATCGTGGTGAAGGTTCGACAGGAATTCCAGTACATTGGTAACTGTAGCAGTTGAGTCGGTTGTCCCTGTATCCAAGCAGTACTCTTCCCACTTTTTGATGCTGGACAAGTACTGTTTTCTTGTGGATGTTCGGAGGGATGTCGTGGAGTGATGGGAACCATGGCTGTGTAGGCCAGTCGGGTACTATCAAAATACCTGAAGCAGAGTCTATTTGTATTTTGCATAGTACATGGCTGATGAGGCAGAAGGGAGGAAATGCATAGAAGAAGAAATTTCCCCAATCCAGCACGAATGCATCTACCGCTGCTGCCTCAGGGTCTTGTTCCCAAGCGACATACATAGGTACCTGGTGATTTAGCCTTGATGCAAATAAGTCGATATCTGGCTTGCCATATTGCTTAATAATCTTTGCAAACTCTTTGGTGTTTAACATCCATTCAGTGTTGTCATTAAATTAGCGTGAACTGCTGTCTGCCACTGTATTTAGCTTACCTGGCAGGTAAGTTTTTTTTTGTTTGTTTTTTTTTAAAGGTAGAAATAAAAGAAGTAAGGTAGAAATAAAAGAAGTGAGTGAGTAAGAGTCGTGAAGGTGCAGGAAAGTGTTGGGAAAAGAAAGCCCCTTTGAGAAGAAGTTAGAGAAGGAAGTAAAGAAAGGAAATAGACCCTAGAAAGAAAAGAAAAAAAAGGAGAAACATTCGCTTCTTATAACACAAAACTCCGCAAAAAAAAGGATATACCAACCGTGTTTTTTTGGGGGGTTTTAGGTTAGCAGATCCAGGTACCATTTATTTCTTTAATTACTATTGCACCTTATGCTTGTAATAGTTCCATAAATGCAGACCACGTCTTTTGGAAGTGGTCTGCTTTGCCTTATAGGAGGAGTCTCATCTCTTCCAGGTGTAATGTTTCGAACATGTTTGAAATCCACATTTTTATTGTTGGTATTGGAGCGTTTTTCCAGAATTTGAGTAAGCTTTTTTCCCCATTATTAGCCCATAATTAAGTAAGTTCTTTTGAAACACATTTAGTTCGAGGTTTCCTTCCGATATTCCAAAAATGATCCGTTCTGCTTTTGGTACAAGTTTTATTTTAATTAATTTTGTGAAGATTTCAAATATTTCGTTCCAGATTTTTTGGATTTTTATACAAAAAACAAAAGAGTGCGCTATGGTAGCTTCTTGTGACTGACATTTATCACAAGTGGGTGAGACATTGGGGAAAAGTTTATTTATTTTGGTTTATGAATAATATAGTCTATGTAATGTTTTGAATTGAATTAGAGTATGTCGTACGTTAATCGAGCATTTATGCACATATAGTAAGTGTTTATCCCAGCTCTCTTTTGAAATTTTTATAGCTAGTTGTTGTTCCCAGTCTCGTCTGATACCATCAGTTGTAGGTATTTCTATATTTAAAATAATGTTGTATAAGTATAGAAACATAGAAACATAGAAAAATAGGTGCAGGAGTAGGCCATTCGAGCCTGCACCACCATTCAATATGATCATGGCTGATCATCCAACTCAGTATCCTGTTCCTGCCTTCTCTCCATACCCCCTGATCCCTTTAGCCACAAGGGCCACATCTAACTCCCTCTTAAATATAGCCAATGAACTGGCCACAACTACCTTCTGCGGCAGAGAATTCCAGAGATTCACCACTCTCTGTGTGAAAAAAGTTTTCCTCATCTCGATGCTATAAGATTTCCCCCTTATCCTTAAACTATGACCCCTTGTTCTGGACTTCCCCAACATCGGGAACAATCTTCCTGCATCTAGCCTGTCCAACCCCTTAAGAATTTTGTAAGTTTCTATAAGATCCCCCCTCAATCTTCTAAATTCTAGCAAGTACAAACCGAGTCTATCCAGTCTTTCTTCATATGAAAGTCCTGACATCCCAGGAATCAGTCTGGTAAACCTTCTCTGTGTCAAGAATGTCTTTCCTCAGATTAGGTATGATATTCGATTTGCTGATTCAGCCTTTGTCTTCATGTCTTCATCCAATAAGTCTGGAGGCATGTTATGATAGTCTTTTGTGTATTTTTTCAGATGGTCACGGATTTGAAGATATTTAAAATATTGATTATTTTTCAAATTATATTTCAGTTGTAATTGTTGAAATTATAATAATTCTCCCAATTCATACAAGTCTACGAGCGTTTTGATTCCCATTCTTTCCCATTGTGTAAATGATTTATCTATAATTGAAGGTTTAAACAATGGATTATTGACTATTGACATTAAAAGAGATAGATTTCTTAATTTTAGATTATGTTTTATTTGTTTCCAAGTTCTAATTGTGCTATGTATCATTGGATTTTTATTGTGATTTTTGTTATTCAGATTCATTGGTGAGAGGAGAGTCGCTCCTGTATTACACGGAGAGCAGTCCTCTCTCTCCATTACAATGCAGTCCACCTGCTGGGCAGAGTTGTCCAGCAGGTGAATCACATTTTTAATATTTACTGCCCAATTATAGTACATAATGTTAGGGAGCGCTAGACCACCAATCTCCTTTGGTTTACTAAGGTGTGCTCTTTGTATTCTGTGGGATTTATAATCCCATATAAAATTTATAATGTCTGAGTAGTTTTTTGAAAAACTTTTTTGGAAGATATATAGGTATTGATTGAAATAAATATAGGATTTGTGGTAAAAAGATCATTTTATATATCATTTATTCGGCCTATTAAGGACATCGGGAGCATTTTCCAGAATTTGATTATTTAGTTTCTTAAGCAAAGGACTATAATTGGCATTAAACATAGCGTGATAGTTTCTAGTAATTTCAATTCCCAAATATTCGAATTTTTCTGTGGCTATTTTAAAGGGGAATTTCAAGAGATGTGCTGAGTCTTTCAGTTTTATCGACATAATTTCACTTTTGTTCCAGTTTATTCTGCATCCTGAGAAAGATCCAAAGTCCTCAATTAGATTTAATATGTTTTGTATACTGATTTGGGGTTTTGTGATATACAGTAGTACATCGTCTGCATATAAAGATATTATGTTATTTGAATATTTTGTATTATAACCGTAAATATCCGGGTGTGTTCTGATTTTTTCAGCTAAAGGTTAAATTACCAGAGCAAATAACAGCCAGCGGTGATAATGAACATCCTTGTCTATTGCCCCTTGATAATTGCAATTTTGTAGATAGTACATTATTAGTTAATATTCTAGCCGTGGGTTTGTTATATAATAATTTTATCCATGCGATGAAGTTTTCTACCATTTGAAATTTTTGCAATACTTTAATCATATAATCCCATTCTACTTGATAAAATGCTTCTTCTGCTTCCAATGAAATGATAGATAACTCTTGTTCTTGAGGTTTGTGAGAGTGCATTATGTTAAGCAGATGTCTCAGGTTATTAAATGAATGTCTCTTAGGTATAAATCCTGTTTGATCCTCATTGATTAATTTACTAACATATTTACTTAGTCTTCTAGCTAGTGTTTTCGCTAATATTTTTTGATCCGTATTTAACAAAGCAATAGCTCTATATGAGCCTGGTTCTTCTATATCTTTATCTTTAAGTATTAATGTGATCATTGATTCTGCTAGTGTTTCAGGTAAGATTTGTTCTTTAAAAGCGTATGTATACATTTTCTGTATACGAGGTGTAACTATGTCGTAAAAACATTTATACAATTAATTACTGAATCCGTCGGGTCCTGGTGTTTTTCCATTCTTAAGTGTGTTTTTTGTGTCTTCTATTTCCTTAGATGTAATTTGTGCTCCCAGTTCCTCTTGTTCCTTCAGTTCTACTTTTGAAAGGTTACAATTGTCCAGAAATTCTGAAACTTTATTATTGTCCATTAGCGTATTTGATGTGTATAAATTCTTGTAAACTTGAGCAAATCTTTTATTGATATCATTAGGTAGTGTTAATAATTCCCCTCTATCTGATTTAATTTTTTTAAATTACATTGTCTTGTTCCCATTGTTTCAGTTGGCATGCCAAACGTTTATGGGGTTTATCCCCAAATTCGAAATGTTCTTGTTTTGTAATTTGGAATAGTCTTATAACTTTCTCTGACAATAATTTTAAATTTCAGTATTAAAATTTTATTATGTTTATCCATAGTTGGATCTTTAGCATTATCTATATCTAGTTGTCTGATTTGTTCTTCTAATTGTCTTTGTTCATTCTTATTCTTTTTGTTTTGAAAAGCTTTATATGAGATAATGACTCCTCTAATAAATGCTTTGAAGGATTCCCATAGTAAAGTGGGCGATATAACTGGTGTATCGTTTGTCTTGAAAAATAGGTCCATCTGTTTTTTTAGATATATACTCCATTATGGGTCTTTCAGAAATTGTGAGTTAAACCTCCAGAACGATTTGTTCATAGACATTCCTTCTAATTTTAAAATGAAAGTTAGCGGGGAGTGATCTGAAATCGTATTGGTGTGATATATAGGGTTCATAGTATAAGGGATTAGTTTTGTATCCAGTAGGAAATAATCTATACGTGAGTATGTTTTGTGTACCATTGAATAAAACGAGTATTCCCTTCCAGTCGGATTCACGATCCTCCAAACGTCTGCTATATTTGTATGTTTTATATATGTATTTAAGAGTTCACTAGTTTTAGATTTCATATTACCTCTTTGTTTTTGCATCGATTTATCTAAGCACGAATCTAAAACACAGTTGACGTCTCCTCCAATTATAACATTTTGGTAGTTAAATTCTGCGATTGTATTCAGGATTTTATTGAAAAATTGAGGATTATCAAAATTGGGCGCATATATATTTACCAAAGTGATTGGCGTAGCATGGATCTCTCCTGTAACTATAAGATATCTCCCTTCCTTATCTGATATAATGTTCTTTGATTTGAATGGTATTCCTTTGCAAATACTAATTGCGGTGCCTCTGGATTTCGAAGTATGTGAGGAGGGAAATGTTTGGCCTATCCAATTCACCCTCAATCTCATCTGATCTTGATGTTTAAGGTGCGTTTCTTGTAGAAAAGTAATGTCCGTGTTGTATGATTTCAACTGAGCTAGTATTTTGCCCCTTTTAATTGGTTCATTAATACCCCTTATATTCCAGCTACACAGTGTGATTCCTCCCTTCTTTTGTTTATCATCTTGCATTTTCGCTGATTTTAATACCCTTATTTATTATGATGCATCCGTACCTCAGGACTCTGGATATTTGGGGGGCGTTTATATTACTAACTTCCTTGGTAGATACCTTTTGCGATTGTCCTTGAAAAAAAAACCACATAGTTCTGACATATTGTGATAAAAAAATAAAATTGAACAAGTAAAATTACAGTGTCTGGAGTATTCGACACTGTAGTTAGTGTCCCACGCGACTGTGGTATTTTGACATCTATTCGACTTTGTTGTACAATTAGCTGCGCTCCCTTTATTACTCTAAACCTAGGAGGGCGGTACCATTTCAAAATCAGTTATATTTCACCCAATTACAGTATATATATATATATATATTTCATTCAGACTTATCAGATCTTGTGTTCAGCTACTGTGAAATTTGTATATCTAACACTTTTATCTACTAATTATTTATAATTAGTTATACCTTTGATAATAGTAAGCTGTTGGCTGAAATGGTTAACCAGAATCAGGCTCCTGGAATTATGCCAGGTGCCCGAGTCTACTCCCTTCCCCACACTTAAACTTTCATTTTTATCTATGTTAGTTCTAAAATTTGTTATTTATTATTTATTTATCCCTGCTTAACTGTCTCACTCTATATATGAGCTAGTCAGTCTTTTTAACACATTATTACATTTTGCCCATTATATAGTTCAAGTTAGTTTCCATTTATATTTCTATATTAGTGTAGTTAATTATTGTTAATTCTCTATATTTTGTAAAGCTATTTTAAGATCTTAAACCGCCATTTGTCCTTGTGATGTTTTCCACATTCGGCTCCGCTGTTCGTCTCTGCATTGCTTATCAGTCTTTCCTTCATTTTGAACAAAGAATGTCCTTGAGTTGAATTCCAAAGCGTCCAAAGGAGATAAGGTGTCTAGACCAGCGCACGTGGAAATGCTCTTCTATTTTAAACTTTTAGAAAATGGCGTTTCTTCCCTTATCTTCAGGTGTTCTCTGTGAAGTGATAAAAGTAAAGAATTTGTCCATATCGTCCCGCTGCCTTGATTAATCTTCTGTTTCTGCCACAATCTCTTGGGCATATTTATAAGATGCGTCCGAACTAGTGAAAGTTTTCTCTTTTCCCTTGAAAGTAATGCGCATGCTGGCCGGATAAAAAAACGCCACAACTGACATCTTTAACTCCATGGAGAATCTGTCTTGTCTGTGAGAACTTTCTTCTCTTTTGCTCATAGGGATACCTCATAGGGATAATCCCGGAGGAGTTTGATAGAGTCGTTTCCAAACATCATCTTCACTCCGTATTTGATTTTTTTCATCAGCTCTTTAAGTGCAAAAATGTCCCAAAGTTTGACTATGATCTGTCGTGGGTGGGCTGGATCTGCTTGTGATCTTGGCTTAAATCTTGGTATTCGATATGCCACTTCAATTTCCGGATCCACAGGCAAATTGAGTACATGTTTGATTAAGTTAGCAGTGAACTCACGGGCGTTGTTTCCCTCTGCCCCTTCTGTTACTCCCAGTATTCGTAAATTTTGGCGTCTTGAGCGAGCTTCGAGATCAATACATTTATCTGAGACTTTTGCCAGTTGACTCTTGAGGCTGTCTGGTTCTAGCTTAATTCCCTGCATATCTTTAGCCATTTGTTCAACAATTGTTTCCATGTCTTTGATTGCAGTTACATGTGAAGAAACAGTTTCATGCACAGCCTCAAACTTCTTCGTAGACACTTCTTCACCTTTATTAAATCTCCCCGTTAGCTCTTCTTGCACATCCTCAATTTGTTTTTGTATAATGCCAATGCACTCAATAACTTTTTGATTACCAGCATCGATGTTCGACATATTTTCCATCAATTTAACATTAATATTTTCCATCATTTTTGAGTTTCCAGCCTCAATATCCTTTCTCAGTTCTCTTAACGAGTTCTTTATCTCCTCCATTTAATTTTTCTCCTTAGTAGCCATCTCAGTCTTGGATCTTGTATTCCAGAATCCACTTCAGAAATCTGTTCTTCAGGTTTCTGGGTTTTCAGCAGTTGTTTTGAGATTGTTCTCCGAGGGCTCTGAGCTGGATTATTTTTCATTTAAAAGCCTTTATCCTCCATTTAAATCACAGCGCTTACTAATGACGTCATCAGCGCAACGTCCCGGGGCTCTGGTAAGTTTTTTGAATCGGTCCCGACCTCCAGACCCGATTTTAACGCGAAAATCGCGAATTTACAGCAGCAGAGCTAAAAGTTGCGACTTCTAGTCCAGCATGGCGCCACCAGAAGTCCTGGCAGGTAAGTTGCTGATAGCCGAATATGTCTTTCAACACACCATTGCCAAATTGTGTTGACCAATTTGTTGCATGATATCGATTTTATGCCGCCCATATGGTTAATGTAGGCCACCACCGTAGTATTGTCTATTTGTAACCGTATATGCAAGTGATGCATATTGGATGCATATGCTTTTAAACCATAAAAGGCACCCAACATCTCTAGATAGTTAATGCCCAGTGTAAGTAGTGATGATGACTCTAGGTAAGTCCATCTACCACCTGTGCTGGATATGGAGCTAGTCGCTCCCCAGCCTTGAGCACTGGCATCTGTTTGGATAACTAAAGTAGGGTTAATGATGATGATAGGGCTGAAACTATGCCAAACGTTTTCTGCCCACCACTGTAGTTCTGATATTGCTTCAGTGGGTAATTTCATGATACGATCATAATGACCTGCATGTCATTTTAGTGCCTGTACCTTTGCTCTTTGTAAGTTTTGATAGTGCAAAGCTCCAAATTGTTTAGCCGGAAATGCTGCTACCATTTCCCCAATTATTGTTGCTACTTGTCGAATAGTTGGTCACTCGTTGACCATTAAATTGTTGCACGATTGTGCCAATTCAGTTGTTTTGTCTTTTGGCAAAGTTACAGACATGTGGGCTGAGTTAATTGTGAAGCCCAAGCAGTCCATGGTTGTGGATGGCTTCAACTTAGATTTATCTGGATCTAAGACAAATCCCAAGGTTTCGAACAACTGTTTGGTAGCTGACACAGCTGATATGACAATTCCATGGTCTTGCCTACTATTAAGATATCATCAAGATATGCCATGACCATATGTTTTTGTCTTCTTAATATTGCCAGGGCTGGTTTTAGTATCTTGGTGAATAATCTTTGGGCTGATGTTAACCCAGTGGGTAATGCTTTAAACTGCCATTGCTGCTCCATCCAGGTAAATTTCAGGTATCTGCGATGATCCTTGTGAATGGGTACTGAATAGTAAGCATCAATGCTTGCCATGAAGTATCCTTTGGAAATCAGTTGTTTGGCAGTAACAAATGTTTCCATTTTGAAATGTACATACTTAACAACCATATTTAGTGAAGTTAAGTCAATGATGATGCGACATCCACCATCTTTTTTAGTTTTAGTGAATATTTTTCCAGTATAAATTGTATTTTGTATCTACTAATGCTATTGAGCATATACTTGTCACTCGTGATAGACTGCCATGCTTCCTTAAACAGGTGTAATCTCCCCCCTGTTAGTATTGCGCCCCTACTTTCAATATGCTAGTAGGAACCAGACCCACCTACCTCCAGGGTTATGGGTGTTTCTTCTGTCTCTTCCCAGACCAGCGAGTCTTGCGCGTTGTCTGATGTGGTGGTGATGTTTGGGGATGGCACATTTTCCATGGGGTCCGCTCCAGGCCTTGGTCTAAAAAAGGTCAGGTGGTGATATGCGGACCCCGAGCTTTCACCAGTCCCATAGGGTAGACGTTGACTGGTGGACGCGTTGGGGTGCTGCCGCTTGGGTATTGTTGTTTTGGGTTTGCTCGTCCCGGGGCCTGCCCTCATGAGACCGAAGGTTTTTTAGAGGCCTCTTCCATATCCTTTACTTTTTTTGTGAGGTCTTTGCCAAAGAGCAATGTGTCTGGCTCAGTGGCTGGGGTTATGCACAACCCCGCGAATTTTGGATTTAGGGCAGGTCTTATAATTTCTTTACGGAGGTTATTTATCTCGAACTGCGTGTTGCACAACAGCGCGAGAGTTGGTTTGTGGTCATCACAGAACGAGCAAATGATGTGATGGCTGACGCCAGGAGCCTGAGGATCCGTTGCAGTTTCAGCTCCTGGTTCCGAATATTTGTCCTGACGTGCCCCCAGATTTGGCTGTTGACAACTGGCACTTTGAGAGACTTACAATTTTTTGGAGCTGTGTACAATTTTAAGGCCTCATTAACCACCTGCTCCTGTTGGGCCTGTTGGAGAGGTGGTTAATGCTGGCCGCTAGTTTAGGCTCTAATGGCCTTCCTGCACATGGGGCTGCCACGTAGCAGTCCATCACACCCAGCAGCTCTTCCTGGTCCTGCACCCCTTGCATACTACCGACTTCTTCAGCCAGCATCCCCTTTTCCTGACCAGCCCAGCCCTGGTCACCAAAGTTGCCCTCGGGTGAGGAGGAAGCGATGGCCAGCGCACAAGGCACTGTGGAGGGAGTGCCTGAACTCCCCCTGCGAGACTGCTCCTCATGCAGCACGTCTCACTAGAGTACCTGCTCCAGGAGCCGCTCCATGCGGCTCAGGCGGCTGTCTCTCCCCCGAACAGGTGGAGAGACGTCCCCGTCCAACGAGTCAGAAACCACCGGCCGGATGCTCTTCCTGGTGGCTATACAACCAGTCTGTTGCTCAGACGTTAGCGGGACTGGGCTTGGCCTGGTGTCGGGGATTGCGGAGCGCTCAGTAAGCGGTCCTACCACCTGCTGCTGCCGCCCACAGATGGAACGCTCCTCCGTTTGAGTCGAGCGGGGCACAGGTTTGTTCAAGAGCCTTTGTTCTCTGCCTTTAATACAAAGCAGACGGCTCTCCTGTGAAAGAAACCCGGCCTCAGGGTACTTACCTGATGGTCCGTCTTTCAATCTGTAGCGGGAGCGCCTAACTCCCGATGCGGCCGCTTTTACACTGCTGAACGCAATGCCACGCATGCGCGCTGAGCGGGCTCTTCACGTAGTCACTCGCGTGACTCCAAAGTAAAATTAGGAGATCGAGTTCGAGTTCGAGTCTATATTTGCAAAGCCAAATTTTCAAATACTGAATTTCATATTGAAGTTTTGCCAGTAAGGTGGAATTCGAATTCCTGTATATAGAACTTCAAAGTTGGTGCATGTCCGTGATCGATTCCGAATAGTGACTGATCAACAGTGAATAGTAATCCTCTGGTCAATTGCTGATTAGTACCTGATAGCGAAGAATACCCGAGAGACAGGAATCTCCTTACTTGACGAAAAGTAATCCAAATAGCGAAGGGTACCCCTAATCCGGTCGAACTTAGAGAGGAGGGATAGAGGTCCCCCTATAGAAGTCCAGTTTTAGCAGAGGGATAGTAACATTTGGGAGGAAAAGTAATCATTTATGGAATAGTACCCCTCAGCAAAGAGTAAACTAAGAAGGGGAAAATCTTTGGTATCAGAGGGAGAGGTTCACTGCATGATAACAGCATGATGCAGCATCGAGATCGAGTGTTCGTGAATTGTGCGCGTGCTTTAAATCATTTTGTAAATTGTAAAAATCTAGCTTTTCGTATTGTTATAGGATTCGGATTTTGTAAATATTCTATGTATGTAAATAAACTTAGAGTATATTAAGAATTAAAAGTTAAGATTTAGATCGTGTTGAGGCTGCGGACCATCATTTGTTTTGCTGCTTGTGCGAGTGTTTACGGATTTAGAAACTTGAAGTAAGAGTGTGTTTAAGTTAAATATTTGTAATTATTTTAGAGTTTGTTGTTGTGAGAATCTGAATCGGGGTGGTTCGATCAAGGTTTGTACTCCTTCAATCACTGCATCGGGGGAGGAGTCATCCTGCTGATTCACTGCGCCACGAGGATGATTTCTTAGAGTGCGTGATATATAATAAATGAATGTTTGTGGTTTATTTAGGAGTGTGGCTGTGCCTGGTAGTGATAGGTAGCGGGTTATCTTGCTTGTGGATGGTGTTACTTACATGTGTGAAGATCATTTTTGGATGTTATAATTGAGGATTGAATGAGTGCGGAAGTGTGTTTTATTGTGTTTGGATGTGCTTGATTGTTCCCTGGAGTACTCTGATTCTTGAGTGACTGTGGATTGAGAGAATTATAAGGTTGAAAAGGTGTGGAATTGTGGATGATAGGAGAAGAATTTGAATAAGAGAATAGGATTGGTGGAGCGAAAGAGTAATGAGTAGGAAGGCTGTGATCGCTTTGAACCATTAGCCATTGTCGAGGAGCGAGCTTGGTAAATTTAGGGATAAAAGGGAAGGATTTAAAAATTCTGGTTCAGGTGTTCGGAAGCATGGGGAATAATGTAGTAGAGATGTAACAGAAGAGGAAAAGAGCCCATTGCAACTAATGCGTAATGAGTTTCCTCACAAGTCAGAGAAAATTAAGAAATTTATCAGGAGCATTAAATTCCTAAGAAATTAGTAAATAAGCTATGGTCGTCGGGGGGAATTAGAACAGTAAGAGGGATAAAATACATAGAACGGATCATTTGGCAGCAGAGTAACAACGAAGGTGCATATAATTAATCGAGTAATGGAGAAAATATTTTGAGGATCAGGAGACGAATAAGGAGGTTAAGAGAATGGCTAGGGGGAAAAGTGATCACTGAACTTGGATTAGAACTAAAAGAAGGTAAAATAGATTGACCTCCAGGTAGTGGTAAGGACAGGAGTGGAGATGAAGGGAAACACTCAGAATAAGGGAAAGGTGGATCTCCTGGAAGAAAAGTAGTCCCTGTAAAATTAAAGATTAGGAATCCAATGGTTAGTGCTGACTTCGAGGGGGAAGAAGATGAAGATTTAGAAGAGTGGACAAATGTTAACCCCAGTGGAAGTTCACAGCTCCCAACATGTTCCTCTTGCATTTCCCAGGCTTCACTAGCACTGTGTATGACTTGCGTCCGTAATAAATATTTTAGGTCTGCAGAATCTATAACAACTCCTGCAGATTCTACATTTGAACAGGCTCTACCAATGGCAGATACTGAGGTATCAGATGCTTTGATCCTATCCACATCATCATAGATAGATCGTCCAGTGGCTTATGGCATCCGGAGTAGAACGAAAAGGTTAGCTCCGGTGTTTAAAGAAAAGAAAGTTATGTTAGATATGGTGCAACCGCCAGAGTATTTCTGTGAGCCACAACCTAGGCAGATCACTCGAGTAGAAAGGAATTATTTATTTGGGCAGTATCGGGAAACCCCTAGCGAACCGGAAGATTTATCTGAGGGTGAGAGTGAATTTAGATACCGAAATAGACTTTGACGTAACCGAAAGCTTACAAATTGAACAGGTATTCCATAGGCAGTTACCAGTAAGGGAATGAATAGGTACAGCAGATTTGGCCAGCATAGTGGGTATGAATAATCCCCGTGCTACAGATGCCCATATTCCGTGGGCCCCATGAAATAATGGCAGTACTAAACAGAATCCCCGATAGGAAGAAGTCACCTGCTGCCTTTGTAGATAATTTGCGAAACAGAATGCATGTTTCCCGGGATTTGTGGGAGACCATACAATAGATAATTACTCCAGCTCAGAATACCATATTTCTAGTAGCTCTAGGACACCTGATTTATGAAACATTGGCAAACATAGTAATGGATGACAGTGCAAGAGAAGAGGCTGTTTTAACGGTCCTTGCAAAAACATTTCAGAAACCAGGCGATTTAAGTTGAGTTCTGGAAATAATACCAGAAACGGGTGAAGGAGCAGACAAATTTCTAGACTGTTTTTCAAAATTATATATGGACCAATCTGGTGATTTAGATTATCAGAATAGAATTATGGGAGGTCCTTTCATTCAAGAGACTGGGACCCAAGAAACCAGAGAGAGATGGCCCGAATGTTAGGAACTGAGAAGTCAGACACCGTTTACTCAAGCTATCACATTTTGTCTGTCCTGACTCACCAACCAGCCCTGAAATTGTGGGCGTGGAGACATGACCATTACTCGAGACCCCCCTCAAGTAATTTACCAGAATTAACGAATTGAATGTACTATTATAGTCAAAACTGAAAATCTTATGGAACAAAATTATAAACCATCTTATGATTACCCCAGAAAACCCCTTAGAGCAAAGAAGATTGTAAATCAAGGACCTTGTTTCAACTACACTCAATCAGGTCACTGGAGCAAGGCAGCGAGAAGGCAGAACATAGCAGGATTGAAGAAAAACCAAGGGGCAATAAAGAAAGTAAGAACATGAACATAGTAGCTAGCATGAGAAGGGATGACAACTAAGGAATGGAAATGGCACTAGGGAGAGAAGAAACAAACTTATTGTGCAGGAGGAATGGGAGTGGGGAAAGAAGATATTGAATTAATGTCTTTCTGAGTTGGTACCTGCAGGACAGTATATCGACGAGATACTATCTGGGGAGTGAGGTAAAATAATGCACAGACCCCTTATAAATGGGAAGAAGACAGCAAATGGTAATGTAGCTCCCCAGAAACAGGTGACCAGCAGGAAGAACTGATATTGTCCTGCCCCTTTAAGACATTTGGGAGGACCGGCAGGCAGAGCAAATTGCTACTCAGTATCCCCACTTCCTAGTAATTGAAACTACCATCAGAAAGGAAGAATAAAATGTCCAACTTTAATATCACCTAGCTATTGGAGAAAGAAAAGGAAGAAGAATAAATGACACTTTAATCATCTTCAAAAGATATAACGGTGACACCTTGTAACGACTATTGGGATAGCTCCTCTTTAAAGTTGGACCTGAATGAAAAAAGGAATTTCTCTGTCTTTCGTGTCAAAATACTAACTTTTGGCCAACATTTAGTTATAAGTGAATTAATTTAAAAAGGGCTTAAGGGAGCCGGTCTTAAAATTGTTAGAGAATTGACTGTTAATTTGGCATTCTTCTTTTGTCTCACCCATAGAAGGATAGTTGAAGATAGGAGTGGACTATGTAGTTACTATCAAGGAAGGGATAAACCCTTGTGGATATCAGGAATTAAGACAACCATGGAAACGTAAGGTGGTGGTATAAACTGATGAGGTAGACTGAAAATTTATGTTCCCCTCGGAAGATCAATACTAACCATCTAGAAGAGTTACTTAGAGATAAGAAGAACTAGTACCAGCGAGAACCCTTAGACAAACAAATAAGCCAAAAGACAGAACCCCTAGACAGAGAATGAGGCCAACATAGTAAGGAGCTAACATAAGAAAGAGTCAACAGAGTAGAAAATCAACATACTAACGAGATACCATATTGAGGAGTGCATACATAAATAAGAGGAGGTACTGGGGCAAAGACTTTGTAAACTGTAGGGAGGAACTTGAATTGTATTGAAAATAGCAGAGCCGATGCATATTTGCCTGATGGATTTGAATTGTTTAACCCTTGATGGTAAAGCGACTTCTATTATCAACGTGGAAAGAAATTGTCCCTGGATTTTGACATTCATGACTGGATTTAGGATAAAATTAATAGCAAAGGAAATTGATTGTTTAAATTTGAACAGCTGGGAATTCCACAGGAAATTGAATTGTATTATCAGCTATAATGCTGTGGAATGAAAGGATGAGAGATGGGCATTGAAATTTGAAATAGTAAATTGAAGGCTGAGACTGAATTTGGTTAAATTGGAACATTTATCATCGTTTGCTTTAAATTAAAGTCACGCCTGTAGGGAAATCTGGACTGAACCCAGCTGAAATGTATATGATTACCTGTCATCAGATATACATATTATAACATTGTGTGGGTATGAAGAAGGCTAATTAGTGTTGATCCTAGAATAATAAAGAGTGTATTAGGGAATAGAATAGGAATAGGGAATAGAATAGGTTTGAATAGGGATAGTATTGCAAATGTGTGGGAAAGCATGAGTTCATGATGGTAAATTGCTTTGCCTGAAGTTTAATTTCTAGGTTTTAGGTTCGACTGCAGAAGGTGATGGAAGACTGGACAGCAACACAGATGGAGGGAATTCACGCCCATGAAAACACGGGAGGTGAAAATTCCTCAGACAGAACTTGTGAAGTTATGCCCATGAAAACTCGGCAAGATTCTGGGAAGAAACATCATCATCTTGTGTTGCTGATAGATGGAAAATATAAAGCACACTTATGTATATCTGTTTAGCTGATTGAGCCATTTTGGCTATCATAAATGATGGCTTATCATATATGATAAAAAGGAAGGAATGTTAATCCTGGCTAAATTGGAGACTTCAAAATGAGGTAAAAGCTTCAGGGCTGCTGGGAGATTTGGTCAATTTGGAATTGCTCTCTGCAGAGCTGAGACAAGCTGTGAATAGGTGCCAGTGTGTCTGGAGCTTAGATACAATTTGCAAGCTAAGTACGAGAACAACAGTCAGCCCTGTCAATTAGCTGCAAAATGCATAGAATGGATTGGATGGCTGGAAACCAGACATACACCTTGTAAATAATTGTAAATAATATTGCAGAGTTCGACTTTGCTGAGTGTTGATTGGATGAGGTATTGAGACTTGTCTGATATTCCTGCAGATCAGAGTAATTGTTTCTAAGTTGGCTTCCTTACGTAGTCCGTTTTGAGTACAATGTATTGAGCTGTTGTATTATTGGATTAGGGAAATGTCTGTTGTGTATGGGGTTAAACGATATCTATAATTTGGTTATTAAGAGACCACACCATGTGGTTTGGCCCCTCGAGGTCCCGGGACATATAAAAGTCCGCTACCACGAGGTTAAGCATCAATCTTTTGGGAGAGTGCTTGGGACTGCGTGAACTTCTGGAGTGTCTCTGTCTGAGCGAGGGCTAGAGGGCTTAAACAGGCAGACAGGAGGATCAAACCCGTGGTGGGATAGGTACAGTAGTTGAACTGTAACGCTCTTTTGTTAAAATAAAATTTAGTTGTTTCAAGTGCTTGATTCAGTGTTTTTACTGAAACTGGACTGGGGGGAATCTTAGAAATGATCAATTTACACTGCCATCCTGGAAATTAACATGGTGAATCTATACTACACTCTCTCGATTGTAATAATGTCCTTCCTCAAATTATGAGACCAAAATTGTACACAATACTTCTAGTGCGGTCTCACCAGGGCCCTGTACAACTGCAGTAGGACCTCCTTGCTCCTAAACTTAAATCCTTTCGCAATGAAGGCCAACATGCCATTAGCTTTCTTCACTGCCTGCTGAACCTGCATGCTTACTTTCTGTGACTGATGGACAAGCACACCCAGGTCCTGTTGCACCTCCCCTTTTCCTAATTTGACACCATTCAGATACTAATCTGCCTTCCTTTTCTTGCCACCAAAGTGGATAACCTCACATCCATCCACATTTTACTACATCTGTCATGCATTTGCTACCCCCAATACCATGTGCTCTAATTTTGCACACTATTCTCTTGTGGGGCCTTGTCAAAGGTTTTTTGAAAGTCCAGATACACCACATCCACTGGGTCTCCCTTATCCATTCTACTTGTTACATGCTCAAAAAATTCCAGAAGATTGGTCAAGCATGATTTCTCCTACATAAATCCATGCTGACTTTGACCGATCCTGTCACTGTAGCAATGTTATAACATTTTGAGATTTTATAAATGAAGTCTGCAATTTATCCCACCAGATAAAGCATACAAATAAGATAAATTTGACACCTAATTCACTTTCATATCTTCAGTATTAAATAGGTTATGGCCATTTTCATACTCTGAAATTAGCATCTTGTCCCCTATTGATTTTCCATTGACTTAACACAAAAGCTGTGATTGAGGACAGTCTAAAGCCCATAACTTTATTAAAAATTAAAACTGAAATACATTTTCAATTATTATAGATTAAAGCATTCTGAAACAAATATTAAACAATCTTACTTGGATGACCTGAACTTAAAGCATATAATTAGTTAATTACCCAATTGTAGCTAATTCCAAAATTCAATTACATTTATTCAATTATATTTACGTTTAATAGATCTAAACATCTATCCATTTCTTACGGAAAGATTAACATTTTTAAATAGCCTAATTGTCCAAAGAACATTCACACAATAATTCATAATAAAACATGATTTTTTAAATCTCATTGACAATAATTTATAGGCCAAATGGAAGGAATTTACTGTTCAATTGCTGTAAATTAATGGCCATTTAAATCAGCTTGCGAGTGGGATTGTGTGGAACACGATGGTTTGGAACATTCCCATTGCGGTGAATTTGTACCCCATATGCCCAGAAAAATACTGCAGGATTTAATGGGCCCCCAAATCAGCTACTCACAACATAAAATTTTGTATAAAGGGATCTTAAGTAGTCCTTTTTAATGTAAAAATAAACAGCCTACCTTGCGTTGTCCCCTACATGAGATCCGTCCCGTTGGTTGCAGTCGCGGGTTTAGAGGATGATTTTTAACCTACTATATCAATTAAATAAACCAATTTAATTTAAAAATAGCTGCAGCGAACTAATGTCGCAACGATTTTTCATCAGCAACTAAGTAGGCTGAACAACCTTGATGTGAATAGCCTAGAGAAAATCGCGTTTTAAACCCGCCCCCCTCTCAAAGGCACCAAAATTGTGCACACGGGCAGCGACAGTTTTGCATCATACCTAATCACTGCTTTCCAAATGCGCTGTTACAGTTTAACATATTTCACAATCGATTCAAGCATTTTCCCCACTACCAATGTAAGGCTAACTGGTCTATAATTCCGCATTTTTCTCTCTCCCTCCTTTCTAAAAAAGTGGGGTTACATTAGCTACTCTCTAGTTCACAGGAACTGATCCAGAGTCGAGAGAACATTGGAAAATGATCGCCAATGAATCCACAATTTCTAGTGCCACCTCCTTGAGTACGCTGAGATGCAGATCATCGGTTCATGAGGATTTATCTGCCTTCAGTCCCAACAGTTTACTTTACACCATTTCCTGACTAATGTGTATTTCTTTCTGTTCCTCCCTCCCACTAGTTCCTCGGTCCCCTAGTATTTCTGGGAGATTGTTTGTGTCTTCCTTAGTGAAGACGGAACCAAAGTACTTATTTAACTGTCCTTGTTTCCCATTATAAATTCACCTGTGTAAGAAGGAACTGCAGATGCTGGTTTAAACCGAAGATTGTCACAAAAAGCTGACATAACTCAGCGAGACATGCAGCATCCCTGGAGAGAAGGGATGGGTGGCGTTTCGTGTTGAGACCCTTCTTTTGACTGATTAGGGATTAGGGAAAAGGGAGATATGGACGGTGATGTGGAGAGATAAAGAACAATGAATGAAGGATATGCAAAAGTGTAATGATGATAACACCAGTCTCTAATTGGAAGGGACCTACATTTGTCTTCACTAATCTTTTCCTTTTTACATTTCTAAAGATAGTCATAATGTCGATGGCTGATACTCCTCTGGGAAACCTTTTAAAGGGTCTAATGCCTTCTTTCTGCTGAGATTCTGACCTGCTGAATGCTCCCAGCATTTTCTGTTTTTGATTCAGATTTCCAAAATCTGTAGGTATTTTGTTCTAATTTTCTTAAACGGATAGATGAAACAATTGTACCATACATTCCTTACTCTAACTTCAACCAGATACCTTGGGAATCTAAAGCCAAAAACTGAAAGTTGGTTTCTGACATTTTGCCAGATAATTAAATTGATGCCAACTCAGTCATGAACTTATGGGAAGAGCTAAAAAACTATTGGATGTGATTTTTCGGGTGTCCACTGATAGAAATAGCTTCTCCCATTGCTTACTCACCAAAATGAGTACATAGGTCGATTTTATACAAAAGAATAAATGGAATGAATCAACAGGACATTTTAGAACTGATATGTAAACCGTGGAGATTAAAGGGACATTATAAAGAGAACAGTGCTTTGCGGGACAGTTTTGCACGCTGGGGTTCATTTACCTCAATCGCAGCAGAAAGAAGGCATTGGACCCTTTAAAAGGTTTCCCAGAGAAGTATCAGCCATCGACAGTCTGACTGAGGGCAGAATGTTATAATGAGTCAAGGTTGACACTGCTGCAGTTCAGTGAAAATTACGTACTAATTAGAAACATGCAATGTATTTTTTTTCACCACATGGGTTTCATTTGTTTTTAAATGGTTCAGACCAAAGATCCTATAGCAGAGCAAGATGGGTTACTCTCACGCAAAAGTGAAGTACGTTCATAGGCGGATTCATGGACGATTTTATGACTCATTTTAGCAACCAGCCCCCGCCATCTTGTTCCGCCATCTTGCTCCGCTTTCTTGCTCCCGCCTTCTTGCTTCCGGCCAAAGATTGGATCCATAGCGAGGAGAAGGAGTGCGCAGCCCGGGGCAGCGAGGAGAAGGAGTGCAGGGCCCGGGGCAGTGGGGAGAAGGAGTGTGTGGCCCGGGGCAGCGAGGAGAGAGAGTGTGGGATCCGGGGCAGCGAGGAGAGAGAGTGTGAGGTCCGGGGCAGGGAGGAGAAGGAGTGCGGGGCCCGCAGCAGCGAGGAGAAGGAGTGCGGGGCAGCAGGGAGAAGGACTGTGGGGTCCGGGGCAGCGAGGAGAGATAGTGCGCGACCCGGGGCAGCGAGGAGAGAGAGTGCGGGGCCCGGAGCAGCGAGGAGAGAGAGAGAGTGTGAGGTCCGGGGCAGCGAGGAGAGAGAGTGTGGGGTCCGGGGCAGCGAGGAGAGAGAGTGCGGGTTCCGGGGCGGCAAGGAGAGGGGCATAGGGGGGGGGGGGGGGGACATTGTAGTAAGGGGGCTGCGAGAGAGTGCTGGGGGGGATAAGGCCTTGTGTGTGTGAAGTTGCAGGGAGGTTTACAATGTTTCTTATTTACAATGTTTCTTATTTAATGTCCCTAGTCTAGTCTGAAATAAAGTTCATTATTGGATTATTGGATTAGAAATATAATTGTGTGTGTTATATACATTTATATAATTTTCATGTATGTGTGTTTGTAAACATTTTATTCTTTAAGAAGAATCAACAGAATTATGAACTAACAGAATTATGAATCTAACCCTATAATCATGCACAAAAAGTTCACCCGCAATGTCAATTACTCTGCGAGTCGGGTCAGTTCTGGTTACTACAAAATCAACTCAAACACTGCTTGTGAGCCATTTAAAAAGAAATGGTTTAAAAAACATTAAAAAAGACAATTACCAGAATCAAATTTTATTCTTGACAAGAAGTTTGAACTGACAGATTTATGAATCTAACCCACACAAACTGTTGCCCCGCAACATTGATTACAGTGCGAGTCTGGTCGGGTTAGGGAGGCTCAGGTTGCTAAAATGGGCGTGGAAAAATGCCCATGATCCCCTCCATAGCGTACTACACGTCAGTCCATTGCATTTAGCAGGAGTAGCCTATCTTGCTCTGCTATAGGATCTTTGGTTCAGACCTAGCATTAAGATTGTATTGTAAACCAAAATGTTATCTGCACCCTTGTGGTAAGCAGAAGTAGCTAAGTGGAAAGTTTGAAGAAACTCAGTATTGGCATTTGACTCATCTCACACGAAAGATACCTTTTACTTCGAGTGAGGGCATCAAAGCTTGTCGACCTACTGATTGTTATAAATCTAACACACTCACTTTCTCTTAAAGTATGTGCAAATAATAATCCATCAGGATCTATAATTTCCAACGGGGAGCTATGAACAGCCTATACCAAGAGTAAATTACTGTCACTGTCTGAGTGTTTAAAAGCACGAAGAAACAATCTGAACAGGATGTTCCATTCTTTGCTAAAATCTGGTGCTTGGAGGCTTAACTAAGGAGAGAAGTAGACATCCATCAGACTTAAGATCTTTCATCTGGTATACCACATATCAGTTGCTCGTTCTTCACATGAACAATAAAATCAACTGTTCAGGACGGGTAGGGAAACAAGTGCTGCAATGTACTACAGGACATCGTTTCTGGAGAGGACACTGCTGTGGCAAGTAAAGTAGAATCTTACTGCCTTAGCCTTTTTGTCACAATAAAAGGGTTGTTTGGAAATGATATGGATCATGAGTCCAACCTTTTATCTTACCCAAGTCTAATAATGTTCCAAATATGGTTATGTTAGGACAACTGTAATATATGTTTTAAGACAATTATTTCCATTGTATTTTGTGGGGACTTTCAAAAAGTTTCAGTGGAGTTTGGCTGCTGGCAAAGGTTAAAGTTTGGAAAAGAAGTTGTCGGCTTAAACCTGAAGGGAACAAGGATTGGAAATGTGCTTAAAGAAGTGGCAAATGGACTTTAATCCAGATCAGTGAAAAATAATGCATTTGGAGAAGGCAAACAAGGCAAGAAATATATGATAAATGGAAGGGAACAAGAGACATAGATGATCAGAGGCAGCCTGAAGTCTAAGCCTTTAAATTTACAAATGCAGCAGGGCATTTAAGAAGGCAAACAAAATATTTGTATAGGCAAGTCAAAAATAAAAGAACAGGGAATTTTTCCTAGAATTCCATGAACATTGGTTAGGATAGCATGGGCATTGGTTAGGATACAGCAAGAAAACTGCACAACTCTGGTCACCATGTTACAGAAAGGACACAATAGCATAAGCAAAGGTGCAATGATGAATCATCAGGAGCTGACATACTTTAGTTCTAAGGAAATTCTGGCCTGATTAATGGATTTATTGCAACAAAGGAGCTCAAAGAAAAATTCAATTTAGTCATATAAATTAATGGTAAATAGAAATTATCTATTTTCCTCCGAAGTTAAATCAATAACTGGGAAATGTATATTCGAGAGAGAGTTATAGAAACAGTTGAGAGGATTAAAAGTGTTGGCCTCCTACAGATTAGAAAACAAAATATGATAATTTCCAACCAAACACTGATTGGTGTTTGGATCGCTGTGTTTGTAAGGTGGCAAAAGCAAGTATTCAAAGATAGTTGGGTAAATATTTGAAGAGCATTGTCCTACAAGGCAATGAACTAGGAAATAGGAAAGGTATTGTGTTGTAAGGAACTGCAGATGCTGGTTTAAACCGAAGATAGACGCAAAAAGCTGGAGTAACTCAGCGGGAGGGACAGCATCTCTGGAGAGAAGGAACGGTTGACGTTTCAGGTCGAGACCCTTCTTAATAGGAAAGGTATTGGCGTTCTTTCATGGCATTGATATGATGATCTAGATGGTCTCCTTCTGTGTGATTGTTGTCTATTTCTCTGATTTTGTGAAAGTACATGACAACAGAGGATATACAATTCTGACAAAGCCTAACAAAAATGGTGGATAATGTTCAATCTTTCTTTCCCCTTTCCTTCAATTCGTACACATATTAAGTTGTGTGATAACATTATTTTTTTTAGAAAACCATTGTCAATAATTGTTGGTATATTTAAAGGTGTCAAAGGTTTGAAAGGTCTTTTGTCATGTGCACCAATTAAGGTACAGTGATATGCAAATTACCATATAGCCATACTAAAAAAAACAACAAGACACACAACTACATAACATTTAACATAAACATTCACCACAGCGGATTCCCCGCATTCCTCACTGTGATGGAAGGCAATAAATTTCAAGTTCAAGTTCGTTCACATGTATTGTCACATGCACCAATTGGTATAGTGAAATTGGAGTTACCATACATCAATAAGAACAAAAAGAACACAACACACAATAGAGTTTAACATAAACATCCACCACAGTGGAATCAACATTTATCACTGTGATGGAAGGCAATATAGTTCAGTCATCTTCCTCTTTGTTCACCCGTGGTCGGGGCCTAGAACCCTCCGCAATCGCTGTTACGGATGGCCTGATGTACAGGCCCTCACACCGGGATGATTGAAACTCCGGTGTCGGAATGGATCGGAACACACGCAGCGGCTAGGAGTTTCCAAATTGGCCGCTTTGTACTGGAGACCGCGGCTTACGAATTCCACAGGCCCTGCTGGATAGAGCTCCAATACCTGTGATCCTTGGCAATGGATCCCAAACTCCACGTTTTAAAGTCAGCGCCTTGCCCGCGGCTAGTAGCTACGCAGACCACAGCTCCACGCAGACCACAGCTCCACGTAGACCACAGCTCCACGCAAACAACAGCTCCACGCAGACAACAGCTCCATAAAGTCAGCAGGCCCCGTGATCGGAGCTCCAACGCTGGTGATCCTCGACAGGATCCCAGGCTCCGCGATGGTAATTCCGATCTGTGCCTGCTGCTGAAGCTCTGGGCTGGTCTCCAGTCGGAAAGACCGCACCTTTCCAGTTGGTAGGCCGCGAGGGGGGCGAAGATGCGACACGTAAAAAAGACACATCTACGTCCAGGTAAGTGACTGAAAAACAGTTTCCCCCTATTCCCCTCCACCACTCCCCACATATGACATACTGAGAAACATTAAAACATACATTTAGAAGCACTAAAAATAACAAAAAAAGGCAAAAGGACTGACATGCTGCTGGCGAGGCAGCCACTGCGGTGGCGGCACCTGATGGAGACTAATCTTCTTCCCTCATTTTTCTCTTACGGTCGGGGCAGTCGAACCATCCGCAGTTGGGGCGATCAAAGCTCCCGCAGCCAGCATTGTAGTGACACTGTATCGTAGTGTGTCTTGATATTATCCAGATGTGTTACATTGTTTTTCAGCTAATCATTATATTATAATACAATAAACTTTTAAAATTAAATAGAAATATTGAAAATCATTCTTGGACCCTTGATCTGAGATCTCAATGTGGGATTTCGCCAAGCACTTGCACTCTGTCTACTGTGGCAAGATGGATCTGCTGGTTGCCAGCCATTTTAATTCTCCTTTCCTTCCCACAATGACTTGTCTATCATTGGCCTCCACCGCTGTCAGATGAGGCAAAATACCAGCTAGAGGGAAAGCACCCCTCTGCCTGGGTAGTCCACTACTCAATGGGATGAACATTAAATTATTCAAATTCAGGTAACTCACTCCCCCTTCTGTTCCTTTCCCTCTGTTCCTATCTACCCTCATCCTCTTTATTATCCTGTATCACCCATGTTTTAGCTCTCCCACTGGGATCCAGTGGGAGGTCCTTCAACGGGATCCAGTGGGAGATCTAACGAGAAAATGGGGTATTACAGATCAGTTAGTCTAACATTGGTAGTGGGGAACCTACTGGAGTCAATTATTAAAGATGGGATAGGAGCACATTTGGAAAGTGATGAAATCATTGGACAAAGTCAGCATGGATTTATGAAAGGTAAATCATGTCTGATGAATCTTTTAGAATTTTTCGAGTATGTAACTAGTAGAGTGGATAAGGGAGAACCATTGGATGTGTTATATCTGAACTTTCAGAAGGCTTTCGACAAGGTCCCACATAAGAGATTAGTATGCAAACTTAAAGCACACGGTATTGGGGGTTCAGTATTGATGTGGATAGAGAACTGGCTGGCAGACAGGAAGCAAAGAGTAGGAGTAAACGGTTCCTTTTCAGAATGGCAAGCAGTGACTAGTGGGGTACCGCAAGGCTCGGTGCTGGGACCCCAGCTATTTACAATATATATTCATGATTTGGACGAAGGAATTGAATGCAACATCTCCAAGTTTGCGGTGACACGAAGCTGGGGGGCAGTGTTAGCTGTGAGGAGGATGCTAGGTGGGTGCAAGGTGACTTGGATAGGTTGGGTGAGTGGGCAAATGCATGGCAGATGCAGTATAATGTGGATAAATGTGAGGTTATCCACTTTGGTGGCAAAAACAGGAAAGTATTATCTGAATGGTGGCCGATTAGGAAAAGGGGAGATGCAACGAAACCTGGGTGTCATGGTACACCAGTCATTGAAAGTAGGCATGCAGGTGCAGCAGGCCGTGAAGAAAGTGAATGGTATGTTAGCATTCATAGCAAAAGGATTTGAGTATAGGAGCAGGGAGGTTCTACTGCAGTTGTACAGGGTCTTGGTGAGACCAAGAGGTAGTACAGAGAAGGTTCACCAGACTGATTCCTGGGATGTCAGGACCTTCATATGAAGAAAGACTGGCTAGACTTGGTTTGTACTCGCTAGAATTTAAAAGATTGAGGGGGGATCTTATAGAAACTTAGAAAATTCTTAAGGGGTTGGACAGGTTAGATGCAGGAAGATTGTTCCTGATGTTGGGGAAGTCCAGAACAAGGGGTCACAGTTTAAGGATAAGGGGAAAGTCTTTTAGGGCCGAGATGAGAAAAACATTTTTCACATAGAGAGTGGTGAATCTCTGGAATTTTCGGCCACAGAAGGTAGTTGAGGCCAGTTCATTGGCTATATTTAAGAGGGAGTTAGATGTGGCTCTTGTGGCTAAGGGGATCAGGGGTTATGGAGAGAAGGCAGGTACGGGACACTGAGTTGGATGATCAGCCATGATCATATTGAATAGTGGTGCAGGCTCGAAGGGCCAAATGGCCTACTCCTGCACTTATTTTCTATGTTTCAATGTTTTTATGTTTAACCCCTACTGCTCATCTCTCTCCCCATTCTGTTCTTTACTTTACTTTAATTTACTTTACTTTCTTATCTGTAATGACCTCTCATTTAGCTCCATTCCTTTCCTATCACATTCCAGACTATGTAGCCACTTCAAGCCTCTACTTCACTTCACTCCACTTCACTTCACACCACTTCAACTCTCCACTTCAAGCCTCTGTCACTGTGTCTACCTTTTCTCCCATCTGAATGTTATTTGTCAAACAAATCCATCCTCACCTGTATGCACCATCGTTTTCTAGTTCTTGCCCAAGACTTCCCCTACACCTCTTTATAATAGCATCTTCCCCTCTACGTTCAGTCTAGATGAAAAGACCCACTTCACAATGTCGACTGTACATTTCCCTCCGCAGATGTTTCCTCTCCCGCTGAGTTCCACCAGTTGCCGCCCTATTATTCTGCTCTCAATATGTACACTTGGTCAAGAGTAAAGTTTTGCTTTCATGGAATTTAGCAGCAGTCTCAATTATAGATACTTAAGTGGCCTGGTATCGCTGCTTTAGATGATGTTTCAAATTAGGTAAATATTTCACAAAATCCTGACGTTACTTTGTAGCTTCCAGATGATAATGACAAGTGCAATAAATATGAATAAATCGAGATTATATTGGATCCTGTGAAGTTTGTGCTTTTGAAAAGACTGTGCGCAATAATAATTGATACCTCTGTTTTGTGGGAGCTACACTAAAGTCGTTTCACCAGACCACAATGAAACTATAAAATGATTTCAGTGTTATGCCCTGCAGCTCCACAGTCAGTTTGCACCTAGTAAAATTACTACACATGAGCAAGACCTTTGATGAGTTGGGTCTGTGTGCAAGACAATTAAGCCTTAAGTGTCATAAGTAGCTGAGTAAAACATTGTTTTCTATTTATTCCTTTTAGCCATTTTATGAGGATTTTTTTTTTTAAAGATGAAAGCATCTTCTGCCTAAAATAGTAAACTTATGGGCCTGTCCCATTTAGGCGACTTTTTAGGTGACTGCAGGAGACTATGCAGTCGCCACTTGTTCACGGGTGGTTGCCATTGAGTCGCTTTCATGGTCGTGAGGAGTTCCCGCAGTCTGGGAACTAGTCGCGACCTCATTATGGTCGCTGTGAATTTTTCAACATGTTGAAAAATTAGCGGCGACTAGAATGAAGCTGTCATGGAGAGTAGGGAGAATTCTCGAGCCATAGGTGGGTCGGCAGGAGATCCTAGTGGGTTGCCAGGAGGTCGAAGGTTCTCGATGGTCAACAGTACGAGCCGCTACGAGACATCCATGAGCTCCGACGTCGCCGCTACGTACATTCTCCGTACTTACCACGAGTTTCATTTTTAAAATACTCGGGAGAGCTCTTGAATTATCTCGTACAGTGGGACAGGCCCTTAATGTTAAATGTCCGCCGAGCTTCACAGCCATGTATCTCTGGCTTCCTAAAAGTTGTATCCACTCCTTCTCCCCCATTCTCCCCCTCTCCCTCCTCATTTAAAGGACTTACTGTACACTGTGCTTTAGCCGTCTTTTTACAGCGCCAACCTTCCTGTTCATCCCGGTGTGTGTCTGTATCACCTTGGTTTTGCACCATGTGAATTTCATAGACAGGGCAAGCGGGGGGAGCTCTGTCTAAAAAATTCACACGGGCTCGTGAAGGAAGCGATGTGTTTGTGTGTGTGTTTGTGTTCCACTCTGACAGTCGCCGTTCCAGTTCCTGGTTCTTCAGGCGACTGCCGGCAACTTGACTGTCACCGGCAGTCCATTGAAAAATCACCTAAGTGGGATGGGCCCATAAAGCACATGCAGTTTTGTTGGAGACTTTTAACCAGCAATCACTAAATTGGACTCAGTTGCGAGAAAATAAGGGACCAGACCAAGGTTGTTAAATCATGGCATCTCTTGGCCTCAGCAAATGTTGACATGCAAGTCATTGCATCTTTTAAAAACACATGGAGTTATAGAGTTATAGTTATAGAGTTATATAATATGGAAACAGGCACCTAGGCCTTACTTGTCCATGATGAGCAAGTTGCCTATCCAAGCATGTCCCACTTACCTGCATCTGGCCCATACCCCTCCAAACCTTTGCTACCCATGTAGCTGTCCAAGTATATTTTAAATGTTGTAATTGTATTTACCTCTAACACTTCCTCTGACAGCTTGTTCCATTCATGCACACTTTCTATGTGATAAAATTGTCTCTCAAATCCTAACTTAAATCATTCTCCTCTCATCTCAAACTTATTCTTTCTACTTTTACACTCTCCTCCCTGGGAAAAAGACTGTGGCTATTCACCTTATCAATGTCATTGACGATTTTATAAACGTCTGTATGGTTACCTCTCGTCCTAAAAAAATATCCAGCATATCCAGCCTATCCTTATAACTGAAACCCTCAAGAGCCAGTAATATCCCCGTGAATCATTCTTGCATCTTTTGGGATACATATTCAAAGGACAAGAATTTAAAGTTATTGGGAAAGTGGGGGTTTGTGGTTGCTTCTTCTTTGGTTTAACATACTGAATCTAACAATAAAAAGACACAAAGTGCTGAGATAACTCTTATGTCTCTGAATCTCTTGTGTGTCGAAATCTCTCAATATTGCAGTAACGCAGCTGTGAGAACCTATGAACAATTCTTCTTATCCATACTCACCAACTTATCTTCTGTAACAGAGATCAAATTAAATAAAGAGACATCATAAAGAAAAGTACTTCATTTCTTCCTTGTGCTTTCAACTTTAATTACATTTTTCCTTGAAAAAGTTCTCAATTGGGGATTAGCACAGTTATGATTTATTTTAATTATTATACTAAATTACTGTCGGTAATTTAATTTACCTCAATTCAGATCATGTCAGAAGTTCTATTTTTTAGCATTATTCTATAATCAAAAATAATCAAATAAAAGTCTAACATTGTAGTATGGTTATTGAACACTTAACAGATTTTATTATGCACCGCTTAAGGGTGGCATAATGGCTTAACCGTAGAGTTGCTGCCTTACAGCATCAGAGAACTGGGTTCAATCCTGACTACGGGTGCTGTCTGTACAAAATTTGTATCTTCTCCCCATGACTTGTGTGGATTTTCTTGGATCATCGGTCTCCTCTCACACTCCAAGGAACGTACAGGTTTGTAGGTTAATTGGGTTGATATAAAATGTAAATTGTCCCTAGTGTAGGATAGTGTTAATTTGCGGGGATCACTGGTCACTGTGGACTCGGTGGGCTGAAGGGCCTGCTTCCATGCTGTATCTCTAAACTAAACTAAGCTAAAGCATTGTAACAATGTAATTATAACAATGTAACATAACCATGCTATTCTGCTTTCTCTTCTTTATAAGATAGCCTATTGTGATTGAAGATCACTTGTTTCTACTCCTCTGTGGATTCAGACATAATTTATGAAATTAATGCGGCATCATAGGAGAAAGGAAGATGCTTGATGTGGTATGCATGAGGTCATTGTACCTTCTGTTATTTTCACTACTTTCTGACACTGAATCTCATGGTCCCCTGACAATAGAATTTTTCTCATTTAATTGGCCCCTGGCGGAGATTTTTATAATATTGTCTTCAAAATATTTTGAATTGGCCAACAGCCAGAAAAAAAATCTACAATGTTTCATATAAAGGAGATGTTTTATATTTAGAAGTCGAGGGGGGATATTATAGATACTTACAAATATCTTAAGGGGTTTGAAGGCTAGATTAGGAAGATTGTTCACCTGTTGGGGATGTCCACTTTCAGTTTAAGATAAGAGGTTTAGGACAGATGAGTAAAACATTTTTCACACAGAGAGTGGTGAATGCTTCTGGAAGGTAGCATTGATCATATATTTAAGAGGGACTTAGATGTGGCATATAAAGGGAAAGGGAACGGAGAGAAGGCAGGTCGGATTGATTTGGTCGCTAGAATTTATTGAAGATTGCAGGGGGCCGATATGGCCTATCCTGATACTGTTCAAAATTTTCTTAAGGGAGTTGTGACAGGGGCAGATCAGCAGGAAGATTGTTCCCAATGTTGGGGGTGTCCTGGAGGACATTGATATTGGTCACAGTATCTGTCAATAAACTTTGGGAAATCCTTTTGAGGTGGAGACAGAATGGTGGTATCTCTCCAGTGCTTTGAGGTTCATGTTGTCACCAGTTCATGGCTTTTCACATTATGACAACTTCAAGAAAAATGCAGGGAGTGGCATCGACATCTTCGTTATGTCTTTGCACAAGCTTTCACCAATTTGATTTCACCAATGTGAAAGATTGTTCAGGATAAGTATTGATCTAGTTATTGTAATCAACTAAAATCACCAACACACACCCACACACACAAATATATAGGGAGTTTTGCAAAATGATGTGGCCTTGCAGTGGTTAACTAAAGGGATCAAGGGATACGGAGAGAAGGCAGGTACAGGATACTGATTTGGTTGATATAACTCTGCCTCTGAAATTCACTTCAATTAAGTAATTGAAGTAAACATTGGGGCAGAGAAAAAGATGATGTCACAACAAGGATGAATTTCTCTGAAGTCTGAAATTAAATAACACTGGAAAATGTCCGATGTGATGGCAATTCACAATTAATTCACAATAATTTAACCCAGTGCAGAACACACTCAAGGCTGAAGGTTCCATCTTCATTATGGATAATTCAGCATATTGTCAAAGCTAATTTAATTGTATACTGCCTTAATGTCTATTGGCCTGAAATATGTGTGTGACCCACATTAGTTGAAAATTCTGCCAGCTACAACATAATTCAACCACCTGTCACATATCCCCTTTGTGCATTTCACAGGAATCACTTCATGACTACCTGGTAGACTCTTCTATCTCTACCAGTCCCTGTTCCATGGCACCTATCCATCCAACAGGTGCAACACCTGTCTGTTCACATCTTCCCTTCCCACTAACTAGGTTCCCAAACAATCATTTTGGGAGAAGGAGCGATTCACTTGCACTTCATGCAATCCAGTGTATTGCGCTTGATGCTCAGAATGTGGTTTTCTCAACATTGGAGAAACCAAACACAGAATGATTGATTGCTTTGCGAAATACAGTGGCTTGTAAAAGTTTTCATACCCCTTGAACTTTTCCACATTTTGTCACGTTACAACCACAAACGTAAATTTATTTTATTGGGATTTTATGTGATAGACCAACACAAAGTGGTGCATAATTGTGAAGTGGAAGGAAAATGATACATGGTTTTCAATTTTTTTTACAAATAAAAAACTGAAAAGTGTGGCGTGCAAAAGTATTCAGCCCCCCTGAGTCAATACTTTGTAGAACCACCTTTCGCTGCAATTACAGCTGCAAGTCTTTTGGGGTATGTCTACCAGCTTTGCACATCTAGAGACTGAAATGTTTGCCCATTATTCTTTGCAAAATAGCTCAAGCTCAGTCAGATTGGATGGAGAGCCTCTTTGAACAGCAATTTTCAAGTCTTGCCAGAGATTCTCAATTGGATTTAGGTCTGGATTTTGACTGGCCCATTGATATGCTTTTGATCTAAACCATTCCATTGTTGCTCTGGCTGTATGTTTAGGGTATGTTTAGGGTCTTTGTCCTGCTGGAAGGCGAACCTCCACCCCAGTCTCAAGTCTTTTGCAGACTCTAACAGGTTTTCTTCCAAGATTGCCCTGTATTTGGCTCCATCCATCTTCCCACCAACTCTGACCAGCTTCCCTGTCCCTGCTGAAGGAAAACATCCCCACAGCATGATGCTGCCACCACCATGTTTCACAGTGGGGATGGTGTGTTCAGGGTGATGTGCAGTGTTAGTTTTCCACCACACATTGCGTTTTGCATTTAGGCCAAAAACTTCAATTTTGGTCTCATCTGACCAGAGCACCTTCTTCCACATGTTTGCTGTGTCCCCCACATGGCTTGTGCCAAACTGCAAATGGGACTTCTTATGGCTTTTTTTCAACAATGGCTTTCTTCTTGCCACTCTTCCATAAAGGCCCGATTTGTGGAGTGCACAACTAATAGTTATCCTGTGGACAGATTCTCCCACCTGAGCTGTGGATCTCTGCAGCTCCTCCAGAGTTACCATGGGCCTCTTGGCTGCTTCTCTGATCAATGCTCTCCTTGCCTGGCCTGTCAGTTTAGGTGGACGGCCATGTCTTGGTAGGTTTGCAATTGTGCCATACTCTTTCCATTTTGGGATGATGGATTGAACAGCGCTCTGTGAGATGTTCAAAGCCTGGGATATTTTTTTATAACCTAACCCTGCTTTAAACTTTTCCACAACTTTATCCCTGAACTGTCTGGTGTGTTCCTTGGGCTTCATGATGCTGTTTGTTCACTAATGTTCTCTAACAAACCACTGAGGCCTTCACAGAACAGCTGTATTTATACTGAGTTTAGATTGCACACAAGTGGACTCTATTTACTAATTAGGTGACTTCTGAAGGCAATTGGTTGCACTGGATTTTATTTAGGGGTATCAAAGTAAAGGGGGCTGAATACTTTTGCACGTCACACTTTTCAGTTTTTTATTTGTAAAAAAATTTGAAAACCAAGTATAATTTTCCTTCCACTTCACAATTATGCGCCACTTTGTGTTGGTCTATCACATAAAATCCCAATAAAATAAATTTACGTTTGTGGTTGTAACGTGACATAATGTGGAAAGGATCAAGGGGTATGAATACTTTTGCAAGCCACTGTATCTGTGATTCTGCAGATGTGATCCTGAGCTGCCTGTGGTCAGCCACTTAAATTATCTATCCCACTCCCATCCTCACCTATCTGTCTGTGACCACCCCAACTGCTTTGGTTAGACCCAACAGAAACTAGAAGAATAACATCTTATCTTTCTTTCAGGCAGTTTGCAACCCTTTGGAATGAACATTAAACTATTCTATAAGCTGTTCTCTCATTGTTCCTCATTATCCTGCTTAGACAACATAGAGCATGGAAAAGCACAGGAACAGGCCTTTCACCCTCTGATGTCTGTGCTGACCTTTATACAAATTAATGTACCTGCATTTGTTTACACATGATCTATATCCATCCATTACCTATATGTTCATGTGCCTCTTTAAATCCCTCGTAAATATCACAATCATATCTGCTCCCACCACCCTCCCTAGCAGTGAGTTAAAGCCACCTAAGACTCCATCTAAAAAGGCCTTACAATTATTACAGCTGCAACACCTTCAGCAAAGAAATCAAGCATGCTGCAAGCCTTCTTTACCACTTTCTACTTGCGTTGTCAATTTTAAGGAGGTATGGGATTCCCCCCAAGATCCTAATGTACATGAGCGCTCCTAAGAGTCCTGTCATTTACTGTATATGTTCTCCTTACATTTGTGCAACTCACAATTGTCAGGATTAAACTCCATCTGCTACATCTCTGTCCAAATTCCTAACTAATCAAAATCCTGCTGAATCCATTGCCAACCTTCCTCACTATCCACAACTCCACTAGTTTCACTACAAATTTACAGATTAAGCCAAATATATTCAGAATTTTCTGTTTTTATTTCAGGTTTTGATTTTGTAATAGATCACCTCTGAAAGATCACTTAATTTTCATCATTGAAAATTTGTCAGCAAGAATATAACTAGTTAGTTAATCCAGACGTCTCATGCATTGGGTCTGTGAAAAATTTGAGGGGAGGAAGATACAGATAGGGAGCAGTTCAAAGTGGGAAGTTTGGAGAGAATTTGGGGAATTAGGATATTGTGGAAGCCCATGACAGGGTGTTGTGTATCAGGGAGAAGATCAAACAGAATGGGCAGCAAGTTGATTAATGGGATAGAGGGGGTTGGTGGGGGGGTTGGATATTAATGGCATATTATTATACAATGTCAATTTACACTGTAACTAAATTGTCATAGCATATGGCGGGATGCAGATTTGCATATGTGTGACATTTCACCTGCAGTAGAATGTTTTCTACACAGTTCATAAAATTAATGCATTGTATTAAATAATTTCTAGGCTGAATTCTAATCCACCAATGCAATCTTAGGTCCAGTTTGGTGCTGTCTTCCCATATATATAATAATCAATCAAGTGGTAAAGGTTAAACTGAACCAATACCTGTATAAAAGCACAGTTGTAAATCCAGAAGGCTGAAATACAATGTCAAAAATATAAGCTGTTTACTCAATACGACTAGTTTCTACAGTGAAGTATGAAATAGTTATGCTCTGAACATGCAGACTTTATAACTGGGAGGGTTTGGGATAGGTTAACATTCAGGAATGCATTTGGATTTACAAAGCATTCCTCACAAGAGAGCAGAGTACAAACATCTTGAGATATTACGACAATCAGCCCTGAGGCAAAATTAGAGATTTAAAAAAATGTCCAGTGCACTGCAGTTAGCATTGTAATTATGCTGGTGATCATTATAACTGCCATCAGCTGATATCAGAAGAGATTCAGACACTCAGTGAAAGGCATTTGGCAAACGTCAGATAGAAATGGTATGCAGATGGAATAAGAATTTATGATTAATTTTTTTTAAAATAATGATTAAAATGGCAGCTCGTTTTATTTTATTTAATTCAGACAATTGAAATGAATGTAACAGTTTTTACCCGTGTCTTTCGAGTATTTTTATTATTTACTTTATTTTTATATAATTTTTACTCCTCCATGCGTCCTGTGGATATTGAGGAATGTTTTCAAAAGATACAGCAGGATAACATTCAGTTGAATATATGGGTAGAAAAGTGGCAAATGTAGTTTAATCCTGCGTGATGTGCTGCATTTTGGAAGATCAAATGTAAGGGGAAAATATACAGTATT
This sequence comes from Leucoraja erinaceus, assembly GCF_028641065.1. NCBI lineage: Eukaryota > Metazoa > Chordata > Chondrichthyes > Rajiformes > Rajidae > Leucoraja > Leucoraja erinaceus. The sequence goes on along the minus strand of NC_073382.1, from coordinate 34,059,356 downwards.
GGCACTGTAAGTTATTGGGGCAAATCCTCCAAAATTATGGAAGAACTCGAATAAGGACATGGATATTTTAAAAAGACAGATTTGCTGGCTGCAACGGAAAATACCCCAATCCACAGAAAGAAGCAGTTTCATGTTTCAAACCTGTCTGGCCTGTGGACTTGGGCATCACACATGGTGTGGACAGGAAAGGTGTGGACAGGAAAGGCTGAGACGGAGATAACGAGATTATTTTGGATACACAAAGGAAGGAAACAAGCCTCAGCAGACGGTGGTAAACAGGCCAGCACAAGTACAATCACCATCTTGGATGACCCATCCATCGAGACAATAGGAGCCCATCCAGGCGATGGGATAACGATCAGACTGAGGGATCATGACATCAGCAAACCCCTTATCATCGGAAGCCTATTGTTCATGCCAGATCGAAACTGGGAATCATCAAAAGAACCCTTTTATCCAGAGGACCACCTGGGGGTTTCAAAGGAAGCTCAGGTATAAAAACAGGAGTCAAGCCAGAACTCTTTCTCTCGTTCTGCTCTGTTGGACAGCTCGTGGGCCTGTATCGACCTAGCTGTGAGTATCCCGGTGACCTGGTGAAATTCCCGAAATAGGATAGAGGTTGAGAAGGTAAAGTGTAAAGGGGGGTAAAATTGTGTAAAGTAAGTTTTACGATGTGCCCGATAGTTTTACGTACATAGTTTAAAGCATAAGTTTAGCCACGTATTATGTAGTGTTGGTGAGATTTGATTTCTCATTGTTTAATAAAGCCTGTAAATTTTAGACTTGCTTTGAGTCCATCTTGGTTTCTGTTTTCTCTCATCAGCACACTCTGGTCAATTCAACCTTTTTATCATATCCCACCATAATTCCGAGGTCTAGAACCAAGGGGAATCCCTTTTGTTATATTCTCTCTCTTGGAAACCGCTCGAGTGGAATGGTGGCCGTTTGACCCTCCGACAAGGGAGAGAATAACTCGGGCAGTTGGGCCCGAAGTGGAGTAAAGGGAAACGCAAAACCCCTACAGAATGGTGACCATGGCAGGACCTCGGTGGTTTGGGATATGTGATTTGCCAGATGGGGTGAGAGAACGTAGCAAAATGGAGGAGATAATCTCCTCTTATCTGTTTAAAAAGATCAATCTCACCAAACAATAGGTGATAGCATTGTTGACAGCACAGCAGCCTGCAGCAGCTGCTGTTCAATGGACGAAAAGCAAAGCGTATAATTAGGGGCAGGAAAAGGCAGTTTGACTAGCGTGCCTATCACAGCAGGTAGCAAAAATGCAGAGACAGGTAGATAGACTGGAAGAGCAACTGAGAGAAGCTAGGGCCAGCGCTGAAGAAAGCGCTAGAGAAGGGGAAGGGCTATCTGAGGAATGCAGTAAAGCCAGGCAGTGTATCTTGCAGGCGAGGGTGTCCCACAGAAATGCCGACAGGAATTCCTCCAATGCCAGGTGGTAGAGGCAAAGGAGAGGGAACGGAAGGCCCAGGAACTCCTGGCTCAGAGTACACAGAAGTACAGGGAGCTGGAGGGAAAGTTCCAAGATATCCAAGCAGCATACAGGGTGGCCCGTAGCGAGCTAGTGGATAGTGATCACGGGCCTTGCCAGGCAAGGATAGCGCAGCTGGAGGAGACTCTGTCCAAGACTAGGGGACGGGTTCACCTGGTAGGACCAGGGGGGCCCCCCGGGGGCAGAGGGCTTCCCTCAGCAGATGATTCCCCAGGGGCAAAGGGGAATAGACCGCCTCCTGAGGCGCCGGGGATAGGTCCGAGTCGGCAGGTGGGGTTCGGGTTGTCCGGGGAGGGACAGGCTCAAGGAGGGGGGAGAGCACCCTCAGTTAGTGGCGTCTGCGCCATGTGTAGCACACCACGAGGTGGTGGGGTTACCGATCATGGTGGGAGAGCCGCGGGTAATGGGGCAACAGCCCCGGGTAGGGCAGATGTGCCCGGTACGGCAAAGGAAATATGGTCCCCCGGTAGGGCAAGCAGATAGGGGGCCCATAGAAAGCGATATCATCATTCCCCATGGGGCACATGTGCTGAGGGGGATGGTGGCTCACGTTCCCAGGTTAACCAGGGCGGGAGACCCGTCATTGCATTTTATGGAGTTGCAGCAGGCAGCCGACATAAACGATTGCGATGAGGTAGAACGGGTAAAGCTGCTACTGATGACCCTAGATTCATACCTATGCAAGGCGGTGACCTCCAGGGAAGGGGGAAGACCTGAAACATGGGTAGCAGCACAGACAGCGGTTCTGGAGGCCATGGGGTTGAATCAGGGTAGTCCTTTCACCAGGGTGGGGGAGACGAAGCAGCTGGTAGCTGAGTCCCCGGACATGTTCGCAGACAGGCTGTGGGCAGTGTATGAGGGAGCGTGTGGGATGCCTTTAGATAGGCAGAATTTAGATGAGAGCTCACTGGCTGAAGACTCTGGTGGCGAATTGCCTCCTGCGAGTTAGGGCAAAGGCCGAGCACTGGTTTGACCCAGCGGACCCAAACCTTAACGAGGCGGAGGTGATCAGGAAGCTCACCCTTGCATACCGCAATGGGGAGAGAAGTGAGGAGAAGCCCTTTAAGGGCAAGGTGCACGAAATAGTACCGGCACCCCCCAAAAGGAGGCAGTGGAAACAGGAAGGCAGCCAGACCTCTTCCGAGTTGAGGCTGGTGTGCTATGGGTGTGGGAAGCCCGGGCACTACAAGAGGGAGTGCAGAAACCCAAGTAGAGCATTGGGGGAATAGAATCCCGGTAACAGTCGACCCAGCCCCGGAGAAGGCAGCGGCATTTCTGTGAACAATAGCTGTAAGAGATCTAATTACCTATTTGCAGACAAAGGTGGGAGGATCCAGACAGGTAGCCATGGCAACAGGCCAGAGCGCGCCCATATCCGCACCCCCGGCACCTTTATGACTGCCAGCGAAACAGCCCACATTCCTATGCCCGTTAGAGTATGGCCCATGTGGGAGACCCTGGGTCAAGATGGAGGTCCAGGTTGTGGTCGGGAGTTACCTGCTGGACACAGGTGCTTCCAGTACTATTGTCCACATGGACAATCCCCGTACATCCCCTCTATCTAGTGGGGTACCCTATAGTCTTGTCGGTTTTACGGGAAACGAGAAGACGGGGTTTTTCTCTGTTCCCTTGTCCATTCAATTAGGAGCACTCCAGGCGCAGTGGAAATGCGTCCTGATGAGTTGGGAGCAGGAGGGAAAGGGGATACTAGGCGCCGACTTTATAGTGGCCCACCAGATCCTGGTGGACCTGAGGAACCACTGTTTGTGGGGCATAGCAGGAGAAGGGGCTGAGAGAGAGAAGGAGGTAATGGTCATCGAGAGGACATCAGAGAGAGGGGCTCTGTATGTTGTGAAGCCCAGAGAGGGGTACGATGTAGAGGTCCTAGTGAGGCAGACCCCGACAGAGTATCATGGTCAAGTTAAGCGAAATTTGGCCGCATTCGCTACTCACAAGCACGACTGTGGAAGGGTCACAGGAACAGAGGTCAGGATAGACGGGGATCCCATGTCCCGAACGCAGAAACAGTATAGTTTTCCCCGAGAAGCGGAGGCTGACTTAGAAGTCGCCCTGAGTTCACTGGTTAAGCAAGGCGTTTTGAGGCCCATAGCCACCCACGTGAACTCACTGCTCTGGCCCGTACGGAAGCCAGACAATTCCTGGAGGGCCACGGTAGATTATAGGGTCCTGAATAAGAATATTCCGGCTTGCGCGCCAACTGTGGCAGCTGTAGCAGACCTATTAGCGGAAATTCCGGCGTCTGCATCTGTATTTACGGTGCTAGACATCTCGAACGGTTTCTGGTCTATCCCGGTCAGGAAGGAAGACCAGTACAAATTTGTTTTCACATTCAAGGGGCAGCAAAACACGGGGAACTGTCTTCCCCAAGAGTTCCACAATAGCCCCAGTATTTTCCACCAATGTATGGCAGAATGTTTAAAGGAATTTAGTGAGCCCCACAAGATCGTCCAGTATGTGGACAGTATTTTGCTATTCATGGACACCAGTGAGGAACATGGGCCCCTAGTAAATTAACTGCTGGAGCTGCTCTGTAAGAGCGGTTTAAAAATAAATCCCATGAAGGCACAGATAGGGTTACAAGAGGTAAAGTTCTTGGGACTGACCCTTAGGGCCGGAGAAAGGGGTATCGATACAGCAAGAAGGCAGGCAGTGCAGGAACTCCCAGTCCCAACGGACGTGGGGGGGTACGGTCATTTCTGGGAGTCACGGACTACTGCCGAGACTTTATAGAGGACTATGCCGCGACCGCAACACCTCTGCACCGGCTGCTACGCAAAGGGGTAGAGTGGGAGTGGGATGAGCAGTGCGAGTCGGCATTCGTCCATTTGAAGCGGGACCTGCAAAAGGCCCCAGCTGTGGGAGCCATTGACTACAGGGAGCAATTTTTCCTGGAGGTAGCCGCAAGCAGTAATGGCCTGAGCACAGTGCTCCTCCAGGAACGGCACAGCAAGTTAAGGGCAGTGGTGTATTCCTCCAGAGTCCTCACGGAGGTAGAAAGGTCCTATTCAAACTGTGAGCGGCACCTGCTAGCCACATACTGGGCAGTGAAGAGGGTACAGGTCTTCATAGGAATGTCCCCCATAACCCTCCTGACCCACCATACCCCAACCCAGATGCTGCTGGACGGTCGGATTAAGGATGGGACCGTTATCAGTGCGAGGATCACTCGTTGGACCCTTCTCCTTTCCCAAATGGCCTTAGGGGTTGAGAGACTATGTGAGCCCAAGCTCGCAGCCAATTTGGTGTACCCAGGGGAGCCACACCATTGCTTGGTGGAAGGGGTATGGGAGGTGGACTTTGGGCTTAGAGCAGGGTTACATCCCACGGGTAGGGAAATATACGTGGATGGGTCCAGTTTTGTGTCCGAGGGCATATGGCTCACGGGCTGTGGGATCTGGGACCCCGAGGCAGAGATAGGCCTAACTCTTAAACTCCCACATTAAGAGCCCAGCAGGCCAAGCTGGCGGCCGTAATGTACATGGTGACCCATCCCGAGCGTTTCCCCACTCCATACACCATATGTTCAGACAGCATGTTCACATGCAATTCCTGCACGGAATCTGACCATCTGGTCCCGCCGAGGGTACACCTCATCGGCCGGGAAGCCCCTGACCACTAAACCCCTACTAGAGAGGATTGTAGCAGCCGTAGGGAAGGGCGGGGATAGATATATCCATAAGGTGAAGGCCCATTCCAAAACGGAGCCACGGGGAAAGGAAAATCAGAGGGCAGATGGCTTGGCCAGGGAAGGAGCCAGGAGTGGGAAAGCATGGGACCCCTATGAGGAAGGACAGGTAGCTGCAGCCAGGGAGCAGCCTCGAGAAAAGGAGAGAGCGGGAGTGGTTTTGGCTCCGGACCTGACCACGGTCCAGGCACAAGACCCTATTTTAAAGGATGCCTCAGCAGCCATTTGCAGGCAGGAGAAAATAGAGGGACCGTATGGGGGTAAAGACATGTCAGTAAAAAAAGGCATGTTATTCAAGGGAGATAAGTGGGTAGTGCCTTCCCTGTACAGAAGGGAATTTTTAAAACTAGCCCATGAGGGTCCAGGGGCAGGTCACCCCGGGCCAGAGACCACATGGCAGCGAGTAGAGATGGCAGGATGGTGGCCAGGGCTCAGGGAAGACATTCGCAACTTTTGTGCAAGCTGTCTGGTTTACGCAGCAAACAACCCAGACCCCCAGAAAATGAAGGTTTCCATGGGACACATCAGGAGGGTGGAGGGGCCATGGCAGTCGATTGAAATCGACTACATCGGACCCCTTCCAACCGCTCAAGGGGGTACAAGTACTGCTTTGTCCTTGTGGATGTGTTCTCAAAATGGGTAGAGGCCTTCCCTTGCAGGGCAGCCACCGCTATGGGTACGGCAAAAATCCTGGTTAGGGAGGTGTTCACCAGGTGGGGACTCCCACAGTTCGTGGAGTCAGATCAGGGGAGCCATTTCACAGGACAGGTCATGCAGTCCACCCTTAGAATACTGGGCATCAAGGCCAAGTGGCATGTGGCCTACCACCCCCAGTCCTCGGGTCCGGTAGAGCGGTTGAACCGGACAATAAAGGAAAGGATAAGGAAGGAAACAGGGGACTCACCCAACCGGTGGGTGGAGGTTTTACCCCTGGTCCTTATGGGGATTCGGGCCAGCCAGTCCAGGAGTACGGGGTACTCTCCCCACGAGCTCATGACGGGCCGGGTCATGAGAACGTCCATGCACGTTATGGTCCCAGCCCTAACAGAGGGACAGCTCAGGGAAGTGAACCGGGACAAGTTTGCCAAGAGGCTATTTGAACAACTTAGGCAGGTTCACTGGCAGGCAGCCAGAAACATGGGGGCCCAGCACCAAAGAAACAATACTGCTGGAGCCTCGCAGCCATTGCGAGTGGGCAGTGGGAGACAATACAATATACAATACCTTTATTAGTCATTTGAACCTCACATGAGGTTCAAACGAAATGTAGTTTCTGCAGCCATACAATAAAAGAAGCAAAACACACACCAACACTATTCACATAAACATCCATCACAGTGGCTCTCCTCCTCACTGTGATGGAAGACCAAGTAATGGTCAGGAGATATGCTAGGGTAGGGGTGTTTGAACCATTGTATGCTGGCCCATACAACATAGTGGACAAAGCCAGTCCCATGGTGTATGCCATTCAGCTTCCCCATAGAGTCAAATGGTTCCACATCAACCAGTGTAAATTGTTTGACCCCACAAGGGCAGGGAAAAGTAAGAAAGGGGTACGTCAGAGAACAGGATCAGGAACAGACCCGGGTTGATGTGGAAACCGCAGGGGAGCCAGTCGAGTCCACAGGGAGTCAGCCTGAAGTAGCCGGCTGTGTTTCAGGGCGAGGACTGGAAGCAGCGGAGAAGGAGGCTGACTCCAGCCCTCCGTAGGCAGGTACCGTAGACTGCCTAAGAGAGGCAGAACTAGCAGAAACAGAGGAGATGGAGGTATCACCTCTGTTGTGGGAACCCCCGGTCAGACGTAGGAGTGACAGGGTCACTAAACCCCCAGTAAGGTGGTCCCCATCCCTAATTAAACCTAGGGCTGGGGCCGGCCACAGGAAGGCCGGGAAGGAGAGTGGCCGAAACAGGGCACTTCGGAGTGCAGCTGAAGGGAGCCCAGTCTCCACAGGGAACATAGGGCTATATCAAAACCCCGTAGTGCACGGGGAGGTGAGGGGCAGTCAGGCCCCTCGACAGGAGGAGTTCTGGCCTGCACGGGAGGGCCCAACAGAGGGATGGCCCCAGCGTGATGGGGACCAGTTATGAGTTGGCCACCCGGAGACGGGTGGCATTGTATATAGCATTGGTTTGTCTGTGGTTTGTGTAGTTAGCTTTTGGTAATTAGATATATGGTTTTGTAAAGCTACAGGGGAGTACAGGGACAGGCAGAACGGGATCAAAGGGATGTGCTGTGGAAAAGTAGACCACAACAGACAAAATCAAAACCCCAAATGCCATTTTAGGCGGATAGCTTTGTCGAGGCAAGGAATTGTTTTGCTTTGTTTTCCAGATGGGTAGCCCCGCCGTATGGATGATGGCCATGATGTGCCTCCGGATGTGTGTGGCGCGTCGCGGGGACAAGGAGGAGTCCATCGTATATGGGTGCTCAGGGGACAGAGCACCCCTCATGTCTACTGGGCAAGGAAGCTGAGCTCGGACATGAGGGATCGATCCTCGGACTGGGAAAGACTGGACAATGATACCTACTGGACCATCACGGGGTCACCGGGATGGATCACTGTATGTTGGGACAAATGGTGGGCCTATGACCAGGGGCTTTATTTATGTCTATGGGGGTCTGCCAAGGTGTGTCCGGTAGGGGCATCAATCACTTTCGTCAAGTGGTGGCAGGACCCCGGGAACGGGATAGATTGGGACTGCAGTGGGCAGGCATGTGTGGCCCCCAGGACTGGGATGACAGCAAAAGCCACCGAATTGCTGGTTCAGGTGAAGAAGCCCCTACCCACAGCCCAACCGATCGACCCTCACAACTGTCCAACCACCACCGAAGGGCCGGAGAATGGGTTACCACTTGTCCCAACCAAAAAGGTGCTGTATCAGGGAATGCATTACACTGTGGCCTCAGTAGTATTAAATAACAATCAGTAAGCATCATGGTGTGATTCTGTAAGAGTCAAGAAGAGTGAAATAATGGTAGGTCATAGGAGGAGTGGGCACCGTCTGTGTATGGCAGCCTGCCCGCAGTCCGTCTCTTCACCTTTTTGTTATTTTATGTCCTGTCCAAAATGTTAGTGGAGGTCTTTTATGTGGTGGGTGGGGGTGGGGAAGGGGGAAACTTTATTTCTTAATCACCTACCTGGTCGGAGAGGCAGCATCCCTCCAAGCTGCTTCTTCGCCCCGTCCTCGCGGCCTGCCATCGAGAATGGAGCGGCGTTTCCTGTCGGGACCGGCCAGGACTACAGCTTCGGCGGCGGCACAGCGCAAGGACACCATCACGGAGCGGAGCCACGGAGCGGGCGACGCCTTACCGGGTCGCCATGCGGTAAGCTCCGGAGCGTTGTGGCCGTCGACTCTCAACATCGCGGAGCTGTGGCTGCGGGCGTCCGGCCACGGGCGGCACTGAATTTGGAGTGCTGCGGAACCTGGGATCGAGTTCGCCGTGGTCGGAGCTCCAATGAACCTCATTAATGAACTGCATTCAATCTACCCACATAGAAACATAGAAACATAGAAATTAGGTGCAGGAGTAGGCCATTCGGCCCTTCGAGCCTGCACCGCCATTTAATATGATCATGGCTGATCATCCAACGCAGTATCCCGTACCTGCCTTCTCTCCATACCCTCTGATCCCCTTGGCCACAAGGGCCACATCTAACTCCCTCTTAAATATAGCCAATGAACTGGCCTCAACTACCCTCTGTGGCAGAGAGTTCCAGAGATTCACCACTCTCTGTGTGAAAAAAGTTCTCCTCATCTCGGTTTTAAAGGATCACCCCTTATCCTTAAGCTGTGACCCCTTGTCCTGGACTTCCCCAACATCGGGAACAATCTTCCTGCATCTAGCCTGTCCAACCCCTTAAGAATTTGTAAGTTTCTATAAGATCCCCTCGGGACCGGCCTAGAGAGTATAAACCAAGTCTATCCAGTCTTTCTTCATAAGACAGTCCTGACATCCCAGGAATCAGTCTGGTGAACCTTCTCTGCACTCCCTCTATGGCAATAATGTCCTTCCTCAGATTTGGAGACCAAAACTGCACGCAATACTCCAGGTGTGGTCTCACCAAGACCCTATACAACTGCAGTAGAACCTCCCTGCTCCTATACTCAAATCCTCTTGCTATGAAAGCCAACATGCCATTCGCTTTCTTTACTGCCTGCTGCACCTGCATGCCAACCTTCAATGACTGGTATACCATGACACCCAGGTCTCGCTGCATCTCCCCCTTTCCCAATCGGCCACCGTTTTGATAATAATCTGCTTTCCCGTTTTTGCCACCAAAATGGATAACCTCACATGACTGGTGGAAAAGGGCAAGGGAAAGATGAAGGCAAAGAGAATAGAAGACAGGATCTGTAATGGGCTTGTATGTAATAGGTGATAAATTACTTCTCATTGCTCTAGTCTCTGGCTATGAAGAGTGCCTCTAGGATGCTTGAATCATCAAACAAATTATTTCTTTGGAGTTCGATGGGGACGGGAATTCAAAGTTTAGACATCTCTGGTATCGTCCTTAAGCATGCGTTAGTCCCTTTCCTCAGGTCTCTGCTGGATTTGCACCACAGCATTTTCTAGGAAGAGATGCAGAAAAACAAATAACTCACATTTAATGACAATTGCTTGTTTGCAAATGGTGTGACCAATTCAGGCATAAAAAATGTTGAATGACATCTTGTTAAAGAAATTAATGTTCACAGTTAACATTATCCTGCTGTATGTAGGCAAGTTATTTACAGATGTGGATTGAATTTGCTTGGCAGTGCCTGTTCCCAGATCCTATTTTGAAAAGAATGAACCTGTATCCACCTCACATACAGATTACTAGACAGAAAGAATGGTAGCTATCATTTTGCAATCACTTTCTCTTAACAATATTCCACATGCTTAAGCTGCATAAAGGGCTGTCAACAACCCGAAGAACAGCATTTAATCTTCCAGCTGGACTTCTGGATTCAATATTAAATAATCAACCTTAATGCTTAATGTTTCTCAAGAGATGTTAGTTCATTAATCAGATGTTATATCTCATCAGACTTCCTTTTGTTCCCCAATGCAAAGCTTCCTCATCTTATACTTCCACACCCCTTGTCATTTCCACCCTGCACAGACTTGGTCCATTCTCTACTGTGTTCTCCACCTTATTTAGTGTCTTAAAATTTGCTTTAATTTGCACCCTAACCTATTTCAATTATCTTCCCCATGAATCTATTGAGTATTTCCAGCATTCACTGTTATTATTATTGTAGTTTCAGTTGGGTGTTTCTAGTGTTCCTGAGTCAAACAATGTAGCTCAAGAATTTGGTCTGTATTCCTATAATTGCTGTGTTTAAAGTTTCTGTGCATTTCTGACACATTACCAGAGTAATTCCAATTCAGAAGCATTGTGTTGGCTGCAATGCTCATCAGGATGTTGAACGTTAACTATCATAAGTAGGATATCATGTAAGTTAACCATCATTATTAATATAACAACTGTAAAGAATGTAGACCACTGAGAGCTATTTGATACATTGATGGAAAATGAGTCAACAGTTTCCATCCGCTCAACAACATTTTTCAATTTTGCCTACATCTCCAAACTCAGATATCAACAAACTAGACTCTCAGTATTAAAGTAAATCATAAGGATATTATGAGTCACGAATCAGCACAATTGCACATTCTCTGATCTTTGTTCTGTTCAAACAAGAGTCTGGGACAGGTTCGTTACCATGACATTTAACCCTCATATACAAACACCCCAACATGAAATGCAAATATATTCAAGTGTGATATGAACAAATAAACATCACTTCTGAAAGTTTAGAATTTCCCTAGTGTAACTTAAACTTGAGAAAAGATTGATCTTTGTGTTTTTGGCAGAAATTTTATTCTGTCTTCTTTGTACTTGACTTGAGATGTCTCTCCAGGCATTATGCTGTAACAAGTCTGAGGTGGGAGCATTATAATAAGCCGAGTGTGCGTTACATTGAGAGTTACATTTCAGACAAAACTGAAGATAATTATAACAAAATTAATATTTTGTTTGCCCAACGGTGAACTCAATATTTAACTTCCCTTTGTATCTTTCAATCCAATCGAGAGATACGTTGAAAAAATCTTGAATTTGGAATAAAGAGGTAACCTTTCAAAAGCAAACAAAAAACCCCCATGAAAATTCTGCAATCTGAAATGAAACAGAAAATGATGGAAATCCACATCAGGTCAGGGCTGCATCAGATCAGTTTTAATGAAAGCTCATTGGTCTGAAATAGCATCTCTATATCTACCTCCACAGATGTAACCTAACCCACCAAAAGTTTCCAACATTCTCTCTGTTTATTACACGTGTCTGTGAAATATCTCAAAGTAGAAAAAGTGCATCTTGGAAAGGAAACCTGTTGAGGACAATTGTTCTGTTGTCCCCACATTTTCAGGCAATGTTACAATGAATAATGAAGCTCTGTGTAGTACTGTGTCTATGAATGCAGTTTTTGGTGAATAAGGGAATGTTACGAGTAAGACCAATAATACAAGTTTATTTAGGTAGCAAACAAAGTGCAATTAAATAAGTTAATCAATTAAAGTGGGTATTGCAAGGTAGGTGTTTTGTTCCAATTGATGTATATGGAAACTGATGCAAACTGTTGTGATCAAATATGCAGCAAGAGTCTGCAAGTCAAGGAACATCAGATCAGAATTCATCAGCTGAATTCCAAGATTCGATACGACCATAAATCAAGAATGGAGAAAGTTAGTTGGACACAAAAGGCAGTCATATTCCTTAGACAGAGCATGCCAGAACTGGACAATCAAGAGAAAGACAGCTCTTCTACTTCCTCAGGATCAGGATGTGAATACTCCATTGAACTTCTACAGGTGTAGTGTAGAGAGCATACTGATTGGTTGCATCATTGCCTGGTTCAGTAACTTGAATGCCCAAGAGGATAGGAGGATGCAGAAAGTAGTGAACATTGCCCAGTGAATCACATAATTGACCTTCCCATCATCAAAGGGAAGTTGTGTCTTATGAAGGCAGCTAATACTATCAAATACTAGTAAAGAATTGGATGAGAGCAGTAGAGAGAAAGGATCATTGCTCAGAAAAATTAACAAGTAGAATCAGTTTGTGTGAAGCTAGGAATGGAGGGCGGCAGCTTCGGCAGTTTCGACCACCCCGGGCCACGGAGTTTGAACCGGCCTGTTTGAGGCGCTTGGATTCAGCCGCGGGACTGACTTACTTACCATCACCCGGCGGAGTCACAACATCCGAAGCCTGAATCGCCTCGGCGCAGAGGGAGAACAAGGAGAGAAGAGACAAGGACTTTAAGATTTTTGCCCTCCATCACACTGAGGAGGTGCCTGGTGAACTCACTATGGTGGATGTTAAATTTGTGTTTAATGTGTGTTTTTGTCATTTTTATTGTATGTATGACTGCAAGGCAACAAAATTTTGTTCAGACCAAAAGGTCTGAATGACAATAAAGGCTACTTTGACTTTGACTTTGAGGAAGAGATAACAGTAAAGGAAAAGATTGGATGGACTTAGGAGGCCCTCATGTTGAAGTGGCAATGTTGGCGATCACACAAATCAGCAAACTTTTATCGATAAATAAACAAGGCAAACCCAATTCGGAGTGATGGTGTGGATAATGAATTCATGGAATGTGTAAAACATGATTTTTAGATCTTTATGAAAAGGCAATATTAGATCCAGTATTTTTCAATGTGGGATATTTATTTAGTAATCTGATTGTAAAAGAGCTTTATGGAAGAATGATCATGATATACACTGTAAAATAATTTTACGTAATGATTAAAAATTATTAAATTCGATCTAAAAACAGCCTCTTAAATCTAACAAAACAAAATGCAAATCTATCAGATGAGATTTGGCCATGATGGAGGGGCACCGAAGAAATAAACTAATATGATTGGGGAAACTCCACATGGATTGTGAAAAGAAATTCACATTTGACACATATGGAGATTTGTAAGATTGTGACTTGCACAGTGAGTGGCAAACAGTTTTTTTTTTTCATTTTTAGGCCTTTAGGTTATAAAATAAAATGAGGACACATGGCATTAGTGGTAACATATTGGTGGGGATTAAGAATTAGTTACCAGATAGAAACACAAGACAAGAAGAAAGATCATTTTTGATTGGGAGGTTGCAATTAGTTGGGTGCCTTGTGGATTGGTGCTCGGGAGACTGCTATTAATAAACTATTGCAAATAAGATGTGCAAGCTTGATGATGATACAAATCTCCGTGACAATATGAATTATGTAGAGGATGAAGAATGGCTTCAAGCGAATATAAATGGACTAAGTGTACAAGTGAGTGTATGGTAAATGGAAAAGAACTTGGAAAGGTTTGAAGTCATCTGGAAGAAAAATAGAGAATAATGTTTTTTAAATGCCGAGTAATTAAATGCTGTTGCTGTTCAAAGGTATTTGTGGGAATCTGGATGTCCTCGTACTGAAAGTTACAGGTAATTCAAAAGCCATATATTACATTGACATATTTTTGCAAAGGGATCTGAGTACGAGGAGAGATGTCATGCTCCAATTATGTATTGCTCTGGTGAAACTGTAATATTGTGTTAAAAGCAATCTTCCTTATATGCTTACTCTAGAGGGAATGCAATGATGGTTCATCATATTGATTTCTCGAATCAGAAGGTGTTATTCCATGAAGAAAGATTAAATAATTTAGGATTATGAGAAATTATTTTATTACAACATACAAATTCTTGGACAAGATTAGATACAAGGATGATGTTCTCCTTGCCGATTGTCTCCAGTTACAATCTCAAACTAAACAGTTGGTCACTCTTGCCAGAGATTTTTTTTTTTTTGTCCACCTTGATAGTATTCTCTGATCATGAGGGTGTGGAAACTCAATTACTGGCTATATTCAAGACTGAGATTGAAAGGTTTTGTATATTAAGGGAAATGAGAAAGATCAAAATTGTGTATTAAGGGAAACGAGAAAGATCAAAATTGACATTTTTCATCATTCACTAAGTAACATAATTTACTATAACCATTGTTGTAGTACTCAATAAGAAATAATTGTCTTTATAATTTCAATTAAAATTTCCATCTATAGAGGTATATCCATTGTTTCATCCTCTATCTGCCTTACAGACGTTACAGAGAAAATCATATTCACATATAAAACTAAACAGAGCAAAGCTTAACTGCAAAACTACATGACATGTTAAAAGTTCAAAGCCAAAATCGATAATGTTACTGTATAAGTGCCTAATATAACACTATTTATTTCACTATTATAAAATGTTTCAACCTGTTAATAATTCTTCTAAATTATTCAACTAAATGTGGTGCACGTGCATTAAACTTCTATCTGTCACTGTTATCCGAAACAATTTAGAGACCTGACTGTTGATTGAGTCCTGCAACCACATGGCAAAAACTGTGCAATCATTCAGGTAATGATTGAAGATAGCAATGAGATACTGGGAATTATCCCTCAGAGCTCCATAAATTTGAAACCTATCCTTAAGAATTAAATTACAATGAATCTTATTCTGGTTTATATAATTAATTTAGAGGTATCCACTGGAAAGAGCATGGAAGGAGTATGAAAGGTATAGGTATTTATGCTTGAGGTTATTGATGGGTAATTCAAGATGGAATGTGAGGTGAAAGTTGAATCTGATGTTAGGGAGTAAAGACTCTGCATAGGTCAGGACCTAACTCATAGCACAATGGAGTTTGTTTTATACAAACTAAAATGCTGGATGTGCATCACATGTGTCGAGAGACATTGAACACCATGTCTGAGAGAATTAAACCAGAGCAAATATCACTGTAGGGTCCAGTTATCATTCGAGTCAACTTGATAAATGGTTCAAATAGCTAGATATTTTTTTTAAAGTAGAAGGTGTGAGACAAAAGGATTGAAGAGTTGTGAATTGTGAAGCCAGAGGAAGGAGGAAGAGGGGAGAAATCAGTGAAAGTCCAAGTGAGGCCTCGTAGTCCTTTTACTCCTTCTTAACAACACAACTTATTAGTGTACTCCTAAAGGAGTCAGAAACCTTCCCAGTTTATAAACATCAGAGCAGAGCAGAGCAGAGTTAGCTTAACTGGAAATTATACAACATCTAAATCCAGCAAATGTGCAAGTTTAGGAAAATAACTATCAGGATGAAACATGGTGGGAATACAAAATGTTCTATGCCAATAGCTGCATATTAAAATTAAATAAGGCACAAAATCTAGTGTTTGAATTAATAACTATTTATCATTTTTGTGTTTTATTGCCAGCTGTGCTATTCAAATGAAAATAATCACCAAAAACCTAAAGTGTTGACATAAAAGGGCTTGCTGTTTGGTTAACTGCAGTGTTCCATGCAATGATTTTCTTGTAGACAAAAAGGTGCCAGGGCACACCTTTAATAAACACGTGTCATGTGGCTGGAAAGCACAATGATGATGTTTAATATTTTAGCAGATAAGTCACACCATATTGATGTGTACCGTCACAAAACAAAGCAAAGTAATAAAATAGGGGCAGTCTTTCCTTTATTGGTAACAGAGTGTAAGGACAGAGGTTAGCAAATCTGATTTTAAACCACATCCCTTGATGTCTCTTTCCTGGATCCTGTCATCTCCAAAGGCTTCCGTGGTAGCAGATGAAATATAATGTTTGAAAATGTTTGCAGTTTTGAAAAAAATAAATGGAAAATTATCTATTTGCATGGATTGCAACTGGAAAATAATCTAGTACCAAGGGATCTGAGGCTAGTTGAACATGAATAACAATGAATTAGCAAGAAACAACATCAATATGGGGAAGTTAATGGAATGAGAGTTGTAACAAGTTTGCAGCCTGCTTGTGAGACTGTGCCATAAGTATCGTGCAGAGATTAATCTCTATAGTTACTTCAATTAAGGCAGTGTAGAAGAGGCTAAAGGGATGAATAGAATTCAGTTTTTGAAGAAATTCTGAGCAAGTTTGTCCTATACAAATTGGAGTTTTGAAAAATGCAAGTTGACCTTATTAAAACATATATAAAGGTAGACGTGGATATTTATTTGTTGCCATCTTCTTATCGTCCACATACAAGATTAGAAGTTATTCAGCCAGAGCTGAACACACTTCTCGGCATCTGCACAATGATGAATGTCTTGCGCTTCTAGTGTTTCTTGTGCGTGGTGGTCGAAAGATTGGTGTAAACAGGACCTCGACGTGAACGCTCTTTCATTGACCCAATTTGTTACCATGAGTGTTATTTAGAGCTAGAAGGAATAGTTCCAGAATAAGTGGTCACCCCTATCAAGTTGAGCAAGAATTTGCTCTCACAAGACATTGTGAACCTTTGAAATCTTTTACCCTTGAGAACAATACGATACGGTATAACTTTATTTATACCAGGAGGGAAATTAATTTGCCAACAGTCATAAAAAACACAAAATACATGAAACATGAAACTTGAAAATAAAGTGATGAGTGGTAAGGCTTTGGGGATGAGCAAGGTCAGTCTCAGTCTACCCCATGACAGAAGGTGGAGGAGTTGCAAGGTTTGATAACCATGATAGCCATAGAATTATGGAGATTGAGTAATTAAATAGAATTAAGGTGAAAACTGTAAAGGCGTAAAGGGATACCAGGAAAGTGGTATTGATACTAAAATTGGAACAGTGTGGACTTATGAAATGGCAGGTCTGGGGATAGGTCGGATTTCTCCTGCTTCTGGTTCTTATCTTATGTCTTTATGATAACATTCCAAAACTTCAAATGGCCAGACTTGTTAAAAAAAATGTTTGAAGGCAGGAGTGAGCTGAAAACTTAGTAATGTTACAGACGTAAATCGTAGTAGTAGGCCCCTCTCGGTAATGACTGACCATGGGTGATGCATCCTGGTCGGATGCAAGCCTGGGCGATGTCATATGGTGGACAGGTTGTTGCCCATGCTGCACGTCCCCCCTCTCCATGTCGCTGATCGATCCAAAGGAACAGCAGGGCCATTACAGTTTGGCACCAGCGCCATCGCAGGAGCCTCCAGAGCGAGGTTGTAGACAACGACGAACTGCCTTAGGGGCTGCGACTCCGGATTTTCTTAAAGTTTACTCCTGGAGCCTTTTCCATGACTGGATATGGCCACAAGGCAGTGGAGGTTTTAAATCAGAGTTTCCCCTCTCCTAGATGGAATGGCTTTCCAGGCTGACGAGCCCCATCTGCCCTGTAAATAAATAAATGTAAATAAATGTTTGTTAAATTAGCCCCTAAAATCTAAAAGCAATACTGAATAGTGAAAGTTTGTGAATATCCTTTGTATCATTGTTGTACAAGTTCAGATACTTGTGAAATATCTTTTCCCCCTACACTTTTAACCAGTATCTTTAATTCAAGGGCATGTGTAAACAAGCTCAGTAGAAGACAGTTCACATTCCAGCATAAATATAACGTGAAGCATGCAGCAAGGTCCCTGCAAAATGTAGTTCTTGAAAAGAACGTCGAATCAAGAGTAGACACTTGTTTTTTTTTTTTGCTTTGAATCTACCAGGACTGTAAATCTCTGGAAAATAATGTTTTGGGAGATAGAAAATAGGATTTGAAATATTCAGAGACTACTGCACCAATTCTGAATTCACGAACTGCCTTTCTGAACCAAACCAGATACAGCTGGGAGAAACACCTCTCGAAACATTGCTTAAAGATTATCATCTGCATTGATATTATTCATACAAATCTTTAGAGAAGGTAATTTAGTACTATTTCTTCTCAGGGGAAATTATGCACATAATAAAAATGCAAATTGCAGTCACACTGATATTTCCAGATATTCATGTACAAATGTTTTTATAATACATTACTGCTTAGTGGAAGCTTGTATAGGAAAATAATTCTAAAATGTCATCCTTAAATAAAGCAATGCATTACAACAGAGATTTATATTTGAACCAGCTGAAATAAATTTTTGTCCCACATGCCGGTCAACATTTTTTATGTTAATATTGTGCAAAGGTAGCTCTGAAAAATATTATTCCAGTTTCTATATGCAAAACCAAATTATTTCTGCAGGCAAACAATATAGAAATCTTCCACATGCTAATAATAGATCTTTAACCAACTTATGTGGTTAAATATAATTCAAATGGTTAAAAAATAAGATAACAAGGAATTATTTACTGGCATATAGCATCCACATTTCTCACATATTTACTTGTTCTTTTAAGCTATGGCACAAATTTCAAGTCTGCTTAAAAATGTGATGTGTCCATACTTTAACTCTTTCACTGCAATGGTCTGCATTCATTCATCATTCCTGTTTCTGTCTTGATTTACTCAATAATTCTATGACTCTAATGATAATATCAACTACCCTTTCCTCCCTTTGGAGGAACGAAATGAAAGGAACATGACTTTCTGCCATTCCATTATAACATGGTTTACCCAAAGCCACATTCACCAATCTGCCTTTATTCTGAATTTTTTATCACATATAAGTAAAACAATTTGGGTCTTGAAAAAATTCAATGGATTAAACCTCCAACTTACTTTGAAAATGAAAGTTCATTTTTTTGGTCTAAAATGTACTTTGTTTTCACTGATATTAATTAAAGATTATGAGCCTTTGTTCTAAATTTCACCAACCGAGGATATAGATTTGGAGCAAAAAACAAAAGTGTAAGATTAACTCAGCAGATCAAGCAGCAGCTGTGGAGGGTTTGTGTTTTGGGTTGAGACCCAGGGCCAGACCCACATACCTTTGATCTCATATTCCACCTGCAAACCCGTTCTCTTCCAAGAATTTTGCAATATACAATTTATCTTTCTTGATTGAAATGAAGGTAATTTCTTTTTTTCCACCTTTTAATAGGTCTTTATGCCATTCCCTTACAATGTGGGTCATCTGAAGCAGAATTTGCCAATCCGCTTTTATCCAACATCTTTATCAAATTAAATATCAATCAATTATCAATTATTGTCATTGCCTTCACTCACATTTTGAAAGTATGCACATTCTCTTTACACTAGTAAGATTCAATGCATTTAAGAAAAACAGATTTTCGCATAAGTCTGCATCAACAACTATTTTTATAGCTCCCTCTAGGCCAAAGCCCCCAGCGCTGCCAAGGGTGTTCCACCATTCTTCTTCTGCAGCCAGTCAGCTATGCCTTCCCACCCACCTCCCATATCAAATCCGCCCCAACCTTCTCCCTTCCCTCTCTCCTCTGAGAATATTTATACCATTTCCCTCTCACTTGCTGAGTTCAGCCAATAGTTTGTGTTTTACTCCAGATTTCATTATCTACTTTCCTCTGCCTGTGAGGAAATACATTTCCTGAACTTCTTGGTTTCATCTGAACAGCAAATGGTCCAAAAAATTAACCAGTACTATGCAAGTAATGTGATGGACAGGGACCACATGCTCAAGACACACCAATTAGAATCAGTGCATTTAGGAAAACAAGATTTTCTTGATAGTCTACTAAAACAGCTAATTCATGATTACTTTACACGACATGTGGCAATAGACACATGTGATTAACGTACTCAAAAATGCATAAGGTTTATGCAATTTTTTTTTATGATTTAGATTATTTAGTTTAGTTTAGTTTAGAGATAGAGCATGGAAACAGGTCATGGGGAGAACGTACAAACTCTGTACAGACAACACCCGTAATCGAACCCGGGTCTCTGGCGCTGCATTCGCTGTAAGGCAGCAACTCTACTGCTGCGCCACTGTGACTGCCCTGAAGAATTTCTGAAGACGTGAAAACATTTTAGAACACAGCTTTTTTTAAAGAGTATTTTTGTGTTGAGCAATAGGCTTGATATATTTAAGGTACAGTTCGATTCAAACAGCTGTAAATTGGCATAACACAAAAGAAATTGTCTTGTTCGCCACTTGAGGTCAGCCCGTTTTGAGACAGCTCAAAGGAAACCTGACAGCATTATGCATTGATTCAATGGCATGCATCGCTTAACTACTCAGCAACTTTAAAGCACAATTGCCTCGGAATTGGATTGGAGAAAATCCTGCCAACTGGGAAATCGGACTGGAAACATAATAATACGATTCATACAAACATTGGTGGCATTACTTCATCGTACTCGGTGCTTATAATGATATCATCAATGTGTGCAGTGCATTTTATTTATTTTGGATTCAAGACGCTGAGTTTTATAATCTGTTTTATAAACACATGATTTCACACAGGGTACATCATGATGAAAGGAATCAAGGAGATATCACTAGGACAAAATCATTCACTATT
The DNA here is from genome assembly GCF_028641065.1 of Leucoraja erinaceus. Classification (NCBI taxonomy): domain Eukaryota; kingdom Metazoa; phylum Chordata; class Chondrichthyes; order Rajiformes; family Rajidae; genus Leucoraja; species Leucoraja erinaceus. The sequence continues at coordinate 34,038,903 of NC_073382.1, read as the reverse complement.
TCAGCAGACTTTTTTTTGTCAGTAAAAATATTGTTAACGAGCAGCATGCGATAGACAATAGACAATAGGTGCAAGAGTAGGAGGCCATTCGGACCTTTATGGCAGCACCGACATTCACTGTGATCATGGCTGATCATCCACAATCAGTACCCCGTTCCTGCTTTGTCACCATATCCTTTGACTCCCCTATCTTTAAGAGCTCTATCTAACTCTCTCTTGAAAGCATCCAGAGAATCGTCCTCCACTGCCTTCTGAGATAGAGAATTCCACAGATTCACAACTCTCTGCGTGAAAACATTTTTGCTCATCTCCGTTCTAAATGGCCTACCCCTTATTCTTAAACTGTGGCCCCTGGTTCTGGACTCCCCCAATATCGGGAACATGTTTCCTGCCTCTAGCATGTCCAATCCCTTAATAATCTTATATGTTTAAATAAGATCCCTTCTCATCCTTCTAAATTCCAATGTATACTAGCCCAGTCATGCCATCCCGGTTTTCAGATCCTGGCTCATCCCCCTGTGAAGCTGTCCTTCTATCTCATTTCCTTGCCTAGCCTACCCAATAATGGCACTCAGCCCTCTATGCCTAATCACAGCCCTCTGGCTTCACTATCTCATCATGGCTGCTCTATTCCTCAGGTGATCTTGATAGATTTCTGATAGAAAACTGATAGATTTCCCCACCCAATCAATGATCCCATGTCCCATATCCCACATCCCCACTTATTTATTTCCGCCTCACTTCTATTTCCTACCTACTTCTCTGTTTCTGTTACCATGTGTCTTCCCCCAATTGCATCCTCACATACTTCTCCTCATTGTCATGATAGCCTGTAATGTTGACATAGAAGCACCCCTTTAACAGTGTTAATTGGTTTCCTTTGAATCAATGAGTATACATTGATTGCTGTTGTGACCCCAGTGAACAATTTGAGTAAAATGTCAGGATGTAACATTGCTTGAAATGTAAAATTAATGACAATGCTGTTATTGCAAGGATATCTCACATTTTGAAATATTTGATGGTTTCAGTTTAATATTAATGTTCGTTTAAATGTACATTTTGCATTCCAGAAATCTAATTTCTAGTCTTCTGAACTAGAAAGGAACAACTTTTTAGGAAGAACTAGATGGTGGGACCCGTTGGGTCCCATTCTCACACGGGAGGCCTGGTCCCCCAACACAATATTCCACCACTCACCCATAGCCCCCAACTGTGCAGGCGCGACTGACAGGTCCCCGTTGTGATGCTCCTGACCCCCCACTCTGCACCTTGCCATTCCCCCCCCACGCACTCACTCCATCCCCCCCTCAACCACCCCCCATCCACTCTTAGCGGCTCTCCAACAGCGCAGCCATTCCCGCCCATTGTTCCCATTGTGACATGGAACACGCAGGCATTACTGCGCAGGCACAGCTGATGGACACGGCAAGTGGAACAGATATTTATTAAAGCTTAAAATGTGAATAACTCTTATAATATAACAAATTGTAAATGTTGTTATATCAAACACAAGGCTAGAACCTCTACTGTTATTCCAGTTATCCAGAGATTACATGGAGTGTAACGTTCCATCAACATCCGCTTCATTTCAGAACACACATTTGCTCTACATTTGGGGGCACACCAGAACCTTTGGCTTCATTCAATTACATTAACCCCTTTCTTCATCTCCTTTTTCAGTTTATTCATCTGCTCCATCTGTACCACATTTCAGTAGATGCCGAGTTCCAGGAAGATAGTGATTGCCAAGGTGGGTAAATACTCATTAGAGTTGTGAAAGTTGGAGGGGAGATCAACCAATTGTTTTCAGTGACTCCTGGATTGAAGCGCATGAGGGGAAAACAGTAGCCTTGTTCTTTCATAATCCATCACAGCATAAATCTGTAAAGAATAAATTCATAGCTGCTGAAAAAATGGAAAAAATGTATAAAAAAAGCATTAAATAAACATTACCACTAACCCACTGAAAGCACACAGAGACAACCCTCCCTAGCTCCAGCTGTCAGGTGAGAATAGGAGCCAATTATTGCAATTGGTTTGTTTACATATGGTGCTAAATGCCAGATGTTGGAACATTCTCCTTTCTGCTGCTACTGCATTTACCTGCAGTGTTCTTTGCCTGATATAATCTCTGGGCACTGCAGTCATAATCAGTTTAGGTTGATTGAGTAGATGTGAATATCTGTAGGTATAAGGGAGCAAGGTTTAAGCATGCAAGACTGTACAGTACAGGAACAAACCATTTGGCCCACAATATCTGTGCTGAATATAATGCTGAAAACTCTTATCAAGAGTCAAGTCAAGAGTGTTTTATTGTCATATGTCTCAGATAGGACAATGAAAATTCTTTGACAAGAATTTCAAGAAAGGACAATGAAAATTCCGTCTGAAGAAGGGTTTCGGCCCGAAACGTTGCCTATTTCCTTCGCTCCATAGATGCTGCTGCACCCGCTGAGTTTCTCCAGCTTTTTTGTGTACCAATGAAAATTCTTACTTGCTGCAGCACAACAGAATATGTAAACATAGTACAAAATGGGAGATAAAAAAGTTCAGTGTGTATATATACACATGCACACAATACTCAATAAATAAACAAATATGGTGTAATAATAATAATAATAATAGTCTGTTGTAGTTCAGAGCTTATTTGTTGTCGTGTTTAATAGCGTGATGGCTGTAGGGAAGAAGCTGTTCCTGAACCTGGACGTTACAATTTTCAGGCTCCTGTACCTTCTTCCCAATGGCAATGGTGAAATTAGTGCGTGGCCTGGAAGGTGTGGGTCTTTGATGACGTTAGCTGCCGTTTTGAGGCAGCAACTTCGATAGATCCTTTCGATGATGGGGAGGTCAAAGCCGGTGATAAACTGGGCAGTGGTCACAACATTTTGCAGGCTTTTCCGCTCCTGAATATAGAAACATAGAAACAACATGATCGTGGCTGATCATCCAACTCAGTATCCTGTACCTGCCTTCTCTTCATACCCCCTGATCCCTTCAGCCACAAGGGCCACATCTAACTCCCTCTTAAGTATAGCCAATGAACTGGCCTCAACTACCTTCTGTGGCAGAGAATTTCAGAGATTCACCACTCTCTGTGTGAAAAATGTTTTCCTCATCTTGGTCCTAGAAGATTTCCCCCTTATCCTTAAATTGTGACCACTTGTTCCGGACTTCCCCAACACCGGGAACAATCTTCCTGCATCTAGCCTGTCCAATCCCTGAACGTTCATAGAAACATAGAAAATAGGTGCAGGAGTGGGCCATTCGGCCCTTCGAGCCTGCACCGCCATTGCTGAACCAGGTCACGATGCAACCAGTCAGTTTGCTCTCTATTGTGCACCTGTATCTGCCTGCACATAATCAAAATCTCTCCATTCATAATCATAATCGTATTTTATTAGCCAAGTATGTTTTGCAACATACAAGGAATTTGATTTGCCATACAGTCATACCAAAAAAGCAACGACACACAACTACATAAAATTAGACATAAGCATCTACCACAGCGGCTCCACCACATTCCTCACTGTGATGGAAGGCAACAAAGTCTTATTTTCTTTCCTCCTTTTTCTTCTGTGGCAGGGGAGTCAAACCATCCGCAGTCGGGGTGATCGAAGCTCCCGCAGCCGGCGATCAAAGTTCCCACATCGGGGCGATCAAAGCTCCCGCTTCAGAGTGATCAAAGCTCACGCGATCGGGGTGGTCAAAGCTCCTGCACCTTGGATCTCCCGCTGTCGGTCTTTAACCAGAGGCCGCGAGCTCCACGATGTTAAGTCTGCAGGCTCCCGCAGTTGGAGCTCCGGAGGTCGGTCCCCAGCAAGAGGCCGCCAGCTCCACGATGTTAGGCTGCAGTGTGGACGGAGATACGACATGGAAAAAGTTGCGTCTCCGTCGAAGAAATAGATAAAAAAGTTTCCCCCACCCCACCCCCAACTACACACTAAACTAAAAGTACACTAAAACATACATTTTACAACAAATTAAAAACAACAGGAAAAAGACGAGGCAGACTGTTGGTGAGGCAGCCATCGTCAGTGCCTCCTGGTTCAATGGTTGAATATTATCACAAATACAGAGGTATAGTGATTTTTTTTTGCACATAGTTCAGGAAAGTATTAATGTAGCTAAGCACAATCCCCGATTAGTACAAAGTATATAGAAATAGTCCACAGAGTCCACTAATCGCCTGGTTTCAATGACATTTTCAAAGTCCAGCCCGGTCCTTGGGCTCGGTCTTCTGGAGTGGTGCACAATCTAGGCAAATCCCAGGCTACTACAGGGGTTCCAGCCGGTGCCTCAGTCTTGATCGACCCGTGAACCATCACCCTTCTCCTTGCCCAGCTACTTTCAGACCTTATACCCTGGGGAGCCTCCCGCAGCCAAGGGCGAGGAATCTACCAACTGGGATCTCACTGGCCTGCTGGTCACACGTCCGCTATCTCCTCCTTGCACCCTCTTCTCTGGTGTTCGGGGGAGGAGCAGGGGCCAGGTTTGGTAGCTTCGTAGGTCACAATCTGCCAGGCCTGAGCTATTGAGGGAGATTGAGCAGGCTAGGACTTGATTCCTTGGATGGCAGGAGGCTGAGGGGTGATCTTATCGAGGTGTATAAGAACACAATAAGAATAGATAACATAAATGCACAGTCTTGTACCAGAGTAGGTGAATCAAGAACCAGAGGGTTTAATTGAGAGGGGAAAGATTTGACATAATAATAATAATAATAATATTTATAATAAGGACACCTTAAAACATAGGTAGAGGAAAAACATAATAATAAATAAGAGACATAATAAACAAAGTAAAGACAGCATACAAAACACAATAATAAGTTGTGGGGGGGGGACGTTAAGGTGCAGAGAGATAGATCTCTTGGGCGGGACTGGAAGATGTCATCACAGAATTGCGTAACAGTTGGGGGAGTCCAAGCCTGAAGTGCCCTGGAGTATGCTGACTAATGGGGGAGGATGTGGATCTGATGAGGGTTGGTAAGAGGAGGGGGCCGAGTACGGAGCCTTGGGGAGGGCTTTGTAGGTGACGCCTTGAGTGACTGTGGCCAGTGAAGTTAGGACAGGAGTGTGTGATGTTGGTGGGGAGAGACCAGTGAAGTGGATGATCTGTAGCTGAAAGGTTGAGTTGCAACCAGAGCCAGGAGATGAGTGCAGATCCTTCAATGCCAAGAGTCTTTTGAGTCTGGTGAGCAGGAGGTTTTATGGTTGGCACTGTGAGGCTCGAAGGGGTGCACTCAGGTCGAGGAGGATGAGGATGTTGAGGGAACCCGTGTCAGCAGAGGTGAGGAGATCGTTGAGGACTTTAAGGAGAGCAGTTTCTGTGCTATGGAGGGGGTCAAAAGCCGGAGATTGGAGGGGTTCAAGGGGGCCGAGTAGTTTGGGGATAGTGACTGTAAGGAGGTGTGGAATGAAGAGATGAAGTGGGATCTGTAGGAAAGGTAGGAACAGAGCCAGTTGACACAACTTTGATACGCTCCAGGGCTGCACTCAGGTCGAGGAAAGAAAGGGGAGGTTTGAGACTTTAAGGGAGCGGTAGTTAATGAGGGGGCAAAAGCCAGATTGGAGGGGTTCAAGTAGTTTATACGTAAGGAGGTGGGAATGAAGTTGTGACACAACGATACGCTCCAGGGTTTTTGAAAGAAAGGGGAGGTTTGAGATTGGGCGGTAGTTAATGAGAGAGGAGGGATCAAGACCAGGTTTCTTTAAGATTGGTGTAACAGCAGCAGTTTTTATTTTATTTTTTATTTTTATTAGCAGTACAGTAAATCACATTAATACATCGCATATATCTTATTACATTATGTTGTACCACTTCATTTTTTGAGCTTTAAAAAAGATAGAAATTAAAGAAGTAAGGAAAGTAAGCAAGAATCGTGAAGGTGCAGGAAAGTGTTGGGAGAAGAGAACCCCTTAGGGAAGGAATTAGAGAAGGAAGCAAAGAAAATAAATAAGACCCTAGAAAGAAAAGAAAAAAAAAAGGAAGAAAGGAAAATCAATCGCTTTATTATAACACAAAACTCCGCAAAAAAGGATATACCAACCGTGTTTTTATTAAAACTTTATTTTATACCCCCCATTACCAGGTCCTGGTAGCCTTTATGTTTTAACTTATTATTGCACCTTATGCTTGTAATAGTTCCATAAATGCAGACCACGTGTTTTGGAAGTGATCTGCTTTGCCTGCTAGGAGGAGTCTCATCTCTTCCAAGTGTAGTGTTTCGAACATGTTTGAAATCTACATTTTAGTTGTTGGTATTGGAGCATATTTTCAAAATTTAAGTATAAGCTTTTTTCCGATTATTAGCCCATAATTAAGTAAGTTCTTTTGAAACATATTTAATTCTGGGTTACCTTCCGATATTCCAAAAATGATCCATTCTACTCTGGGTAGTAGTTTTGTTTTAAATAATTTTGTGAAGATTTCAAATATTTAGTTCCAGAATTCCAGCAGCAGTTTTGAAAGCGGAGGGGACAATTCCTTGGGACAATGAGGAGTTGAAGAGATTAGTGAGGATGGGGCAGGGAACGGGGAGGCAGGACTTCAACAGGGAAGTGGGGAGAGGGTCGAGGGAGCAGGTAGTGAGTTTGGAAGAGCAGATGAGTTTGGAGATTTCAATAGGGGTGACCGAGTCAAACTGGGAGAGGAAGCAATGTGGAGGAGGGGTAAGGAGGTCAGTGGAGATGTTGAAAGGAGGGGCCTTGGTAGGTGGTGGTGGACATGAAACTGAGGGTTTTTTTGCACAAACGGTGGTGGGTATATGGTACAAACTGCAGGAGAAGGTAGTCAAAACAGGTGCTATCATAACATTTAAAACACATTTGGACAGTTACATGGATTGGATAGGATAGGCTTTGAAGGATATGGGCCAAATACAGCTGGTGTAGATGGGGCATGTTGGGCGGCATGGGCAAGTTGGGCCGAAGGGTCGTTTTCCACGTGGTATAACTCTATGACTCAATGTTATTCCCTGCATATCCATGTGGCAATCTAAAAGTCTCTTATATATCACTATTGTATCTGCCTCCACCACCACCATTATAATAAAACTTGCCCTGCATATGTCCTTTAAATTTTGACCCTTTCACAAAGTTATTCCCTCTACTGTTTGATATTTATATCCTGGGAAAAAGATTCTGACTGTCCACCCTACCTCTATACTTTTGTAAGGTCTCACCGCAACCGCCAGCGTTCCAGAAAAAAAATGTTGTCCAACCTCTCCCGGTAGCTATTACCCCCGTAATCCAGACATAATGCTGGTAAACATCCTCTGTACTATTTCCAAAGCCTCTACATCTTTCCTGCAATGGGGCATCTAGCAGTTCAAGCAATATCCAAATGTGGCCTAACCAAAATCGTATAGAGCCCCTTCATGACTTACAGATGCTTCAAAATGAAGGTAAGCACACCATATGCCTTCTTTATCATTGTATCGACTTGCGTTTCCACTTTCAGGGAGTTATGGGCTTGGACTCAAATACCTTACTGAAATCTGTGCAGACAATATCCATCACCCTACCCGCATTGATCACCTTCGGTGTCTCCTGAAAAAAAAATTGATCAAGTTAGTAATACATGACTGGATGTGTACAAAGCCACGTTGATTGTCCCTAACCAACCCATTCTCTTCCAAATGTGAATAAAATCCTTAACCCAAAGAATCCTCTCCAGTACCTTCCCTCCCACTGATGTGAGGCTCACCAGCCTATAATTCCATGGAATCTCTCTACTTCTCGAAGAAGGAACAATATTAGGTACTCTCCATCCCTCTGGGACCTTGCCTGGGGCAAGAAAATACACAAAGATCTTTGTCATGGGTCCCACTATCTCCTCTCTTGCTTTTCTTGAGAACTGGAATAGATCCTATCTGGCACTCAGGATTTATTCACCTTAATGCTCTTCAAGACCTCCCAAAACCTCTTCCTTCTTAATCTTAAACATCCCTTGCTTCTTAGCATTTTCAACACTGATCTATCTGTACTCCATGTTCTTCTTCTTGGTGAAAACAGAAGCAATTTACTCAATTAGTACCTCCCCTATGTCTCCTGCCTCCGAGCACATACTTCAGCAGTCCTACCTTCTGTCTAATTATAATCTTGTTTTTAATGAAAAATTTTGTAATTTTCTTTAATCCAATGTGCCAAAGACATTTTGTAGCTCTTTTGGCTCTTCTAATTATCCACGGGTTCTTTCCTCAGTGGTCCCAGAGGGCTGGAGAGTACCTAGTATTGCTTTATATTCACCAAATGCTTCTGATTTCACCCTTTTTAACCTTGCATGCAATTCCTTTAGGTTTTGACTGCATTTATAATCTCTTTGGTCACCTAAGGTTCCCTTACTTTGACACACTTATACATCTTTCTTACTGGAACATGCCTGATCTGAACTGGAATCAACTGGCATTTAAACAATTCCCAGGTGTCAGATGTGGATTTACCCGTTAACAATTGCTCCAAATACTGTATATCTTCCTGCCTAGTAATGCTCTAATTTACCTTACTCCAATATTGTACCTTCTCACAAGATCTATTATTTTCCCTATTTACCTTACAAAATGCTGGAGTAACTCAACGGGTCAGGCAGCATCTCTCGAGAAAAGGAATAGGTGTTGTTTTGGGTTGAGACCCTTTCGGCTCTACTGCATTCTGCTCTACCGCGTTACAGCTGTACAAAACATTGGTCAGATCTCATTTGGAGTACTTTGTACATTTCTGGATGCCCTGCTACAGAAAGGATGACATTGAACCAGAAAGGGTGCAAAAATGATGTATGAATATGTTACCCAGACTGGAGAATTTGAGATAAAAGGATATTCTGGGGCTTTTTTCCCTGGAGCATAGAAGGCTGAAAGATGACCTTATAGAGGTATATAAAATCATGAGGAACATAAGATGAACAGCCACAATTCTTTCTCAAGAGAGTCTAAAATGATAGGAAATATCTTTAAGGTGTGAAGGGAAAGATTTAAAAGGGACCTGAGAGGCAACCTCGTCATGCAAAAGGTGATAAGTGAGCTGCGAGAGTAAGTGGTAGAGATGGGTAAAAAATTACATTAAAAATACTTTTAGACAGGTACATTGAAACAAAAGGTTTGGAAGGATAAGGCAAGGTGCAGGCAGGATTAAACTTGATCAGTATGGACAAGTTGGGCGAAAGGATTTGTTTCTGTGCTGTATAGCTCTGTAACTGATTCTATGACTATTAAAAGTAACAGCTGATATTATTATAAAGTTAGCTTTGTAGATATCACACCAAAAAATGACCCAGGTTCATGGCTCAATCCACTGTAAGGAATCTACATGACATTAAAAAGGAATTTAAAAAACAGGCTTTGATGTAAGAGGAATCTAAAAGTTGCTCTAACAGAGAAATAAACAAGATATACTTCACACTCATCCAAGCAAATGCAATATTGGTCCACAGAGACAAATATTCATCTTTGTAGCTCTCTGGACTGACTGTCTGCAAAATATACAACTCCAAAAGAGAAATGCCAATCATAGTTCTGCCAGCGGCTGCAGATTTATCTTTCGAAATTGTACGGTAATGTTAATTTACAAAGATGTTTGGGAATGAATCCAGAGGTGGTTGAAGTGAAATAAATCCACTAGTCTTTCAGAATGCTAACAAACACAGAATTGCTCTCATCAATACACATTTGTCATGGTAAATTTCAAAATATCAAACAAATAGAAAGGAGAGGAGGACACGCACAGTTTTATAGAATCTCAGTGATGGGCGGATAGGAGACAAATGGAAGTAAGGGTAGAGGATGGGGAAGGGAAGACTCAGGTTCTTATTACCATCCCTTGTCCAGTGTCTGCTGCTGTCCCTCCACCCCCTCTCTGGCTCCTGGTCTTCGGATGCAAGTAGGGTCCTGGCTCAGTGGCTTCCTTCTCCTGGTTTCGCGGTGGGCAAGCTAGACTTGCTTTCGGGGTATGGCCACGGCTCGCTGGATCTCCCTTTGGGACATACTCATCCTAACTTTTGTGTTCATTTTCTAGGTCTGCACAAAACTTGAAAGTCTTTAATTTACAACAGAAGTCTTTAATGCTTTGCTCAATGCTGGCAGTAAGACTACTCAAAAATGGCTGCACCCTCACACAGTACAGACAGGATAAACTATATACAAAAACATCTCCCTTTGTCCTGTGCAGCGCCACCTGCTGCATGGGAGGAGCAACGGGTCCTCCCACCCCACACAGTCCACCAAACATCACAGTAACCTCTACTTTCCCATCGCTCCTTCCAATTTCTGTCCTCCTACTCTGATTCCCACGTTGATGCCTCTCTAGTTTAAACTCCCCCTAGTAGCACTAGCGAACCTCCCTGTAAGGATATTGGAACTCCTCCAGTTCATAAAGAACCCGTCTCTCCTTCACAGATCACTGCCCCATAAGAGATCCCAATGGTCTCAGCTGACCCCAAATTTGACCCTTTACCTCTGCACCAACTCCTGAGCCACACATGTATCTGATCTATCTTCTTATTCTTAACCTCACTAACACATTATCCAGGAGTAATCCAGAGTACTACCCTCGGAGTCCTTCTTTTAAATTTGCTGCTAACTCATTATATTCACTATGCAGTGCCTCGTTCCTTTCCTTACTTATGTCAGTTATGCCAACGTGCACAATGACTTACACTGCTTACCATCGCCCTTGAGAATATTCTGCAGCTGCTGGGAGATATCCTGGGCCTTCGCACGAGGGAGGCAATACACCATCTTGGGTTCACATGGAGCTAGATTACTAGGTATAATATTATTCTACTTATTTATACAAGGAACGTAAATAAGGTTTACAGGACCTACATGGTCTGAATCATTTTATGAGGAATTATGGGGCAGCTGAGTTGTGCATCATCTGGAGTGTAGTCAAGTGAGAATGGACTGGAATAAAAGGTGTGACATCTAAAGGGGTCTTGACAGAGAGAATATGGAGAGGAATCTCAAACAGGATTGCAGTTTAAAATTAAAGGGTCTGTTTATTTGAGACATTGGAGAGGCTGTTTTTCTTCTTCATTGGATGGTGAGAATTTGAAACTTTGTTTTAAACAGAAAGCAGTGTCTTAAAAAACATAGAATCTTAAAAAAAATATTTGGCAGTAGCAGGTGTTACTTATAAGTAATGGATAAAAGGTTGTAGTGTGTAGACTGCAGGTTTTTCGAAGCAGATCAACTGTGATCAAATGTGATTTTATTATACTTTGGAGTCACGTGAGTGACTATGTGAAGAACCCCGTACAGCCGCACGTGCATCATTACGCCAGGCGCATTGGTGCAGGCGACCGGTTGGAGCAGCAGGAGCTCCTCCAGCGCGGTAAGTTTAAACTTCAGGTAAGCTTGTTTTTCTTACCTGTTTTATTCCATGCAGGAACCTCTTGTACCAGAGGATTCCTGCCGGAGGATTCAGGATGACCGACGAGGGCACCACCTATTGGCTGTGGGGAAACCACGGTTCTTACTGCGGGAGCGGATAGCTGGGAATGTCGGGTTCGCAAAGTCGGTCGCTGACGGGTGGTCAGTGACTTTCAGGCGCTCCGGTGGCCAGGAGGGTTTCCCTCCGATGGGCACATGGACACTGGGGTTCCCGGGGGGGGGGGACCTCCAGTTGGTCGGGTGCCAGGAGGGCTTCCCTCCAATATAAATATTAACGCTGGGGTTTCGGGGAGAGGACCTCCAGTAGACTGGGAAATGGGAGGGTTTCCCCCCGATATAATATAGATGCCGGGTGTTGGGAGGATTTTCCCAGATATATACATAGATACTGGGGTTCCCGGGTGTTGGAATCCAGTAGTTATGCTGCTTTCAGACCACAGGGGTCCCCAGGAAAGGGGTTAAACGGACCGGAAAGGTCAGCCCTGGTGCCGGTAGGGTTCATTCCCTCCGGTAATATATATGGGTGCTGGGATTCCCGGGGGAGGGGAAATCCACCAGCAATGCGGTACCCAGACCACAGAGGTCCCCAAGATATGGGGTAAACCAACCAAAGTGGTCAGTCCTGGTGTCGGGAGGGTTCCCTTCCGGTAAAGTGAAAAATGTGCAGGTTGACCAGGATGGAGCCCTATTGAGAGGAGGCTCAAGCTAGATACACCCTAACAGCAGGAGTTGTGTCTGTGCGGGACTATGGGAGAGCCCGCGCCAGCAGCAGGGCTGCTTAAAGGGGATGCTGAGTCTATGGCAGTGCCGGCCTATTGCTCAAGGCCATGCCAGCAGCGCCTTGTAATAGGTATGCTTAAATGTATGGCAGAAGCACCTGTAGATGGGCTGCATAATGTCTCCCTCATGGAAGAGGTGAGTTTACCGGGGCATTTCTGACCCTGAAGGGTGGGCCTGGTGGAGAGGCCGTGCCAGCAGCGCTTTGTAGTAGGGCTGCTTAATGTATCCCTCATGGAGGAGGAGAACATGCCAGGTCAGTGTAAATCTAATGCCGAGGCTGAGGGTATACGCATGGAGCATACCTCAAGGGATGAAGGGCACGTGTCAGAGGTACTATTCCTGGCAGCAAGGTTGCCATCCCAACACAATGCAGTGAACACTGCTATTAGGGGACGTTAGAGCCACCCGCCAATTCTTCTATTCAGGTAAGACCTATTCCACAGGCAAAATCTGAAGGATCTAGCATAAGCTGTTGGACCAATTAGGCCAACGACGAGCAAGGCTTCATAGTTCGGCGACAAAGCACCCTAAGGCTTCATTGGAAGTAAGCGGTTCACTGAAGCTGGTAGCTGCATGAAAGCTGACCAGAGTTACTTTACAACTAAGTGACTACGAACAAGTTGGTAAGATTTACAATTGGTTGTACAATACACATATGATTGCAACATTGTCATCTACTGAGAGGCATTTTAACGAGGTAAAACTGAACATTCCTAGTATTCCAAGAAGGTTGGAATTTGGCCAAAAGAGTGTTGAGCCAGGTTCAGTATTTTAGCCAGGTTGCCTTCGAGACAGGCTCGGAGATATGGGGAATTGTCTTTCAAGGCAAGGTCAGAATTATGGCAAGAGTTGTCTTGGGACATGTGAGAATTATTGGTAACCGGGCCAGAGTTGCCGTTCAGGGCAGACACAAAATGATGGCAGGCGTGGCCTGTTCATTATGAAAGAAGGTTGATCAAACTGATTTCATAGGGTTTTCCATGTACAATAATCATCAGAGATATTTGAAGGCATTGCTATGATGAGGCAATTTAACAGTATGATTACAATAAATCATTCAAAGGACTACTCAGAGTTTAAAAACACTTGTGATGTATTGTCTGGATTATATTTTGATGCTGTATTTGGCTAAAATCCACTGTTTCAGTCTCAAGCTACTTGAGAAATTGTTCTCCTCTATCGAGTTAAATGAAGTTGTTATGAAATGGATAGCTGGCCTGTGACTCTGTGCTGGGCAACAGATTGGAGTCAATAGAAACCTGGAACAGCCTTGTTTTAAAGCAGTTGGCTATGCATTAGACTAACTGGCTGTCATAGATGTGATGCAGCTGGGCAAGTGGGAGAACTGACAGCATGCTTAATGGCAAACTATAAAGGGCCATGAAGGTCATTGATAACACACACTTTGCTATTACCAGCTGAAGCTACTAAAGTCATTGTGATGGACAAACAGTGTTCAGCATTTTTCCAGTAGTTGATCAATAAATACGTAATTATATTGCAAAATGATGCTAATGGCCTAAGGTGGGAAAATGAGAATGTCATTTCTAGTTGGAGGTGGAGGAGATTTGCATGAGTTATTAAATCCTCAGTTATTGGTATCAACTATCTATAGACGCTACATGCATTTTATGGGTTAAAAAGTGATTGAGCAAATATGCATACGTGCATGCTCAACTTCATGTTGATACACAATGATGGTGGCATATGGTAAGCACGGGGGTGCAATCAAGTAAAATAATTCTGTAATAGGTACATAATCTCATTTGCCACTGGAGTATCATTAAGTACAGATCAATGACAACACAGATGGGTGTTGGACCACACCGTATTTATGAAATTCTAATTCATAGAAGCATAGAAAATAGGTGCAGGAGTAGGCCATTCGGCCCTTTGAACCTGCACCACCATTCAATATGATCATGGCTGATCATCCAACTCAGTATCCTGTACCTGCCTCTCTCCATACCCCCTGATCCCTTTAGCCACAAGGGCCACATCTAGCTCCCTCTTAAATATAGCCAATTAACTGGCCTCAACTACCTTCTGTGGCAGAGAGTTCCAGAGATTCACCACTCTCCGTGTGAAAAACGTTTTTCTCATCTCGGTCCTAAAGGATTTCCCCTTTATCCTTAAACTGTGACCCCTTGTCCTGGACTTCCCCAACATCGGGAACAATCTTCCTGCGTCTAGCCTGTCCAGCCCCTTAAGAATTTTGTAAGGTTCTATAAGATCCCCCCTCAATCTTCTAAATTCTAGCGAGGACAAGCCGAGTCTATCCAGTCTGCAACACCGTCAATGCAACACCAAATATAGATATGTTTTCATGCTAATTCACAAGTTGCAAAAATGTGTGGCATAACAGTGGCGAAAAATACGTTCTCGCTACAAGCAGGAGGAATGTTCTTTTATATCTTCCTCCATTTTGCTTTGTGAGTCGGGTCTTGTAATAAAGTCATCGCGAGCCCGCTTTGGGTTCCAGCTGTGGGATTGGCCTATGCAGTTTGATTTCCGATTTGTCGGGAATAATAATAATGCAACCTTATATGGTTATTTTAAACGTAACTTGCTGGTTCAGCCTGTTGCTTGGGAAATCAGCCGTTGCATGGTAAAATCAATTTATGTTCGACAGATTCTCAATAGACTGCTTACAGCTTGGGTTGTCACACCTATTTCTTGTATTTATTCACAGTGCTGGAACAGTACCAAAAAGCAGTACTTTGCTTCTTCAGGAGATGGGAAGTGTTCGTTTAATGCTCATGTGACATTAAAAATGGACAGATTCTGAGCTATTGCAGATCATTTTAAATGGTCTTTGACAATATTGAGTTGTAGAGTCATTAACTGTGCCAAGGTGCTTTCCATCAGACATACTGCAGCAAATGAGGTCCACTTTGTTGAGTTCACCTCGGATATCGAGTTAGTAAAGGACATCTTTAACACAAGTTTTCCCAGGACAAGTACAATGCAGTATGGGAGGTTGACATTGTGTTAACACTATTTCACCAGGGGGTTCCAGCTACATGCTTAGCTTTGATCGGACCTCATTGGGTAGTTATCCTCCTGGCGCTGTTTTAGTGCAACAGGTCACTCGCTACATTATTGTGACAAGAGAGGATGACTACATCTGCAAATATATGCATAGTATTTTATGCTATAATTTATTTAAGCAGGGCAGTAAGGGTGTCAGGTCAAAATAGTTCAAGGCATACCCAAGGACTTTCGTTATGTGAGGGCAAACATATACATCAATACGTCAAGGTCACCAAGAGCTTTCGAGACTCTGAGCTAACTATGATTGTTACTTACTAAAAACGTTATAAGAATGTATCTGCTCAGATCTTGCCAGGTGTTAAAACGGAGTTGGGTTATGCAGGAGTAGATACTGATCCAGTTCTCACTCCACCAGGGCTATTTTAACAGCAGCAGCAAGGGTTAATTACGTTCTGCTGGACCACATCCTAACGGCTGTAGCGTGGACAAACAAACAAACAAATGTTCAAACATTTTATAATAACCCATTGCCAGACCAGGGGTATGTCTCAACTTTATTTTATGTTAAGTTATAGGTTCCATCCGCATGAGAGATGTGACTATTGTTATTACTTATTTAACAGCATCAGCATGTTTAAATCTATGCCATGACTGTATGCATTATGAATGCACTTACGTGACTCCGAAGTAAAATAGTAAGATTAAATGAGAACTTACCAGTTTGAAGTTTGACCTTTATTTTATGAGGAGTTGCGATGAGGGACTACGTGCCCTCCACTCCCACCGCTGCTTTGAAGATTGACGCACGTGCGGCTGTACGGGGATCTTCACGTAGTTCCTCATAGTAACTCCTCATAAAATAAAGTTCAAACTTCAAACTGGTAAGTTCTCGTTTAATCTTACTATTAAATTGTGTAGCAGGCTCAATAGGCTGTCGGGCCTATCCCTGGTCCCAGGTCATATACTTGCATGTTCATATGTTCATATATGAAGTGGAAGTGTGTGATGGAGGAGATCTCCCCAAAACAAACACAATTTGCTGGAAAATAGAGGCAGGAGTAGTGTATAAAAATCTCACAAAGGTAATAGAGACTCTTCACAAAAGCTGAGGGGGCTGGACATGGCGGTAAAGTCTTTATTGATTAAGGTGTCTGGAGGCATCAGACAGCACATGCTAATTGACCAATTTGGCTTGTTATGCATCTGGATCACCAAGGATGACAGTTGATGATAATCTATTCCCGCATGTGCCCAAATAGCTACTGCCGTTGTAGATGTAATTAGTGGTATATCAAACTCCTAGACAATATTAACAAGTTTGGATATCTCTAATTCGTATCAATTTATTTTGGTGGGGAAATAAGTCTAACACAAATTGATTTTCATAAACATGAAACTTGGTGTTTGGAAAAAGACTACAAACAGCTTTGAAAGGAAAGATTAGAAACAGCTTCAAATTTGGGATCAGCATATCTACTCAGGCATTTTTACTGGAAGTTAAAGTGTAGTACGTTACAATTAAACCACGTGAAATATTAAGGAGTTTTCCTCTCCACAACATCCAACGTGATCATTCCTCGACCCTATTCCCTACACAGGATTCACAAACAGAAGCCCTGGGAGGTATATTTTTTTGAAGCATCTTCTGACTCAACTGTACTTAACTCCTCAAACATCTAATTTATCTTGCCCCTCTCTTATCCAAATCCTTCCCACCTACATATGGGATAATTCACATATTCTCCACCATTTTGACTACTTCCAATTTGCTGTCTCCTTACCGCATCATCTTCACCACGGATACCCAGTACCTATAAACAAGTAGATGTAAGACCCCTTCATTTCTTAGTATCAAAGTGGGTGGTTAGTTTGTGTGGGGGGGTGGTTAGTGTGTGTGCTTGTGGGGGTGGTTACCGTGTGTGTGGGGGGGTGGTTAGTGTGTGTTTGTGTTGGGGGTGGTTAGCTCATGTGTGACACCGCAGGCCATCACCCTCCCCCCCTGCCCCCCCCACAACTGTGTGTTGAGGGGATGGGACCCACTTGTTCTAGTCTATATACTTTTAAAATTTTGTGTGTGTGTGGGTGTATGGCATTTTGCCTTTGATTCGTTACTCCGCAAAAGCCAGACTCAAAAAATGCCGACATTTTTGCCATTTCGCTAGCGATTTTACTTATACATTCACACATCCACTCCTTGGTCAATTATTTCCTCAGATTTTGATTTACATTGATCACAAAACTCAATTTTTTAAATCTAAATGGCTCCTACCAGCTGCTGACGTCACAATGCCCACATGCCGACCAATCCAGGCCCACCTGCCTCCAGTATGCCTCCAAGTACGCTCACGCAACACCTCCCACTGTTGGACTCGAACGCGCGCCTGCCTGCCCTCTCAATCCAACCCCCTCCCCAACTGCACCTCTCTCCCCCATCCTCCCCTTCCTCTCCGCCTCCTGTCCCCCGTTCACCCCCACTCGCCCATTCCCCCCAGACAGAGCAGAACGCCGGCTGTTGCCAGAACCGCAGCCGCAGATTTCCCGCTGTAATATTAAATTTTCAGCTTCTGGCAACTGTACCCGACCGATCTGCTTCAGGGGAGAAGAGATAAGGCGACGGGCGGGTGGGGTAAAGGCGCAATGGTCCTTCCTATAGTGAACCCTGCTGCTGCTCACATTCTCTGATGGGGCCGCTTTCACAGACTTAAGCAAAGATCTTTGGACTTAACCGTGAGCGGCCTCCATGTTTAACCAGGGCTCAGGGAACTCGGCATCTGATGGGGACGAGGAGGCTTCCAGAGAGAAGGCAGGGGCAACATGGAATCCAGCAGCAGAGTTGCTCCGATAATGGATTCATTCCACAGTGAGTTCAGTTCAGTAACAACTCCCCTTCTCCCCCCTCCTTCTCCACCCCCACTTCTCCACCACCACCCCCCCCCCTTCTCCACCACCCCCCTTCTTCTCCACCGGCCCCCTTCTCCCCCCCCCTCTTCTCTCCCCCCTTCTCCTCCCCTTCTCCTCCCCCCCCCCCCCCTTCTCCCCCCCTTCTTCTCTCTCCCCCTTCTCCTCCCTTTCTCTCCCCCTTCCTTCTCCTCTCCCCTCTTCTCCCCCCTTCTTCCCCCCCTGCTCCGCCCCTCCTTCCCCCTCCCCCCCCTCTCTCCCCCTTTCACCCCTTCGCTCCTCACATCCATACCCCCATCTCACCCCTCCCCCCCTCCCCCCCCCCCCCCCCCCACCTCCCCCCCTCCCCCTCCCCCCCCCCCCCCCCCCCCCCCCCCCACCCCCCCCCCCCCCCCCCCTCCCTCCCCCTCCCCCCTCCCTTCCCCCCCCTCCCTCTCCACCACCCCTCCACCCCCCTCTCCCCTCTCTCTTGCCCCTCTCTCTGTCTCTGACCCTCTCTCTCTGTCTCTGCCCCTTCTCTTTCTGCCCTCACTCTCTACCCCCGCCCCCTCTCTAGAAGTGCCTGCAAATTGGGGGCTATACGTCAATAGATAGGGCCGTTATGGGGTAAAAGGAGTAAATTAATAATATAAATAAAATATCAAGGTGCCAGTTAGCATCAGTGCAGGGCGGGGTAGTTAATGTGTGTGATGCCGCATTCTGCCCCCCCCCCCCCCCCCCCCCCCCCTCCCACCCCACCCCACAACTGCACGTTGGGGGGAACAGACCCAGCGAGTCCGTACTTGGTCTAGTAACTATTAAAACTCTGATCTTGGATGTGTGTGTGTTTGTGTGTAATCACGTCTTCACGAAAAATCTACACGGTATTGGTAACATTTTTACATATTCCGGTAGATATTTTTCCCATGGAGTCCAAAATCTACTTATCAGAAAAATGCAAGCTTTATTTCGCGAGTTATTAATGAAAATGTTCAAAGATCTGACAAAAACTTTAGATTTAATTTTTTTTTTCCACTTTAAATCATTTCTCAGAGCTTCCAATGCACTTTGATACCAAGTTACAAGACAGGAACTCTGGCAGGAACATTCTGAACTTCTCAGCTCAATGGCATCTCACAGCACGTGCACATCTGCAACAATGTTGCCATCATAGCTGTTGGCAGGACAGGAAGGGGAGGGTCAATTGGTATTGCAATTGGGAAGATGCTACTGTGATTTTTTTTTCAACGCCAATGCTGGGGGAGCTATGACCTTTGCTGAGCAGTGCTCGGATCTTACCTTTTGCAATGGGTTGATTTGGAGGACCACGCCTCCCATGGGGGCTACGGTAAGAGGGACAGGTGCATTGGGGAGCAGACCCTATGGGTCTGCACTTTGACTAGTATATTACTAAACCTCTCATCTTGTCTGTGTGTGTGCGTGCATGTGATTCATGCCCTAAATTACGCCAAAACCGTACATAATAGCGCTACAATTTTTGGACCACGTTACTTACCATTGTCCTGTGGTGTGGTGTCTCAAGTTTTGCTCAGATCTATGGTAAAGTGTACATGTTATTCACATTTAAAACAATGTTGCACTCACAGGACAGGGAGCTGTAGCTGACCAATTAAAACACATCTCAAGCACACAATTTGTGTCCACTGAGTTTTTTAGCTGGACTCCTGCGAGTCCCCGCTATACTGGTGACCCTTGACGTTCAGCAGTGTAATCCTGGAAGGGAAATATCATAAAAAGAGGCACAAGATGCATTCCGCTGCTGCCGCCTACGAGGCAGACGAGGCCAAGCTCAACGAGGTCTCCCTAAAGCTGCCTACATTTTGGACCTCGTAGCCGGGGTTTGGTTTCGAAAGGCCGCGTCCGAGTTCTTCATTTGCAACATATCAGCCGACGAGACTCGTTACCACTCTGGATCAGCAGACGGCCAGTTGGGTCATTCCTTACCTAGATAACCCGCCAGCGGTGGGTAAGTACACTGGCCTCAAGGAGCTGCAGCTCCGATCTATGGGCCCAGCCGGAAGCAGCGCGCCTGTCGGGTACACAACATGTGCGGGCTTGGAGTCCCTCAGACCTCATGAGCGAGATGCTCACGTTCATGGACGACCACCAGCCATGCCCGCTGTTTGAATTTACTTACCTGCAGCAGTTGCTGCATGACATCCGCCAGCAGCTCGCGAGGGAGTGCTTTGAAGATCTGATCCGTCCAGAGGCACACGCTGCCAAGCTGTCATTGTCCGACCAGCAGCAGGTGGGTGCGTTGGAATCCCTGGAGTCGCTGGAATCGGCGCAGGCTCAATTTCCTGTTCATCTATTTAGATGACATCCTCGTGGCCAGTTGTTCACGGCAGGAGCACTGCGCCTACTTGCGTTTATTGTGCCAGCGCCTTAGTCAACACGGCCTGGTGATTAACCCTGGCAAATGCCAGTTCTGCCTCCGGGCCATCGACTTTCTAGGCTACCGGGTGTCGCGGCATGGAGCAGTGCCGCACAGGGTTGAGGCGATCCACTAGTTTTTGCGGCCTTCCACAGTACTACAGGAGTTTGTGGGCATGGTAACCTTCTACCATCGCTTCGTGCCGGCGGCGGCAAAATTTTGCAGCCACTCTTTCAGATGTTGACTGGCAAGAGGCAGGAGGTGTAATGGAGCATCATCGCCGTGGCGGCATTTGAAGGGGCAAAGGAAGCCTTGGCTCGGGCGACAACGCATGTACATCTGCGGGCCGACGCCCCTATAGCCCTTACCGTGGATGCCTCCGACTGCTGTCAGCGGCGTTCCAGAGCGGTCAGTCAACAGCTAATGGCAGCATCTTGCATTCATCAGCCAACAGCTCAAGCCTACGGTACAGCACTACAGAGCATTCACCCGGGAGTTGCTCGGATTGCACCTTGCAGTGCGGCATTTCCGGTATTTCCTGAAGGGCCGGGAATTCGTAGTCTTCACGGACCATAAGCCTTCACATTTGCCAAGGTCTCAGATCCTTGGTCCGCTCGTCAGCAGCGTCAGGTAACGTCTATTTCGGAGTTTACAGCAGATGTCTGACATATCGGCGGTTAATCTAACCTGGTTGCAGATGCCTTGTCCCACCCATGGGAAGGGGGGGCGGGGGTGGGGAGAAGGGGGGAAATTACTTTTCAGGATGCCTACCTGGTCGGAGGGGGGGCTTTTCTCCGGGCAGCATCTTCGACCCAACCTCGCAGCCTACCAGCGGGCCTGGAGCAGCTTTCCTGTCGGGAGCGGCCAGAACCTTGGCTTCGGTGGCGGCACAGTGCTGGAGCACTATCGCGGAGCGGGCGATGCCTTGCCCGGGCCCCCGCGCTGGAACTCCGGTGAGCTGAGACCGCCGAGAAAAACTTTGCGGAGCCGCGATCTCCGGTAAGGTTCCAGGTTTCCCATGCTGCTGTGAGGATTCTCCCGATGCCGGAGCACCATCATCCGGCGAGAAGGGCCTGGAACATTGGGCCTCCATAAAGGCGACTGCGGAGGCCTCAATAGGCTGGAATATGGGTGGACATGGGATAGGGACTGGACATTGTGCCTTCCCTCATAATGGGGACCATTGTGGGGGGATGTTTTTTTTTGTTTAAATCTCTTTATTATTGTTATGTCTGTATTCTTTTTTTATGTGCTGCATTGGCAATAAGCATTTCACCACATCTCTGGTGTACATGACTGATAAATAACCTTTGAACCTTTGAACCTTAGTTCCCATGTTTCTCTTTATAGCCTCTTAAATACAGGCAAAACATTGGCCATCTTCAAGTCTTCCAACTAATGCATGCCTATGCACACCCCACACATATGAGCAAACTCATATAAATATTACAAAAGTCAAACAAGAGTTAGTCTCTAATTAAAAAAAAAATTCCCTGTAACACCCCACTCTCCCACAGTAATCATACATAATTTTTGCCTTAAAAATAGAAGCTGCCAGTTTTACCACCGGAGGCCATTTAAGAGAGTTACTAAGTATAATAGTAAGATTAAACGAGAACTTACCAGTTTGAAGTTTGATCTGTATTTTATGAGGAGTTACGATGAGGGATTACGTGAAGAATCCCGCTCAGGGCGCAGGTGCGGCATGCTTCCAAGCAGCGGTGTGGAATCACAGACAGATACGTATTTGAAGTAACATAGTAAAGAATAAAGAGACATCAATTATCAGTTTGATCCATGTAATGAGGGTGGGAGCGGAGGGCACGTAATCCCTCATCGTAACTCCTCATAAAATACAGATCAAACTTCAAACTGGTAAGTTCTCGTTTAATCTTACTATTTTACTTCGGAGTCACGTGAGTGACTTCGTGAAGATTTCAAAGCTCTGTGATTTCAAACCGTGTAACAGTTTTACTCACTCACTACCGAAAGCTCTTGAGGAAGGAAGTGTTATTGTAATCAACCAATGAATCTGTTTTGAAAAACAAAACGGTATTTATTAACAACAACAAAAGAAAAATAGCTCCCCCGGGCTTTAAATTAAATATTTGCAGTTTCTAAAATTCTGGCTGCAAATACGTCAGGTTTCACCAACGGCTTATGATAAAATGTTCGGAATGTGGATTCCCTTGACCATCCTGCTTTGTTGAGGATAATGTCAATAGGCACATCCATCCTTGCTGCCGATGATGTGGATGCTGCCCTGGTGGAATGAGATTTAAATATATTAATGTTTATCCCAGCAGCTTCCAATACCTGTTTTAACCATCTTGAAATGGTCTGGCTTGTTACCCTGCCATGTGGCTTTCTGTGGCTGACCCATAAGGCTCTCTCACTTCCTCGGACATTATGGGTTGTGTCAATGTAAATGTTTATGAGGGTCACCACACACAATCGTGGCTCTGGTGGGTAAGCCCGGAATGCCACTAGCGTGTTGGATGTTCCTGGCCTGGACTGCTTTATCAGACCTTGTATTGTGAAGGTTATCTGATCTGACGTTGTTTCCATGCTGTCCAGTCGTAGTTTATGTAAGGACTGGACCCTCTGAGCAGATACTAGAGCCATCAGCATGAGCGTTTTTACAGTCAATTGCTCTAAACTGAGAGATCTTGCTGGTGGTCTGTCCCGAAGGTATGCGAGCACACTACTGACATCCCAAATTTGTGTATATCTGGGGTTAGGGGGCTTGCTGTTAAATATGCCCCTCATTAGTTTGACCACCAGCGGATGGGACCCCATGGGCTGATGTCCTGCAGGTTTGAGGTAGTTGGAGAGTGCACTATGTGCCGTGTTGATGGCACTGTAGCTCATATCTTCACGATGATGTAAATCGGCCAGGAACTCTAGAACATTCGCTACTGTGGCTGTTTTGTAAGCAGTCCCCGTTTTCTGGCAGTACCTCTCCCATTTCCTGATGTAGGTTAGGTACTGCCTCTTTGTAGATGTTCTGAGGGATGCTGACATGGTGGTGATGGTTTGTTGCGATAACCCCAGGTCCAGGTAAGGTCGGTCTAGAATCTGCAACCCAGGAGATTCATGTCTTGGTGGCATGGGTGGCTGATGCCTGATACTGGGTGAGTCAGTAACCCTGGATGACTGGGGAACACCATAGGTGCTTCCACCACCATGTCATGGAGTATTGGGAACCATGGCTGTGTAGGCCAGTCGGGCACTACCAAAATTCCAGATGCTGAATCCATCTGGATTTTTCGAAGTACCCGACTGATGAGGCAGAAGGGAGGAAAGGCATAGAAAACAAACTTTCCCCAATCCAGCGTGAATGCATCTACCGCTGCTCCTCCGGATCTGGTTCCCACGCGACATAGATAGGTAGTTGGTGATTTAGTCTTGATGCAAATAAATCTATATCTGGCTTCCCATATTGCTTTACAATTTTAGCGAATGTTTTAGGATTTAACATCCATTCGATGTTGTCATTGAATTTACGTGACCTGGTGTCCGCCACTGTGTTTAGATTACCTGGTAGATAGGTAGCTGAAAGCCAAATATGTCTTTCGACACACCATTGCCAAATCATATTGACCAATTTGTCGCATGATAAAGATTTTATGCCGCCCATATGGTTAATGTAAGCCACCACCGTTGTATTATCTATTTGTAATCTAACATGCAAGTGATGCATATTGGATGCATATGCTTTCAAACCATAAAAGGCGCCCAACATTTCCAAAGAATTAATGCCCAGTGTAGATAGTAATGATGATTCTAAGTTAGTCCATCTACCACCTGTGCTGGATATGGAGTTAGTTGCTCCCCAGCCTTGAGCACTAGCATCTGTTTGGAGTACTAAAGTAGCATTAGTAATAACAATAGGACTATAACTGTGCCAAATATTTTGTATCCACCACTGTAGCTCTGATATCGCTTCAGGGGGTAACGTCATGACCCGGTCATAATGACCTTTGTGTTGTTTTAGTGCCTTTATCTTTGCTCTTTGTAAATTTTGATAGTGCAAAGGTCCAAATTGGATAGCTGGAAATGCTGCTACCATTTTGCCAATTACTGCTGCCACTTGTCGAATAGTTGGTCTTTTCTTTATCTTTAAGTTATTACATGATTGTACCAATGCAATCATCTTTCCCCTTGGCAAGGTAATAGTCATTTGGACTGAGTTAATTGTGAAACCCAGATAGTCCATAATTGTGGATGGATTTAACTTGGATTTATCTGGATGTAAGACAAAGCCTAGAGTCTCTAGGAGCTGTTTAGTAGCTGATACTGCTGCTACAGCCAATTCCATAGTTTTCCCAACTATGAGGATGTCGTCCAAATATGCCATGACTATATGGTTTAGTTTTCTTAACGTTGCCATGGCTGGTTTTAATATTTTTGTGAATAGTCTTGGAGCTGAAGTAAGCCCATTAGGCAGTGCTTTATACTGTCAAAGCTCCCCCATCCAGATAAATTTAAGATATCTGCTATAATCCTTATGTATAGGTACTAGATAGTAAGCATCTTTGAGATCAATGCTGGCCATATAGTATCCTTTGGAAATCAGTTGTCTAGCAGTCACAAATGTTTCCATTTTGAAATGTATATACTTAACAAATTCATTCAGGGATGTTAAGTCAATGATGATGCGACATCCACCATCCTTTTTACTTTTAGTAAATATGTTGGAAACAAATTCCAAGGGCTCATGACTAGTTTTTTCTATGACCCCTTTGTTTATAAGCCTCACCAGTTCAGCTTGTCCCTCCTGTTGTTCCTTATTGGAGAGTACAAATACCCTTTCGGGCACATGTTGAACTGGCGGTATTTTTGAGATAAATTCTATTTTATACCCTCGAATACTATTAAGTATATATTTATCATCAGTGATCCTTCCCCATGCTTCTTTGAACAAGTGTAACCTTCCCCCCGTTAGTAAGTCACCCTTATTCTCGATATGCGGGTAGGAACCAGATCCACCTACCTCCATGGTTATTGGCGGGGTTGTGGTTTTTTCTTTTTCAATGTTCTTCCCTGTCGACGTGCTGGCGATGTTGGGGGGAGGCGCATTTTCCAGGGGGTCCGCTGCGGGCCCTGACCTAAAAAAGGTCTCTGGGGATAGTGCGGCCCCAAGCTTTGACCAGTCGCATATTCGGGACGCCGACTGGTAGATACAGTGGTGTGCTGCCGCCTGGGTGGAATGAAAAGCTTTGGTATGTTCGTCGCCGGTACTGCCCTCATGAGGCTAAAGGTCTTGGACGCCTCCTCCATCTCTTTTAGCTGTTTATTCAGGTCCTTCCCAAATAAGAATGAGTCGGTCTCGACTGATGGAATTTTGCATAACCCTGCAAACTTTGGATTGAGGGCCGGCCTGATGTTCTCTCTTCGTAGATTATTTAGCTCGTATTGGGTTGTGCACATTAGTGCAAGGACATCTTGTTGGTGAGTGGTCATCTCTTCCGTCTCGACACCCCGCGCATAGGCTGTTATTGCCGCCGTGAGGAGGCGAAGTATGCGCTGAAGCTTGACTTCCTGTGCCCGAATTGGTCCCCCCACATTGCCCCAGATTTGAGGATTGAGGCTCTTTACTTTGAGAGCCTCACAATTGTCCGGGGCTGTGTGCTCCTCAAGCACTTGGGCGAGCACCTTCTCCTGAAGTGGTTTATTGGAGAGATGGTTAATGCTGGCAGCCATCCTTGGCTCCAGTGGCGCTCCAACCCGTGGGGTAGCGACAAATCGGCTTACGACACCCAGCAGCTTTTCTTCCTGCACATCCTGCTCTCTTTCGACTCCTTCCGCCTGCCCCATACTCAGACCAGCCCTGCCCTGGTCACCGATGCTAACCTCCCATTCCTGGTCCGAGGTCGCAAAGGGAGGTGCCGGACTCAACACCATGCAGGGGGCGCCTGTCCTGTCTGTCCGAGAGCGCTCCTGCTCACGGTAGACCATCCCCTCCAATAGCTGCTGGATGCAGCTTAGGCGGCTGTCTCTCCCCCGCTTTGGGGTGGACATTTCCCCCTCCGACGAGTCGGAATCGACCGGCCGGTTTGTCTTCCGGGTGGCTTTCCCAGCCCGCCGTGTAGGCTCTGGCGTGACTGGGACCGGCTCGGTCTGGGGAATTTCAAACCGCTGTTCAAGCGGTAGTACCGCCGGTTGCTGCCCCGCTGGAATCGACTCCTCCGGTGGAGTTAAAGCACGGGCAGGTCTAGTAGCGAGTTTTCTGCGTTGGGACATGTTTTCTAACAAAGAACCAACAACAAACTCCCTCCGGTTTCCCAACGCACCGTTCACTTACCTGATGGTGCGTTTTTAAAGTGCAGCTGGAGAGCCTGACTCCAGCTGCCGCCGCTGTTGCACTTGCTGGCGTAATGCCGCACCTGCGCCCTGAGTGGGCTTCTTCACGAAGTCACTCACGTGACTCCGAAGTAAAATCAACATGTAATTACTTTGATTGGTATTAGGGCAACAACACTACATTTAACAATGTAACTGCCACTGATACTTCAAGCCTATCCAAAGCAGCCCTTGAGTGGGACATCCTGATTCTGTACCATTGTAACACAGGAGAAGACAATAAATAAATATTCATTCCAATTGGTCCTCATCAACATAATTTATTATAATACTGCAAAGCTATGGTTACCAAATCAAGTGATCGTATATATTTTCCCAATGTTCCAATATGGACAAAATCAAATGTCTATTTGTCTATATGTCTATAAAAATGGAACTCTATCATGACTGAGGATGGCCTGTGTTTAGTCTGTTTACGTGGTATGGATAGGGCACAGGATATTACAAACATCGCACCTAGGAAAAGAAAGTCATATCAATCTATCTGATTGGCTTTCTATATTCCACACATTGCACCATGGAAAAGCAAAACATATTAATCTATCTGATCAACTTTCTCATTTGAACTGGTAGAACAGTTGGAATTTGACCACGCTATTGATTTGTTTGAATCTGATATTCTGGCTTAAATAACAAATAATTTTAATAAACCTATTTCCCATATGTTAGAAGATGTCTCCAATCTGCAGCAGCTGGCAACTCCATCCTGTTGGTCTCCCAAATGTCCACACATGTACAAGTTGTGCGTAACTCAGGTGCTTGTAAGCTGGACAGAAACTGTATTGTTTCTCCACTTTGTGAGATTTAATTAGTTTTGTCCTATCTCATTTTAATATCATTTGGGAAGTGATGAAGTCAATACTGAGTTTGCCCCAGCTATACAAGATTATGCAATAACAAAGCATATGGAGGACAAGAAGAATATCAGCCATTTTCATTATTCATCCTTCATTCTGAAAAAGCCAAATTTGTATTTGGGCACTGTCCATTGAAGTAAGCTAAAATATGATTATGTTGGGAGTCATCACATCCATGAGCAGCTTGCAAATACGAAGCCCTGAAGTCAACATTGAATAGTACAATTAATTTTAGATTGCATATTTTGATCCATCCATATGATGCCTAGATTTTGATCACATGGTCACATAACACTTGACTCAAAAAATTGTCCTGAACACAGATGTACAATCACTGGAAGAAGAAAAATACTACATTATAATATCTCAAATGGAATTGAACAGCTGCTATATGCCATGCAATATACCGTATTATTCATCAAGGAATGACCTCACCTTTTCAGGTCAAGTGGAGTTATAGTACTCCTTTCAAGATTGAAAAAGGAATTGAGGCAAAACTGTTTTTTTTTTTTGTTTTTTTTTAATATTTTATTTTATTAGAAGTAAGTACAGTCATATGGCACCAAAGTGCCTAATATATATTTTCATAATACATTTTATGTACAACTTCTTTTTTTTTGTTACATTGAAAAAAGATTAGAATAAGAAAAATAAGTTAGATAGTAAAGGATAGAAAGATGTGAAATATATAGTGTGTGAAGAAAGAAAACGAGGAAATGAAGAAAGTTGAGAGAGAAAATAGAGAAAAGAAAATGAAATAAAAAAGAAAAGGTGATCATTATTTATAATCTTGACCAACCCTCGTCCAGTCCTGAAACAGTTATTTTTTGTTACAATTGTGTTGCACCATATGATCCCAAAAAAACGACGAATGGAGACCAACTGGTTATGAATTGGTCTGATTTATCCATTAGGAGGAATCGCATTTCCTCAAGATGAGTGGTGTCCAACATACTTGCAATCCACATTTTAAGCGTTGGTATTGATGTACCCTTCCAAAATTTAAGTATTAATTTTTTTGCTATTATTGAACCATAGTTAAGGAATAGATTTTGAGATGTGTTCAATTTATTCCCATCTTCCATTACACCAAATATAATCATTTCAGTATTAGGTTCCATTGTTGTCTTGAATAATTTTGTAAATGTTTCAAAAATATAATTCCAAAATCTATAAAGTTTTATGCAGGAAACTAAGGAGTGTGTTATAGTTGCCTTTTGGGCTAGACATTTATCACAAATGGCGGATATATTTGGATAAAATGTGTTCAATCTTGTTTTTGAATAATATAACCTATGTACAATTTTAAATTGAATTAGATTATGTCTTACATTAATTGAACACTTGTGAATATATATCAGGTATTTTTCCCATTTAACGTTCGTAATTTTTATCATTAGTTCCCGTTCCCACTCTTCTCTAAATACCTCTGTCGATGGTAGGTCTATATTTAGAATACTATTATATAAATATGGTTAATTTTTGTGAGTCAGCTTCAATATTCATTGCGTCTTCCAATATGTCAGGAGTTACTTTTTGATATCCTTGTATATATTTTTTCACAAAATTGCAAATCTGAAGATATTTAAAATATTGGTTGTTTTTCAATTTAAATTTTAATTGTAGTTATTAGAATGATAGTAGGTTTCCCATTTCGTACATATCCCCGGTCCTTCTAATTCCGAGACTTTCCCATTGGTTATATGTCTTATCAATAAGAGATGGTTTAAATAAAGGGTTATTCGCAATTGGCATTAACAGTGATAGATTTCTTAATTTTAAAGATAATTTTATTTGTTTCCAAATTCTTATTGTACCATATATAATTGGGTTCTTCTTATATATTGTGTTATTCAGTTTTTTGGGGGAGAAGAGAATCGTTCCTATATTACAAGGATGGCAATCCTCCATCTCCATTTTTATCCATTCTGTCTGTTGGGTAGAACTATCCAACCAATAAATCATATTCTTAATATGCACTGCCCAGTAATAATACATAAAATTCGGAAGCGAAAGTCCCCCGACCTCTTTTGGTTTACATAAGTGTTTTTTTGTGATTCTATGTGATCTATAGTCCCAAATATAATTAGTAATATTAGAGTCTAATTTTAAAAAAAAAAAATGTTGGTATATATACCAGTATAGACTGAAATAGGTATAGTAATTATGGTAGGAAGATCATTTTTATTGCATTTATTCTACCTAATAATGATAAGGGAAGTGTTTTCCAAAATTTAATCAGTGTATTAAGTTTATTTAATAAAGGTATGAAATTAGCGCTGAATAATGCTTTATATTTTCTAGTAATCTGAATACCCAAATATTTAAATTTTTCTGTTGCGATTTTAAAGGGGAACTTCAATATGTGTGTAGGTTCTTGAGGTTTTAATGTCATGATTTCACTTTTATTCCAGTTTATTCTATATCCAGAAAAATACCCATATTCCTTTATTAA
The DNA here is from genome assembly GCF_028641065.1 of Leucoraja erinaceus. Classification (NCBI taxonomy): domain Eukaryota; kingdom Metazoa; phylum Chordata; class Chondrichthyes; order Rajiformes; family Rajidae; genus Leucoraja; species Leucoraja erinaceus. The sequence continues at coordinate 34,008,790 of NC_073382.1, read as the reverse complement.
GTTTAATAAATTTGGTATGCTCGTTTGTGACTTTGTAATATATAAAATATATCGTCTGCATATAATGAGATTTTATTCTTTGAGTCCCTGGTATTATAGCCCTGAATATTCGGATGAGTTCTTATACTTTCAGCCAGGGGTTCTATCATAAGGGCAAATAGCAGGGGTGATAGAGCACATCCCTGCCTATTACCCCTTGATAGTTGAACTTTTTGAGATAACATGTTATTAGTTAAAATTCTTGCCATCGGTTTATCATATAATCATTTTACTCATTTTATAAAATTCTCTCCCATATTAAATTTTTGTAGTACTTTATATGTATTGCCACTCTACCTGATCAAATGCTTTCTCTGCGTCCAAAGAATTAATTGATATATCTTCTTCCTCTACTTTATGCGAGTACATTATATTAAACAGGCGTCTCAGATTATTAAATGAATATCTTTTAGGTATAAACCCCGTTTGATCAGGGTTTATCAATTTACTAATATATTTGCTTAATCTTCTTGCTAAAATCTTTGCTAAAATATTCTGATCTGTATTTAAAAGTGATATAGCTCTGTACGAGCCCGGATCTTCTAGATCTTTATCTTTTTTTGGAATAAGCGTAATAGTTGATTATGTTAGTGTTTCAGGTAGTTTGTTTTCTTTAAAAGCATGGGAGTATAAATTAAATAAATAAGGGGTCGTTATCTCATGAAATATTTAATAAAATTCATTATTAAAACCATCTGGTCCCGGTGTCTTACCATTTTTCAGCGATTTTATTGTTTCACCTATTTCTTTAATTGTAATTTGAGCTCGTAGTTCCTCTTGTTCCAAAAGGTCCAGTATTGGAAGATTACAGTTATCTAGAAAAAAATGTATTTTGCTATCTTCTATTTTAATTTTAGATGTATATAAGTTTTGGTAAAATTGGGCAAATCTATTATTAATATCTTTAGGTAGTATTAGTAATTCACCTTTCTCTGATTTAATTTTGGTTATAGTATTTTCCTTTTCTTGTCTTTTCAATTGGCGAGATAAAAGCTTATGTGGTTTGTCACCAAACACAATAAGATAATATTACTGACATTTAAACTTAATCGAATTTTATCAGCAAGAGTAATAAGACTATTCCAAATTACAAAATAGGAACATTTGTATCTGTCGTGGAATCTTTGGCATTATCCAACTCTAACTGTCTGATTTCTTGTTCTAACAATTGTTCTGTCTTATTCTTTTTATTTTGAAAACTTTGATATGAAATTATATTTCCTCTCATAAATGCCTTAAAAGCTTCCCATAATAAAGAAGGCAAAGTACCTGGTATATCATTTGTATCGAAAAAAAGTTGCATTTGTTGTTTTAAATATTGATAGCCTTGCACGTCATTTAAAATATGTGTATTAAACCTCCAACATTTTTTTTACCCGGCATTCCCTCAAATTTTACTGAAAATGTCAACGGAGAGTGATCTGAGATATTACTAATGTGGTATGTTGGGTTGTTTGTATATGGCATTAATTTCATATTCACTAAAAAATAATCAATTCTTGAATAAGTTTTATGCACCGAAGAGTAAAACGAGTATTCCCTTCCAATTGGATTAGCAGATCTCCATACATCTATTATGTTAGTATTTTTTATATATGTATTTAGAAGTTTGCTAGTCTTAGATTTTAAATTACTCTTCTTTTGTTTTGCTGATTTATCTAGATATGAATCTAAAACACAGTTAAAGTCCCCCCCTACTATCACATTTTGGTAATTAAACTCTGATATTATGTCAATAATTTTATCAAAAAATTGGGGGTTATCAAAATTTGGAGCATAAATATTTATCAAAGTTAGTGGGGTTGCATAAATTTCACCCGAAACTATAATATACCTTCCCTCTTTATCTGATATAGTATTCTTTAATTTAAAAGGAATACCTTTCCTAATAAGAATAGCTGTACCCCTAGATTTAGAAGTAAATGAGGAGTAGTACGTTTGGCCTATCCAATTCGCCTTTAATCTTATTTGTGTTTATTGTTTCATGTGTGTCTCCTGCAAACACATTATGTCGCTTTTCAACGATTTTAGTTGGGCAAATATTTTACCCCTCTTAATTGGTTCGTTGGCATCCCTTATATTCCAACTACAAAATGTAATTCCTCCATTCTTTATTTTTCTATCGTCTTGCATTGTAAATCAAGGTAATATTCCTGAATGATATGGTGCAACCAAATACCTCAGAATTTTAGGACTTGGGTGGTCATCCCGGTTTATTAGATTTATATTGCATCTCCTTCTTGTAAAGTGCCTTAGAAAAAGAAAGTAAGAATGTGATATACAATTACTTTCAAAAAAATTAAACAGATAAAAATCTTGATTGTGCTTTAAAAAAAAAGGTGCTATTAAGGTATCTAAGGGAAGATACCTTAAGGACGAATAGCCATCAATGATGGCAAAACATGTATAGACCTCCATGATGTTGTTATAAATTGAGTTCCTCCCCCTCGGTGAATCCTCATAAAAAGTTACATACCATTTCATATTTTGTCTTTTCTTATATGAGTTTATCAAACCAGCGCCAGTGACAGCTGAGATGAAAACAAAAAAATTATCAGGAAGTGACATAAGGAGTAAAAAAAACAAAAACAAATATAGAACACAACATATACACGATTATATAAGTATATATGTCCTTCCGATTTATCCAATCTTAATCTAATCTAAACTTTCCAATATATATCCACCCAGGATTCTTACATAATATCCCATTCTATAACTACCATACATCATACAAGCCAGTACCAAAGGGTTAACTACCACACAAGCAGGTGCCAAGGGGTTAAACTTTGAGCTTTTCATCCAAGGTTGAATATAACCAAGCTCTCTGAATAACATATTCCAACGAGATAAGCATTTTAATTGTCTGGTTAGCTTGGCCATTTTAATCAGTTCAAAACTCTGTAAAAAGTTCAATCTTCTTCCTTGTCGGCAGCTTGCCCCGATGTTTTCTTAACGATATCCTCTGCATACTTTAAAGCTTTTCCGGGATCTGCAAATGAGCGTTCAACGCCGTTATATGATACCTTCATTTTTTCGGGAAAGTAAATTCCATATCTTACTCCCGGGACATCCCTCAAAGTGTGTCTTGCCGGTGTAAACAATTTCATTTTCTGGACTACTTCAGGAGAGTAATCGCGAAATATTCGCACATTATCACCACGGTATGTCAGCTTCTTCCCATGAGTGATCTTTTTCAATATAAATTCCACTGAAGAGATGTTACGGAATTTCACAATTATCTGTCTTGAATAATTTGTTCCTCTTGCAACATACCCAACTCGGTGAGCGACGTCTATTCTTGGTTCTTCTGATAGTTCAAAGACATCTTTGAGTAAATCAGTAACGAAAGTACATGCTTGAGATTCATGTCCCTCTCGTCCTTCCTTTACTCCGAGAATCCTCAGGTTATATCTCCGAGTTCTTGATTCCAGGTCCAGACATTTATCAGTCATTCTTCCAAGTTTTTCCTCTTCAGTTTTCTGTGATTGTTTCAAACTCTTTATTTGCGAGACAATCTCTTTTATCTCATTCTCCATCTCTTCCATTATCTCATCCAGCTTTCCGATATCATCCTTTACACCTTTAAATTTCTTGTTGTAATCATTTTCAATTCTGACACACTCTGATTTTAATCTCTTATCAAATTCCTTATACTGCTTTTTCAGTTCTTTTAACTCACTGCAAGTATTATCAATTTTTTGAGAAATTCTCTCCATGCTAGTCTCCATACTCTGCTTGTTACTCTCCATGCTAGTCTCCATACTCTGCTTGTTACTCTCCATATGAGACTCCATACTTTGCATCTTCTCCAGTGTAATGTTAATTGTAGCAGTCATATCTAAAAGCATTTGCTTTATCTCTTTCTCCTTCTTGTCTCCTTTTGTTGCCATTTCAAGCAGAGACCCTTGGCTGTAAGATTCTTCTTCTTCTGAACCTTCTTCTGTCATTTGCAGAGTATCCAATACTTTCTCGAGCTGAAGGCTGATAGTATTTTTCTCTGGCGCCCTTGAACGATTATCTCTGCTCATTTAAACACCCAATTTCACCATTAATCTCCCCGATTTTCACATCACCTTCTGATGATATCACCCTTCCACAACACCAGGCGCTTCGGTGAGTATTTTTTTTTTAATCGGTGCTGACTTAAAACGGCTTTTACAATTTTTTTACGGGGGAGAAGCTCAATGTCGCGCCTTAATTCTCCATGACGCCACCGCAAGTCCCGCAAAAATTGTTGAAGTTATATTCAGAAGCACCTTTTTATATGCAGGTGTTGCTGTTGAATGGAATGGCTTCTTTACTATTACTTTACCCATTGTAATGTGGATCTGCACAATTTCTAAATCAGCCACATGGAATTTAGCTAGTTCTCTTCATTTTCTATTCCTTGCTTCCTGGATGATTGTCCTGGGCCCAGCACATAGATGTAGTCATGAAGAAGGCGCACCATGCCACTACTTTCTAAGATATTTTAAGAGTTCATATTTCTTCGAGTACTCTAACAAAGATACACTGGTGAAAGTAACCTGATTGGGTACATCATGGCCTGATATGGCACTTCCAATGTACAGGAACACAAGAGGCTGCAGAAAGTGATGCATTCAGCCTGGTTATAAGGAACAGGGCTCCCCTTCATAGAAAGCATCTACATGAAATGCTGTCTCAAGAAGGTTGTACTTATGATTAAGGAGTCCCAACATCTGAGCCATGCCCTATTAATCTCTGCTACGATCAGCCAGATTCAAGAACAGCTGCTGTCCAACAACTATCAGGGTTTTGAATCAATATGCACAAACCTAAAGCAACTGTATGTCAACAATGGAACACTGTGGCCCATCTCCTGTATTACTATGGACTTGACTTATTTTCTAATTATGTTCTAGCACTAACGTTTTGTTTTTTGCATGGTATTCTTTATTTTTGTTATTTATTTGACTAATTTATGAATACTTGTGTAGATTTGTTTTGCGTGTGTATGTCTGAGTCTATGATGTTGCTGCAAGCAAGATTTTCATTGTACTACACTGTACAGCCATATGATAATAAACTCAACTTACTTGAATTGCTTTCCAAGATTTTTATGACATGCATGCCCACTAAATAGGAAGAGGCCTTGATCCAATTCCCCATCCCTCAGCTCCAACATTACTCCCAGATGTCCTGGATTGCTACATGGAAAATGTCTGCCTTTGTGCTGAAGATCTTTTCAAACAAACATAGGCAGGGTTCTATTAGAATTTAACCATCTGCTTTCTTCTCTGAATACATGCAATATGGCCATAATCAAGATTTACAAATCAACATATATAAATTACATTGTTTCACTGTATGGAATCAATCTCTGACTGCTTTTGAAACCAACAATCAGAATCTTGTTCAGAGAAAGCCTATTTGTTAACTTTTTAGTGTTGAAAAGTTCAGGCTTTTCCCCTCAGAACATTTGTGTTGTGATGCTAGTCAGATATCAAATTGAATCTCATTCTTGAATGGACTGGATTTATAGATTACATGAAAGATGGTATGATCAAAATTTGGGAGTCAGAAGGGAGTGTGATCATAAATCAAGGATGGGGTTCAAAGAAATGTTGACCACTTGCAAGAAGCTGATAACAGGCTTGATCCCTTGAAAATACAGTTCCAGTTTATTGTTAGGATCAATTGTGTTCAGATGCATGTGGAAGTGAAGTGTACACATAAAAATAATTTATGTTAAAGCACAGGGACCTATAAACAGGTTTGATCAGCTGAAACCCTGGGATCAAGCTGTTAAGACAAATACATGCAGGTCAAAGTTACACTTAAAGATTGAAACTGTTTTCAGTTATTGCAGAACTGAGGTCATACGGCATTGCAGTATTTTATTTTGCATAGTTTATAACAATATATTTTGTAAGATATTCAATTCGTAGTGGAAACACATAAAACTGCAAATGTAGGAATCTGAGAAAATATAAAAATATTCAAAAAACTCAGCCAGTCAGGCAATATCTTTGTAAAAAGAATCTAGTTAACATTTCAGGGTGAAGATTCTTCATTAGAACTGAAAAGGAGAGACAGTCAAAACTTGACCGTGTTAATGGTTTCAATGGACCCTGCACTATTTGTAATGCTTGATTTACAATATTTATTTATGGCTTTTGATTTACTTTGCTAAATTTGTTACAGAGATCCCTGTTTTGCAGCTTTGTGAACCTCGACACCTGAATAGGTTCATCGTAGCCTAGAGAATAGGTGTTAGAGTACATGAGACTTCCGATGCACAAATGTCATCCTTTGGACAATTGACATGAAAATAGATAAGATGATTCAGCCCTTTAGACCTGTTCCACCATTCAGGAAGGTAATGGTTGATATATAACTTACCTCCATGAAACACACATGGCCACATGTTCTTAAATATGATTCTGTCTTGATTAACTCTTAGTTCAGCATAGATGAGAATATTCTGAGATGAATAACAGGGAACAATATCGAACATGTAACTCGGTATCAAAAACAAACTCCTGAAGGAACTCAGTGGGTAAAGCAGCATCTGTGGAGGCAAATGTATAGTTGATGTTTCAGGTTGAGCCCCTGCATCATGCCCTGATGATGACGAGGAACCCTGTCTAAACCAATGACTATCCCTTTGCCTACACATATCCTACATGATCCACTGAATTCCTCCATCACTTTTTGCTTTGCTGTAGGTCACAGCATCTTTAGTTTCTTATGTCTTCATGTAAATTAGTAAACAACTATTTGAGGTATCAATAGACAATAGGTGCGGGAGTAGGCCATTCGGCCCTTCAAGCCAGCACTACCATTCAATGTGATAATGGCTGATCATCCCCAATCAGTACCTCGTTCCTGCCTTCTCCCCATATCCCTTGACTTCACTATCTAGCTCTCTCTTGAAAGCATCCAGAGAACCGGCCTCCCCCGCCTCTTAGGCAGAGAATTCCACAGACTCGCCACTCACTGTGAGAAAAAGTGTTTCCTTGTCTCCGTTCTAAATGGCTTACTCCTTATTCTTAAACTGTGGCCCCTAGTTCTGGACTCACCCAACATCGGGAACATGTTACCTGCCTCCAGCGTTTCTAAACCCTTAACAATCTTCTATGTTTCAAAGATATCCTCTCATCCTTCTAAACACCAGAGTGTACAAGCCCTCTTGCTCCATTCTCTCAGCATATGACAGCACCGCCATCCCGGGAATGAACCTTGTAAACCTACGCTGCCCTCTCTCAATAGCAAGAATGTCTTCCGTCAAATTAGGGGACCAATACTGCACACAATACTCCAGGTGTGGTCTCACTAGGGCTCTGTACAACTGCAGAAGGACCTCTTTGCTCCTATATTCGATTTATTTTGTTATAAAGGTCAACATGCCATTCGCTTTCTTCACTGCCTGCTGTACCTGCATGCTTACTTTCATAGACTGATGTACAAGGATCCACAGATCCCATTGTACTTCCCCTTTTCCCAACTTGACACCATTTAGATAGTTATCTGCCTTCCTGTTTTTGCTACCAAAGTGGATAACCTCACATTTATCCGCACTAAACTTCATCTGCCATGCATCTGCCCGCTCCCCCAACCTGTCCAAGTCACCCTGCATTCTCATAGCATCCTCCTCACAGTTCACACTGCCACCCAGCTTTGAGTCATCTGCAAATTTGCTAATGTTGCTTTGAATCCCTCCATCTAAATCATTGACGTATATTGTAATTAGCTGCGGTCTCAGCACCAAGCCTTGCGGTACCCCACTAGTCACCACCTGCCATTCTGAAAGGGACCCGTTAATACCTACTCTTTGTTTCCTGTCTTCCAACCACTTCTCTATTCATGTCAGCACTCTACCCCCAATACCATGTGCCCTAATTTTGCCCACTAATCTCCTATGTGGGACCTTATCAAATGCTTTCTGAAAGTCCAGGTACTCTACATCCACTGGCTCTCCCTTGTCAATTTTCCTAGTTACATCTTCAAAACATTTCAGAAGATTAGTCAAGCATGATTTCCCCTTCATAAATCCATGCTGACTCGGACCAATCCTGTCACTGCTATCCAAATTTCCGGCTATCTCATCTTTTATAATTAACTCCAGCATCTTTCCCACCACTGATGTCAGGCTAATTGGTCTATAATTCCCTGTTTTCTCTCTCCCGCCTTTCTTAAAAAGTGGGATAACATTAGCTACCCTCCAATCCACAGGAACTGATCCTGAGTCTATAGAACATTGAAAATTATCACCAATGCATCCACGATTTCTAGAGCCACTTCCTTAAGTACCCTTGGATGCAGAACATCAGGCCCTGAAGATTTATAAGCCTTCAGTCCCATCAGTCTATCCAACACCATTTCCTGCCTAATGTGGATTTCCTTCAGTTCCTCCGTCACCCCAGATTCTCTGGCCACTACTATATCAGGAAGATTGTTTGTGTCCTCCTTAGTGAAGGCAGATCCAAAGTACCTGTTCAACTCATCTGCCATTTCCTTGTTTCCCATAATAAATTCACTTTTTTCGGTCTTTAATCGTCCAACTTTGGTCTTAACTAATTTTTTGCACCACATACCTAAAGAAGCGTTTGCTATCCTGTTTTATATTGTTGGCTAGCTTATCTTCGTACCTCATCTTTTCTCCCCGTATTGTCTTTTTGGTTATCTTCTGTTGTTCTTTAAACATTACCCAATCCTTTTGCTTCACGCTCATCTTTGCTACGTTGTACTTCTTTGCTTTAATTTTTATACTGTCCCTGATGTCCCTTGTCAGCCATGGTCGTCCCTTTCTTCCCTTGGAATCTTTCATTCTCCTAGGAATGAACTGATCCTGCACCTTCTGTATTATTCCTAGAAACACCTGCCATTTTTGTTCCACTGTCATCCCTGCTAATGTATTTTTCCAGTCAACTTTGGCCAGCTCCTCCTTCATGGCCCCATAGTCCCCATTATTCAACTGCAACACTGACACATCCAATCTACCCTTCTCCCTCTCCAATTGTAGATTAAACCTGACCATGTTATGGTCACTGAAGCTGGACGCACTTGCCACAGTTGTAGCAGCCAGAGGCTCCATCTGTGTCCCTGGTCTCCCACATTTAGCAAGCCTCACACTGTCTCATCTGCCCCACCATGTGTTCACCACGTTCCGTCCTCTCGTGCTTTATGCGTAGCCTCCTCAGCTTCCTCGCCGAAGACTCTCGAGCCAAATACTCGCACTTCCCTCACAAGGTGTCATAATGTCATATGGGTCAATCTTCTAGCAATTGTGACAATGGGAGCTTAAAATGTTGATTTATATAAAGGATAGATGCTGCAATTTGCAGTCAAATTATTCAACAATTACAATAATTTCCCACAACCACATGATTATATTAAATTAACCATGTGGACACCAAGGTGGCATTTCTCATATGCCTGTCATGAGAATGTTTGATTATTAATTGCTCATGTCCCAAACTTAAAAAAAAATAGTCCCACTGGAATGCAATTACTGTGCTTTATATGTTTTTCTTAACAACCTTCCTGATTCTGAGGTTATGCAGCAGATTTGTATTCTCTGTTTCTCTGGGCTGAATACTAATTGACATCCCAGAAGATAAAAAAGATAGTATTTGCCAATGTTCTAACTGCTTTCAGCAATTTGGGGAATTCATTCAAATTTTAACTCCACAGTGGGAAGAAAGTGAAGTATTCTAAATGTTTCTGCTTCCTTTGGAATGGAACAACACTGCAATACTGCAATAGGGAATTGGAAAGATAGATACTTTAGCTATTACACTGATGCCAACTCTACAAATCTACTGTATTAATTGTCTATTGATTTTACATGCTCCGTGGATTGTCACATTGTCGTGCTGGAGAAACTTGTGTGGACCTGAGATCGTGAGAGCGATACCGTCGGGAGCTACGCTCCTGGTAGGGCCACCCATGGCAGCAAGATCGAGGGGGACGGTCTCTGAAAGAACATCCCAACCAAGACCTCAACGGTGGAACAGGCGGAGGACAATAGCTGGCCTTATTGGTGCGTCACAATGGCTAGGAAGGCGGATGAATGCTGCAGCAGAAAAGGGTCTCCGGTCGTCTTGGACTCCATGCCACTGGATCCTGACCCAGATATGTCAAGGACCATGGGGTGACTGTCTGTGCACCATGTTAAACAAAGTTATGCACAGGCGTCCTCCATATAGGGAATAGTACCCTGGGGATACCCATGGTCAGCCATGACCGATAGGGGCCTAAGAAGAAGAAAATATAAAGCACATGCTTATTTTCTGCCTTCTATCCTGATGAACAGAATCCATTAAAACGAAATAACAAAAACAATAAATCATTAATAATCATAATCATAATAATAATAATAATAATCATAATCATAATCATAATCATAATAATAATAACAATAATGACAATAATAATAATAATAACAATAATAATAATAATAATAATAATAATTATTATTATTATTATTATTATTATTATTATTATTATTATTATTATTATTATTATTATTATTATTATAACAACTTTATTTGTATAGCAGTTTTCATGCAATTGAATGCAACCCAAAGTGCTTTCCACAAAAACACAGGTTTAAACTAAAATACAATTTAAAACAGTAAGGAAATAGACAGTTAATAGCATAAAAACCACAGATTTATATAAAAAAATAAAATAAAAGGTAAAAATTGATAGTCTAAAAGGACAAAAAAACAAAAACACTGGTCAAATATAGTTCTATATGGGCACACAAGAGCAACAAGGGTATGCAGAGATAAATACGAGAATAATGATAATTTTTACAATGTCATCAGAAATCGTAAGCATTTTCACCAACTAAATAACAATTATCAAAAACAATTAATTTATGTAGTACATAGTTGATTTTATTTTGAGAACACAATTGGGTTATTGAATTATGATCATCAATATGTATGACATACTTGTATAAAAAGGGAATTGGGGAAGTAGAATGATGTAAATGGACAAACATTGCGTGATTGATGTCATTGACAGAATTATACCTCAAGTATATGTGACATGACCACAGAAGACCTTTATTCCACAGTGAAAACCATTTCACTTAGTCAATAAAGTGCTCATCCTAGACTAGATTCCTGTTAGATGGTAATTCTATACCTACATAGATAAGTGTGTGTGTGTGTGGGGGGGGGGGGGGGGGGGGGGGGGGGGGGGGGGGGGGATGCCCACACCCAACCCATCTCTGCTGAAAAATATCTGCCCTGAGGTTATCCAAGTTGGACAAGCCGAGGTCTAGCTGATAATTGCTATTAAATAATTCTAGTCATGCATTCAGAAGCCTCACTGATGTAAATCTCCAACAGGAGCAAAAGTTAACTAACCACCCTGTTTCACCTAACCTATGTATTCATTAAACTATAAGGTGACATTTTGGATAAAATCTGATTTTTATTGAAAAATAAAATAGAAAAAGGTAAAATAAATAACCTCATACACATTTAATTACAAATCATGCCTGACAAAAGCTGTGCATGCAAAGACATGTCAAATCATATGCAGTATATGCTTCAATGTCTCTAATGTAAATGTATGTTGCAACTTCATGCCTGCAATCTGCACAGCTATTCAGATCCCTTCAGTTAAATGGATTCACATTCCAAGGCCATTAACTGAAGATGTCCTCTATAATGTAATTTGCTTGGAAATCTCTTCCCCTTCATGCAGATTTGGCATATCAATCCCAGTATCTGAGGACCAACCCCAAATGTGTCCAACACCAGCAGATAACCACATCTTCACTTCTACACTCATGCTAATTGTGCTTCCAATTCCCACTCTATTGCTCTAATCTTTGATGCTGTCCTGTTGTCTGCTGTAATGTTTTCTGATGCTGTGATGCCAAATTCAATCCCTGACCAAACTTGCTCCTCCTTCCCTACTACCCACACCCTGCACTCCCTGACCTCCTCTTAAACCTTTCCCATGATTTACAGTACGCCTGGTTTCTTCTACAATATTTTTTAGAAACAAGGCCTTGTTTAACATTTACAGTATGTAAGGTCTATTATATTGTGTGCTACTTTATGCCTGATGCGCAATCAAAAAAACTTTGCATGCCTCACACAAAACTGAAAGAAACCCAGTGGGGAACTTTAAGTTAAAATGTTTTTAAAGTCCTGATGCTTACTCTTAAAGTGCAGTATTTCACTTACTTTTACATTAGAATACATCTGCGTTCTAGTCATCTCTCCTATAAACCCACCAACTTTCTTAATGATTTATAAAAATACAGTTGTGTTTGCTTTATAGAGACTTGTATTGAATTATAGGATATTGGCGAATTTAAAAAATATACCTCATTTGTCAATGATTGCAAACGGTGCTATTAATTAATTATTTCTATGCCATGATATTCCTTGATTCTATTTCGTTCTTTGATTAGCAGATGAATACATTTGTTTGATTGGTTAAATGTATAATGTCCAATAACCGCATTTCTAACATGAAAATAGCAATATAATAAGGTGAAATAAAACAAAAGATTAGACATTACATTTCAGACGTTAAACATTAGACATGGTTATCCCTCAAAATAAAAGCAATTGCCTATTCACTCTTAGAATAATGCCAATATTGCACCAGGATAGGTAATCCTGAAATGCTTCTTTTTTCAAAGCAGTGTTTTTCCCATCCATTCATTACTGGACTGAGCCTTTCATGGAATAGAATAGAATAGAATAGAATGCCTTTTATTGTCATTCAAACAGATAAGGTTTGAACGAAATTTCATTCCTACAGTCATGACATTACAAAAAAAATCAAGACACACACTTAACACAAACATCCATCACAATGAATCTCCAACACCTCCTCACTACGATGGAAGGCAAAAGTCTTATCTCTTCCCTTTGTTCTTCTCCCGCGGTCCAGCAGACCAACTGCAGTGTCAAGGCGACTGGGGCTCACGATGTTAAAGCCCCTGACGGGCGAAGGTAAGTCCCGCGGAAGTTTAAGCCGCACCGGGCGATGTTAGGCCCTGCTCCGAGCTATTTAAACCCCGCGATTCCGGCGGGAGAAGTAGCCGTCGCGAGAGCTCCGAAAAGCGGTCTCCCACCAGGCACCTGCGAGCTTCCGATGTCCCTGTCCACTGGGCCTGCGGCAGGAGCCTCCGAAGCTCCGGTCGGGTTGCAGCTGCGCACCACCACAGCTCTCCCAGCTCCGAAGTCGGCCAGCTCCACGATGGCGAGTCTGTGGGCTCCATGACTGGAGCCCTCAGGTTGGTTCTGGTTGGAGGCTGCCGCAGCTGGCTCCACGATGTTAGGTCCAACGACACCGGAGACCCGAAAGGGAAAAAGTAGGGTCCCCGTACAGGGAAGAGATTAAACAGATTCCCCCCACCCCTCCCACATATACACAGCTAAAAAATAATAAAAATTAGAACCAAAAACATACATCTAATGGGACATAAATAAAAAAAAGACAGATGGACTGTAGTCGAGCCGCTGCCGCTAGGCGCAGCCACTTTGCAGAGGCTGTTATAAGTTTAAACCCAAAGCCAGACCGTGTATTTCCAAAGCACCTGTGAAGCATAAATTACTAAAATACCAGGCTAAAACAATTTAAAGGTTTTAGTATATTCAATAAAAACTACAATCTTTAAGTTTAATCAAATCTTTTCAAAGTTGTAATTTTTATGAATACAGCCGTGGTAAAACAAATATTATGGTTACTAATCAATTCAAGAAATCATCATTAAACATCATTTAGAATTTGACAGGAGAGTGAATAATAGTAAGATTAAACGAGAACTTACCAGTTTGAAGTTTGATCTGTATTTTATGAGGAGTTACGATGAGGGATTACGTGAAGAACCCGTTCAGCACGCATGCGCGGCATACTTCAAAGCAGCGGTGTGGAATCACAGATAGACACAGTTATTGAAGTAAACATAGTAAAGATAAGGAGACATCAGTTTATGAATTTGACCCATATTATTGAGGGTGGGAGCGGAGGGCACGTAATCCCTCATCGTAACTTCTCATAAAATACAGATTAAACTTTAAACTGGCAAGTTCTTGTTTAATCTTACTATTTTACTTCTGAGTCACGTGAGTGATTCCGTGATGATTTCAAAGCTCTGTGGATGCTGCCCTGGTGGAATGAACTTTGTACATGTTAGTTTTTATCCCAGCAGCTTTTAGCACCTGCTTGAGCCATCTCGAATTCTCTGGATAACAACAGAGATCTGGTCTGGAGCAGTGAGCATGGTGTCCAGTCGCAATAGGTGCAGTGACTGGACCCTCTGTGCAGCTACAAGTGCCATCAACATGAGTGTTTTGAGCATAGATGGTTTCAGGTTGAGGGATCTGGCTGGTGGGCATCATCTGAGGTATGTCAGGACCACACTGACATCCCATATATGGGTGTACCTTGGTCTAGGGGTTAGGGTTGTAAATACCCTTCACTAGTTTGACCACCAGCTCGTGGGACCCCATGGCCTGTTGTCCTGGAGCTGGTTTTAAATAGACAGGCAGGGCAATTCTAACTGTGTTGATGGCTCTGTACCTGAAGTCCTTCATCGTGGTGAAGGTTCGCCAGGAATTCCAGTACGTTGGTAACTGTAGCGGTTGAGTAGGTGGTCCCTGCATCCAAGCAGTACTTCTCCCATTTTTTGATGCTGGACAAGTGCTGTTTTTAGTGGATGTTCAGAGGGATGCTGACATGGTGTTGACGGTTTGTTATGATAATCCCAGTCCCAGAAGTGGTTTGTGCAGCATCTGCAACCCAGGAGTTTGATTTTCTAATGGCACGGATGGCTTGTGCCCAACACTGGGTGTTAATAACTCTGGGTCACTGGGGAATACCATCGGAGTTCCAACAACCATGTCATGGAGTATTGGGAACCATGGCTGTGTAGGCCAGTCGGGTACTATCAAAATACCTGAAGCAGAGTCCATTTGTACTGTGCGTAGCTCCCGACTGAGAAGGGAGGAAATGAATAGAAGAAAAATGACCCCAATCCAGCGCGAACGCATCTACCGCTGCTGCTTTAGGGTCTGGTTCCCAAGCGACATACATAGGTACCTGGTGATTTAGTCTAGATGCAAATAAATCAATATCTAGCGTGCCATATTGCTTGATAACTTTTGTGAAAAATATATTTTTTGGGGGTTTTAACATCCATTCGATGTTGTCATTAAATTTACGTGATCTGGTGTCTGCCACTGTATTTAGCTTACCTGGTAGGTAAGTTACTGATAGCGAAATATGTCTTTGGACACATCATTGCCAAATTGTATTAACCAACTTGTCGCATGATACCGATTTTATGCCGCCCATATGGTTAATGTAGGCCACCACCGTAGTATTATCTATTTATAACCGTACATGCAAGTGATGCATATTTATGCATATGCTTTTAAACAATGAAAAGTCACCCAAACATCTCTAGATAATTAATGCCCAGTGTAAGTGGTAACAATGATTCTGGGTTAGTCCATCTACTACTTGTGCTGGATATAGAGTTAGGTGCTCCCCAGTCTTGAGTACTGGCATCTGTTTGGATAACTGACGTAGTGTTAGTGATGATAATAGGCTGAAACTATGTCAAACGTTTTTTGCCCACCACTGTAGTTCTGATATTACTTCAGTGGGTAACTTCATGAAACGATCATAATGACCTGTATGTCGTGTTTGGTACAAAGGTCCGAATTATGTAGCTGGAAATGCTGTTACCATTATCCCAATTACTCTGTTACTTGTCGAGTAGTTGGTAGTTTGTTGACCATTAAATTGTTGTACGATTGTGCCAATTCAACTATGTTGACTCTTGGCAATGTTACAGTCACGTAGACTGAATTAATTGTGAAGCCCAATTAGTCCATGATAGAGGATGGCTTCAACTTAGATTTATCTGGATAAAAGATAAGATAAGATAAGATAAGATACATTTATTGTCATTTGGACCCCTTGAGGTCCAAACGAAATGCCGTTTCTGCAGCCATACATACAAACACATAGACCCAAGACACAACATAATTTACATAAACATTCATCACGTTGCTGTGATGGAAGGCCAAATAACCTTATCTCTCCACTGCCCTCTCCCCCCCCCCCCGATGTCAGAGTCAAAGTCAAAGCCCCCGGCTGGCGATGGCGATTGTCCCGCGGCCATTAAAGCCACGCCGGGTGGTGCGAGGTCGCACACCGGGTTCTTGATGTTAGAGCCCCCGGCGTGCGCTCGCAGAGTCCCGCGGCCATTCCAAGCCGCGCGGGGCAGTGATGTAGGCCCCGCTCCAGGAGCTCTTCGACCCCGCAACTCGGGCGGGGGAAGTCGCCGTTGCGGGAGCCCTGAAAAAGCGGTCTCCCTCCAGGGACCCGCGGGCTCCCGGTGCCGCGTCCGCCAGACCTGTCGTTGGAGCCTCCGACTCTCCGGTCGGGCCGCAGCAGCAGCAGCAGCAGCGCTCCTCCACCGCTCCACCCGTTCCGGACTCGGCCAGCCCCGCGACGGCGACGGTGAGTTGTAGCACCAGAGTCCCCGGCTTCTTCCTGTTGTAGGCCGCTCCTCGTTGCGGCCCCAACGACAACGGAAACCCGATGAGAAAAGGTCGGGTCTCCCGTGCAGGGAGAGATTTAAAAAGTTTTCCCCCCCCCCTCCCACCCCACCCCCACCCCCCCACACACACACCCCAACAAAAAAAATAACAAAAAACTACATTAAAACACAGACAGAAAAATAATAAAACGCGGACAGACTGCAGAGGCCGCTGCTAGCCAGAGCCGCGCAGCCCACCGGATGTAAGACAACCCCAGGGTTTCGAATAACTGTTTGGTAGCTGAACAGCTAACATAGTCAAATTCATGGTCTTGCCTACCATTTAGGATATCATCAAGATATGCCATGACAATATGTTTTTGTCTTCTGAATATTGCCAGAGCAGGTTTTAGTGTCTGGGTGACACTCTTGGGCTGATGTGAGCCCATTGGGTAACGTTTTAAACTGCTATAGCTGCCCCTTCCAGTTAAATTTCATGTATCTGCGATGATCCTTGTGAATGGTACTAAATGGTAAACATCTTTAAGATGAATGCTTGCCATGAAGTATCCTTTGGAATTTAGTTGTTTGGCAGTAACAACCGGTTCCATTTTGAAATGTATATACTTAACAAACATATTTAGTGAAGTTAAGCTAATGATGATGGGACATCCGCCATCTTTTTAGGGTTTAGTAAATATATTTGATACGAATTGCAAGGGTTCAGGTTTCCCCATGACACCCTTTGTAATTAGTCTCACCAGTTCAGCTTGTCCCTCTTGTTTCTTTAACGGAGGGAGGAAAAATACCATCTGGGGTGAATGTTGACCTGGTGGCAATTTTTCTAGTATGAATTGTATTCACTAATGCCATTGAGTATATACTGATCACTCATGATAGATTCCCATGTGTTAGTATGCTCTATATACTGGTAGGAACCAGACCCACCTACCTCCATGGTTATGGGTATTCTTCTGTTTCCTGCCTGTCCAACAAGTGTTGCACGTCGTCTGACATGCCGGTGACGTTGGGGGGTGGCACATTTTCCATGGGGTCCGCTCTGGGCCCTGGTCTAAATAAGACTTTCGGTGATAGATGCGGACCCCGAGCTTTCATCAGTCCGATATGGTAGACGTTGACTGATGGATGCGATGGGGTGCTGCTGCGTAGGAATTACTGTTTTTCGTTACTCGTCCCGGCCCTGCCCTCATGAGCCGAAAGTTTTGTAAAACCTCTTGCATGTTCTTCATATGCTTTGTGAGGTTTTTGCCACAGAGCAGTGGGTTTGGCTCAGTGGCTGGGGTCTTATGACTTGTTTAGGAAGGTTGTGGTCATCTCCGTATTTGTCCATGGAACAAGGAAAAAACGATGTGATGGCTGTCGTCAGGCTTTTAACGCCTCCTGCATGTGGTGTTTCAATGTAGCTGTCCACCACACACCACACCTAGCAGCTCTTCCTGTTCGTGCACCCCTTGCATACTCCCGAGATCTTCAGCCATTGCCCTTGTTTTTGACCAGCCCAGTCCTTGTCACCATCCTCTGGAAAGGAAGAAGCAATGGACAGTGCACAAGGCACTGTGGAGGGAGAGCCTGACCCCCTCTGCGAGAGCGCCCCTCCTGGGGTGCACCTCGCTGGGGCTCCTGCTCCAAGAGCCGCTCCATGCGGCTCAGGCGGTTGTCTCTCCCCCGCCTGGGTGGAGAGACGTCCCCATCCGATAAGTCGGAGCCACCGGCCGGATGCCTTTTCCGTGGCTTTTACATCCAGCCCGCTGCTCAGGCGCTAGCGGGGCTGGGCTCGGTCGCGGTGTCAGGGTAGCGGACCGCCCAATAATCGGTCCTACCGACTTGTTGCTGCCCCCGTGAGATGAAATGCTCTTCCGTGGAGTCGAGCGTGGGAGGCAGGTCTGTGCAGGCGGCTGTCTTTCCTCCCCTGCGGGTGGAAAGACGTCCCGTCCGATAAATCTGAGCCACCGGCCGGACGCCTCCGTGGCCGTAAATTCCAGCCCGCTGCTTAGGCGCTAGCGGGGCTGGGCTCGGCACGGTCTCGGGATAGCGGAGCGCCGGGTAAGCGGTCCTACCGCCTTGTTGCTGCCCCCGCGATGGAAACGCTCCTCCGTGGAGTTGAGCGGGGACAGGTCTGTTCTGTTGCTGCCCCCCCTGAAGGAAGGCTCCTCCGTGGAGTCGAGCCGGGGACAGGTCTGTTCCGTTGCTGCCCCCGCGATGGAAACGCTCCTCCGTGGAGTCGAGCGGGGACAGGTTTGTTCTGTTGCTGCCCCCCCAGATGGACGCTCCTCCGTGGAGTCGAGCGGGGGACAGATTTGTTGCAGAGCCTTTCTTCTCTGCCGGACAGCAGAAGGCTCCCTGTGAAGGAAACCGACGTCAGCTTACCTGACGGTCCGTTCTTTCACCTCCATAGCAGGAGAGCCTAACTCCCGCTGTTCCGCTGTTGCTCTGCTGGACATAATGCCGCGCATTCATGCTGAACGGGTTCTTCACGGAATCACTCACGTGACTCCAAAGTAAACTTGCCATATCTTTCCATTGTCCAAACCACAATTTAAAAACAAAGTAATGAGAACAGGCCTCCGAATGTAGAAATAATTTTCAAAAACACCTTATGACACATTTGCCATAGTTTTAGTTCAGTGCCTCATTCCACCTTGAGGAGATAATAAATGAGCTTGTCCAAGCCTCGTTGTTTATCAAACAGCTTTAAAGTCACAAGGGAAGAAAGTCAACTTCATGCTTCTCTTGCATAGAATCGGTGAAAGACCACTGAATTGTCATTTTACTTCGGAGTCACGTGAGTGACTACGTGAAGAAGCCCGCCATCCCGCATGCATGTCAATTACGTCTAACGCATTGCGCAATGACTGGCTGGCAGGCGGTCGCTCCTCCAGCGGTAAGTTTCAAATCCTGCAGGTGAGTTTTCAAACTTATTTTTCAGGTTCTCCTTTTGCTTGCAGGAACCTCTTTTGCAGAGTTTCCTGCTGGATATTAAAATACGGGGCAAAATCTGGACGGGCCACCAGGAAACCGGCTACGGACCTTGGGGGAATTGGCTAAGAACCGCGGAAGTGCGGGTAGCTGGGGGCCGTTGCTGGCAGTGTGGTCAGCTCTACCTGAGTCGCTGGCAGTGCAGTCAGCGACTCCGACTTCGGCAGCCCCAAAAAGGTGGGCAGTCAAAACGGAGTCGGAGAGGCCTGGGCTGGGACGAGCCAGGCCCGGAGGGTCTTCCTCCGACATACATGGGTACGTCCTCGTATGGACCATACCATCCTGATATGGTCCAGAAAACAGGGCAATATCAGCGCAGGTCCTCAGGGGCCCACGGCAGAGCCTGTTTCAGGGCTGCTTACAAATCTCCCTCTCTGTGGAGAGGAGTGCAAGGGGTCAGTGTGTGACTGACTCCAAACCCGGAAGTATGTCCGTGGTACATACTGAAATTCATGAGTAAGGTTCAAGAGAATTCATGAGTAAGGTTCCGGAGAGGGGGGGGGGGGCAGGCAGAGTTCCCCTCACATTATTATCCATGGAAGCACCAGCTACCTCACGTCACAACATTTCTGGAACAGGTGACAGAAAATACCATACACCTGTAAATTAAGCATTCCTAAAAGTGCCGGCAGTGAACAGCGCTATTTGGGGAGACTATGGAGTCCAGCTGCCGAATCTTCTCTTCGGGGAAGACCTATCCAAACATGTAAAGGACCAGTATGAGGAAACATAAGCTGTCGGACTATTCAAAGCACCAACGACGAGCAAAGCTTCACCGTTTCGGCAATAAACACCCCTACGTCTCCATTGGCAGGAAGTGGTTCACTGAAGCTGGTGGCTGCTTAAAAGCTGATTCTCTGGGCAGAGGTCTTCAGGCCTACGCCCAAGCCGGCCTTCAGGGAAAATGTGCAATCCACGCACCCCAGCAGTCCTACCCTCCAAATCAAGGACGGGAATAGAACCCACATCAGGGGCCTTTGGGCCTCCCATAAGACCACCAGTAACCATGCAGGTACGTGGGTGTGATTCTTTCCGAAACATGGGTTGTGTGGACCAGTTATAGTGTATTATTTTAATGTATGGCTATAATTGAGTGGGCATTTAGTATAGTTGTCACAGGGTCACGTTTGTGACTATCATAACTAATACATCTTATGAGCTCCACACAGATATATCTATGGTCAGGATTAAAGCCCAAGTCTCTGGCATCAGCTCCACCAGCTGCATTATCATGCCAATTTAGTCTACATTTTATAGAGAAAAATTACAAGGAATAATTATTATCACTTACACCAATAAAAAGGTGTAGTGGAATCGGACCGGCCATGGCAGTCTAGAGCCCTGGCTTGGGAAGCCTTATTTGAGCTGTGCCTATCAGTCACCTGTGGGAGCTGCACATGGTGGCGTCATGGTATCCCGCTCATTAGAGGGGACTGTGGAAGATTCTTCTCAAAGACGCCTACTTTATTCATATCAATAAAGTGATTAAATCTCTGATTGAATTGGGATGGGGGGTTTCTTCATGTAAATGTCATTGCCCATGACTAATTACTGGGAGGTTTTTTCCAGCATTTGTCCCACTCTGTCTAGCGTATGGGGGCCAGAGGCGCTCCAGTTCTTTCTGTATACTGCATTGGCATTGGAAAGGAGCATGACTCGGAGTCACTAGCACGTGCAGCCTGTTTGGTAAATGAGGATACCAACAGAGCATCGATTTGCACAGCTAGTCCTGGCGGCTGCTGAAGGGAGCAACTGGATCACCCCAACTCAGGGCAAAGTGCCAAGTTTTGGGACTATCTCAGACAAGATGTGTTCGGCACGGACTAGAAGGGTCGAGATGGCCTGTTTCCGTGCTGTAATTGTTATATGGTTGTATGGTTATAAGATTGGGACTTGTCTCAGTTACGAACACAAAGAATACTCCCTTAAGGTATGTCAGGCAGCAGCTCCTGGTTCAGGGTTGCAAATTTCTTCCCACTCAAATGAGCGGAGTGGTGAAGATGGTGCTAAGGAAGTATGCACCAATGCCTGAAGCAACGCCTGGTTCAGGGTTGCAATTCCTCCCACTCGGTTGAACGTAGTGATGGAAATGGTGCTAAAATATATGCACACATTCCTGAGGCAGCTCCTGGTTCAGGTTGCATAAGTCCTCCCATTCGGATGTATGAAGGATGAAGATGGAGCCACATATATTATGCCCCATATCACGGAAGCATACTCAGGCAGTTCAAGTCATATGCCTGCAGCTGCATTTGCATTGCCTCCCCCAAAAGACTATGGGAGATAATGTCGCAAAACATGCTCAATACAGAAGCATGCACAGACAATTTGAGGAATACGGATGGTAACACCTGGTTCAGGTGCAATTACTCCCACTCTAAAAGAGTGTCAAAGGTTAGTATGGATTAACTCCAAACAGGAACTCGAACATGACTATGTGCCGGGTTCCCATGCTTTAATGCATAATGTACGACAATGGCATGAGGGAAAGCGGTGTGCTTTGCCTCTAAAATTGTTGCTGTGCCGGGGACGGACTAGCCACTACAAGAGAAGTTGGCCAGCAGCATCAGCTATCTAATGGAAATAACAAACATGATGGACACAGTTTGCAAATTAAACTTCGCTGATGCTCCAACAAAGGTAAGCAACCTGGAATTAGAGACGCTGGTAAGTAGGTCTCGTAATTTACCTCCATCAACTCCAAAAAAGTATGGAATACCGACTATCGATTTGTTTGCATCTCGACTCAATCACAGTTACTAAAGTATGTTACATGAGAACCAGATCCAGGGGCAGTAGTGGTAGATGCATTCTCGCTACACTGGGGAGGAATGTTCTTTTATACATTCCCTCCATTTTTTGCCTCATCAGTCGGTGTTTGCTAAAGATCCAGCAAGACTCCGCCTCAGGCATTTTGGAAGTGCTAGACTGGCCTACACAGCCATGATTCCCATTCATATTGGGAATGATAACAGAGCCTTTTATGGCTGTTCCCAAATGCAGAAACCTGCTGGTTCACCCTATGACTGGGGAGGACCATCCACTGCATGATCGAATCAAATGGTTGATTGCAGAGTCTGAGAAGACCTTACCTAGGGCTCGGACTGTCTGGTCGTACGTTGGTCATGATCACTGCGGTCTGCAGAGATAGTACCAAGAAGTAGTACATCTCCTATATCAATGTGGGAAGTGTTCTGTTTACAGTCCAACATACGTATGATACGGCACGTATAACAGATGTTTTGGAATCCCTCTCTAAACTAATGTTTGACGAGGGATAGAGTTGTAGGGCCACAATTTGTGCCAGCAGTGCCTTGTCATCATACTTGTTGCTGAGATCGCAATATCACTCTGTCGGATCTCAGCCAGATTTATGAAGGGTATCTTCAACTCAAAACCTCCCAGGCCTAGGTACTGAGAGATATGGGATGTTGACATTGTGCTGATGCTGCTTCGCCGGTGGACTCCAGCTACATTCTTGTCCTTGGTCGAACTCACTTATAAAGTGGTTATGCTCATGGCGCTGGTTTCAGCGCAATAGATCCAGTCATTGCATAAGGGATGGTTACATCTGCAGGCAAAATAACATTTTATGTTTATGACTTCGTCAAGCAGAGCAGACAAGGGGCATCAGGTCTCAAACAAGATTTTGGCATACCCCATGGACCTTTGGTTGTGTGTGGTCACACATCTATAACAGTATGTTAAGGTCACCAAGATCTGAACTAGCTATGTTTGTTAGTTACATAAAACCTCATAAAAAGGTATCAGTGCAGACCATCTCCAGGTGGTTAAATCGGGTTCTGACTTGTACAGGAGTGAACACTGAAAGTCTCAAATCTCACTCCACCAGGGCTGCAACAACATCAGCAGCAAGGGTTATGGACGTTCCACTGGACCACATCCTAGCGGCTGCAGGATGGTCACCCGAACAAACCTTTCGAAACATTTTGTAACAAACCCATTACCAGACCGGGGGTATTTGCCAACTCTATTTTAGGTTCTCTTTTATAGTTTCCTCCCGGATGAGAGGGATTACTATTATTATTATTTGTTCATTTAAAAGCATCAGCATGTTTTTTAATCTATATCATGTCTGAATGCATGTTTAATGTTCACTCATCTGTGGTCAACTGATGCAGTTGTGTTGTGTGGACTCGTGTTCACGGCATGAAATCACAGGGCTTTGAAATCTTCACGTAGTCACTCATGTGACTTCGAAGTAAAATAGTAAGATTAAACGAGAACTTACCAGTTTGAAGTTTGATCTTTATTTTATGAGGAGTTACGATAAGGGATTATGCGCTCAAGATCAGCTTGTAATGCTAGTCTTCGAGTCTTCCTATGTTCAGTTCAACAACTGTTATCTGTGATTTCACACCGCTGCTTTGAAGGTTGACGCGCATGCGGGCTGGCAGGCTTCTTTACGTAATCCCTCATCGTAACTCCTCATAAAATAAAGATCAAACTTCAAACTGGTAAGTTCTTGTTTAATCTTACTATTATCTACCACACTTGAACTAGACCCAAAATGTTCTGGTTATCTTATCAAATTGGTAAACTTTAAATGACTCCAGATAATTACCTTGATATTTTAAATATATTTTATAGTCAAGGTTCTGCAATGGTGGTAAGGCATGAAATTGATGTAGGTATGATATTCTCAATGATTTAATGGAAGTTTCAATTTATTTTCCATTTTTCTTTAGGAAAATCTTAACAAAAGAGCACAGTCTAAAACAGAACAATCTAATAGGTTTCTGCCACACGTGGGGTCTTATAACATTGTTTTGGAGTATATCAAGTAGTGAAGACCAGATATGAAATGATGTACATCGTTTTGAAATCCACCTTTAAGAAAAGATATCCATGTATTGGAGGGACACCGGATAAGATTTAACATGTTGGTTTCCGGCATGAAGTGAAGAAAGGATGGCAGGATGAGCATGTGGGATAAACACTCAGTGGACTGTAGAGGAATGAGAGGTAACCATACATGATGATTCTGAGAGCGATTGGCAGAATGGATGCTGAGAGGGTGATTCCCCTGGAGTTAGAATAAGGGACATGGGTTCAGAATAACTACTCACTAATTTCACAGTGGAGGAACCTCTTCTCTCAGAGGCTCATGGCTGTTTGGAATGCTGGAATTGCGAAGGCAAATTCATGAAATACATTCACGATGAAAATTGACACACATTTAAATGAGATGGGAATCAAGGAGTATGGGAAGAGACCAATAAAGTGGTATTGCGTCGGTTCGATGTTCTATAATGTGATTTAATGGTCAAACACAACCTTTTCGCACAAAGGTTGGTGGGTGTATGAACCTGCTGCTGGAGGAGGTAGTTGAGGCAGGTACTACTGCAATGTTTAAGAAAAATGTAGACGGGTACATGGATAGGACAGGTTTAGAGGAATATGTGCCGAACATATGCAGGTGGGATTAGGTTTGATGGGACATGTTGGTCAGTGTGGGCAAGTTGGGACGAAGAACCGGTTTCCACACCGACCACAATTTATGACTTTAGAACTCTGACCAGCAGGCTTGAGGATTCAACTGGCCTATTCTTACTCTTGTTTGGAATGTTTTGACGTGGCCTTCAAAATATCTCAGTCTAAACTTTCATGCCCAAATCACCACACTTGCAGACATTTTTTTTTTAATTGCAAGCTGTGCAGACCATCATATTATTGTGATTTTTATAGTATGGTCTGATCAGCTTGAAATAAAAATGTCTACAAGTGTGGGGATTCTGAAATGAAATTTATGACTGAGAATTTCTGAAGGCCTGTAGGTTGTTCTGTTCTTATTCATAAATACAGTACTTAAACTGTTGATCTCACACAATTACAGTTCACAATCCTCTTGTTTCATATTGTTTACTTGAAGATTAATTTTACTGCTTCTTTTGCTAATTTGTTTAATGACTTCTGTTCATCGTGCTGTGGCAGAGAAGAATGGTTTCTGCAAAAGCAAACAGTGCAAGCTTATTTTTGCCTAATAATTTCACCATCTGCTTTTTCGCTGGTTCGCAACATCATATAAATTTCCTTGAGATGTGACTCTCCTTATTCCATAGTTTTATTTGATGAATGAAAAGAGAGTTAGGAGCAGTTTCTAAAATACCTCCTGCTTTAATCGACACATGTGTCTGCAAAAACATGCTGGGATTTTACTATTGTGGTAGTAATGTTAATTGCCAGTTAGATGGCAATTTTATTTTGAATTGCATATGCTTTGAACAATTGCCTGAAATGTTTGAATAAATGCCAATGATAAATAGAAGATCTTCTTAAAACCTATAAATGCAATAAATAAATGCAATAAATAAATGACATCCTGTTACTTCCACATGTCAAATCAAATGTGTAACCAGTTGCTAATGTTTTTTTCACACAGCCATTCTGCAACCATCTCAATTGGTAGACCACAGGTATTCAGCAACAGTCTGTGGTTAATTTGTGGAATTGTTGATGTGAGTGTAACTCTTTTGTAAAAATATTATTCTCCTGCATTTTAAAGGTCTGTTTATTGTCACATGTACCAATGAAGGTACAGTGAAACTCAAATGATCATACAGCCATACTAAAAAAAAGCACCAAGACACAGAACTACATAAAAGTTAACATAAACATCCACCACAGCACATTCCCCACATTTCTCTCTGTGGTGGAAGGCAATAAAGTCTAAACTTCTTCCTCTTTATTCTCCCGCTTCAGGGCAGTCGAAGCTCCTGCGGCTTGGAGCTCCTGAAGTCCATCTCTAGCCAGGTTCTTTGAACACCACGATGGTAAAGTCCGCAGGCTCCCGCGATTGCCGCTCCAGGGTCGATCCCTGACAGGTATTGCTAGCTCCACGATGTTAAGTCCGCAGGCTCCTGCTGTTGGAGCTCCAGGAGTCGATCTCCAGCAGAGGCTGCCAACTCGATAATGTTCAGCCGCAGTGCGGACAGAGATGCATTACTGAAAAGAAATTGCGTCTCCGTTGAGGTAAGAGATTAAAAAAAGTTTCCCCCAACCCCTCACCCCAATCCCCACATAAAACAAACTAAAGAACACTAAAAGGTAGACAGAAATGCCGGAGAAACTCAGCGGGTGAGGCAGCATCTATGGAGAGAAGGAAATAGGCAACGTTTCAGGTCACTAAAAAATCCTATTAACACATACTAAAAAACAACAAAGAAGGAAGGGACGAGACAGACTGTTGGCGAGGTGGCCATTGTGGGTGCCACCTAGTGGTAGTAAGCCTTAATTCCTTGTAAGCCTTAATTATTCTTTCCAAGAGGTAAGAATAGGGTCATAACGTTTGAAGAATGTGATATAATGTGAATCATGTGAATCTCTGAAAAGTTACTTACTCCAAAACTAGTTAATTGTGTGAAGTAGACTATATTTCAACAAAATATAGTTCTTTATAGAAGCAGGGGTTTTATTTTTCATACTTCAGTGACCAACATTTTACAGATTATAGCAAATCGATCAATGTTAATGAAATAAGAAATACAAAACAAAATGTTTTATGTACAATGAAATCAGGATGAATCTGAAGAAAGGTCTCAACCCAAAATGTCACCGATTCCTTTTCTCCAGAGATGCTGTCTGACCCGTTGAGTTGCTCCAGCTTTTTGTGTCCGTCTTTGAAATCACGATGGAATTGTTAATATTCTGAAATATAAATTTATGAATATAAGATGTTATAGGTATTATACTGTTCAATAAACTCAATTATAATAGTAAAACTACAGTATATTAGAGAATAGTTTATTGAATATACAGTATATAGCATAGAAACAAGCACCAGTCACCACTTCCATATTGACCATCTAGGATACATTAAGTAATTTTACCTGTCTTCCCACACACCCATCAACTTCCCCTTCCTCTCCCAACACCACCACTGTACGATTCAGTTTTCAGTTACCATGTTGCAGGCATCACAAGCTAATATCTTGACCTTTATTAACAGGACAGACAATACCTATCTGCAATGAGTATTGTGTTTCTACCCATTGTTGTTCAAGCTTATAGCATTTTTTGTTGAGGGATGGCTGTAGTTTTGCTGTAATTCAAGGCCCATGTTTTCCAGCTTGTCGTGGGATAGAAGGCCCATTGGTAATTAATATAAATAAATCAACATTTATTCTTCGTTTGCTTTAAACATGGTCACACACAATTACTAATTTGGCTAATTATAGCAGATTCAAATGAATATGTACTTTTAAACACTTGATAGTGTTATAAATAGTGTTATAAATATTGGATAGTTATTTCAGTAAAAGACAAAATTTGGCTGGGTCTCATCTACTGACAGACTGCCGCAACTTGATGCTTGCTTGCCCTTGAAGCCTTTGTGCTGTCTTGTTGTCTTCTGCTGAGAAATGTACCCTCGGCTGTTGATCTTTGACTCAGCTCAGTGCCAGGCATCCAATCAAGCTGAAAGGAATTGCCCTCAGTAAAAGGTGGGTTAGGGCACACACCCACGGTTCGCACACAGCCAGCTCTGGCAAGGAATCTGAATGCCTGTGATGATTCTTGCCAACTTATTAAAGATTAAAAATATTATTTAAAAATTACAGACATAAAACAAAACTAAAAAAGCACCGGAATTAATAAAAACAAACAATGCATTCAAAGCAACTCAATTAACTCAAAAATGAAACACTTTCTATTCTATTCCACTATTCCTTTCAAATGCTTTTTCGCATTGAAGTGCACGGACCTTCAGGTTCAGCAGGCAATGTGCCCAGTGAGGCAGGAGGATCACAGTTGGTGGTAGAGAGGCACAGCAATTAGAATAATTGTCTAACAACACCAGACACCTAGATTCAATCCTGACCTTCGATGTTGTCTGTGTGGAATTTGTTTGTTCTTACCATGACTGCCTGGGTTTTCTACATTGAGCTTTATTTTCCTGCAACATCCCAAGACATGCAGATTGGTAGGTTAATTGGCCACTGTATATTGCCCCATATGTGTAAATAGACAATAGACAATAGGTGCAGGTGTAAGCCATTTGGCCCTTCAAGCCAGCACCACCATTCAGTGTGATCATGGCTGATCATCCACAATCAGTGTCCCGTTCCTGCCTTCTCCCCAAATCCCCTGACTCCACTATCTTCAAGAGCCCTATCCTGCTCTCTCTTGAAAGTATCCAGGGAACCGGCCTCCACCGCAAAGGAAGATAATCCCACTGATTTCACAATACTTTGTGTGAAAAAGTGTTTCCTCATCTCCATTCTAAATGGCTTACCCCTTGTTCTTAAACTGCGGCCCTGGTTCTGGACTCCCACAACTTCGGGGCATGTTTCCTGCCTCTAGCGTGTCCAAACCCTTAATAATCGTATATGTTTCAATAAGATCTACTCTCATCCTTCTAATTTCCAGAGTATACAAGCCCAGCCGCTCCATGGTCTCAGCATACGACAGTCCCGCCATCCCGGGAATTGAACCTACGCTCCACTCCCTCAATAACAAGAATGTCCTTCCTCAAACTTGGAAACCAAAACTACACACAATACTCCATGTGTGGTTTCACTAGGGCCCTGTACAACTGCAGAGGACCTCGTTGCTCCTCTTGTTATGAAGGCCAACATGCCATTCGCTATCTTCACTGTCTGCTGTACCTACAAGCTTACTTTCATTCACTGGTGAAGAAGGACCCCCAGATCCCGTTATACTTCCCCTTTTCCAAACATGATAACATTTAGATAGAAATCTGCCTTCCTGTTTTTGCTACCAAAGTGGATAACCTCACATTTACCCACATTAAACTGCGTCTGCCATGCATCTGCCCACTCACCCAACCTGTCCAAGTCATCCTGCATTCTCATAGCATCCTCTTCACAGTTCACACTGCCACCCAGCTTTATGTCATCTGCAAATTTGCTAATGTTAAGTAATCCCTTCATCTAACCATTAATATATATTGTCAATACCTGTGGTCCCAGCACCGAGCCTTGTGGTACCCCACTAGTCACTGCCTGCCATTCTGAAATGTATCCTTTCTATTAATTTGCCCACCACTGACGTCAAACTAACAGGTCTATAATTGCTAGATTTACTCTTAGACCCCCTTTTTAAACAATGGAACAACATGTGCAGTACGCCAATCCTCCGGCACTATTCCCGTTTCTAATGACATTTGAAATATTTCTGTCATAGCCCCTGCTATTTTTACACTAACTTCCCTCAATGTCCTAGGGAATATCCTGTCCGGTCCTGGAGACTTATCCACTTTTATATTTCTCAAAAGTGTCAGTACTTCCTCTTCTTTGAATCTCATAGTTTCCATAGCTACTCTACTTGTTTCCCTTACCTCACATAATTCAATATCCTTCTCCTTGGTGAATACCGAAGAAAATAAATTGTTCAATATCTCCCCCATCTCTTTTGGCTACCATGTGTCTTAATTTTGCCTACTAATCTCCGATATGGGACTTTATTAAATGCTTTCTGAAAGTCCAGGTACACTACATCCACTGGCTCTCCCTTGTCCATTTTCCTAGTTGCATCCTCAAAAAATTCCAGAAAATTAGTGAAGCATGATTCCCTCCATAAATAATTGGGAGAATCTTAGAATAAAGGGAGGTAATTTAAGACTGAGGTGAGAAAAAACGTTTTCACCCAGAGGGTTGTGAATTTATGGAATTCCCTGCCACAGAGGGCAGTGGAGGCCAAATCATTGGATGGATTTAAGACGGAGTTTGATAGAGCTCTAGGGGCTAGTGGAGTCAATGGATATGGGGAGAAGGCAGGCACGGGTTATTGATAGGGGACGATCAGCCATGATCACAATGAACGGCGGTGCTGGCTCGAAAGGCCGAATGGCCTCCTCCTGTACCTATTTTCTATGTTTCTATGTTTCTAATCTGGGGGAAGTTGATAACCATAAGACATAAAGCATCATTAATCCATTTGTCCAATCTGACATTTGATCCTGCTTTCTTTCCGCAACCATTGATGCCCTTTCAATGGTTATGGAAAGGGCTCCACTTTCATCAGTGACAATGAAATCCAGAATCACCATGATCCGGCTAAAGAAATTCATCTTCATTTCCATTTTAAACCAATGCCTTTTGGTTCATTGGTTATGCTGCATCGTTCCAGACGTTCCCTTTACTGGAAAATTATTTTCCATGCCCACTATATCTAAGCCTTTCACTATTCAATAGGTTTCAATGAGATGCCCCCCCCACCCCCCACACCCCTCCCCTCCCCCTCTCCTCTCGACCCTTTCACCCTCCCTCCCCCCCCCCCCTCATCCTTCCACACTAAAGTGAGTACAGTCCCAGAGCCATCAAATGCTCTTCATACATCAACCTGATCATCCCCGGGATCGTTCTTGTAAACCTCCTCTGGATTCTTTCCACCGCCAGCACATCCTTTCTCAGATATGGTGCCCAAACCGGCAAACAATATCCCAAAAGTGACCTCACCAGCACCTTATAAAGTCTCAGCATTACATCCTTGCTTTGATATTCTAGTCCCTTTGAAATGAGTGCGAGCACTGCATTTGATTCCTTAACACCACCTGCAAATTAACCATTTGAGAATCTTGCATCAGCACTCACAAGTTCCTATACACTTCCGATTTCTGTATCATCTCCCCATTAAGAAAGTGGTCTTTATTTCTTCTACCAAAGTGCATGACCGTACACTTTGCTATGTTGTATTCCATTACCCACTCTCCTGAATTGTCCAAGTCCTTCTGCAGACGCCATGCTTCCTCAATACTACTTGCCCCTGTACTTATCTTTGTATCATCCGCAGACTTGGCCACAAAGCCATCATCTAGATCATGAGAAAGTGGGGGGTAATTAAAAAAAAGGAAATTAACACTTAAATTGTTCGCTGATGCTCAGAGCTAATCAGTGGCCCGATGGGCTTGTTAACATGCTCTACCTCTTTCTTACACTATCAACTAGTTGAACGGTAGGGTGATCTGCTGAAGTGTGCACTCCCTATTTAGATTTCACAAGAAAATCAATAACTGTTGTCCTGAGAACAGCAAGTAGTTGCAGACACATTCAGAAATCCTGAACTTTCAATGAATTAACACGGCTTAAAGCAAACAGGTTCAGGTGGAACAACTGGGTTTTAATTGGAAGATCCTTATCAACTACTTCTATATCAAACAATGGAAGATGGATGTTACAGAGAGTATGAACGGTTACCAACAATGCTGTAACCAAGTAACAAAAATAACCCCAGGCAAATTCCTACCCCACTGAGTTAGTCTATGTGAGAAAATCCAGTCAAGAGCAATTGTGAGCTTGAAGAAAAAGAAAAGTAAAATAAAATGTTTTTTAATATTATGAATGTATCAAATGCTTGTAAAATTTTGAAGAAGTGAGTCATACATCCTTGTTTAATTTAGTTTAGTATAGGTTCTAGATACAGTGCGGAAACAGGTCCTTCGGCACCCGGGTCCGCGCCAACCGGCGGTCACCTCGCACATTAACACTATCCTACACACAATATACACATACATCAAGCCAATGAACCTACTTACCTGTACGTCTTTGGAGTGTGTGATGGAACCGAAGATTTCGGAGAAAACCCACGCGGTCATGCAGAGAATGTACAAACTCCGTACAGACAGCACCCATAGTCGGGATCAAACCTGGGTCTCCGGCACTGCAATCATTGTAAGGCTGCAACTCTACCATTGTGCCACCGTGCTGCCTCTTGGGAATTTAGATTTTTCAGTGCCTGAGTATTATTTACCCTCAGACATGGTGTGGAGAAATGGCAGATGGTCTCCAAGCAAGTGTGAGGTCATAGAGTCACAGTCATAGAGCAATACAGTGTGGAAACAGGCTCTTTGGCCAAACTTGCCGAAATAGGCCAACAATGTCCCAGCTACACTAGTCCCACTTACCTGCACTTGGTCCATATCCTTCCAAACCTGCCCTTTCCATGTACCTGTCTAACTGTTTCTTAAATGATGGGACAATCCCAGCCTCAACTACCTTCTCTGGCAGCTTGTACCATGCACCCACCACCCTTTGTGTGAAAAAGTTACCCCTCGGATTCCTATTCAATCTTTTCCCCTTCACCTTGCACTATGCCCTTTGGTCCTCGATTCCCCTACTCTGTGCAAGAGACTCTGTGCATCCACCCAATCTATTCCTCTCATGATTTTGTATACCTCTATAAGATACCCCCTGCGCTCCATGGAATAGGGACCCCGCCTACTCAACCTCTCCCTATAGTTCACACCCTCTAGTCCTGGCAACATCCTTGTAAATCTTTTCTGAACTCTTTCAAGCATGACAATATATTTCCTTTAACATGGTGCCCAGAACTGAACACAATATTCCAAATGCGGTCTCACCAACGTCTTATGCAACTGCAACATGACCTTCCAACTTCTATACTCAATACTCTGACTGATGGCCAAAGTGCCAAAAGCCTTTTTGACCACATTATCTACCTGCGACTCGACCTTCAAGGAACCATGCACATATACTCCTTGACCCCTCTGCTTTACAACACTATCCAGAGGCCTACCATTCACTGTGAAGGTCCTGCCCTTGTTCAAAGTCCCAAAATCCAACACCTCACACTTCTCTGTATTAAATTCTATCAACCATTCCTCCGCCCACCGGGCCAATCGATCCAGACACATTAAGGCAAGGTGCTCATTCCATACCGCATACTTTAATAACTGGAGGTTACACAGAAAAGCTGGAGAAACTCAACGGGTGCAGCAGCATCTATGGAGCGAAGGAAATAGGCAACGTTTCGGGCCGAAACCCTTCTTCAGACTGATCAGGGGTGGGGGTGGGTGGGGACAAGAAAGGGAAAAGGAGGAGTAGCCGGAAGGCTGG
The DNA here is from genome assembly GCF_028641065.1 of Leucoraja erinaceus. NCBI lineage: Eukaryota > Metazoa > Chordata > Chondrichthyes > Rajiformes > Rajidae > Leucoraja > Leucoraja erinaceus. Next base: position 33,975,418 of record NC_073382.1, on the reverse strand, counting down.
AGGGTGGGAGGAGACCAGAAAGTGATGGACACTGCTTGGTCCATCACGAGTACTAACTTCCCCACCATCGAAAGGATCCACCGTTAATAACTGGAGTATTGACTTCACTCACCTCTTTCTTTCATACTGTACCTGCTTACTATCCTTAGCTGATATGTTAGGGTTGCTCTATTTAACAACATCCATAGTTTTATGTATGGAAAAGTGGCATATATCTGTTTGGAAACTGCCACAATACTTTGGTGATAATACCATGCTAACCCTCATTAGTAGCGTTTGATTGAACATAGCCAACTCCTACAGCTGCAGCTAATGATGCCAGTAGGACTTCCACAGGCAGATTTAATAAAGCCCTTGCAACTGCATAGCAGTGACAACTTTGAATATGTTGGAATTTTCAACACCATGTATTTTTTTTATTAATTACTCTGCATCTGTGAAAACCCTACTGATCTACATAATTCCATAGCTTTTGTCTCCTCACACTCTATGTCACAGGTTATTCAGGAGAACGTGATGAGCATTTATGTGACTACTGTCACAAAGAGCACTCTAACATAGGATCTGTTTGCAAAGAAATTCAAGACAATGGTGAACAAACCAATTCTCTCTCCCTTTGGAAGAGAGTCGGTGGTGATCAGCCAGCGTTCAGCACATTGCTTTGTGACAAGAATGTGCAAAATTTAAAGCAATGATGTTCAGGAAAGTCCCAAGTAGGGTTTTGGTCTTTGGGTATTTCCATGTAGCCTGCAAACATATTCAGTATTGCTTCTCCCCCAAAACTTACAAGCTAGTTTCTTCCATCTAGCTTTAACAAAGGATTAAAAGGATTTCCATTGAAATTAAATATTTACATCCAAAATAAACTACTAGAAAAAAAAACTGAAGGCAGCATCTGAAGAAGAGTCTCGACCCGAAATGTCACTCATTCCTTCTCTCCAGAGATGCTGCCTGTCCCACTGAGTTACACCAGCTGTTTGTGTCTATCTTCAGTTTAAACCAGCATCTGCATTTCCTTCCTACACATCTAATGTTCTGTCCGATGTATAATCAAGCCAATCATGTACATGATTTTGTTGTGAATTTGAATAATTCTTATCATCTACATTTTTTAAAGCACAATACAGAAGATTAAAATCTTGTTTCCAACATACCTTGAATATTAAACAATAGACAATAGACAATATTCTAGATTATGGGAATTATCATATCTAATGAAATACAGTAAACCTTTGCTTGAACAGACCCCTTTATAATGGATTTGGGTTATAGCGAATGATCCTAGCAATGCCACTCCAGATCTCATCTCCTCCCCAGCCCCGGCTTCCAATGCCAAATCCAATTCCAGTGAACCCTTCTTCACCAACTGCATGGTCTGGTTGATGCAGCTGTTCTTGTGACTCATGTTGTAGCTCCTGGCCATCAGCACTTCCTTCAGGCCACAACCACCTACAGTATGTGCTTGGTCACCATTGGTTACCCTTCCCACCTACCTATTGCCACTTCTTTTTGTCGGTATGTCGCTCTGTCCACTTGGCCTCTCTACCCCTCCAGCCTCCTGCTGCTCCTGCCACTGTGTCTACTCGGCCTCTCCCCTCCTTCACCACCACCTCCTCCTCCTTCTCTCCGATTTGTGGACAAAGTGACGGGTAAGAGGGGAGGAAGCCCCATGGTGACTTGTTGCATCCTGTCGATAGCAGCTGTCTGAAGAAAGTGCGTCTTGTCAGGGACTACAACGTGAGTCTTAACAACAGCCACGTAAACCAGGGAAGAAAGACTCACTTTTGAAAACCTGTTGTATCAGCACTTAATTCAAGATGAAATGACACAAAGAATTGCAGTAACTCAGCAGACTGAATAATTCTGAAGGGCCGCAACATCAACTATTCATGTTTTCCAGAGATGCTGGCTGACCCAGTGAGTTACTGCAGCATTCTTCATCCTTTTCTGCATTAACTATCTGTAGATTAACCATATTAGCCTACCTTTACTACATCTATCATCACACATATTATGCATGCTGCACATTCCATATGAAGCCCAGTCCAGATCTTCATTCCTACCCCGAACTATTGATAACGGTTCTTCACAATCTCACGGTCAGACTTGATGCTGACTACGGAGACGATAGTATGTAATGTTTCCTCCACTTGTGTTACAATAAAGGACTATGAGTTGTTACTCCTGTGTATGGGTCTCATTACACAACACTATCAAAAGCAGTTCTTTATTTTATCAACGTACAATGATACTACCTTACTCAGTTGTAGCAAAGAATTGGCAATAACAGGAACCTCCCCCACCCCCTAAATGTTGCTTTATAACAAAGGTTTACTGTATATCATAATTGTAAATCACTATATATATTCTTAAGAATATACATTAAAAATCATTAGTTCTCTATCAAGGACAAGGACTACCACAAATTTGGCTTTGTGGAATATGTATTAATGTGCATATCCCAATAGTGTACAGAATCAATTTATAGCTTCTTTGGAACTGATCAATATCTATATAATATTAAATCTCTGTGGCTACTGGCTGGCTGTGTTTCTGCCTGACTTGTGGTTGCCAGCCTGTGGGTGCCAGCCTTTGATTCATTGCTACGCTAACACCAGACCCACAAAAGCCCAGATTATTTTCCATTTCGGTAGAGATTTTGCTTTTTATTCCAAGTATCCACTCCTGATTACATTTTGTTGTGTTTATGTACACATCTATATTACTAAAACTCTGTTCTTGACCGGTTTTGGCTTTCTGTGCTGCGATTTCCAAGAGTACGCCGCCACCTACAGCCGTCATTTTTGGCCACTTCGCTCAGAGCCCCCTCCGCCGCATGAGTGCCGAGGATTTTTCCCGTCGATGAAAATTGACAGAGATATTAATGTTTTTACAAAATTCTCCATTCTCTCTGCTGTCCCTGCTGGAGGGAGCGAGAGGGACTATAAAACCAGGAAGTGGAGTGCCTCAATCAGTCTCTGCAAGTGGTGTGCCTCAATCAGTCTCTGCAAGTGGTGTGCCTCAATCAGAGCTCTGAATGACACTGACAAATGTCTACAGCACTGTGAGTGCCCTTAATTTGGTTTGAAAATGAAAATATGGTGAGAGGTAAAAAAGCACTGCCTGCAAATGGTTGTTTGGGTTTGGGTTGAAGTGAAAATGTACTCTCTCTACACCCCCCTCCCTCTCCTCTGCCCTCCCTCTCTCCTCTCCCCCTCCCCTCCTCCTCCCCCCTCTCCTCGCCTCCCCCCCCTCTCCTCTCCCTCTCCCCCTCCCTCTCCCCCCTCTCCTCCTCCCCCCCCTCTCCTCCTCTCCCCCCCCTCCTCCTCCTCCTCCTCCCTCCCCTCCTCCTCTCCCCCTCTCCCCCTCCTCTCCTCCTCTCTCCTCCCCGCCTCTCCTCCTCCCCCTCCTCCCCTCTCTCCTCTCCTCTCCTCCTCCTCCCCCTCTCCCCCCCTCCCCCCTCCCCCCTCTCCCCTCCCCCCCGGAAATCCCCCTCTCCCCCCCCCCCCCCCCCTCCCCTCTCCTCTCCCCCCCTCTCCTCCCCCCCCCTCCTCTCCCCCCTCCTCTCCCCCCTCTCCCCCCCTCTCCTCTCCCTCCTCCTCCCCCCCCCTCTCCCTCCCTCCCCCCATTCCCTTCTTCCCCCATCCTCTCCTCTCCCCCCTCTCTCTCTCCCCCTCTCCTCTCCCTTCTCTCTCACCCTTCTCTCTCTCCCTCCCTCCTCTCCCTTCTTTCTCTCCTCTCTCTTTCTCCCTCTCCCCTCCCCCCTCTCTCCCACGCTCCCCTCCTCTCTCTCTCTCTCTCTCTCTCCCCTCTCCCACTCTCTCTCTCCCTCACTCTCTCCCCTCTCCCACTCTCTCTCTCCCCTCCTCTCTCCCCTCCTCTCCTCTCTCTCTCTCTCTCTCCTCCCCTCCCCCCCCCTCCATTAGCATGAGTGCGGGGCGTGGGGGGGGGGGGGTAGATAGTGGGTGACGCTGCATGCCGCCTCCCCCCCCCCCCCCCCCCCCCCCCCCACATTGCACATTCGGGGAACAGACCCAACGGGGTCTGCACTTGGTCTAGTTTTTAATAAAATCCTTCTCCCCCCTCCCCCACTCACTCATTTTGTCGCCTCCTGCTGGCCAGCTACCATAACGGCTGCTGGCGCCCGCATCTCGCCTCAAAGACGCCATTAAAAACAGCCGCACTGCTGAGTCCTGAACGGCTTGATTTGGAGGACCACATCTCCCGTGGGGGCTACGGGTAGGGTACGGCTGCGTGGGGGAGCAGACCCAACGGGTGTGCACTTGGTATAGTTATCTTTAACTGCATTACGAAACCTTCTATCAAGTATATTGAAATTGTGCAAAATCTGCTTGGAACTACTTAATGACTTTCAAAGTATTTGTGCATTCTTTCTGCAAGATGATTAATGCTGCAATGTTTATATGTCACCTTTGTTTGTTTGTTTGGTTGTTTGTTTGTCTTTTTGCACATTCCGCGAGCATTGCCACTTTTCTTTTCACTGCACATCTCGTGACGAATAAACTTGACTTGACTTCACTTGACTTGACTTACAGGAATAACATTTGAAGCAAACAACACTTGATATCTGAAACTTGATATCTGAAACACTTGATATCTGAAACTTTCTTGGCAACATTTTCATCTAACAAATATTTATTACATTTTTCTATGGGTGTGGTTACTGTATTTGGTGTTTAATTTTTTAATATTTGCTCAGCCAGTGATAAAATAATTGGCATTTCTTCATTATTGCATTTTATTTAACTGTAAATAATTATCTTATTTGCAACAAACCCACCTTAATTCTCAGCAATAAAGAAAGCTTGGCTACACAGAGGAAACTGACACTTATTATGCCACGTAGCATTCCCAACTTTCACCATGCACAATTATCTACCAGTTGCTTTAAGATTTAAAACCATTCTTACATTTCATGAAATGTGGTTATTCCGCATGTCAGCTGTAGAACAAAACAAATATGTTCTCAAAATATTCAACGTGCATTGTTCTTTTCAGCTGCAATGATTATAGCTGCTGTAGTCATAACTGGTCTTAACATGGTAAAGCAGTTAATTTACTGTGCCTTAAAATGCTCCAAGATCTAATAGATAGATAGACATAGAAGCATAGAAATTAGGTGCAGGAGTAGGCCATTCGGCCCTTCGAGCCTGCACCGACATTCAATATGATCATGGCTGATCATCCAACTCAGTATCCTGTACCTGCCTTCTCTCCATGCCCCCTGATCCCTTTAGCTACACGGGCCACATCTAACTCCCTCTTAAATATAGCCAAGCAACTGGCCTCAACTACTTTATGTGGCAGAGAATTCCAGAGATTCACCACTCTCTGTGTGAAAAATGTTTTTCTCATCTCGGTCCTAAAAGATTTCCCCCTTATACTTAAACTGTGACCTCTTGTTCTGGACTTCCCCAACATCGGGAACAATCTTCCTGCATCTAGCCTGTCCAACCCCTTAAGAATTTTGTAAGTTTCTATAAGATCCCCCCTCAATCTTCTAAATTCTAGCGAGTACAAGTCGAGTCTATCCAGTCTTTCTTCATAGGAAAGTCCTGACATCCCAGGAATCAGTCTGGTGAACCTTCTCCCTACTCCCTCTATGGAAAGAATGTATTTCCTCAGATTAGGAGACCAAAACTGTACGCAATACTCCAGGTGTGGTCTCACCAAAACCCTGTACAACTGCAGTAGAACCTCCCTGCTCCTATACTCAAATCCTTTTGCTATGAATGCTAACATACCATTCACGTTCTTCACTGCCTGCTGCACCTGCATGCCTACTTTCAATGACTGGTGTACCATGACACACAGGTCTCATTGCATCTCGCCTTTTCCTAATCGGCCACCATTCAGATAATAGTCTACTTTCCTGTTTTTGCCACCAAACTGGATAACCTCACATTTATCCACATTATACTGCATCTGCCATGCATTTGCCCACTTACCCAGCCTATCCAAGTCACCTTTCAGCCTCCTAGCATCCTCCTGACAGCTAACGCTGCCCCCCAACTTCGTGTCATCCGCAAACTTGGAGATGTTGCATCCAATTCCCTCGTCCAAATCATTAATATATATTGTAAATAGCTGGGGTCCCAGCACTGAGCCTTGTGGTACCCCACTAGTCAGTGCCTGCCTTTGTGAATAGGACCCTTTTACTCCCACTGTGCTAGTCTTTATAAATCAGAGCATTGAGTATAGAAGTTGGGATGTAATGTTAAAACTGTACAAGGCATTGGTGAGTCCAATTCTGGAGTATGGTGTACAATTTTGGTCGCCCAGTTATAGGAAAGATGTCAACAAAATAGAGAGAGTACAGAGGAGATTTACCAGAATGTTGCCTGGCTTTCAGCAACTAAGTTCCAGAGAAAGGTTGAATAAGTTAGGTCTTTATTCTCTGGAGCACAGAAGGTTAAGGGGGGATTTAATAGAGGTCTTTAAAATGATGAGAGGGATAGACAGAGTTGACGTGGACAAGCTTTTCCCATTGAGAGTAGGGAAGATTCAAACAAGAGGACATGACTTCAGAATTAAGGGACAGAAGTTTAGGGGTAACATGAGGGGGAACATCTTTACTCAGAAAGTGGTAGCTGTGTGGAATGAGCTTCCAGTGGAAGTGGTGGAGTCAGGTTCGTTGTTATCATTTAAAAATAAATTGGATAGGTATATGGATGAGAAAGGAATGGAGGGTTATGGTCTGAGTGCAGGCAGATGGGACTAGGGGAAAATATTTGTTTGGCACGAACTTGTAGGGCCGAGATGGCCTGTTTCCGTGCTGTAATTATTATATGGTTATATGGTTATACACTTTGCTTCCTGTCTGCCAGTCAGTTTTCTATCCACATCAATACTGAACCCCCAATACCGTGTGCTTTAATATATGTCCCAATCTGAACTACCTACAACACTTGAAAAGGATGGCACTCATCCCAACATTTCTCTTTCATTCACTCAGTAAAATAAAGAAGAATGGACAATTATTTGAACAAGCAGGAAGTATTTATAGGTCTCAGAACTGGAGTGAGAGCTGTCTATCATTGATCCCCTGGGACTGCCTAAGATTTATAGAATAACTAACATTGTGAAAAGCAGTATTTCCCTATTGTGCTTTTAATCACTGTACTGGCCTGCAGCTTTCCTCCAAAGACAGGCAGTTTCTGAAATATTCTATTCTAAGTGTTGTTATGATACAAGTGCAGAGAAAAGTTGGTCTCAAGGTACAATACTTCACTTGTTCCAGACTATGTATTATGAATATTATATCTATAAAAATAAATGAGAAACAAACAACATCATGTAACTGTCCAATTTCAGTATGCTTCAGTTTAACACAAGTTTTCTAGATACCTTGAAAAGAGATTTCTCTTTAGACCAGGTCCTATTCCTATTGCTCTAATATTACTTTAATATGAAATGTTTTTCTCCACTGCTTAGACCTCGTATAGTGCGAGGTATGGTGCACGTTTGAGTCATCACTCCTTGTGTCACATCTGATATAGGTCTGGCATGGACTTTAACTTTGCTCTGCCTTTAACTCTCAGAGATGGCCATTATTTTATAATGCTGCTGTATTAGCGTATCTGCTCTTGTTGACTACCTCCATCAGTCTTCTTATGCATATTTGCATTTTCTTACATGTAACTGCTTCACATTTTAACTCTTTCCTCTTATTGTACATTTAATCTGATCTCTGATGAGGAAATCTCTCAAGTCTGCAAAGTTATTGGTTAACATTTTAATATCTATGAGAATTATCAAATGATTCTTTGTGCTCATGGTTGAGAGCTGATAACGGTCATATTGTTTCATTTCTCGGCAAGTTACTGTGCACTTGCAATGTTACTCCATTGAAGAGCTTTATAATGTGGTGCAACCCTCTCCCTTTGACTAGTGAAGTACAGTAACATTTTTATTTTCTTCTCGTTTATCCACCATGCCTCGCTTAATATATGGACAACACCTCCATTGCTCCCATTCTTCAGACAAGGTACTTGATTGGGAATCTAATGGTTTGGGCTTCTTTATTTGGTTCATCAGACACTGTTTTAATGGAATTATGTAACTTGCTGACTAAGGACAAATGTTCCATGTGTTATCACATTCATGAAATATCAAACGTTTCCAACCTTGTATTTAAACTGTAAGGAAAAGTTTACAAGTAGAATTTGTTTTGTGTGATGTGTGTGGACAGGGCTTTTTTTCTAGCAGAACTACAACAAGCCCCTCTATACTATAAAAGATTGCATACAGCACACAAAATGGGCAAGTCCTTCTCCTGGACCTATGAAGATTGTATGAAATTAAATATGAAGGAGATGAGAAAAAATAAACAGTTCAGGATCTGCCAAGTGCACATTTCTAAGATTTGTCTCTTGATTCCAAAACCACAGTTAAGCCTGAAAAAGTACCTTATTTATTATGCATAATTTGTCTGGTTCATCTGCAATCTCAAATACAAAATATCTTCCTGCTGTCAAACTCACAACAAATAATCCATGCCTCAATCAGATTTTGCTTGCTAATGATGTGAGATGTTCTATTTTCTCTTTTCTTTTGGGGATACAATTTCATATGCATCAATATGCAAGATCACGTGCTTAAACAAGTCATGGAAACGGCATTGGAAACAATTTGTCAGGGGTTGGGGGTTACGGGGAGAAGGCAGGAGAATGGGGTTAGGAGGGAGAGATAGATTTGCCATGACTGAATGGTGGAGTAGACTTGATGGGCTGAATTGCCTAATTCTGCTCCCATCACTTATGACCTTAAGTCCTAATTTACTGAACACTGATTTCAGCAGTATTAGTAGTATCTGCCCAATTAAGTGCAAGGTCCCTTTGAAAACATTAAGTTCAGGTATACCATTGATTTATCCATTTTGTTGGACCAACAGAGGTCACATAATAATAATTCAACAATACACCTCTGACCCACTAATTATATCGCTCATGTTTCACTAAATCACCATGGACTGCAAGAAACTTAAATTAAAAATGTAACAATTAACAAACAAGTAAACAATGAACTCTTTCACAATGGAGGCACACGTCATGAAAGAGTGTGCGACACGCTCAATGCTCTCATAATTTTGTCTGGATTAAAAGAGGTGCCTGACCATCAATTGTTGGAAAATCAGTGGTGTACCTGTACTTAAGTCATGCAAATGCATTGGGTTAACATTAAATGTTCTATCAGACCAAATTTCAGAATGGACAGCATAATAAATTACATCATTATCAATTACATGTGAATGAAGATTTTAAAACTGGATTTACACAAAACTATCTCCAAATAGCAGTCCATTAGTATTAGTAGGCAGGATCTTGGCTGTCTCAGCCATTCCCCTTTCTCTCCATTGCTCATAGTTCTAGATAATCAATGATTTGGATGAAGGAATTCAAGGTAACATTAGCAAATTTGCAGATGACACAAAGCTGGGCGGCAGTGTGAACTGTGAGGAGGATGCTATGAGAATGCAGGGTGACTTGGACAGGTTGGGGGAGTGGGCAGATACATGGCAGATGAAGTTTAATGTGGATAAATGTGAGTTTATCCACTTTGGTAGCAAAAACAGGAAGGCAGATTACTATCTAAATGGCGTCAAGTTGGGAAAAGGGGAAGTGCAATGGGATCTGGGGGGTCCTTGTTCACCAGTCTATGAAAGTAAGCATGCGGGTACAGCAGGCAGTGAAGAAAGTGAATGGCATGTTGGCCTTTATAACAAGAGGAGTCACATATTGGAGCAATTAGGTCCTTTTTTTAATATAATATTTTTATTCGAAGCATATACATATCATAACCAAAACACGATTTGCTTACCAATTACATATAAACAAAGCTTCTATTTGAATTTTTTTTTTTTGAAAGCTTGATCTATAGAAGGAAAAGAAATAAGAGAAAAAAAAGGAAACTATAAACTAAGAGGGAAGAGAAAAAAAACCAAAGAAGATTACCGATAACACAATTTTGGAGATAGGTCCGTAGATTATAGAGTGTGATTGTTCATCCAGTCCTGGATTCAACTTTCAGTCCAGCTTCCGTGTTGAACTAATTTACCCTTTTAGAAATTCAATAAATGGAGACCATATTCTAGCAAATAGTTCTGATTTGTCAATTAAGACAAGTCTAATTTTTTCAAGTGTAAGGTCTCAGACATTTCCGTAATCCATATTTTAATTGTGGGGGTTGTTGGATTTTTCCAAAATGTTAGTATTAATTTTTTCCCAATTATTATACTATAATCATGAAAATGTCTTTGATTTTTGTAAGTTTTATACTTTGTTCTGATATTCCTAATATTATTAGTTTTGGATCAGGATCCAATTGAATATTAAGAACTTCAGAAATAATTTTAAAATTTCCGTCCAAAATGTTTTAAGTTTTATGCAGTTTACAAAGGTATGAGTTAGATTAGCTACTAAGCATTGACATTTGTCACAGATAGGAGAGATATTTGGAAAAAATCTGTTTAATTTTGTTTTAGGGTACTGCAATCTATGTAGTATTGTGAATTGTATTCTAGTGTCTGGCATTTAACGAGCATTGCTGTATATGTTGTAAACTTTCATCCCATATACCTTTCATTATGGGTTGAGCCACTTCATTTTCCTATGCTTGTCTGTGTAATTCCGTCGACGGGACTTCAATATCTAAAAGGATATTATAGATGTGGGATATTAATTTATCTGTATTAGGATGTTTATTCAAACATTCATCAAGGATTTCTGGATCCCTAATTCTATATTCTTGTGTATGTGATTTTGCATAATCTCTAAGTTGCAAATATCTAAAAAAATTATTTGGGTGTAGTCCATAATTCTGTTGTAGCTCCTGAAATGAAAGAAAAATACATTTTCGGTAAAGGTGTCCCACCTTTTTAATTCCATGGGTTTTCCATTGTGCAAAACCTTTATCTGACACGGAAGGTTTAAATGAAGGGTTATTTACAATAGGGAGTGATAAATTATCCAAGCATTTTTTAATTGTTTCCAAGTTCGTATACCACTATATATAATCGGATTTCCACTATAAGTTTTTTTATTCAATTTTGTAGAGGTTAACAAAATTAAGCCAATTTCAAAAGGTAAACAATCTTCCTTTTCCATCTTTAACCAATCTGGTTCATATGATCCATATCCTCCAACCAGAAGGTCATACTTTTAATATTAACTGCCCAAAAATAAAATTAAAAAATTGGTAATTTGGTAAACTAATCCTCCATTCATCTTGGATTTACACAAATGTGTTTTACTTATTCTGTGGTTCTTGTAATCCCAATTAAAGTTTGTATTAATAGAGTTAAGTTTTAAAATACAATTTTTCGGAAGATATATTGGAATTGATTGAAATAAGTACAGTAATTGTGGCAGGAAAATCATTTTTATGGCATTAATTCTACCAAGCATGAGATGGGGAGTGTTTTCCAATACTGAATATTCTTATGTAGTTTATTAAGTAAAGGAGGTAAGTTTTATTAAGTAAAGGCAGAAAGTTTTATTTAAATAAGGAAGTATATTTTTTAGTCACATAAATTCCAAGATATTTAACATTTTCATGGACTATTTTAAAAGTAGAAAGTTGCAATGTATGGTGGTTTAGTTCTTTTAGTTCACGTCGCAGCGGCCTCTGCAGTCCGTCTGTCTTTTTATTATTCTTGTCTCGTTTGAATGTAGTTTTTATTATTATTTTTTGTGTATGTGTGTGGGTATGTGTGGGGGCGGGCGGTGGGGGAAACTTTTGAAAATCTATCCCCTGCACGGAGAACCTGACCTTTTCTCTGTCGGGTCTCCGTTGTCGTTGGGGCCTAGCATCGTGGAGCGGCCTCCGGCAGGAACGACCTGGGGCTCCAGTCACGGAGCCTGCGGACCTACTCACCATCGCGGAGCTGGCCGAGTTCGGAGTGGTGGTGGCGCGCTGCTGCGACCCGACCCCGGGGATTCGGAGGCTTACCGCAGGTCTGGCAGACAGGAACACCGGGAGCCCGCGGGTCCCTGCTTGGAGACTGCTTTTCGGGGCTTCCGCAACGGCGACTTCACCCGCCCGAGTTGCGGGGTCAAAGAGTACCTGGAGCGGGGCCTTGCATCACCGCCCCGCGCGGCTTGGAATGGCTGCGGGACTTTGCTAGCGCCCGCCGGGGGCTCCAACACCAAGACCTGGAGCGTGGCCTTGCATCACTCGGCACGGCGTAAATGGCCATGGGACAATTGCCATCGCCCGCCGGGGGCTTTGACTTTGACTCTGACATCAGGAAGGGAATGGGAAGTGCAGGGGAGAGATAAGTCTTTGCCTTCCATCACAGCGAGGAGGAGATGCGCTGTGATGGATGTTTGTGTAAATTGTGTTGTGTCTTGGTTCTTTTTTGTGTGTATGACTGTAGAAACAACATTTCGTTTGAACCTCAAGCGGTTCAAATGACAAATAAATTGTATTGTATTGTATTGTTATTGGCATAATTTCACTTTTATTCCAATTAATTCTATATCTCGAGCCAAATGGAGTTATAAGATTTAATAAATTTGGAATACTCGTTTCCGAATTTGTTATGTGTAATAATACATCATCTGCTTATAAAGACATTTTATTAACTGTATCTTTAGTATTGTACCCATAAACTTCTTGGTGGGCTCTAACATTTTCTCCAAGTGGTTCGATAGCTAGGGCAAATAATAACGGAGATAATGGGCATCCTTGTCTACAACCCCTAGAGATTGAATTTGGTTGCAAAGAGCTACTTCTGCAGTTGTACAGAGCCCTAGTGAGACCACACCTGTAGTATTGTGTGCAGTTTTGGCCCCTAAATTTGAGGAAGGACATTCTTGCTATTGAGGGAGTGCTGCTTAGGTTTACAAGGTTAATTCCCGGGATGGCGGGACTATCATATGCTGAGAGAATGGAGCGGCTGGGCCTGCACACTCTGGAGTTTAGAAGGATGAGAGGATATCTCATTGAAACAATATAAGATTGTTAAGGGTTTGGACATGCTAGAGGCAGGAAACATGTTCCCGATGTTGGGGGAGCAACCAGGGGCCACAGTTTCAGAATAAGGAGTAAGCCATTTAGAACGGAGACGAGGAAACTCTTTTTCTCACGGAGAGTTATGAGTCTCTGGAATTCTCTGCCTCAGAGGGCGGTGGAGGCAGGTTCCCTGGATGTTTTCAAGAGACAGCTAGATAGGGCTCTTAAAAATAGCGCAGAGGATATGGGGAGAAGGCAGGAACGGGGTATGATTGGGGATGATCAGCCATATTCACATTGAATGGCGGTGCTGGCTCGAAGGGCCAAATGGTCTACTCCTGCACCTATTGTCTCTTGTCTATATAATGTTTGGGATCGGCAAGAAGGCCAAGGTAACTTTTTTTTTAGAAAAGAATAGTGCATAGTGGTGGAGGAGGAAGAGGATGAAAAGTAGTGGATATAGAAGTTGAAGTGGACTATAAAATATCCCAGGGATGCAAGTATTATTGTAGTTTACATTGTTTCCATTTGTGTACAAATGTGATAATTTCATTAAAAAGCCACGTTTTGACTCCCAAATCTACACGTCACTGAAACAATAATTATGCAGAAGAACCAAACATTCCTTTTTTATTCTACCTCTCTTCCCTCCACATTAGTTACCAATCTCTTTACTATATTATCACAAAGCTAGAAAGATCAATTTTCTGCTAGCAATCAAGAATGTGCAATCAAGTGAGGTGAGTCAGTAACAGTTACATGCTTTAAATACATCGCAGGACCTTAATGACAACTAATACATTCACATCCCCATTACAATCACAAATCTTCATTCATAATTTTTTTCACCTGGTGGATCGGTTGTGGCTTCACCAAAGGGAGAGACAACCTGTTCAAATTCCTGTCAAAACCTGTTTTGTTTAGTTTAGAGATACAGCGCGGAAACAGGCCCTTCGGACCACCGGGTCTGCTCCGACCAGCAATCCCCTACACACACTAGGGTCAATTTTATTTTACATTTACCAAGCAAATTTACCTACATACCTGTACATCTTTGGAGTGTGGGAGGAAACCGAAGTTCTCGGAGAAAACCCACGCAGGTCATGGGGAGAATGTACAAACTCCATACAGACAGCACCCGTAGTCAGGATCGAACCCAGGTCTCTGGTGCTGCAGGCGCTCTAAGGCAGCAACTCTACTGCTGCGCCACTGTGCCACCCTGTTCTGACTATTATATTGCTTCTGTGCCTTCAAGCTCAACAAACCTGTTTACATTTGTGCATGAAGCACACCTGGTCAGTAGGACGTCAAGAAACAGGAGGGACACTGATTGAGAAGAGGAGAAACTGGTAAGCAGTGGAAATATTCTGAGTTCTGACTTCCATGTCTATTATCATTCTCGGTTCTTTCATGCCTAGGCACATTTCACTACTAATCTTAAGATGAGAAAACTGCTGGTCTGAGGCTAGACAATCATTAATTAATTAGATTGTGAATGGCATTGTTGCTATTCAGTTGCTATGTTTAATATTTTATGTCATTGGCCACTTTCTCTTGGAAGATATCATTATTAGTACACCGTTATGGAGATTCTTGTGCCTTCTTATGTCGACCATGTTGTCATTGCTTCCTTCTTCACCATTGCCTTTGATCATTTATGAGGTACAGGACAACATGTGAAAATGCAAATCTCCCCTAACTAATTCCTCTGGAATGCTAGAATCTGAACTAATGTACAGTCTACAAGATAACAATGCAACTGCGTGGTGCGTTCCTTTGCCACACCCTTGCAATCTTTGTTGACCTGGGTCATAGCCTATGGGTTCTGTGTCAACCTTAGGGTAGATTAAATCATGAATGAATACTGATCAGTGATAATGTTTGAAGTTATCATGAAGTATGTGATCATATTTCAAAAAAGGCAAGTGTTGTATGCCTGAGGTGTGCTGACGTTTCATTTTTACACCTCATATCTGACAGCCTCTCATCATCTGATCTACGACATTCAGACGTAATGGACTCCACTGATCTCCAGTTCGCCTGCAACTCCAGAAGATTAACTCACCACCTTTGTAGTTCTGTGCTATCCTTTACTACTGAAGAAAAAAAATGTACCAAGTTGTGAAGATAAGTAGTACTATGTTGAACTGATGAGTAATCAACTTTTGAGGGATATGTATGACATTGAGTAAACCTTATTCTGAGGTTCAATGGTGCATGAACAATTGGCAAAAGAAAATGGTTGGGACTTCATGTACATCAGATAGTAGAACGATTTGACATTTATCCTGTTCTGTTAAGGTCACTGAAACCATTCCTGCATTACATTCAAATGCTCACCGCAACTGCTCTGTGGTGAATGTCCTCAGCATCTTATAACCATCTTTGTCTCAGCAGCCATTTTCATCCTCCCATAGCAGTTATCAATCCTTTCTCTAGGTCTTCATTATTGCTACAGTGTATTTAATCAGTTTTATATATTTCGATTCCATTCTAAGACTCATTTATCTCCATGCAACTCCAACAACATGGAACTCAGGAGGTGGGGGTAAATAAGAGGACAGGATAGATCTGGAGCCTATGTAAAGGAAAGTCCCAAGAAATTCTGCAGGTATATTAGGAGTAAAAGGGTAGCTAGTGAGAGAATATGTCCATTAAAAAGAGCTTGCCACATGAGGAGACACAGGGGATGGTGAGCATTTTGTTGAATATTTTTAATCAGATTTTACAGTGGAGAAGATTCTGAAGGCTACGGATTGGGGGCAAATGATTTGAGGATTATCTAAGAAGAGAAATAGGTGTTTTAAAGCACATTGATGTAGATAACTCTCCAGGCCCTAACCAAGTCTATCCTCGGACCTTGTGAGAAGCTGTGGAAGAAATTGCTGCCGTCTTTGCAGAGATATTTGCTTCATCTTTAGTTACAATCAAAGTTCCAGAGACTGGGGGGTGCCTAATATTGTACTGTTATTTAAGAAAGAAAAACTATAGGGTTGTGAGCCTGACATCAGTGGTGGGTAAGCCACTGGAGGGGATTCTGATCTACCAGTGTTTAGAAAGGCAAGGCCTCGATAAGGATAGTCAGCACACATTTGTGCATCGGAAATTCTCTCACAAACCCGTTTAAGGTTTTGTTTTCAAGTGGTAGCCTTTTAGAGAGGCACTAGACACTTCATGTGTGGGAGGGCAAGAGGGGAGGGGGTGAGGGAAGTGGGGTGTGTGGTGGGTGTGTGGGTTGGGAGGGGAGGAGAGGTGTGTAACGACGGGGAGATATAGGTGGGAGAAGAGGGGGTGGCGTGAGGGGAGGGGGGTGTGGGGGAGTGGGGGGTGGGGGAGTGTATATGTGGGCAGGAGGGGTGTGTGGGGGGGGGGAGGAGGGATGTGGGAGGAGGGTGTGTGTGTGTGGGAGGTGTGTGTGGAGGTGGGAGGGTGCGTGTGTGGGAGGGGGTGTGTGTGTGGGGGGCAGGTGTGTGTGGGCGGGGGTTTGGGTGGGTGGGGAGGGGTTGTGGGGGGAGAGGAATGTGAGTGTGTGTGTGGGTGTGTTTGTGGGCAGGGGGATGTAGGTAGGGGGGAGAGGGTGTTGTGTGGGAGGAGGGTTGTGCGGTGGGGGGGAGGTATGTACGTGGGCGGGAGGGGGGAGGATGTGGGAGGGGGGGGTTGTGGGGGAGGGTGCATGTCTGGGGAGGGGAGTGTGTGTGGGTGGGGGGGGGTGTATGTGTGTGGGGGGGTGTGGGGCGGGGAGGGGTTGTGGACATAGGGGTTGTGGGGGGGGGGGTGTGGGCAGCGGGGTGTGGCAGAGAGGTGGGGGGGAGGGGTGTGTGAGCGTGGGGAGGGTTGTGTGGGGGGGGGGGGTTTGTGGAGGCCGGGGGATTGTGGGGGCAGGGGGGATTGAGGGGTTGGGGGGCGAGGGAAGTGGGGTGTGTGGCGGGTGTGTGGGGGGGGGAGAGGGGAGGAGGGGTGAGGGGAGGGGGGGGTGTGTAATGACGGGGGGTGATATAGGTGGGGGGAGAGGGTGGTGTGAGGGGAGGGGGGGTGTGGGGAGGGTTTGTGGGCAGGAGGGGTGTGGGAGGGGGGTGTGGAGGGATGTGGGGGGCGGTGGGGGGGTGTGTGGGAGGGGGGAGTGTGTGTGTGGGAAGGGGGTGTGTGTGCGGGGGTGTGTGTGTGGGTGGGAGGTGGGTAGGGGGGGGGGGGGTGTGTGGGGGGGTGGATGGGGGGGTAGGGGCCTATCTAGGAGGGGTTGATAGGGGGATGGGTGTGTGAGAGTGTGCGGGGGGTGTGTTTGGGTTGGAGGATACTGTCGTTGTGTCCTTGGGCAGGTAGACACTTCAGAGGGTGGTGTGTTGAATGTTACGGCGGCAGGGGGGCCCTGTGTCTCCCTTTCAGGGGGATGCTTGTGCGGCATTTCGTTGTCTGTGTATGTGGGCACGGGAGGGGAATAAATTGAATCATTTCATGGGGGAGGGGGGCTTGTGGGTGGGGGGGTGTATGTGGGGGGAGGGGAGAGGATGGGGGCGGGTGGGTGGGGGGGGGGTGGTTTGGGGGGGGTGTGTGTGGTGTGGTGGGTGCGTGGAGGGGGTGGGGGGGTGTGTGGGGGGTATAGGTGTGTGCGGGCAGGTGTGTGTGTGGGGGGGGTGGGTGTGTGTGTGTGTGTGGGGGGTGGGTGTGTGTGGTGGGGAGGGTGTGTGTGTGGGCAGGGGGTGTATGGGCAGGGGGTGTGTGTTGGCGAGGGTGTGTGTGGGCAGCGGGGCTTGTGAGGGGGAGGGTTGTGTGGGCAATCGGAGCTGTGGGGGAAGAGGGGTGTGTGGGCGGGGGGAGTGAGCTCGAGGGAAAAGACGGGGAACAGCCATGGGGGAGATGGGGGCATCACAGGGGAGGCAGGGAGGAGCCAGTGAGGGGGACCAGAGAGGTAGTGGCTGGAATTTGTGGTGCGATGGGGACTCACAGCGGTCACTGGTCTTTCTCCTCTGCCGGGATCAGAGTCCCCGTTTTCCGTTCAGTGACATCTCCAACTTCGGGCTGGGCTGGGTCTCTGACTCTGGGCTGGGTCGGGTTTCCGACGCTGGACTGCTGCTTTGGAGCAGGGCTGCTGCTTGGGGCGGGGCTGCTTCGGGTCCCTCTGAAAGTCCGGTTGGAAACCTCCGCCAGCCATCCTCTCAGCTCCAGTAAAGATGCGATGGCGCAGGAAGGGGCGGACCATCCCGGGGAGTGACAGGGAAAGAGACAAAACCACGCTGCGCTGACTGGCAGGATAAGAGATCGATCTTTGCACGCGCATTTTGTATGATTTTTAACTCGCTGACTTTTATGACATTCAACCGATTGTAACAAAACTTGGTGGACTCGCAGCACAGGAGAACGGTGAGAGAACTGATGAAAAATGATAGATAGATAGATAGATAGATAGATAGATAGATAGATAGATAGATAGATAGATAGATCAATGTGTCTGGTCAATGGCCATTATCAGAACTAGAAAAGTGTTTTAGTAGTATATCACTGCACAAAGTTAATTGGTATCAGAGATAATTTATTGTAGTGGCTAGAATTATAACATACATATGAAGATAGTCATGCTTGTTGTAACGCTCATCAAATAGAGATTTAATTTGCACAATGATATGGCTGACAATTAAACAAGCTTGCATTTGATTCCAGTTAGAAAGAGGAAAAAGGATCATCCAATTAAGGCAACTATGGGAGAGGGTTCTGGTTGAAGAGAGCAGAACGAACCCCACCCAGAATTTACCATTAGACCTAATCCAATTGCCCATAGATTTATCTTGTGAGCTACTTGATAGTTTCTAGACCCATTAAGGAGATGTTTTCAATTGCCAAGGTTCTACCGTGAGAGGTTACAGTACACTTTGTTCTTCAACCACAACTGATCTCGTGTATTAACAGTTCTGAAAACTTAACTCTTACTGGCAGTTTTCATCCAACAAGTTCTTAGAATGCTGACCTTGGCCTCTGGCCAACATCTATTCCAATTCAGAAACCTATGCACTTATAATAAAGAAACTGAGCTACAGGCGAAATGTTTAAGTCTGATGATTGGGTCAAAGATCTCGATCCGAAATGTTACCTATTCCTTTTCTCCATAGATGCTGCCTGAGTTACTCCAGCTATTTGTGTCTATGTAAAGGAAAAATGTTCTTCCTTTTAAAATGATGCTCTGCTTAAAGCAGCTGCTATCTGCAAATATTTCATGGTGAGACAGCAGAACACATAATTCTGACACCATTCATACCTGCAGCTATGATATTACAATATACACAGAGGAATCATTAATTCTAGTTAATTAGGGTCAATAAAGAAAACAATGGATTTACTGTAAATCATGGATCCATTGAAAGGATTCAAATGCAGACATTCTAGAAATCAATATCAACAATGCAATTGTTTATCAACCTGCTCACGGAGGGAGTGATCAGTGATCACTTGAAGTTCAAGTCCTTCCCAATCTTCAGTGCAGCTAGGTAGCCATGTTATTTGAGCAAATGAGAAATAAAGAAACATAGAAACATAGAAAACAGGTGCAGGAGTAGGCCATTCGGCCCTTCGAGCCTGCACCGCCATTCAATATGATCATGGCTGATCATCCAACTCAGTATCCTGTACCTGCCTTTCCACACCCCCTGATCCCTTTAGCCACAAGGGCCACATCTAACTCCCTCTTAATTATAGCCAATGATCTGGCCTCAACTACCTTCTGTGGCAGAGAATTCTAGAGATTCACCACTCTCTGTGTGAAAAATGTTTTCCTCATCTCGGTCCTAAAAGATTTCCCCCTTATCCTTTAACTCTGACCCCTTGTTCTGGACTTCCCCAACATCGGGAACAATCTTCCTGCATCTAGCCTGTCCAACCCCTTAAGAATTTTGTAAGTAGAAAAGTAGAGATGTAGAAAATAGTCTGCAAAACATTTACAGCTGAAGGATCAGAGAACTGAAACGATTTGTACCAAACAAAAGCATTGTAAAGTCAGTGCTGTTATATGGATAACTTAAACAATGCCACAATTCAGTGAGGAGGTGTGCTAAAAATCTCATTTTACAGTAATGCAGATAATGCAAACGATCCTTCAATGTCAAGAGTAGAGTGTTTTTAATGTCACATGCCCTGTAAAAGAACAACCAGGTTTAAACTTGTGCTTTGCTTTGTTACTTTTGAATGTAAAGGTGAAGTAGAGCAGTCCACCAGCACATTTCTAAATGGATATACCACAGTTTTCACAATACGATTGAGATATCTCATGAAAAGTGTTAATGCCGAGATTTTTCCACCAGATTTATTAATGCAGCCTAATGCAAGTTTCATACTGGAACACAGCATATAAACCTAGCTGACATGATTGCATTGGCACTGTGTATATTTTGGCTGAGTTATTACCATTCTTTTGCAGACACATCAAAAAATCCCAGTATAATAAAGGACATTTCCCACCCCGGACACTCCCTTTTTGAACTGTTGCCATCAGGCAGACGGTACAGATCGACAAGGACAAGGACAAACAGACTTAAAGACAGTTTTTACCCCACTGCTATAAAGGCACTAAATGTAGCCGCCAAGGAACGCAGGGGCGAGACATACTAAGGGACTGTGGTACACTGTGAAATCAACAGAAGGATGTAGGGTTGGGTGTTTATGCGTGCTATTTTCATGATATTTATTTTAGTAGTTTATCTTTTTTAATATTTTACCTTGTCTGTATCGTTAGCTTTTAGAAATGTTTGAATGGTGCACTGACTGGCTGACATTTTTAAATTTTGTTGTACATGGTTCATGTTACAATGACAATAAAGAAACTATTCTATACTATTCTATTCTGTATCTTAGGAGTCTGATGCTACAGAAATTAACATCACCTTTAGGCAATAGGCTGATCACCCACAAAGACATTTGAATTATTGTGTCTGCCATAAACTAATTTCTTATTTGTTCCAAATTGTGCAGGTGTGAAAGTTAGATGTTGTGTGAGCAGGTGGGATAAACATGTGTAAATGTTCCTGGCATCAGTAACTAATTGATTACAAGGTTTTCTTTTTTGAATTATACATGCTGTTTTCTCCCAGATGCACATATGGTTCTGTTAGAACAGGTCATGCTTTTTAAGATAAGAGGAAATTCAACAAAAATAAATCTATTTGAGTACTTAAAACATTGCAAGCATTAGCCAGCTAATTGTTGATCCATCAATTAAAGCAACACGGGCTTATGCAATTAACTTTGACAGTTTGTCAACCGATGGATGCCCAGGAGAATATTTTTCAAAACACCATGAGTTGAATCAAATGTTTCTCTTTGAATGGCTGGCTGACTTCGGATCAAACTTTGCCTGTTTTCTCAAACATACAATGCATATCTTGCTGAAGTTATGCTGTGATGTATTTGAAAATCCATGCTTGATGGGATCACCTCAAATTCCTTGTTCTTCATTAATAGATTAAAAATATACAGTTTTAAAGTGGGTGGGATAATACATTGCTACAGTGTCATAGAAATTTATTTCAGATGATAACACGAAGCCGAAAAGCCGAATAACCGAAAGCGTACAACGTCGAAAAGCCAAATAACAGAAAGGATGCAAACACTGAAAAACCAACTAACTGAACGCATTATACGGCGATATACGCCGAATATTCAGCAATATACGGCAATAGAAGCAATATATGGCAATATACGCCGAAAAGCCAAATAACCGAAAGGGCGGGACGCCTAAAAGCCAAATAACCAAAAGGGCACGTCGCCGAAAATCCAAATAACCGAAAAGGGTGCAACACCTAAAAGCCAACTCACCGAACGGACGCCATGCCGAAAAGCCAAGCAATAGACATGACGTCGCCGGGTGGCAGGACTTGTCAGTGATTGGTCCAGACCCCCGCATCCATCACATCACTGGCCGGGGGAGATGGGAGGGTGGGGGTCATTTTCCCCACACAAGACCACTCGGGGCTTGAGGGTGACTGGGCACACTGAAACCGAGCACCAAAGTGTAAGCGGCCGAAGGAGCACATCCCTTGGGACAGCTCCCACTCTTCCCCCGGGTCAGCACTGTCCCAGCCACAGCCTCCCTCCGCCTCGTCTCCCCCGTGTGGCCGCACTGTGACAGGCTGTGCGTCGGCTGCGCCCACACATGGGGCCAAGTGGAGCAGGGCCGCGTCTCCGGGCAGCGGACGCACGGGGACAAAAACCCGGCAGCGTCCCTGTCAGCTGCAGCATGTTGGGGCAGTCTGGTCTCTCCGCCCACCCAGAGCCACTGACAGCGATGCACTGCCACCGGCACCCAACCCCCACACCAGGGTTATTCATCCACTGACTCCCGGGCCCTGACCCACACACGGGGTGACTCACCCCCACCCCGAACCACACACGTGGAGATTCACCCACCGACACCCACACCGGTCCCTTCCTATTGAAGAAGAATCCTCGTCCGAAAGAACTCCTAATCTATTCCCTCCACAGATGCCGCCTAGCCCGCTGAGTTCCTCCAGCACTGTGTTTTTTATTTAACTCTGAAAGAAACAAAAAGCTGGATAACTCAGCGGTACATGCAGCATCTCTGAAGAGAAGGAATGGGTGACTTTCGTGTCGAGACCCATCAGCATTATGCGTTGCCCATGCATAAAATATGATCACTCCTGCGTGTGTGTGGGTAAGTGTGAATCAGCATGAGTTAGTGTCCGAGAGAGGGGACGTGTCTGCGCTGTGCTGCGCTGCACTGCCTCGGGTCTTTATTCCCAGTAAGCAGAATTCTTCCAACTTCCGTGGACTAGCTGAACCCAGCTCCAAAATAAATTACAAATGTCTCCGTGGCCGGAGGGTGGGGGGGTGAATCATCCGATGTGGGTGTCGGGGGTAAATCTCCCCGTGTGTGTTGGTCGGGGTAGGGGGGGTGAATCACCTCATGTGTGGGTCGGGGTCCGGGGGTTGGGTGGGGGGGGGGTGAATCGCCCTGATGTGGGGGTCGGGTAATGGTGGCGGTGCATCACGGTCAGTGATTCTGGGTGGGTGGAGGGACCAGACTGTCCCAAACTCTGCTGCAGCTGACGGGAATATTGCCGGGTTTTCATCCGCATGTGTCCGCTGTCCGGAGCCGCGGCCCCGCTCCACCCGGCCCTATGTATGGGCACTGCTGACCCACAGCCCATCACAGTGCGACCGCTCGAGGGAGACGCGGCGGAGGGCGGCCGTGGCTGGACAATGCTGAGGCAATGGGGTGGGGAGAATGGGGGCTGTCATGAGGGATGCACTCTTCAGCCGCTTACAACTTGGTGTTCAGGTGCAGAGTGCCCAGTCACCCTCCAGCGTGGGGAAAATAATCCCCACCCTCCCCCGGCCAGTGATGTGATGGACGCGCGGGTCTGAACCAATCGCTGACAATTCCCGCCCCCAGCGACGTCATGTCCTTTCGGTGAGTTGGCTGTTATGCGTTGCGCCCTTTTGGTAATTTGGCTTTTCGGCGACGTGCCCTTTCGGTTCTTTGGCTTTTAGGCATCCCGCCCTTTCGGCTATCTGACTTTGCAGCATTGCGTCCGTTCGGTTCTTTGGCTTTTCAGCATTGCGCCCTTTCGGTTATTTGGCTTTTCGGCATTGTACGCTTTCGGTTATTTGCCTTTTCGGCGTTGATTCCTTTCGGTTATTTGACTTCCACTTCTTCGCTTCAGCATCTCGTCCTTCGACACCATGTCCGCACACACCCCCAACATCGGGAACATTTTCCCTGCATCTAGCCTGTCCAATCCCTTAGGAATTTTATATGTTTCTATAAAATACCCTATCATCCTTCTAAATTCCAGTGAATAAAAGCGCAGTCGACCCATTCTTTCTTCATTTGCCAGTCCCACCATCCCAGGAATTAACCTGGTGAACCTACGCTGCACTCACTCAATAGCAATAATGCCCTTCCTCAAATTAGGAGACCAAATTGCACACAATACACAGATGCGGTCTCACCAAGGCCCTGTAAACTGCTGTAGGTCCTTGCTTTTAAACCTAATTCTTCTGGCAATGAAGGCCAAAATGGTATTAGCTTTCTTCACTGCCTGCCTGACCTGCATGCTTACTTTCAGTGACTGATGTACACCCAGGCCTCGTTGCCCCTCTCCTTTTCCTAATCTGACACCATTCAGGTATTAAACTGCCTTCCTGTTCTTGACACACTTCACATTTATCCACATTATACTGCATCTGCCATGCATCTGCCCACTCACCCAAGCTATCCAAGTCACCCTGCATCCCCATAGCATCCTCATCGCAACCCACACTTCTATCCAGCTTTGTGTCATCCACAAACTTGTAGACGTCACATTTAATTCCCGCGTCTAAATCGGTAATATATATTGTAAATAACTGGGGTCCCGGCATCGAGCCTTACGGCTCCCCACTAGTCACTGCCTGCCATTATGAAAAGGACCCGTTAAATCCTACTCTTTGCTTCCTGTTTACCAACCAGTTCTCTATCCATGTCAATACCCTACCCCCAATACAGTCTAATTTTGCACACTAATCTCTTGTGTGAGACCTTGTCAAAGGCTTTTCGAAAGTCCAGATACACCACATCCACACGCTCTCCCTTATATATTGTACTTGTTACATCCTCAAAAAATTCCAGAAGATTAGTCAAGCATGTTCCCTTTCATAAATCCATGCTGACTTTGACTGATCCTGTCACTGTTTTCCAAGTGTGTTGCTATAACTTTTTTTAACAATTGACTCAATCATCTTCCCCACTACCAATGTAGAGCTAACTGGTCTGTAATTCCCCATTTTCTCTCTCTATCCTTTCTTAGAATTTACATTGTTATATTGGCTACCCTCCAGTCCACAGGATCTGATCCAGAGTCGAGAGAACATTGGCAAATGATTGCCAATGCATCCACAATTTCTAGGGCACCTCCTTTGTGTATCCTGGGATGCAGACTGTCAGGCCCTGGGGATTTATCTGCCTTCAGTCCCAACAGTTTACCTAACACCATTTCCAGACTAATGTGGATTCCCTTTCAGTTCCTCCCTCCCACTAGATCCTCGGTCCCCTATGTTTGTGTCTTCCTTAGTGAAGACAGAACCAAAATATTAATTTAACTGTTCTGCCATTTCCTTGTTTACCATTAAAAATTCCCCTGTCTCTGATTGTAAAGGACCTATAATTTGACTTCACTAATCCTTTCCTTTTTACATATCTGAAGAAGCTTTTAGTTCTTACTAGACCAAGGGCAGACCCTTTGGGTCTGCTCCCCCAACACAGCCGTTCCCTACCGGTAGCCCCCATGGGAGATGTGGTACTCCAACTCAAGCGGCTCAGGAATGAGCAGTGCGGCTGGTTTTAAATGCCGTCTTTGAGGCAAGATGCGGGCGCCAGCAGCCGTTATGGTCGCTGGCCAGCAGGAGGCGACAAAATGAGTGAGTTGAGGGGGAGGGGGGCAGAAGGATTTAATGAAAAATGTGGACATAAACATAACGAAATCTAATGAGGAGTGGATAGTTGGAATGAAAAGTGAAATGTCTACCCAAATGGCTGCTTCTATGGGTGAGAAGCCAGTTTATTTTTGAAATATAGGGAGGGGGGGTGAGAAGGATTTGATTAACACTGTGTACTTAAACACGACGAAATGTAATGAAGAGCGGATACTTAGAAAGAAAAGTGAAATCTCTACCGAAATTGAAACGATCTCGGCGAATGTGCGTCTGGATTCGGCATGGCAAGGAATCAAAGGAAGAAATGCAGCCGGCAGCCGTACATGTAAATGGATCCATTCCGATTGGACATCTGCGAGCATCGGCCATTCCGATTGGACATCTGCGAGCATTGGGCATTGTGAAATCACACGATGGAACGAATCAAAAGGCAGAAAGGCAGCCGAACGGCAGCCGGTCGGATGGGACGAGAGTTTTATATAATAACCATATAACCATATAACCATATAACAATTACAGCACGGAAACAGGCCATCTCGGCCCTACAAGTACGTGCCAAACAACTTTTTTTTCCCTTAGTCCCACCAGCCTGCACTCATACCATAACCCTCTATTCCCTTCTCATCCATATGCCTATCCAATTTATTTTTAAATGATACCAAAGAACCTGCCTCCACCACTTCCACTGGAAGCTCATTCCACACAGCTACCACTCTCTGAGTAAAGAAGTTCCCCCTCATGTTACCCCTAAACTTCTGTCCCTTAATTCTGAAGTCATGTCCTCTTGTTTGAATCTTCCTTATTCTCAAAGGGAAAAGCTTGTCCACATCAACTCTGTTTATCCCTCTCATCATTTTAAAGACCTCTATCAAGTACCCCCTTAACCTTCTGCGCTCCAGAGAATAAAGACCTAACTTATTCAACCTATCTCTGTAACTTAGTTGTTGAAACCCAGGTAACATTCTAGTAAATTTCCTCTGTACTCTCTCTATTTTGTTGACATCCTTCCTATAATTGGGCGACCAAAATTGTACACCATACTCCAGATTTAATCTCACCAATGCCTTGTACAATTTTAACATTACATCCCAGCTTCTATACTCAAATAGATAGATATTCCCCACAAGCTTTCTTTCATGCTATTTTTTCCCTCTCTTAATTAACCCCTTTGTCTTCCTCTGTTGAGTTCTAAATTTATCCCAGTCCTCCGGTATGCTACTTCCTCTGGCCAATTCATATGCCTTTTCCTTAGATTTAACACTATCCTTGATTTCCCTCATTAGCCACGGTTGAGTCACCTTCCCCATTTTATTTTTTCACCAGACAGGGATGAACAATTTTTGGAGTTCATCCAAATCTTTGCCATTGCATCTTCACCTTCAACCCTTTAAGTATAATTTGTCAGTCTATCATAGCCAATTCCCGTCTTATCCCTTCAAAGTCTCCTTTCTTTAAGTTCAGGAACTTAGTCTCTGTATTAACCATGTCACTCTCCATCCTAATGTGGAATTCCTTCATATTATGGTCACTCTTGCCCAAGGGGCTCTGCATGACAAGATCGCTAACTAATCCTTTCTCATTACACAATACCCAGTCTTGGATTTCCTGCCCTCTCGTCAGTTCTTCTAGATATTGGTTTAAAAAAACATTCACTGGTTGGAGTCTACGACATCATGATACTGTCCTCGAGTTATGGTTCAAAGAAGATGCATGAACCTTGAATGGAAATTGCAGGACTTATTTCAGCCTTGCTCAAAAAATGTAGCATTCCTTTCAAATGAGAGAAGGTTGATCCTTGGCAGCATTCTTCCATTCAAATAATATATCACTTTCACTTTCTTAGGATCTAATAATTTTCAGCAATGCAAGAGTGCTGAGGAGGACATGCCATAATTCATGTCATAATTTTCTGCCAGTGTGTGAGGTTGCTCATGGTGAAAATATGACCAAATGTTACCTACACAGGCAGGTGAGGAGAAATCTAACTGACAGTGAAACGAGGTACCAGTGGCAGAGGCCTTCCTGATATGCCATTGCTGCAGCGCAGTGCCCACCTGGAAGGCCCGTCTGCTGGCGGCACCCAGCCGAAGGCTTGTTAGGACCCACCCAAAGGTTTGTCAGTTGGCGGGAACCCGCATGAGGGCTCGTCGGAAGGTGTAACTGGGAGCGATCTGAAGACATCTGCACTAGGATGATGAACTGGGGTAATGTTTCAAGCGCCTTCAAAGTCAGCTGCAGGAGGCAACCCCGGGAGACAAAAATGGCCAGGAGAGGAGAGGGACGTCGGTTCACAGGAATTGGTCCTGTAAATTAAGCGTGTGGGCTGACTGGACTTTGAACTCTGAATAATGAGGCCAACATTGGAGGCACCAGCATGTGTAACATATGCAAAAGTAATTTCACTGTGCAGTTGCATTTGTGACAAATAAAGTCAAGTCAAGTCAAGTCAAGTTTATTTGTCACGTACACATACGAGATGTGCAGTGAAATGAAAGTGGCAATGCTCGCGGACTTTTGTGCAAAAGACAAACAACAAAACAACCAAACAAATTATAAACACAATCATAACACACATATTCTTTTACATAATAAATAATGGAAGGAAAAACGTTCTGTAGAGTTAGTCCCTGGTGAGATAGGCGTTTACAGTCCGAATTGCCTCTGGGAAGAAACTCCTTCTCAATCTCTCCGTTCTCACTACATGGCAACGGAGGCGTTTGCCTGACCGTAGCGGCTGGAACAGTCCGTTGCAGGGGTGGAAGGGGTCTCCCATGATTTTATTTGCTCTGGAGTTGCACCTCCTGTTGTATAGTTCCTGCAGGGGGGTGAGTGAAGTTCCCATAGTGCATTCGGCCGAACGCACTACTCTCTGCAGCGCCTTCTTGTCCTTGGCAGAGCAATTCCCAAACCAGATGGTAATGTTCCCAGACAAGATGCTTTCCACCGCCGCTGCGTAGAAGCACTGGAGGATCCTCGGAGACACTCTGAATTTCCTCAATTGCCTGAGGTGGTAAAGGCGCTGCCTTGCCCTACTCACGAGTGCTGAGGCGTGTGATGCCCATGTCATATCCTCAGAGATGTGGACTCCCAGATATTTAAAACAGTTCACCCTATCCACAGGATCCCCATTTATCCTCAATGGAGTGTGCGTCCTCGGATGATGTGCCCTCCTAAAGTCCATGATCAGCTCCTTCATTTTTTTGATGTTCAAGAGGAGGCTGTTATCCTGGCACCAGAGTGCTAGATCAGCCACCTCCTCCCGGTAGGCCTTCTCATCGTTGTCTGAGATCAGGCCCACCACCACAGTGTCATCAGCAAACTTAATTATTGAATTGGAGCTGAACCTAGCCACACAGTCATGTGTGTACAGGGAGTACAATAGGGGGCTGAGGACGCAACCCTGGGGCGATCCTGTGCTCAGGGTGAGGGACTCCGATGTATTCCCTCCCATCTTGACTACATGGGGCCTGGCGGTGAGAAAGTCCAGGACCCAGGCACACAGGGAGGTGTTGAGCCCCAATTCCAAAACCCATTGGACTGAATTGTCACCCTCTTCTGAAACTGTCCTGCCTCCCTTTCCCCTTCTCCTTCCTTCACTTCCTCTGGCTTCACATTTTGTGCCTTGTCTCTCTTTATCTCCCAGCCTTCTGCCCATCTCTGGCTTTTGTCCACCCATCTGTCAAAACAGAAGCCCTGCTCACCTTATCCACTATCATAACCTGGCCTCTGCTTGATTTTGTGCAATCGCAATTTAGTGGGTTATAGCAAATCTGTAGACGTTTTTTTCTTTTTATTTCCATTGACAAGTTAAGAAATATACGTTTATGAATGTTTCAATTTTCCTTTGCAACTGTCCTGTTATTACTGAATGTACACATTCAGTTGACCTACATTCTGATACCTGCAAACAGAATATCAGACAGTTTTTGCATGGTCCTTTCCCTTTTCAATCTGACAGCATGGATACATTTCTTATCTATTCTAAACTAGATTCAGATGGCCTTGGGTAACTTTAACTAAGCTTGCTGGCTACAAAGCCTTGGGATCAAGAGCAATATGAATTTTGCACAGTCCAATATTCATTCACTTCGGCAGATAAATCAGCAAATTGGATAAAACCAGCATTGTACTTAATCATGTTCATTTCCTTAAAGGTTAAAAGAGTATCCATTACCACTGACCTTGGCCCAATAATGAATTTCCAATGTATCTTGATTGTTTCTCTGATATAATTTTCTCTTAATGTAATTCAGATCAGCCAAAAACATTTTTCACGTTGCTAAATTTATCAAGTGAAGGCTCAAGAAAAAAAAAGGGCTGCTAGCAATTGCTTTCCTCATGTTCAAGCTGCATAAAGAGAAAATAAACATTACAATGCATATCATGTAAGTAAACCATCTGCTGGCTTTGTTTTCTTCTTCAATATTTGACAAATATCTATTATTAATGTTCACGTGGCTGCTTAATTGGTTTAGAAGCAACATATGTCAGGTTTAATGCAACTACTGAATATTTCTGCACCTGTTTCTGGGAATCATGCCATTGATATACTTGGCTCCTCTAAGTAGGAGGGAGTTTAATAGAAATGTTTAGAAATGTGACATGGATCACATAGGTTGTCAGACTAAATTTATTTAGCAGATGAATATTGGGAAGAATGAATGATTCTTTAAATGAATTAGACACTGCACATGATAATTACATTATTATATATATGCAGCAACTTTCAATCTATCCATTCTGCTGACAGGTTGCTTGTAGTAGCTGAACCTTTGCCGAATGCTTGGTTCTGTAGGTGTTGCAAACAGGCATATGAATAATCACAAACAAACATAAGATATTTGTCGCAGCACGGAAAAACAAGTATCTTCTTTTGAAGACGGCTAAGCCATTCAGTACTTTACACTGATTTATCATGAATTTTCTTTTACTTTATATTTAATTATCAGTCAAAATGGAAGATCTGTGCTATTGGCAGTGTTAATATTGGCCAAAATAGACATATATATGAAGGATCATTGCATCTGCAAAACCTGTTTGGTCAATTTATGTGCAAAGCTGAAAGCTGCAAATTGGTGGCAGCTAGTCTAGGTCTGAGATTGAACAATCAGATAAGGTGAGATCCAGATGTTCTCTCTATTTTTAAAATGTATGAGTACTTTGCAGAGAAACCCAAAGGTGTTGCTATTGCATTAGCATGATAGGCTAGCAGCAGAAGGATTGTAAATAATGTTAATAATGTTGCAAGATGTTTGTGTTACTGTTTGATGATTGGCTGAAGTGTGAAGCCTTGTTTGAATTGTTTATACTCCCCAGGAGAATGTTGCATTGTTTGATTGATTGACTTCCTTCCTGAAGCCTCTGTAGAAACATTGTAATGGGATGCTTTGTAATTGGGTTGGGGAACTGTCAATAGCACTTTAATGTAATTGATATCTGTGATTGGTTTGTAGGGGTACCAGCCCCATGTAGATCTGCCCCACAGGGTGCGATGACCTATAAAAGGTAACTCACAAGAGGTTTGTTGTTGATCTTCTGGAGGAATGCTTGGGACTGAGTAACCTTTTGGAAGTATCTGCTTGCACGAGGCTGAAGGGCTTGGACAAGTAGAGACAAGGATCGATCCCGCGGCGTGGCTAGGTATCTTATAGGGAATTTGTTATTGTTTCATAATATGAAAGATTTAGTGGTCCAGTGCTTGACTCTGTGTTTTACTGAACTAGACTAAGGGAGGTTAGCTCTAGAAGCATAATTATAGTAGTATTCGGTATAGGCACAGTACATTATGTTTGAAAGTTGTCAATGCAAATTGCATAGTTTATTGCATAGTATATACTTCTCAAAAGTAAACAGCTCTTTTACATGCAAAAGTAGTAAATTAATTGAGCACAACCAAGGCTGATCTGCATTAAAGGAACATATGACTAAGAAACAAATTACACAATACTGTAAGCACTGACCAAGTTCCCCTATAATATATTGCATCCAGTGCTCCTGATGTGGCTTCCTTCATATCACCAGGACCAAGTGTAGAGAAGGCTACCGTTTTGTTGAACACTTATGCTCAGACCACCAAGGCTTGTATGTTGTATTGGGTGTCTTTCATTTGGGCCTTTGTCCAACCAATCAAAATGCCCCTTAACTGTGTCCATGTATCACTTTCCAGCCTTTGTTCTGCCCTTCTTACCTCTCTTCCCCCTTTCTATCAACACTTGCAATCAATCTGAAGAAGGGTCCAAAATTGAAACGTTGCCTATCCATGTATTCTCCAGAGATGCTGTCTGAACTGTTGAGTCACTCCATCACTTTGTGTCTTTTTTACCCTAACTATATATGGTACTGCTGCCTTATTTTCAGTAGTTATTCCCAGTTGCACTTCCACCTCTCCCAGACCCATCACAAAAAAAAAGTCTCCAGATCCTGAGGTTTTTATAATACAGCAAAGAGAAAGCTGTGCCTTTTTACAGGCAGGGTTCCAACTGCACAGCCATGCCTTTTATGTTCTTGTTATAGTGATCAAGGTTACTGTCACATTTAACTTACTAGCCTCTAGATCATTGCGAACAGAGGAAGCTGATTAATGACACTGTTATCATTTTGCTGCACAGCACACTAATGTGGAGATCATTGCTCTTCTGTGCTCAAGGAAGATTGTGTTATCTCCTTTTCATTGAGCAAAGACCATCAGGCTGAGAGGGCACTCAAAGATTGTGGTATTCCCAGAGGTTGGCACTTTTGTCCTAGAAATTCTATATATATACCGAAGGACGCTCACTCGTTGATAACATGAGAAAATGCTTTTGTAGCCAATATCACAGGTAGTATTAGGTATTAATAATAGATACAATAATAGGTAGTATTTATGACTCTTTCCATCCTGTGGTAATTCATATTTCTTGCCTTTGTATGATTGCTTCTCAATGCAGAGAGCTGAATCTTGGGGAATAATAGCTGCCACTACTTTTCTTGCCTTCTTATTCTTGTCTGAGCTCCAAAGAAACATTTTGGTATATGGTTTAATTCATAAGGAAGTAGAGATATTTGTGTACCTTCTTGGCTGTCACATCAATATGGTTGGTTCATGACAGATCATTGATAATATTAACGGCAAGGAACTTGAAGCACTCAACCATTTCTATGTTGGCATCATTGATGCGTATGTATTCCACCACACTTCCTGAAGTCGATAAATAGCTCTTTCATTTTGCTGATGCCATGTTACTAAATTTTATATTTCCTTTCCGTACTCCCTCATCATTGATTGTGATCCAGCCCACCACAGTGGTGTCCTCTGCAGAGCTGAATTTGGATGCACAATCATGAGTGTATAAAGAGTATAGTAGGGGATTGCGAATGCATCCTTGAGGGGCACCAATGTTGAAAATTATTGTGGAGGAGGTGTTGTAACCTATCCTCACTGATTGTGGTTCATGGTTCAGAAAGACTAGGATCCAGTTCTGGTTGTGTGTGTTGGTGACATATATTTAATCCTTCTGGTGACATGGGTGTCATTCTCAAGTCAAGCAGTTATTGCTAATTGGTAATTGTTCTTTTTGAAAGAATTAGAGTAATCGAGTCATAGAGTGATACAGTGTGGAAACAGGCCCTTCGACACAACTCGCCCACACCGGCCAACAATGTGCCTGAACTTGGTCCATAACCCTCCAAACCTGTCCTATCCATGTACCTGTCCACCCATTTCTTAAACGATGGGATAGTCCCA
Source organism: Leucoraja erinaceus (assembly GCF_028641065.1). NCBI lineage: Eukaryota > Metazoa > Chordata > Chondrichthyes > Rajiformes > Rajidae > Leucoraja > Leucoraja erinaceus. The sequence continues at coordinate 33,942,306 of NC_073382.1, read as the reverse complement.
GCCTCAACTACCTCCTCTGGCAGCTTGTTCCATATACCCACCACCCTCTGTGCGAAAAAGTTACCCCTCGGATTCCTATTAAATCTTTTTCCCTTCACCTAACTTATGTCCTCTGGTCCTTGATTCCCCTACTCTGGGTAAAATATTATGTGCATCTATCCAATCTATTCCTCTCATGATTTTGTATACCTCTATAAGATCTCCCCTCATCATCCTATGCTCCATGAAATAGTGACCCAGCCTATTTAACCTCTCCCTATAGCTTACACCCTCTAGTCCTGGCAACATGCTCGTAAATCTTATCTCAACTCTTTCAAGCTTGACAATATATTTCCTATAACATGATGCCCAGAACTGAACACAATATTCTAAATGTGGTCTCACCAACATCTTATGCAACTGCAACATGACCACCCAACTTCTTACTGGCTTCTGTTTCTTTGGAGCTCAGACAAGAATAAGAAGGCAAGAAAAGTAGAGGCATTTCAAATTAATCTGTCCATGACATGAATGATGATGAATTATTTGTGCATGACACAGCCTTCATGTTGATTTCTAAACACCTTGAAGGGCTTACTCCAATTAAAAATTGTCCTTGCTCTATCAATTCTCATCAACAATTCTGACCATGTAATGTTAAAATAAAAGTGATACTTCATACTTTCTTATCAGGCCTTTACTTATGTGCCATAAAATTTCTGAATCAGCATTTAATTAAGTTTCAGATTGATTGTTTTCACAAGAATGGAACTACTCCAAACTCTTACTATTCTTAAATGTGACGGTATGCAATTTCTGCCCAATGAAATTAAGTCATAAGTAATCTTGAGGCTGATATATGCTAGCATCATCTGAAGTTGTTACGCTCCGTACTTGCACTGAAGATTGTAATTATTTTATACATGGTAATGCACCAGTGCCCTCTCCAATAAGAAATGCATGAGAGGCTCTTTAGGTACAGAAAATCCATTCAGGTAAGAAAATTATGATTAGTTCCTTGATAAAATCAAAATAATTCATATTAGATATTAGTTTACGACATTTGTAATTTAAATCATGAAGCCAATTCACTGTTGAAATGGAATGTTTGATTTTTTACAGAACTTAAAATGGAGATTGGGCTCAAACAATTCCTGTTGGTATAACACTAAGGAATTCACTACAGCTCATAAACTGTTTGGATTGATTGCCTTGTATCCATTAAGTTCAGGTTTATTCATGATGTGGCAGTGGAGAAATGTTTTGGGACCGGTGACCATAATTCCAATCGTTTCAAGAGAATTGTGCAAAAAGATGGGACTGGGCCATGTAAAATTGAGAATCTCAAATTGAGGCAAGGTTAATTTTGAATGTGTTTTACAGGAGGAAGCAGGAGAGTCAGGCAGATGAGAGGCTTTTAAAGGTGAGATAGGGAGATTTCAGGGCAAGTATTTTCCATCCGCACCATCAAATGGATGTACAGGAGGCACTGCCTCAAAAGGTCAGCCAGCATCATCAGGGACCCACACTACCCTGGACACACTCCTGCCATTGGGAAGAAGTATAGGAGCCTGAAAACTCTAATTGTCCTGGTCCAGGAGCAGCATCTACCCAACAACCATCAGGCTATTGAACACGATGAGCTCCAAATAAATTCCAAAGAACAAACTGCCTTGATTGCACCAGGGACTTGGGGCATTATTTTTGGTGTACTATAATGTTTGTTTTTACGTATTAAACATTTATTTGTTTATTATGAAAACATCTGAGTACTATATTTACATATCTGTTGTGCTGCTGCTGGTAAGAATTTTATTGTTCTGTTTTAGGACATCTACACATAACTAAAACTCTGATCTTGTGCACTTCCAGTTTGCATGGTTTTTCTATTTGTGCACGCGACAAGCACTACGATTTTTCCTCTTATCCTCTTAAGAATCAGGTAATCCGTGTGCGGAGCCACAGGAAATGGACAAAGTCTTAAATCAATAATTCTTGCCTGTATTTACTACAATGGAAGGACAGAAGCTTGGGAGTTTAGGGAACAGAACAGTGATATGCAAAAGACTATCAACATTACAGAGGAAGAGGTTTTGGCAGTCTTGAAGCATACAGCATACAAATCTCCTGGCATAACCAGATGGATCCTAGGATGCCATTGGAAGCAAGGGGAGACATTGTTGGGTTCTGGGGCTGAAACTTTAGTTTATCTGTTAGCCACAGGTGAGATATCAAAAGACTACGGAATCACAAATTTTAACAATTTTAAGAAAAACAGCAGGAACAAGCTAGAAAGCTACAGGCCAGTGAGTTTTATATCAGTGGTGAGTAAAGGGCCTGTCTCACGAGCATGCGACTGCATGCGGCGAGCGCGACCAAACCGGAAGCGGATGTCGAGTGAGTGACGTGAAGTTTGAGCGAAGTCCGCGGGAAGTTCGCGCATGAGATACGGTGTCAAATGCTGCGTCCGGCATCGAGACGCTGCATATGCCCGTCGAGGTAGTACGTACGGTGTTGATGCGGTTGCGGGCCAGCAGGCCGTTGCCGCGCGGAATTTTTGAACACTGTCAGTTTTTCGGAGCACGCGCGATGTTGGGACCAGCTCCGCACAACTCCACACGGCTCCAGCGATCGAAGTGGGACCGACCCCGCGAGGCAGTACGGCTCAAGCGACCACGTTAGGTCGCGCTTGCCACATGCAGTCTCATGCTCGTGGGACAGGCCCTTTAGTTACTGAAAGGAATTCTGAGGGCCAGGCTTTATTTGCATTTGGAAAAGCAAGGAGCTGTTAAAGATAGTCAATGTTGCTTTGTTCCTGGGAGATCATGTCTCACAAATTTGCTTGTGTTTTTGAAGATATGACTAAGATAAATGATGAGGGCAGGGCACTGGATGTTGGCTGCATGGAATTATTTGCAAGGCCTTTGACAATGTTCTGATTACTGGGATGGTTCAGAATATTTGACAACATGGGTTCTTGGATTTGATCGAAAATTTGACGAAAATTGGCTTGGTGTTAGAATGCAGAGGTTGATACTGGAGGTTTTCAGATGGGAGGGCTGTAAGCCATGCTGTGCCTGAAAGATCTGGATAAGTTCCTTATTTCTTTGTCATATTAAATGATCTGGCAGTAATTGCAGATGGTTGCTTTCTCAAGTTTGCAGTTGACACAGAATTGACGGTATAGTGCAGAAAGCATGGGATTGTCTAAGGATATAACAGGATATGGATCAACTGGGAAAGTGAGCAAGACTAATGGAATTTAACTCAGACAGTGTGAAGTGATACATTTTAGGAAGTTAAACCTGGCTCAAACATCTATTCTATTCTTTCTATCTATACATTACTAAAATTCTGATCTTGTGCTCTTCCGATTTGCAGGGGTTTTCTATTTGCGCAAAAAGGTACGCGATAGCGCTACGAGTTTTTGCCAGGTTACTCACCGTTTTTCTGAGCTGCGAGTGTAACAAGTTTCGTTCCGATCGCTTGTATATTGTAAAATTTATCGAGGTTTAAAAATCTTATACACCACGCACGCGCAGATTGGTCTCTTCTGTCAGTCAATGCCATGGCCGGGATGGTGACCTGCCCCACTGGTGGCGACATGTCCCACCTCACTCACAAACTCCTCTCTCCCCTCCTCAGATAAACTTGTCTATCTTCTCCCCCACCTCCGGCGGATTCAGTGGAGGCCCAGTGGAGGCCCAGTGGAGTCCCAGCGGAGTCCCAGCGGAGTCCCAGCGGGGGCCCAGCGGAGGCCCAGTGGTGGCCCAGCGGAGGCCCAACGGAGGCCCAGCGGAGGCCCTGGTCATGTCTCTCTCTCCCTCATCATTCACCCCTCACCCCCGCTCCTCCTCTGCGGCAATGGCGGTCCCGTCTACCTGTTTCCCCTGGGTCCGTCTCCTCTGCCGCCGCCGTTGCGGTAATTCACTCTCACTGGAGGAGATCTTCTCCACCAGCTTAACAAAACTCATGGTGCCCACCGTGATGAACACCAACTCCATCCTACCTCCCCCCGCGGCCCGGCGGCGGCATTGAACGGGCAGGCAGGTAGTCGGGTGGGAAGGGCGGGGATAGAAACATAGAAACATAGAAATTAGGTGCAGGAGTAGGCCATTCGGCCCTTCGAGCCTGCACCACCATTCAATATGATCATGGCTGATCATCCAACTTAGTATCCCGTACCTGCCTTCTCTCCATACCCCCTGATCCCCTTAGCCACAAGGGCCACATCTAACTCCCTCTTAAATATAGCCAATGAACTGGCCTCAACTACCCTCTGTGGCAGAGAGTTCCAGAGATTCACCACTCTCTGCATGAAAAAAGTTCTTCTCATCTCGGTTTTAAAGGATTTCCCCCTTATCCTTAAGCTGTGACCCCTTGTCCTGGACTTCCCTAACATCGGGAACAATCTTCCTGCATCTAGCCTGTCCAACCTTAAGAATTTTGTAAGTTTCTATAAGATCCCCTCTCAATCTTCTAAATTCTAGAGAGTATAAACCAAGTCTATCCAGTCTTTCTTCATAAGACAGTCCTGACATCCCAGGAATCAGTCTGGTGAACCGTCTCTGCACTCCCTCTATGGCAATAATGTCCTTCCTCAGATTTGGAGACCAAAACTGTACGCAATACTCCAGGTGTGGTCTCACCAAGACCCTGTACAACTGCAGTAGAACCTCTCTGCTCCTATACTCAAATCCTTTTGCAATGAAAGCTAATGATGGGCTGAGCGGCAGCAGCGGGCGGTCGGACAGGACGGGGATGGGCTGAGCGGCAGCTAAGCCAGAGTGGGCAGAGGGAGGGATGGAGAGTCAGGTTGCAGGGTGCCCGAGCAGTTTGCACAGTTTGAGTAACTCACACACACACACATTGCAAACTGGTCCAATCATCATGTCAATGAGATCGAAACCACGGCTAACAATGAATGACCTGTGGAGGACGGATCTACAGAAGCTGCTTTTTATGGACGGAGGGGGGGGGGGGGGGGGGGGGGGGGGAGGGGGGGGGGGGGGATGGTTGGGGAAAAGAGAGAGAGGGAGAAGTGAGGGTGGGATTGGGGGAAGGGAGAGATCTTGGGGAGGTTAGGAGGGAGGGAGTGGGGAAAGACGGGGGAGGTGAGGAGAGTGGGGAAGGAGGGGGAATAGAGTGGGGGAGATAGGGAGTGGGGAATAGTGGGCGAGGTGGACAGTGGGGGAGGTCAGGTGGGATATTGGGGGAGATAAGGGGAGGTGAGTAGTGGAAGCTAGAGGGATAGGAAGGGGGTAGGGAGGGGAGAGGATTTATCGAGGGTGACTGAGGGTAGGGGAAAGGAGGGCGAGGGAGAGGTGAGGGAGGGATTACGGGAGGAGAGGGAAAAGAAAAGGGAGGGTGAAGGGGTAGGAGTGCTGGGGTTGAGGGGAAATGAGCCGTGCCTGCGCAGTTGGGGGGTTATGTGTGAGTGGTGCAATATTGCGTTGGGGGGACGGGTTGCATTGGGAGAACGGGTGAGTGGTGGAATATAGCATTGGGGAAAGAGTTGCGTTGGGGGACCAGGCCTCCCGTGTGACAGGGACCCAACAGGGACCCACTTTCTATGTTCCCATTTTCTATGTTTCTATGTTTCTATTCGGCCCTTCGAGCCAGAGATCAATGTGATCATGGCTGATCATTCAAAATCAATGCCCCGTTCCTGCTTTCTCCCCATATCCATTAGCACTAAGAGTAATATCTACAGTAACTGTTTATTGAAAACATCCAGTGTATTGGCCTCCACTGCCCTCTGTGACAGAGAGTTTCACCAGAGGTTCTCCATAAAGGGCTTGTCCCACGAGCATGCGCCTGCATGTGGCGAGCGCGACCAAACCGGAAGTGGGGGCCGCACGGAGGTTGAGTGACGGGAGGTTTGAACGAAGTCCGTGGGAAGTTCGTTCTTGACGTACGGAGTCAACACGCTGCGTACGGTGTCAAGATGCTGCGTATGCCTGTCGAGGCGGTGCATACGGCTTCGAGGCAACTGCGGGTTGGCAGGCTGCTGCCGCACGGAATTTTTGAACACGGTCAGTTTTTCGGACCCCTGCGTGATGTCGGGACCAGCTCCACACAACTCCATACGGCTCCGGCGATCAAAGTGGGACCAGCCCCGCGAGGCCGTACGGCTCAAGCGACCACGTCAGGTCACGCTTGCCACATGGAGTCGCATGCTCGTGGGACAGTCCCTTAAGTGATCAGGTTTCCCCCCACATCCAAGTGATGTGGGTTGGTAGGTTAATTGGGCATGGTAAGTTGCCCCTTGTATGTCGGTAGGAATAGGATCGTTGATGTGAACATGGAGAAATTACAAATGCCGTGAGTGTATGATGAATGTAAGATGGTCACCATGTATCTCATTTAGATGGTTGAGGGGCCCGTTTATTGCTGTATGACTCCATGATTCTTTCTCTGATGTATTAGCAAACCAACAGTCTATGATAATTAGTCGAGTACTAGCCCATGAATGTTTGATTTGTTCAATTCAATTTCACTGAATTAATTTGTGCTCTTTACCACCAGATTACAAAGCCAATACTTTAAGCAGTGGGCTACTTTAGCCACACTGATAATGATTTATGCTCCTTGACACATTTTGCCAAGTTTTCTGTGATTATCATTTCTGTGATAGGTTTAAGGTGAAGGGGGAAATATTTAATAGGAATCTGAGGAGTAACTCTTTGGAACAAGCTGCCAAAAGAGGTAGTTGAGGCAGGGAATATACCATCATTTAAGAAACAATTAGATAGGGAAACATATAGGATAGGTTTAGACCAAATGGGACGTGTCAAATGGGACATGTTGGTAATGTGGACAAACTGGGCCAAAAGGGTCTGTTTCCAAACTATTTAACTCGATAATTTAAGAAATTTAAATTCATCTGTGGTTGCCAATCCTGATGAAAAAGGCGAGTAGAAGCAAGTTAATATTTAATTTATTTACAGTTAACTTCTGAGATGAAATAAACCACAGATATTGGAGTATGGAGCAAATATCATTGGTAGAATATCTTTTTAAAAGTTACTTTCTAGCAGCTAATGTGAATTTATAATAACAATTAAGTAAAAAAAAAAAGTTTAATTTTTAATCATTTGTCTACAGGCATGCCTCTGAGAATCTGATTCCATGCATTCCTCACAACCCAGTCTACTTCATTGGATATGGAATTAGGGGAGGGCACCAGTAAATGGTGAATTAGGGGAGGGCACCAGTAAATGGTGAATTAGGGGAGGGCACCAGTAAATGGTGAATTAGGGGAGGGCACCAGTAAATGGTGAATTAGGGGAGGGCACCAGTAAATGGGGAATTAGGGGAAGGCACCAGTAAATGGTGAATTAGGGGAGGGCACCAGTAAATGATGAATTAGGGGAGGGCACCAGTAAATGGGGAATTAGGGGAGGGCACCAGTAAATGGTGAATTAGGGGAAGGCACCAGTAAATGGTGAATTAGGGGAGGGCACCAGTAAATGGGGAATTAGGGGAAGGCACCAGTAAATGGTGAATTAGGGGAGGGCACCAGTAAATGGTGAATTAGGGGAGGGCACCATTAAATGGGGAATTAGGGGAGGGCACCAGTAAATGGTGAATTAGGGGAAGGCACCAGTAAATGGTGAATTAGGGGAGGGCACCAGTAAAAGGTGAATTAGGGGAGGGCACCAGTTAATGGGGAATTAGGGGGGTCACAATGTAGATGAGGACTAAGGCGTGGTTGTAAATGGGAAATTAGGAGTCACAATGATTTTAACTATCATTTTAACCACCCACCTTTCCTCTCCAACTTTCTCCACCCCCCACACCAAGCAGTTGGAAGAAGGGTTCTGACCTAGGGGCCACAGTCTTAGAATAAAGGGGAGGTCATTTAAGTGAGGTGAGAAAAAACTTGTTCACCCAGTTGTGAATTTATGGAATTCCCTGCCACAGAGGGCAGTGGAGGCCAAGTCACTGGATGGATTTAAGAGAGAGTTAGTTAGAGCTCGTGGGGCTAGTGGAGTCGAGGAATATGGGGAGAAGGCAGGCACGGGTTATTGATAGGGGACGATCACTCATGATCACAATTAATGGTGTTGCTGGCTCGAAGGGCCGAATGGCCTCCTCCACCTATTTTATATGTTTCTAAGTGTCTATGTAGTCTAGTACACACTGAAAGGCAGGGCCCTGAAGAGTGTTTGTCAAACGTGTTTAATCATCATATATACCGAAAATGGATCAATGAAATTCTTATTTGCAGCAGCATGGCAGGCCTGAAAAAGTAGATCAGCAGATATTTTGTGTCTCTCTGGACCACAGGATCAAGTGGTCAAATGCTTTTTTGCATTATGTTACACTCCTAGTTCTTCTGGTTTAAATTATATTTTCAGTCTCCATCTCTGTGGATTATCCCTGTGTGTAGAAACTTGAAAAAAAATTGTTAGATAATCCAGACTACAAAAGAGATCTCAACATGTTTACATTTTAACACAAGGCGAAGGGTCCATGGCAGCAGAGCACAACTTACTGAGGAGTTGTTTTCAATCTCTTACCTTGCCGGAGATGCAATTGTTTTCCGGATCGTATCTCCGGTTGCTCTGCGGCCGAATGAAAAGGTTACTGCCTTAAAAGAGGCTTGCAGCAAAATCATTGACATCACCAAACCATCCATTAGACTGGTAGCCAGAATAATTGGGAAAATAGTGGCCACATTTCCAGCTACACAATTTGGACCTTTACACTATCGAAATTTACAGAGAGCAAATATAAGAGCACTCTAAATTAATGGTGGCCATTTTGACAGACCAATGAAGCTACCTACAGAGGCCATAATAGAATTAAAATGGTGGGAACACAACATCAAGTAATGTTCCAACCCAATAATTATCAGTAACCCGTCTATGGTACTACAAACTGATGCCAGTGCACTTGGTTGGGGAGCCACCAATTCCATCTCCAGGGGTGGCGGGAGATGGAGTGCACAGGAGGCATCATTATTAAAAGCACGGGGCATAAACTATCTGGAAATGTTAAGTGCATTCCGTGGCCTTAAGTCATATTGTTCTGGGTTAAATCACCAGCATGTTAGACTACAAATTGACAACACCACCGTGGTAGCATATATCAACCATATGGGTGGAAATAAATTGACATCATGTGACAATCTGGCCAACACAATTTGGCAATGGTGTATCCAGAGAAATATTTGGATATCAGCTACCTACTTACCAGGTAAACTAAATTTAGTGGCAGACACCAGGTCACGCAAATTCAATGAAAAACACTGAATGGATGTTGGATAAAATTGTATTTGCTGAAATTACAGCATGGTATGGAACACCAGATATCGATCTTTTCGCATCCAGGCTCAATCACCAGTTACCAAGTTATGTTTCATGGGAACCAGACCCTGGGGCAGCAGCTTCAGGTGCATTTTCGCTGCATTGGGGGAAATTGTTTATTTATGCATTCCCTCCTTTCTGCCTCATCAGTCGGGTATTAAGGAAAATACAACCAAGACTCTGCGTCTGGTATTTTGATAGTACCCGATTGGCCTACTCAACCATGGTTCCCGGTGATACTAGACATGGTATTAGAACCGTGCATCACCATCCAACATAGACCAAATTTACTGGTCCATCCAGTAACACAGGAAAGTCACCCCTGTCATAATCATACAAACCTATTAATTTATATAGTTTGAAAGCGCCTCTACAACACCTGGGACTGACGGACCGAACAATGGACATGATTGCAGACAGTCCACCAAAAAACAGTACTTGGTGTACATCAAGAAATGGGGGAAGTACTGTCACGACAATAACCTCAACCACAGATCAAACAACATTCCGTCTGTTCTGGAATTTCTGGCCAGCCTTCACTATGATGAGGGGCTCAGCTATAGTGCCATCAACTGTGCCAGAAGTGCTCTGTCAAACTACCTGTGGCAAGGAACAGAGCGGCATTCTGTAGGGACACACCCCCTGGTAACCAAACTTATGAGGGGCATTTTCAATACGAATCCCCCAAGAACCAGGTACACCCAAATTTGGGATGTGAGCATTGTATTGACCATGTTGAGAAACTGGTCTCCACCTACAGCTCTGTCCCTACAGAAACTAACTATGAAAATGGTCATGCTGATGGCTTTCATCATGGCACAAAGGGTCCAATCGCTACAATAACGAAGGCTGGGCAACTTGACTATTTCATCTGGGAATTTGACTTTTCATATCCATGAATTAATTAAACAGAACAGACAGGGAACAGCAGGGCAAAAAATAGAGTTCAGGGTCTACCCGACGGATGATCGCCTCTGTTTAGTAACTCACTTACTGTTATACATGGAACAGACAAGAATCATCAGAGGGAAAGAAATGGCACTGTTAATTAGCCACAACCAGCCACACAAAAAAGTGACAGTCCGGACCATCTCACGATGGCTAAAACAGGTCCTAATAAAGGCAGGAGTAGATACTAACATTTTTAATTCTCACTCCACTAGGGCTGCAGCTACATCAGCAGCAATACAGTTCGATGTTCCTATGGACCAAATCCTCAAGACTGCAGGATGGTCAACGGAAAGAACGTTCCAACGATTTTATAATAAACCGGTCATAGAACCTGGAACATTTTCAGAAACACTTTTGAGTTCTGGAATATGATTTTACCCCATAAATAGGGGCTATGATTTGGAGTTAATAAAAATTGTTTTCGTTGTTTCAATATTGTATTGATATCTAATGATGTTAACACTATTCTCCCCACAATCAAGGCAGATGTGAGGCATGGACTCGTTCCACGGCATGAAATCACAGAGCTTTAAAATCTTCACGTAGTCACTCAAGTGACTCCGAAGTAAAATAGTAAGATTAAACGAGAACTTACCAGTTTGAAGTTTGATCTTTATTTTATGAGGCGTAATGTTGAGGGAATACGTGCCCTCCGCTCCCATTCTTGATCATATACTCAACTGGTATCTCTTCTCTAATCTTACTATGTTTAGTCATTACAGTTATCTGTGATTCCACACCGCTGCTTTGAAGAATGCCACGCATGCGTCCTAGCGGGGTTCTTCATGTATTCCCTCAATGTTACTCCTCATAAAATAAAGATCAAACTTCAAACTGGTAAGTTCTCGTTTAATCTTACTATTAAATGCAACATTTTTTAAATGAACTGGACTTGGAAAACAGGTGTAACCATTCACATGCAAACTATCACTGGTATTTGCATAAGAAATGAATCTGTCGATTATGAGTAAGAAATATAAAAGTTGCTGAATACCGAGAACACTAATGTATTCCCAAATTTATTTCATACCAAAATATATACAATTTATAATATATGATTTATTCTCCCCTTTAAGCAATGACTTTGCATAGAGAAAATCAATTAATAGATCTATCAAATTAATCTATGAAAGAGTGCAAGATCCTAGAAAGCTGTCATTAAAATAAACTTGCCTGGTAAATGAATGTGAAGTTTAATTACCTTCTGATGGCATCTTATGCACTTGTGCTGCTGCTTTGAATTATGATCATTCATGATTGTTTAACTATTGTTATTAAATCAAGGTGCAGCTTCTTTGGAGCAGCCACATGTTTGCACAATAGGATTAAACATGTTTACTTGGAGACATAGAAACCTGAGCTTTTCTGGATAACATTTGTGAAAGTTATACAAATAAAGAATCTTAAATGTCTTGTTTATTGTGGTGGAGGTTGAAACCTATGGAATCAGATCTTACTGCAGCCAGGACATACTCTTAAACAATTTGTACCCTTGGTACAAATATATTCTTTCAGCATATAGATGTCAACCTAGATTAACAACTGCAGGTAACACCTTCTCCATTGCTAGAGTGAGGCCACACACTTACTGGAGGAACAACACTTCATATTCCGCATGAGTAGGTTTTTAGGTAACTGTAGAACCCTCCCCCTCTCCCTTCCCCCTAAACGCTCACCCGCACCCCGTTCCTCTTCTCCTTCTCTGTGTGATGAAGTGCCCTGCTGAAACATCACCTGTTCATGTTCTCCAGAGATGCTGCCTGATCTGCTGAGTTATTTCAACACTTTGTATCTTTAAAAAATAACTACATGCAACATGTAACATTTATTAGCATATGTCCTTGGTATGGAGGGAAGTTGGGGGTAAAGGCATTCAGAACCAGACCAGGATCAGTGATGTTGTTTAATTTATTTTCTCTGAATGCAGATTTTGCTAACAAATGCAGTATTTGTTATGCATCTTCAATTATCATTAAGAAGGTGGTGATGGACCACCTTCTCGATATACTGCTGACTTCTGGTGATGGTGCTCCCTCAGTATTGTTGTGTTGGGCATTTTAGGATTTAGAACAAATGGTAACAAAGAAGATTTGGTATATTTCCAACGTGTTCTTTCATGTGGTAGACATTGCGGGTTTGGGAGTTACAAGAATGGGCCAGACAGGTGATTGTATCCATAAATGATACACACTAGGGCCAGTGTAACCTAGTTGTTGGGGGAATGCATAGAATGATTGATGGGATACCAATCAGGCTGGTTGTTCCGTTTTGGATGGTGTTGAGTTTCCTGAGAAATTTAGTTGCATTTATTGAAAAAGTGTAAGTATTCATCACAATTACCGATGTGCATTATGAAAGTTGGCCACTCATCAGCAGAATTTCCGTGAGTCCCGTTGGTCTTGCTGGCACCTTCAAGCATTTTGCTCGATTAAATACTAATTAGTTCATAATGATTGATGCTATTTTGTATGGATGATGCTATTTTGTATGGATATAACATTGTTTAATTGACATGTTTTCTTTTTGACAATTTTCCACTTTGTTGGAAGGTTGCCAGAGCTATGACTCTGCCAGATCAGTTTGGATTCAGGTGCAGGTGGTTCTTCAATTTCAAGAAATCTTCAACATGGCAGCCAGGATGTGTTCTGGGCCCATAACATGAATGCATCCAGTGCTCAGCTGTTTCTTGATATTAAAGGGATGAATGGCCTGTTACTATGACATAAGAAAATATGTCAATAAGATCAATGTCAACCTTGATTTTAAAACTCACATAACTCACATAACACATTCTTTCTGTTCTTGGAATATGCACCCCCATTATATAAGGATTGATAATTATAAATGGAGACTGAAGGATATGCTGGCCCATGAAAATAAAAATGTGAGTAGGGTGCATTTCTTCAGTTCTTGGTGGTCCATGGAATCTCTCGGATGCCCTGTTTAGAACTAGCACATCTATTGAGTCAGATGTAGACACACGGAACTGCAGATAAATGCTGGTTTACAAAACTGTCACAACTGCTGGAGTAACTCAGCGGGTCAAGCACCGTCTATAGAGAACATGGAAAGGCAACGTTTTGGGTAGGGAGATTTATTTAGATGGACTCCATTTAGATAGGAGAAAGGTGGAAGAGAGGTAGGAGTGAGACAAGGCCAAGCAAGTGAAAGACTGATACAGGTGAGGAGGGCTTTTCACAGACGGGTGGACAAAGACCGGAGATGGGAAGAAGGCAGGCGAAGATAAGGAGAGACGAAGAATGAAATGGGTAAAGGTGGAAGGGGACAGGGGAAGGGAAAATATCAGGGAGTGAGGGATAGGGGTGGAAATTAGTGCATGTCCAGATGGGGCATAGGGAAGGGGAGGGGTGTGTGGGTAGTGATAAGCCTGTGATGGAGTGGGCTGTGCTCACCATCCTCTTAAAGATTTGGGTTGTGATTCTTTCTTCCAGAATACATGCTATTACATAGAAAATAGGTGCAGGAGTAGGTCATTTGGCCCTTCGAGACAGCACCGCCTTTCAATATAATCCTTTGCTGATCATCCAAAATCAGTACCCCTTTCCTGCTTTTTCCCCATATACCTGTTAGCTCTAAGAGCTAAATCTAACTCTCTCGTGAAAACATCATGAACTGGCCTCCATTGGCTTCTGGCAGAGAATTCCACAGATTCACAACTCTTTGGGTGATAAAGTATTTCCTCATCTCAGTCCTAAATGGCCTTCCCCTTATTCTTAAAGCCCCTGTCCCACTGTGGCGACCTAATTGACGAGTTTAGAAGAGCTTAGGAGAGTTTGAAAAAGTGTCATGTTGAAGACCTCCTTCGACTATGTAGAAGACCTCCTTCGACCTCCTTCGACTAGCTTCGGGAAAATTGGACACCGAATAGTGGAGAGTGAAGACAACCTCCTTTGATCTCCTTCGACTATGTTGAAGACCTCCTTCAACCTCCTTCGACTATATGCTATATTTAAGAGGGAGTTAGATGTGGCCCTTGTGGCTAAGGGGATCAGGGGGTATGGAGAGAAGGCAGGTACGGGATACTGAGTTGGATGATCAGCCCTGATCATATTGAATGGCGGTGCAGGCTCGAAGGGCCGAATGGCCTACTCCTACACCTAATTTCTATGTTTCTCTATGTTTCTATGACTATGTTGAAGACTATCTACGACTACCTTCAACTACCCTTGATTACCTCCAAATAACATGCCGACCTACTATGACCTACTTCGACTAAACCTACGAATGAAAAAAAAAAATATTTTTTCCATGGCAACCTTTTTTGACTCGCAGGCATTTTTCAACATGTTGAAAAATACGCCGCGACCTAGCTGAGGCCATGAATACGCGGGGACTACTCACGAGCATGAAGGAGAGTTACAAAGACCTCCGCGGACCTCGTGTCGACCATGCTCCGAGTATGTCGAGGGCAAACTCTTCTAAACTCGCCAATTAGGTCGCCGCAGTGGGACAGGGGCTTAACACTATCTACCTTTGACAACATTCGATTACCTTCGACTACATTCAATTACCTTTGATTACCTACGAATAACATGCCGACCTACTACGGCCTACTTCGACAACCTACAAGTAAAAAAAATATTAATTTTTTTACATGCCGACCAATTTTCACTTGCGGACAATTTTCAGCATGCTAAAAAATACTCCTCGACCAAACTGAGGCCTCGAATATGTGGGAACCTCTATCGTGCATGAAGGAGAGTTACGTAGACCTCTTAGGACCACGTGTCGACCATGCTTCGAGCGCAAACTCTTCTAAACTCGCAAATTAGTTCCCTACAGTAGGACAGGCCCTAACCCCTTGGTTTTGGGCTCCCCCAACATCAGGAACATATTTCCTGCATTTTGCCTGTCCAGTCCCTTAAGAATTCTATGTTTCTATAAGATCCCCTCTCATCCTCTCTCATTCCAGTAAATACAAGCCCAGTCGACCCATTCTTTCATCATTTGTCATATCTTTTGTGCCTCTGTAGATTGAATAGCATGCTGCATTTCAGAGAAGCAAAGAACACAGCTGTCCTTGATTACCCTTTAAAACAGCAGTTCTATAAGCTCTTCCAGATTGATCGTGTAATTAAACATTAGTTGTAGGTATGCTGGATATGTGGTTTGGGCTCCCCATCATTTCAGCCACTCCTGGGCTCCACATCTGCCATGCTTCTAAAAATAAATTGGATAGGCATATGGATGAGAAGGGAATGGAGAGTTATGGTATGAGTGCAGGCAGGTGGGACTAAGGGAAAAAAGTTGTTCGGCACGGACTTGTAGGGCCGAGATGGCCTGTTTCTGTGCTGTAATTGTTATATGGTTATATGTTATATGGTTCTGTGATTTGTTTGTACTCACAACTGTGCTGGTAGTGACAGGTCTGATAAAGATCAGCTGTTTAGAAAGTTCTGAGACATACATATCAGCAATATAAAAATTGGTGAGGATGAAATTGAGTATGTGGGGCACCGTGGCACAACGACAGAGTTGCTGCCTTACAATGCCAGAGACCCATGTTCGGTCTTGACTACGGGTACCGTCTATATGGCGTTTGAATATTGTCACTGTGACCTCGGTGTTTCTTCTCCGTTTGTTGCGGTTTCCTCCCACACTCCAAGGATGTACAGGTTTGTAGTTTAACTGGCTTCTGTAAAAATTGTAAATTATCCCTAGTTTGTAGGACAGTGCTAGTATAAGGGATGGTCGCTGATCGGCAATGACATAGTGGGTCGAAGGGCTTGTTGCCATGTTGCATCTAAAATTTATAACAGGTTAATATTTCACTAACTTCCTGCTACTGATCTGATATGCTAGCTATGTTCTTCAGAACGTGAGCTACCATGCCACAATTGGTGATGAACATTGATGTTTCCCACTCACAGCACATTTTATGAATGCTCGCAGCTTGCTGCTTTCTTTATTTCCTCCAGGTGTCATTTTACATGGAGGAGTATAATTTGATTAGCTGCTGGACTCTACATGGTAATCAGGAAAAGGTTTCCAAACCAACGCTTGGTCTACTGCCATTAGACTTCAAGGTGTGTGGTGTCAATGTTGAAGATTCCCATGGATACCTGTATAGCACTGTGCTGCTCCTCTCCTGAATCCATTCTGCCAGTAGCACAGAGCACACACAGCGAGTATTGATTCTGTGGGGATAGTTTGTCAGGCTACTGCTTAACTAATGTGAGAGACAGCATTGTCAATACTGAGAACAAGCTCCATATGTTTGTCAAGAGGGTTTTGCAAAGATATCTGTGCTGGTATTAATTTTTGAATGCATTGTTTAATGTCATTTACTATTTTCATATTTTGGCTGAGCGATTTGAAGGCCCATTTCAGAGAATTGAGAACAATAAATAGCCACATTACAGCTGTCTTGGAGACACGTACGGGCCAGTTCAGTTAACAATGGGACACATCCGCTTTTGAAGGAAATTATCGAATTATGTGGATTTTTACTGACAATCTGGTAATTTGTGGTCATCATTAGTCTGGCTATTTTTTAAATAAATTCCACTCTATACAAAACATATGGGATGAAAGCTTTTTCCTCCAGCAACTGGGAGATAATATCCTACACACATTGAAAACAGAAAAGCACATAGAATATTTACAGCAAAGCAACACACCCTTTAGCCAAACGATGTCAAATTAAACTAATCTTTTCTGCCTGCACATTCCCTAAATACCCATGTGCCCATCTAAAAGCTTTTTAAATGTTACTATTGTATCTGCTTTCCCAACCACTCCTGAAGCATGTTCCAGGCACCCAGCCTCCTGAGTAAAAGCCTTGCTCTGCACAATTCATTTAAACTTACCCCATCTTACCTTACCCTCTAATATATTATATTTTATCTCTGGAAAAAGATTCTCACTAGCTACCCTATAGGGGCTGTCCCACTGCGTCGACCTAATTCGCGAGTTTAGGAGAGTTTGATAAAATGTCATGTAGAAGACCTCCTTCGACTATGTAGAAGACCTCCTTCGACCACTTTCGACTATGTTGAAAACTAGCTTCGACTAGCTTCTGGAAAATTGGACTCCGAATAGTGGAGAGTAAAGAATGTACTCTCCTTTGAACTCCTTTGAACTCCCTTCAACCTCCCTTCGATTATGTTGAAGACTATCTACGAGTACCTTAGACTAGCTTCAATTACCTTCGCCTAGCTTCAATTATCTTCGACTACCCTTGATTACCTACAAATAACATGCCGACCTACTACGACCTATAACCATATAACCATATAATAATTACAGCACGGAAACAGGCCATCTCGGCCCTACAAGTCCATGCCGAACAAATTTTTTTCCCCTTAGTCCCACCTGCCTGCACTCGTACCATAACCCTCCATTCCCTTCTCATCCATATGCCTATCCAATTTATTTTTAAATGATACCAATGAACCTGCCTCCACCACTTCCACTGGGAGCTCATTCCACACCACCACCACTCTCTGCGTAAAGAAGTTCCCCCTCATATTACCCCTAAACTTCTGTCCCTTAATTCTGAAGTCATGTCCTCTTGTTTGAATCTTCCCTATTCTCAAAGGGAAAAGCTTGTCCACATCAACTCTGTCTATCCCTCTCATCATTTTAAAGACCTCTATCAGGTTCCCCCTTAACCTTCTGCGCTCCAGAGAATAAAGACCTAACTTATTCAACCTATCTCTGTAACTTAGTTGTTGAAACCCAGGCAACATTCTAGTAAATCTCCTCTGTACTTTCTCTATTTTGTTGACATCCTTCCTATAATTGGGCGACCTACTTCGACTAAACCTATGAGTAAAAAATGTATTGATTTTTCCATGGCGATCTTTTTTTACTCGCGGGCAATTATCAACGTTGAAAAATACGCGGCGACCTAGCTGAGGCCTCGAGTACATGGGGACTACTCTTGAGCATAGAGAGTTACAAAGACCTCCTAGGACTGTGTCGACCATGCTGCGAGTATGAGTCGAGGGCAAACTTGCCAGAACTCGCGGATTAGGTCACCGCAGTGGGACAGCCCCTTATCTCTCTCTGTCCCTCATAATTTAATAGATTTCTATCAGGACTCTCCTCAGCTTCCGATGCACCAGAGAAAACAGTCCAAGTTTATTCAACCTCTCCTTATAGTGAATACCAGCATGCTGGCGAACCTCTTCTGCAAGGTCTCCAAACCTTCCACCATCACCCACTGTGGTTAAGCCAGTTCTGAATCTATGCAACCAATTCACTATGAATCCCATGCAAATTAATCTTCAGGAGCAGCTAAACATGAGGGACTTTGTCAAATACTTTACTGAAGAACAGGTAGACAATATCCACTGCCCTTCCCTTATCACGGCTATCACCTCAAAAAACTTTAATCTATTTTATAAAACATTACTTGCCACTCAAAACACCATGCTGACTCTCCCAATTGATCTCATGCTCTACCAAATGCGAGTAAATCCTAGTCCTAAGAATTATTTTCAGTAACATCCTTACCACTAATTTGAGGATCAGCAGTCTATAAGTTCTTGGATTTCCCTAGTTTCACTTTTTAACTAATTACACAATCTATTTTCTAGTCATGAGTCCAGGGAGCAAATATTTTTACACCATATTTTTTTTCAAGCCACAACTGACATTTGTAGCCCAAAATAAAAATAGTTTATTCATCCGAGTCGGTGGAAGCTGGCTGCTGAAAATAAACTGTACTGTTGCAATAAACACCACAGCTAAATATAGCAAAGAGGACATAAAATGGCCAAGGTTGAATTTTCATTGCCGCTTGAATAAACTCTAATATCCACATTCAAAGAAAAAGCCTGCTAGATTAAAATAAAAACTGCAAGAGTGAAAATCCCTGTGAACAATAATTTTCCAGAATCAAATACACAGGACTAGATGTTAAAAGTCCCTTGTGCCAATAGGTGGGGAGCATTTCACGACATCCGTTGATTGTTGAGAGTGGTAGACGCTCAACATCGGTGGGGGGCGGGGGGGTGATACACATATCTTGGCCTGTGTAACCTTCAGGATAGTTGGGCACAGGACACATCATCAGTAGTGTACCCTTGCATCACTGGGTGTTTCGGCCTTTTAACACTATACACCCTCCACAAGGGCGGCCCGCTGCAGGATGATCAGCCCTCAGCGTGTGTCCCGTGTCAAACCATCCTAAAGATTCACCCTGACGTACTTGGGGCCCAGCATGGGTCTTTCCGCTTGAGCCAAATCCACCGGCTGCTTATTTCAGCCGCCTCTGAGAGTGATCTTATGGTCTTCCGCAGAGCCTGACCGTGGATTCCAAGCTCCTTCAGCAGTCTGATTGTAGATGACGCAACAAATCCTCTGCATCCCACTTCAA
This sequence comes from Leucoraja erinaceus, assembly GCF_028641065.1. NCBI lineage: Eukaryota > Metazoa > Chordata > Chondrichthyes > Rajiformes > Rajidae > Leucoraja > Leucoraja erinaceus. The sequence goes on along the minus strand of NC_073382.1, from coordinate 33,922,716 downwards.
CTGGATAGACTTTGGTGTTCCAGCCACGCTGCGTTGCCTCTGCTGCAAGCTCTGCGTAGCGCAGCTTCTTACGCTCATAGGCCTCCTCAACACAGTTCTCCCATGGAACTGTGAGCTCTATGATGTAAGCAGTCTTCTGTGAAGGGGACCAGAACACCAAGTCTGGCCTGAGGTTGGTGGAAGCAATTTCAGGTGGAAAAACTAGTTGTCGGCCGATGTCCGCCAGCATCCTCCAGTCACGGGCCCTGCATAGGTTTCCTTCTTCTGATCTGGTGGAAGGATGTTTAGATGTTTTTCTGTCCTTCTCGGACAAAGGTTGTTGCCCTTAGGCGGGGGGGGTTGCTTGCTCTCGGAGGCAAGGAGTTGGTCGCACACCGCCTGTTCTCAAGGGCTGATGCCAGGCTTTTTAGTACCTGATTATGCCGCCACGTGTATCTCCCTTGCGTGAGGCTGGTCTTGCAGCCTACCATGATGTGTTTCAGGGTTGCTGGAGTTGGGCAGAGGGCACAGGTTGGATCCTCGCCGTACCACTGCTGGAGGTTCTTTGGTGTTGGAAGCACATCATAAGTCGCTCTGATGATGAAGCTGATCTTGCTTGCTTCCATTTCCCATAGTTCTTTCCAGCTGATCTTCCTCCGCTCCACACCTTCCCACTGCATCCATTGCCCCTGTTTGGCAAGAGAGACCGCCTTTGCACTTCTTGCGGCCTCCTCCTGTCGCCGCACCTCCTCGACCACCAATGTCCTCCGCTCTGATGTTGTGGCCTTTCGCCAAGTTGGTTTACTTGTCGTAAGGCCAAAGCCTCCTCTTCCCTGCTGGACTTGCCCCACGATGTCTTTGTGCCTCAGGGCTGATGAAGCTTGCTGTACTGCATCAGATGGTGTCCACTTCCGGCCAGTTACTAGGGGTGGCGCAACAGCACTGATGGTCTTGTCTCTAGAGTCCCTCAGTGTCATCTTACTAAGTCTTACTTTAGAACACTTGTATTCCTCTGTTAGACTAGTGAGAGGTAGTTCCAGGACCCCTTTGCCATATAGGCCGATGTTAGTTAGACATCGTGGGACCCCGAGCCATTTCTTCGCGTATGAAGTTATGGTTCGCTCCATCTTCTCCACAGTTGTTATTGGGGCTTCATAAACGGTCAGTGGCCACATCGTCCGAGGAAGGAGTCCAAACTGTAGGCACCAGAGCTTCAGTTTCCCAGGCAGTAGGGTCTGATTGATGTTCTTCAGGCCGCTGACAATTTCTTGCCTTAGTTGTTGCACCTGCTCTTTGTCCTTGAGACTTGCGTTGTACCATCTGCCCAAGCTTTTAACTGGCTGTTCAGACACTGTTGGTATTGGGTCGTCACCGATACAGAACCTTGTGTCTCTAAGCACCCCCTTGACTATGGAAATGCTTCGAGATTTACTTGGTTTGATTTTCATTCGGGCCCACTTGATGTTCTCCTGCAGCTTTCCAAGTAGCCGCTTGGTGCATGCTGCAGTAGTGGTTAGTGTTGTCATGTCGTCCATGTATGCCCTGATGGGTGGCAGACGGAGCCCAGCCCTTGTTCGTTCACCGCCCACCACCCATTTTGAGGCCCTGATGATGACTTCCATGGCCATTGTAAAGGCCAAGGGTGAGACTGTGCAGCCTGCCATGATGCCTACTTCCAAGCGCTGCCATGTTGTACTGAAGTCAGCTGTTGTGAAGCACAGCTGCAGGTCTTGGAAATAGCTCTTGACCAGTGTGGTGATGAGCTCTGGTACATGGAAAAAGGCAAAAGATTCCCAAAGGAGTTCATGGGGAACTGAACCAAATGCATTGGCCAGATCGAGGAAGATCACATGTAGGTCTCTTTTGTCCTTCTTAGCTGCTTGGATCTGGTGCCAGATCATGCTTGTATGCTCCAAGCAGCCCGAAAATCCTGGAATTCCTGCTTTCTGTACAGATGTATCAATGTACTTGTTTGTTACCAGATAGGTGGACAGCCTTTGTGATACAATGCTGAAAAATATTTTCCCCTCGACGTTGAGGAGACATATTGGCCGGAATTGGCTGATGTCTGACGCATCCTTTTCTTTAGGTATTAGCACACCCCCGGCCCTTCGCCACGCCTTAGGTATTGTTTGCTTCTTCCACACCACCCTCATGAGCTTCCATAGAAAGCGTAACACATCCGGTGCATTCTTGTAGAGCTTGTATCAACTTGTTAATCAAATGCTTGACACTTAGATGAAAAATCCATTTCCGTATTACAAAAAAATGTTTATTTGTCTTTTGAATTTAAAATGAGAGCAATTGATGCTGTATTCTTATTTCGTTTCCATGCTGTAAACAAAACAGAGCCAGGAAAATTGATTTGTTCACTTCCAACGCTTATCCAGATGCCAATGAGACCACAATTTCATTAATAAAATTCCATCCAAATGCTAACCAGCCACAGCCCACTCTCTCTTCTGGAAATGGAAAACGTCCCATTCAAGCATCCTGCAGTTGGAACATTGTACCGATCTACTTGTCACCAATACTGCACTAAAGTTAAGTGCAAAAAACCCACAACAATCACACAGAAGAAGCAACAATCTGTACCTTACCCTCCTGTTGAGTGTAGTGTGGAGGAACCTCATGGTCCTCTCTCCTCATCCTCCTTGCCTCAGATTCCTCATCCAAGCTTCTTGAGTCAAAGCCTCAGGCCTACTCTCCACTTACCCTCCACTCTACATTTACCCTCCACTCTACATTTACTCTCCTAAACTAAAACAAATCTTTCTCCAAATTCAGTGGCACAAACGTTTGCTATACCATCAATGAAGAATTATTTAAAAGTGCAGTAGCAAGACTGTGTTATGTCTTGGGAGATAGACACAAAAAGCTGCAATAATTCAGCAGGACACAGCATCTCTGGAGAGAAATAATGAGTGACGTTTCGGGTTGAGACCCTTCTTTTTATCGACCCGAAACATCACCCCATTCCTTCTCTCCAGAGATGCTGCCTGTCCCGCTGAGTTACTCAAGCTTTTTGTGTCTATCTTTGGTTTAAACCAGCATCTGCAGTTCCTTCCGACACATATTGTCTTGGCAAACTGGTCTGGAACTCTCCACTAAACAGCACTGTACCTTCAACAGAAATTACTGCAGGAATTCAATAAAGCGCTTATAAATGATGGCCTCACCATTGATGACTATATGCTGTGAATGAATCAAAAAATCCTCCTCTGAGCAAAGATTGCCCGTTCCTCGTATTTTGGTTAGTTTACATACTTGTTTTTCAAAGACGATGTTGAATTTCACAGATCAGAAACAACACTTAAGAAAATAAGTGAGTGAGTTCTTGAGGGAGGGAGTGTTTATGGATAGTTTCCCATTTCTAAGCCTAGTTAAAATAATTAGTAGTATGTTAAATAATGCAAAATGCTGCTGTCACACTGAGGGACAAAGCTTGATTTGATGTGACAACAATAGCTCCACTGTGAACTGCTGTTGAACAGTGGGTGAATTCAGCCAAGGCCTACGAGTGAAGCATGGTAAAAATGTGAAAATGGAAAATAAGATTAAAATGAATTGAGATAATGGGGAAAGAACCAAATAAGGAAGCTATTATCAAATGAGCAGAAACGCGAAGGATTCAGAATTGGCGTTGGACGTGCATTCAACAAAATTGGCATATCATAGTATTATAATATTGTCAAGCATTAGTACTGCTGACCACATATATTCCACATAATAAAGGCAATTGCTTCTACCTCGAAATGTTATGTGCCTTACTTACTTCACCACATCAGAATGTTTCATGAATGCTACCAGAACCAGCTATTATTATGGCCATGCCTTCTTGTCTGTATATCAATTCCCTATCACTGGACTATCTAATTCATCCAATGTAAAATTGCCCATGATAGGTCATCAGTCTGTAACCTTAACTCCCTCCATAGATGGTATCTAGCCTGCCTGAATATTTTCCAGCATTCTTTGCTTCATTTTTTATATTTTTTGCATTAGCAATGCTTTGTATTTAACAGACACAGTTTTGTAGTTTTATTTTTCTCTCACCTCTATTCACATTGGTAATTTTTTGATTTGCATCATCTCTTTAAAGACTAATGTCTTTATGCCAGCATTATTTATATCATCCGGTTTCTCTTCATCTCCTCCCTATCACAGAGATTTTCTTTGTTTTTGCTACTGTTTCCCCTTCTCTGCAAAATAAAACATGTTTAGCTTCTCATAGATCTGACAAAAGTTTATTGTCCTGCAATAATGTCTGTGTTTCTTTAGCTTTCTTTGTTATGGTTTTCTCGGGACAATACACTGATGATCTGATATTGTACCTCACATCGACCTTTCCCTACAATGATCTCCTCGTGGCTGAAAGATGCATTCTTTAAGGTAAAACCACACTGTACGTTGACAACTAAAATCACAGCTTATTTGATCTATTAATAATTTTCACTCTACCCCCCCCCCCCCCCCCCCCCCCCCCCCCCCCCCCCCCCCTCCATTCACCTCAACCTGAACTAACAAAACTAGTTTTCGTGCTATTGTATTGGTGCAATTTTTATCTGATGAAATCTGAGGAAAGACATTCTTGCCATAGAGGGAGTACAGAGAAGGTTCACCAGACTGATTCCTGGGATGGCAGGACTTTCATATGAAGAAAGACTGGATAGACTCGGCTTGTACTTGCTAGGATTTAGAAGATTGAGGGGGAATCTTATAGAAACTTACAAAATTCTTAAGGGTTTGGACAGGCTAGATGCAGGAATATTGGTCCAGACGTTGGGGAAGTCCAGAACAAGGGGTCACAGTTTAAAGATAAGGGGGAAGTCTTTTAGGACCGAGATGAGAAAAACATTTTCCACACGGAGAGTGGTGAATCTCTGGAATTCTCTGCCACAGAAGGTAGTTGAGGCCAGTTCATTGGCTATATTTAAGAGGGAGCTAGATGTGTCCCTTGTGGCTAAAGGGATCAGGGGATATGGAGAGAAGGCAGGTACAAGATACTGAGTTGGATGATCAGCCATGATCATATTGAATAGCGGTGCAGGCTCGCAGGGCCGAATGGCCTACTTCTGCACCTACCTTCTATGTTTCTATGTGTCTATGTTTATTGTATAAAAGCCATAATTTTGAAACATATTCCACACAGTCAGCATATTTTTGAAAGTTACTACATCACTGTTACATCACTGATGATGTGTTCAGGAGCATCTATCGATGTATTTGTATCAATCACTGTGCTGGCGAAACCAGTAGCAACCAGGAATAGACTGGTTGTCAACCAAGAATAGGGTGGTGACGACTGGAGAGACAGTGGACAGATCGGAAAGACGGCAACCGGGGCGGGGCGGGTTGGCAGCCCAAACCGCATCCTCTGAGAGGAGGAGACCCAAATCACGCTACAGAAAATCACATGGAAAAATATCCCCAGGCGTGCCCGAGAGGGGGGGGGGGGATGATGAGCACCTCAATTTGACGGATCAAAAGTTAACGACTAATGGCAATGGACAACCGACTATGAACATCCAATGCAGATGTGGTAAGGTTTGTAAGAACAGCCGAGGCCTTAAGATTCACCAGACCCAGATGAAGTGTTTGGAGGGACACGGAGTGTCACATCGCACAGGTATTTTACCTGGTGAAACGCAGGAGGAGCCGGGCCCGGAATCACCTCATAGAGCCCAAAACCTCCAAGTGGCACAACTAGTCCCTCGGAACAGTTCTCCGGAGAAGGTTTGAGTAAAATAGCCTCAGGCCTGCAAGGCAGCTGTCTGGCATCAGTTCGACGAGGATGAAGAACTGGTCATAGACTGCCACAAGCAGGGCTGGAAGGCCAGGTGTATGCCCATCGAGGTTGGCTGCAGAGGTTTTGCAGGGCAATCGCTCTACAAAGCCTTGAGTGCACTGGGCATCAATGGAGTGGCGACAAGAAGCGCCATCAAGAACACCACAGAGGCAGCGGAGAAGGCCTCGAGATAGCTCAGGATCAGGAGAGAAGGTCCATGGGGAGGAGCGAATGCCACCTGAACATAAGTCGTGGTCTGATCAACCATGGCTGTGTCGCCTGGGCGAGGGTGTCTGATGTTGAAAGACCCGAAACCCCCAATGACCACAGGTTACATCACTGCTGATGTGTTCAGGAGCATCAATAGATTTATTTTTAGCAATGGGGTTACACTTCCAATGGAGTTTTAATATTTAAACAGTTCTAATAATGTTATATTTTCACAATGGAAATTACAATTTAAATGGGAAAATATAAAATGTCTCCACCTGTATATGTGATGTTGAAAGCACCCAACCGCAGATTTACATAAATTTCCAGATGTAAGCAAACAAGTTCTTCAGATACATTGTGAGGTTTCAATCTGCAAACTATTGGTTTATTCATCTGTAGCTTTATGAATTTTTTCACAACTCAATAGCTTCTGACCTTATATTTAAGGTTATATTAATTACTGAACATTAGCACATGCAGCACTCAGGGTGATGTTTGAAAATGAAAATATGAGTTGGATCAGCACTAAAATGGACTATTTGGTGATGTGCTTCCTTTGGCCAAGAGAAAGCAAACATTCTTGTCATGTTCTGCAACTTATTTTGGTGCTCTCAGTAAATTGGTAATCTGGTACGTTTTAACAACGTAATTTACTCACATTTACTCCACCGGGCAAAATGGGCTGAGCCACACTGAGTGGGGTGGCATTTAGCAAGGTACCAGTGTACTGTGGAGAAATGGCTTTGTGGATAATCAAAAAAAACAGGGATTCAGTGAAAATGGGCATGCTTTCATGCCCTTTCAGCGATTACAGTTTTCTTCCCTGTCTGCACCACCGCACACTGATCTGCCAGCTATCTCTCTCTGCTCCATTCCATTAATGTGAGACCATTAGCCGCAAAGGTGACTTCCTCAACACCCTCTTTCCTGCTGAATTTTCAGCTGATGTTATTTGCTCCATCATTCTCCCTCCAGGAGTGAAGAGCATACTTGACATTTAAATGAGCTCCAGAAGGTCAAACCTATAGATTGAGCTATACTGCATTTGCCTGTCGGGAAAGGAAGATTTCCCACTGGAAATCCACTACGAATTTAAAAATTTATTTTGACTTTCAATTAAAAGGTTCTGTGATTTATTTTATTAATTGATTAGCCTGGCTAGCAATATCTCTAAAATAATCATAATAACATTAACACCCTTTTCATTTTCTTTAACTGATTTGATTTTTTTTCTTAACACACACTTTGCCAAATTATATTTTTGCTATAAATTTGAATAATTGGTTAGATAATCAAGTCAAGCCAATTAATTTGCTGCATGTGTCGTTTGACATTCTGCAATACGTGAAGGACATTTTCTAACTTTCAAATCCTAACTTCAGTTGTCAATAATTAACTTCTGTATCAGGTTTTTTTTCTGTCCTTTACATAAAATGTTTTTGTTCCTTAGGCTGTATGATGTCTTGGTTAATAATTATTTCCAAATTATCTGATCAGGATATTCTTCTGCTCTTTGAGTATTTCTCATATGTAGTCACTGAATAAAGTGGGATATTGGAAAGAGTGCTTATGACAGATGTAATTTAATGAATACTGTTAATGTTTGTGTTTGCTCAGAAGGCATATGGCCTAAAGGCATGTTTAAGATAAGCCATATGGTAATAACAACACTGGGGTACACAAAATAACCATCTCTCCTGAAAGGAAAGGCTATGCATGGATGTAGTTACCAACTTGTTCCAATTCCTAATGCCACAATCTTCAGTTATTAGTGGGAATCAAAGTAATTCTAACAATTTAATTGTGGCATAGTGACACAGCTAATAGAGCTACAGCATCACAGAACCAGAAACTCTTTAACTCGCGTGCTGTGTGAGTGGAGTTTGCACATTCTCCGTGTGACCACTTGATTTCCTCCGGTCCTCTGATTTCCTCTCACATGATATATCATAGAACTAGTGTGAAAGGGGGATTGATGGTTGGCATGTGCTCAGTAGGTCACTGGGCCTGTTTCCGTGCTGGATCTTTATAACCAATACAGTTCTGAATATATGCACACCCAGTCTCACACATACCAACATAAGATCCTAATCAGTCCATGTACCCATTCATCTAATGATTAAAGCACAATTAAATCATGTTTTTGACAGGAGCATGAACTTAGACATAAAGCAGTGCTTGCCATCCATCAGTCCTTGCTGCTTATTAGGCTATGGGATGTAATTGCATGTGAGTCTTTTGACTTAATGTTCAGAAGATGTGACCTTGATGTCAGGTCATAGCTAATTTTGGGGGAGTAGCAATGCTTCCTGTATCCTAGGCTTGCCGGCAAGCTGAGTCATATGCAGTCTTATCTACTAGAACAGCTAGTACCATCATACAACTTATTAAGTCATACATACCCTATAAACACTGTAATTTCTGTGGTGAAGTCATGGCTTGTTGCCCAGAAACCACACACAAAGACTAAGGTTTAGCATGTTGAGTACCACGAGTTAGATTGAAGGTAGACCAAAATGCAGGAGAAACTCAGCGGGTGAGGCAGCATCTATGGAGAGAAAGAATAGGCGACGTTTTGGGTCGAGACCCCTTTTTCAGAAACATCGCCTATTCCTTCTCTCAATAGATGCTGCCTCACCCGCTGAGTTTCACCAGCATTTTTGTCAACCTTCGATTTTTCCAGCATCTGCAGTTCTTTCTTAAACATGAGTTAGATTGAGCTCATTTTGCGGTTAATAGTTTTTTTTTCATTTCGTAATGACAGCCATCTTATTATTCTGTTAAAAAATGAAGAATAGTTCAAAAACTTTAGTGAGGTTATTCTTTCATGTTTATGTTAAACTTACAGATATGTTAATCAAACATAAACTGCCAAACAATAACAGATTTGCCTTTGAATGCATAAAGTCTCATCTTTGAACATGGTCTCCCATAATTATATTCATAACTTCCCTTATCTCTCACTAATTTGAAAAGATTATTGGTATTACTTTATTTTTTAAGTTATTTCTGCTGTGTTTGACTATTGTACGCCCTAATGAATCTTAATAAAGCCCTTGAAACATTATTTGAAATTCGTGGGATAAATCTGGATTTCAAAGTTGAAGCTATCATTCTTAGAGACTTTAAAATTAATTGTGACAGACCCAACAGAGGTAGTTCACATTTACTAGTTAGATGCCGGTCTGAGTGATGCTGAAGGACTTTTGATTATATAGGTAGAACTTAAAATATCACAAGCGATCTAATGATGAGATTCTATCCATTGGTTTCATTGGACAGATAATCACTCCATCTCAGCAACCACAGTTTCTGCATGCATAGGCCTATCTGAACAGGTACTTTAGGTCTGTTTTCACTAAGGAAGACACAAACAATCTCCCTGATATACTAGTGGCCAGAGGATCTGGGGTGAAAGAGAAACTGAAGGGAATCCACATTAGGCAGGAAATTGTGTTGTGTAGACTGATGGGACTGAAGGCTGATAAATCCCCAGGGTCTGATGGTCTGCATCCCAGGGTACTTAAGGAAGTGGCTCGAGAAATTGTGGACGCATTGGTGATGATTTTCCAATGTTCTATAGATTCAGGATCAGTTCCTGTCGATTGGAGGGTAGCTAATGTTATCCCACTTTTTAAGAAAGCGGGGAGAGAGAAACCAAGAAATTATAAACCAGTTAGCCTGACGTCAGTGGTGGGGAAGATGCTGCAGTCAATTATAAAAGATGAAATAGCGACACATTTGGAAAGCAGCAACAGGATTGGTCCAAGTCAGCAAGGATTTACGGAGGGGAAATCATGCTTGACTAATCTTCTGGAATTTGTGAGTATGTAACTAGGAAAATGGACAAGGGAGAGCCAGTGAATGTAGTGTACCTGGACTTTCAGAAACAATTTGATAAGGTCCCACATAGGAGATTAGTGGGCAAAATTAGGGCACATAGTATTGGTGGTAGAGTGCTGACAATGATAGAAAATTGGTTGGCAGACAGGAAACAAAGAATAGGGATTAATGGGTTCATTTCAGAATGGCAGACAGTGACAAGTGGGGTACCGCAAGGCTTGGTGCTGGGACCGCAGCTATTTACAATATACATCAATGATTTAGTTGAAGGGAATCAAAGTAACAAGAGCAAATTTGCAGATGACACAAAGCTGGTTGGCAGTGTGAACTGTCAGGAGGATGCTATGAGAATGCAGGGTGACTTGGACAGGTTGGGTGAGTGGGCAGATGCAGTTTAATGTGGATAAATGTGAGGTTATCCACTTTGGTAGTAAAAACAGGAAGGCAGATTACTATCTAAATGGTGTCAAGTTGGGAAAAGGGGAGTACAATGGGATCTGGGGGTCCTTGTTCATCAGTCAATGAAAGTAAGCATGCAGGTATAGCAGGCAGTGAAGAAAGCGAATGGCATGTTGGCCTTTATAACAAAAGGAGTTGAGTATAGGAACAAATGCAGTTGGAGTATTGTGTGCAGTTTTGGTCACATAATTTGAGGAAGGACATTCTTGCTATTGAGCAGCGTAGGTTTACATGTTTAATTCCCGGGATGGCGGGACTGTCATATGCTGAGAGAATGGAGCGGCTGGGCTTGTATACTCTGGTTTAGAATAATGAGAGGGGATCGTATTGAAATAAAAAGATTATTAAGGGTTTGGACATGATAGAGGCAGAAAACATGTCCCCGATGTTGGGGGAGTCCAGAAACAGGGGCCACAGTTTAAGAATAAGGGGTAATCCATTTAGAACGGAGACGAAGAAACACTTTTTCTCACAGAGAGTTATGAGTGTGGAATTCTCTGCCTCAGAGGGCGGTGGAGGCCGGTTCACTGGATACTTTCAAGAGAGAGTGAGATAGGTCTCTTAAAGATAGCGACGTCAAGGGATATGGGGAGAAGGCAGGAATGGGGTACTGATTGTGGATGATCAGCCATAATCACATTGAATGGTGGTGCTGGCTCGAAGGGCCAAATGGCCTACTCCTGCACCTATTGTCTATTGTCTATCAGTAACTCAAGGCCTTGAAAAAATATATTCCTGAACAAAAGTTGCTTTATTATCTTTGGATGTCCCAAAGCATTTTACATACCTTTTAGTAGTTTATTTGAAGCATTATCACTGTTGTGATGGAGCTAACGTATATATAAAGAATATCCATTGAAATGCAATGTTGGAATGGTCAGAATTGACATTGTTCAGTGATAAATATTAGCTAGGACACCAGAAAGAAGGCATCTTCTAGAAATGACCTCTTCTAGTTCAACTCTGCATCAGCAGCCCACAGGAATACAAAATTAGATTGTGCACTCTCCAGTCTCTGGAGTGGGATTGGAACCCATCATACCAAATGATCCAGTCTGACTTGGTCTTGTTTTAATAATGTCACTCATTATCATTCAATTTGTGGGGATCGATTATGCTGACATCTAACTAATGATTCCATTGAGAAATGGTATCAAGTTACTTCCTGAACTTTCATTCCTCTTCTGTGGCACAGAAGCAGAGATGCCAGTTCATCTAATGTGCTGCTTCACTACTAGATTCAACCCCTAGCGGTGCAGGATAATAGATGAACTCATCTTACTGAACTGAGGAGTTAAATCCATTCTGTATAGATTTTAAAATCCTAATCTTACTGAACTGAGGAGTTTGGTACATAGTGCCCCTCAATTTTATAACAAGCTTGATTGGCTTATGAATTTCACCATCATTCATTTTCAAGGTGTCAGCAATCTTCATTGAATAGGCGTTCACGTTATTTTATTTGATATAATATTTATGCTTTTGGTTAACATAAGTTTAAAGTCAAATTTATTTTGTTTTATTTATTTCAATATTTTTATTGAATACATAATATCCAGTGGAAAGTGTTTTCTGAGCACATATTCCCTTATGTAACTCTCCAATCTCTCTGGAAATTGATTGCCTTGTCCTTGGGAATTTCCAAAGACAAGGGTGAAGGATGTGTAACCACCTTCGTCTAGAAGTGCAGAGCAGACATCCAACAGTCTTTTCCTGCTGTCCCTGAAATTGAAGAAGCCAATCTACAGACTTTGATTGCACTGTCGAAGGACAATTTGCTGCATACTCTCCGTTTCATCCCATGGGATACCAATGGCAGCAAGATCTTAGTGTGAACACAAATGGAGGCCAGGACGATACAACCTATGATTAAATCCATGTTGCAAAAACACTTCTACATCATTAAATCCCTCTCAATGGTCATTGGAGAATTAAGCTTTTTTTCAGACTTGGCAATCGTCTCATCAAAATTTATGAATGTGGTGAGTTGAAACAAACCGTTCTTTCTGCATATATAATTCCATGAGATTGGAGAGAAAAAGGGGCATTTCATCATTTTGACTTTTGGTTCAACAGACGATGCAATCTCACTGGGTCTCCACTACAGTGGACCACTTGGACAAAAAAAACATATACGTCGGGCTGATGTTCATAGACTACAGCTCATCGTTATGTAAGCTTTAAGTGAAAGGAGCAGAATTAGGCCATTCGACCCATCAAATCTACTCCACCATTCAATCATTGTTGATCTATCTTTTCCTCTTAACCACATTCTTCTACCTTCTCCATATAACCCCTGAAACCTGTACTAATCAATAAACTATTTATCTCTGCCTTAAAAATGCCCATTTACGGGCTCAGAGCCCTCTGTGGCAAAATAAAATCCACAGATTCACCACCCTCTGACTAAAGAAATTCCTTCTCATCTCCTTTTTTGAAGGAACGTCCTTTAATTTTGAGGCTGTGCCCTCTGGTCTTAAACTCTCCCACTAGTGGAAACATCCTATACACATCCACTCTATTTAGACCTTTAACTATTTGGTAAGTTTCAATGAAGTCCTCCCTCATCCTTCCAAAACTCCAGGGAATACAAGCCCAGTGTCATCAAATGCTCATCATATGTTAACCCATTCATCCCTTGGATCATTCTCGCTATCATCCTCTGGACCCTCTCTAATGCCGGCACACTCCTCCTCAGATATGGGGCCCAAAGCTGCTCACAATACTCCTAATGCGATCTGATCAATGCCTTATAAAGCCTCAGCATTACATCCACGTTTTTATATTCTAGTCCCTTTGAAATAAATGCTAACATTGCCTTCCATACTACCAATTCAACTTGCAATTAACCCTTTGGAAATCCTGAACCAGCATTCTCAAACCAGAGCACTCTACCAAACAGAGGCCTGGGTTTTCCTGCTTTCATTTGACCATTGTGCACCGTCAAAATTGAAGTTTGATTGAATGCAAATAGGGAACCTACTGTATGTTTGAACTTGTAAGAGCAGGTGAAGGTAGAAGAGGGGTGTAGATTTTGTAGGGAAAGGGTTGACTGGATCATTGTACAGGGATATATTCCAATCTTTAGAGTGGGCAGTCATGGGGGCATTGGCAGTGTACATGAGAGGTGGCAGTTTGTTATTATAAGGGGGGGGGGGTCTTTGGGTTATTGATTTGTGATAGGGAGAAGGTGGTTTGTGCAATAATTGGCTGAAGGAAAGTACACCTGCTCCATTCATATTCATAAGCAACACTGCAAAGATAGTAAGTTTTTCACAGATTGATCCTTACCTCTCCTCAACTGTGTTTTTTTTTTAAATCAGAAAACCCACTCGGTCAGAGTTAAACATAACAGGTGGGCTAAATATGAAATTGAAAGTGAACAACTTGCCCACTGAGAAAAAACTAAATTGCCTTGTTTCATTCTGAATCCATTGATTTGGAAACAAGTAATTTAAAAAGTAGTTTGAGGCAAGTTGGGGTCAGATTTGGATTTTTACAGTTCTGCTGCCCTAGCTAATTCAGGTCAACACTATTTTGGGGTCATAGGTACCCTAAAGTTCTGATAGAAAGCCTTTTTATCTATCAATATACATTGTCACAATTACTTACAAAATTTGGCGTCTGTATCTGCCAACTTGATTGATTTAAAAAATTAAGAAATATTTTATACATGATTTCAGGGAAGGTTACAAAGATGTGACTTGAATATGGAAATTGTCAATTTTAGCATGACTGTAGTAAATTGTATGCTGAAGCATGAATGTTAATATATTACATTTCTTAAACACTGTGATTATAAATATTGAAAAGTGAAGTTTAATTAAAAATTAGATCTTAATTAAAATACTATTTGTTAATGGGTAGTGACTTGACCTTAGGCATTACTTAAGGGCAATGAAATCTTGTTAAACATACTTTATGGTTATTGGATGGTAAGAATATTAATTGAATGTTATTTCTGTGGAACCATTAAAGAATGCAGAAGTACATTTTTCAGCCCTCCAGATCTGGATTATCATTTAACAAGGTCATGCTAATCTTCCTGCTTAATGCCATGTCTCAACATCCGTAAACCATAAAAACATCCTTTCTGTACCTATCCTTTTGAGCCTCCCAAATAATTTTGTATGGTTCATCTTCAGCTTTTCTTTATTTTACCTAAATTGGATAGAAATCTACTCTGTTCAATCTTTTCTCAAATGATAATCTTGCCATCCCAATAACTAGACTGAGTTGAGGAAAACTTATTCACCCTGAGAGTTGTGAATCTGTGGAATTCACTGCCACAGAAGGCAGTGGAGGCCAATTCACTGGAAGTTTTCAAGAGAGTTGGATGTGGCTGTTAGGGCTAACAGAATCAAGGGATATGGGGAGAAAGCAGGAATGGGGTAGTGATTCTGGATGATCAGCCATGATCATATTGAGTGGAGGTGCTGGCTTGAAGGGCTGAATGGCCTACTCCTAAACCTATTTTCTATGTTTCTATGTAATCACCAAACTATTGGTGGAGAGGTAAGCTGTCCTAACATACACTACAACCTTGGCTGATCTGCCAGATCTCATCTCCTCTCCTGTCCAATTCCCCAAAACCTCAATCCTCCAATATTGCAAAAATTATCCAAATTTCATTTTATATAATTACTGCAATCTAGCTTCCAGAAACCCCTCTGGGGTGGAAAAATCCAGAGAATTTTGATCAATCGTTTTGAGAACAAATTCCTAAATAATCCAATTTTAATTGATTTCCTCTTCTCAAACCCCACTCCCCATCCCTCCGACCAACTGACGAATGTTATTTCTGACGAGTGAGAACTTTTCTATTAGTCAATAATCTCCACATTAGTTTGTGCCTGTGCCTGTGTCTCGCATAACTTTATGGATTAATGTCTGGTGGATTCTGAGTAATTAATAGCAATAAATTATATAACATTTGCCATTACATTGAAATGCGAATAATGTGTATAAATCAGATAAATAAAATGAAAGTATTTTTACAAACATTACTGGAAAATATTTTAAGGTGATATAGATTTGATGCAATGTGAAAATGCTCAAGAATTCAATTGTTTGTTGATGACGAGTCAAACCAATTGGTTGTTAGCTCTTCCATCCTACATGGATTTTTGTAAGAAAGAACTGCAGATGTTGGTTTAAACCAAAGATAGACACAAAAAGCTGGAATAACCCAACGGTCAGACAACATCTCTGGAGAAAAGGAATAGACAATAGAAAATAGACAATAGACAATAGACAATAGACAATAGGTGCAGAAGTAGGCCATTCAGTCGTTCAAGCCAGCACCATCATTCAATGTGATCATGGCTGATCATTGACAATCAATACCTCATTCCTGCCTTCTCCCCATATCCCCTGACTCTGCTATCTTTAAGAGCCCTATCTAGCTCGCTCTTGAAAGTATCCAGAGAACCGGCCTCCACCACCCTCTGAGGCAGAGAATTCTACACTCACAACTCACTGTGTGAAAAAGCATTTCCTCCTCTCTGTTCTAAATGCTTACCCCTTATTCTTAAATTGTGGCCCCTGGTTCTGAACGATCTCAACATCGGGAACATTTCCTGCCTGTAGCGTGTCCAAACCTTTAATGATCTTATATGTTTCAATAAGATCCCCTCTCATCTTTGGAAATTCCAGAGTATACAAGCCCAGCCGTTCCATTCTTTCAGCATATGACAGTCCCGCCATCCCGGGAATTAACCTTGTGAACCTACGCTGCACTCCCTCAATAGCAGGAATGTTCTTCCTCAAATTTGGAGACCAAAACTGCACACAATACTCCAGGTGTTGTCTCATTAGGACCCCATACAACTGCAGAAGGGCCTATTTGTTCCTATACTTAATTACTCTTGTTATGAAGTCCAACATGCCATTTGCTTTCTTCACTGCCTGCTGTACCTGCATGCTTACTTTCATTGACTGATGAACAAGGACCACCAGATCCCGTTGTACTTCCCCTTTTCCCAACTTGTCACCATTTAGATAATAATCTGCCCTCCTGTTTTGCTACCAAAGTGGATAACCTCACATTTAACCACATTAAACTGCATCTGCCATGCATCTACCCACTCACCCAACCTGTCCAAGTCACCGTGCATTCTTATAACATCCTCCTCACAGTTCACATTGCCACCCAGCTTTGTGTCATCTGCAAATTTGCTAATGTTACTTTGAATCCCTTCATCTAAATCATTGATGTATATTGTAAATAGCTGTGGTCCCAGCAACGAGCCTTGCAGTACCCCATTAGTCACTGCCGGCCATTCTGAAAGGGGCCCATTAATCCCTACTTTTTGTTTCCTCTGCCAAACAATTTTCTATCCATGTTAGCACTCTACTCCCAATACCATGTGCACTCATTTTGCCCACTAATCTCCTATGTTGGACTTTATCAAATGCTTTCTGAAAATCCAGGTACACTACATCCACCGGCTCTCCCTTATCCATTTTCCTAGTTACATCCTCAAAAAATTCCAGATGATTAGTCAAGCATGATTTCCCCTTCGTAAATCCATGCTGACTCGGACTGATCCTGCTACTGCTATCCAAATGTGTGGCTATCTTTTATGATTGACATCCTCCTTGAATTTTCAGAGACATTTGCATTCACTAACAGTGAATAGCATCTTTGCAACAATAAATATAATAGTAAGATTAAACGAGAACTTACCAGTTTGAAGTTTGATCTTTATTTTATGAGGAGGAACGTTGAGGGAATACGTGAAGAAGCCCGCGTACGACGCATGCGTGTCATCCTTCAAAGCAGCGGTGTGAGGTCACAGATACACTATAATGACCTAAAATAGTAAGATTATTAAAGAGATACCAGTTTAAGATATGACCATATGAGGGTGGGAGCGGAGGGCACGTATTCCCTCAACGTTCCTCCTCATAAAATAAAGATCAAACTTCAAACTGGTAAGTTCTCGTTTAATCTTACTATTTTACTTCGGAGTCACGTGAGTGACTACGTGAAGATTTCAAAGCTCTGTGATCTCATGCCGTGGAACGAGTCCATGCTTCACAACTGCCTTGGTAGTTTGGGAGAAATTGTTAATGATATTCAAAACATTCATACCAATAATTTAATGGAAATGATAAATAATATCTAATTAATTCAAATCATAACCCCGTATTCTTCATGGATAAATTATCATACAGAACTTAAAATGTTCCCCGAAAACGTTCCCATACTGCTAACTGGTTTGTTATAAAATTTCTGAAAAACGTTTTCTCCGACAACCATCCTGCAATCCTGAGGATTTGGTCCATGGATACATCAAGGCGTTTTGCTGCGGATTTAGCTGCAGCCCTGGTGGAGTGAGATTTAAATATGTTAGTGTCCACTCCCGCCTATCTTAACCCATATTTCAGCCACCGCGAAATGGTCTGAATTTACACTCTACGGTACGGTTTCTTATAGCTGATTAAACGCCATTTCCTTGCCTCTGATAGCCTTAGTCCTTTCACTGTATAACAAAATGTGCTTCACTATACAGAGGCGTTTGTCCTCCGGGTAGGCCATAAATTCTATGACTTGCCCCGCTGATCCTGGTCTATTTTGTTTAATAACACGGTCCTGGATCACAAAAACCAAACTTCCTACCGCCATAGTGAAGCCATCCAGTCTTACTTTTTGCAATAACTGGACCCTTTGCGCTGTGACTAGCGCCATCAGCATTACCATTTCATAGTTAGTTTATCCAGATTTAATGCTGTAGCCGGCGACCAATTCCTTAGCATGGTCAGGACCACACTTACCTCCCAGATTTGTTGTATCTTGTTTTGGGTGGCTTGGTGTTAAAATTGCCTCTTAAAAGTTTAACTACCAGAGGATGTGATCCCACAGACTGTCTTTCTGTTCCTTGCCACCAATAACTTGACAATGCACTTCTGGCACTATTCACAGTGCTGTAACTAAGTCCTCCATAGTGCAGGCTGGTGAGAAAACTCTAGCACCGTCGGAACATCCTTATTTCTGTGGTCCAGAAGGTTATTATGGCAGTAATTAGTCCATTTTTTAATATGACCTAAATACTGTATTAGTGTAGACCTTCTTTGTGCTGCTGTGATCATGTCCACAGTTCTTTTTGATAGCCCCATGTCCCGTAGCGAGACTTTCAGAGTCTACAACCCAATAATTCAATATTTTCTATGGCATGGATAGCTATCCTGAGTTACTGGATGCACCAGTAACTTAGGACTATGTCTTAAAGTTATACATGGTTCCAGCACCATGTCTTGTACCACGGAAACCCATGGTTGGGTAAGCCAATCAGTTACTAAGAAAATCCCAGATGCCGATTCCTGTTGAATTTCCCTTAGTACCCGATTGATTAGGCAGAAAAAAGGAGGAAATGCATAAATGAACCATTTCCCCCAGTGCAGTGAAAATGCATCTGTAGCTTCTGCCCCAGGATCTGGTTCCAATGATACATACCTCGGTAACTGGTGATTTAAACCTGGATGCAAATCTAATACCCGGCCTTCCATACTATACTGTGATTTCAGCAAATACCGTTCTATCCAACACCCATTCAGTACTTTCAATAAATTTTTGTGACCTGGTGTCTGCCACTAAATTAGTATCCCTGGTAGATACGTAGCCCATAACCAAATAGTCCTTTGGCCACACCATTGCCAAATTGAGTTTGCCAATTCATCACAAGATGTTGATATATTTCCACCCATATGACTTATATATGCCATCACCGAGGTATTATCTATCTGCAATCTAACATGCTGTTGTTTCATTCCTGAGCAATAAAATTTTAACCCATAAAATGCACTTAACATTTCTAAGTACTTTATACCCTTAGTGTTAAGTAGGTTAGCTTCTTGTATATTCCATCTCCCCCCACAGCTCGAGATGGTATCAGTTGTTCCCCAACCAATTGCACTGGCATCTGTTTGTAATAGCATAGACGCGTTGTCAATAACTATTGGGTTGGAGCCATACTTAACATTGTGTTCCCACCATTGTAATTCTTTTATGTCTTAAATTGTTAGCTCCATTGGCCATCCAAAAATGGCCTCTATTAATTTTGAGTGCTCTAATCCTTTTGTTACTCTGTGGCCTTTTCTATTAGTAAAGTCATTAACATATTAAATGTGTTAATAGTGTCAATTTTGACTTAATTGGATGGATAATGAATCCCAGCTGTTCAAACAATTGTTTTGTGGCAACCACTGCCTGACATGCCAATTCATAAATTATACCGACAATAAATATTCATCCAACTATGTCATTACTCTATGATTTTGTTGTTGCAGCAATGCCAAAGCTGGTTTAAGAATTTTACCTCTGATGGGTATTGTATAGTAAGCATCTTTAAGATCAATACTTGCCATAAAGTAGCCTGCTGAAACTAACTCTTTAGCAGTGCTAAAAGTATCCATT
The DNA here is from genome assembly GCF_028641065.1 of Leucoraja erinaceus. Taxonomy (NCBI): domain Eukaryota; kingdom Metazoa; phylum Chordata; class Chondrichthyes; order Rajiformes; family Rajidae; genus Leucoraja; species Leucoraja erinaceus. The sequence continues at coordinate 33,903,016 of NC_073382.1, read as the reverse complement.
TTAAAATGAACATATTGCACAACATTGTGAAGCGTTGATAAATCAATAATAATACGGCAACCCCCATCATTCTTATTTCTAATAAATATGTTTGAGACAAATTCCTGTTGTTCAGGTTTGGTTTGTTCAATTACCCCTTTAGTGAATAATCTTTGTAGTTCTATGTGGGCTTTAGCTTGTTCCCATTTAGTAAGCATGTATATTCTGTCCGGTGTATATTGTACTGGAAGGTTTTGTTTGTGTAGATACTCTATCAGATATCCCTTAATACTTCTAAGAATATATCTGTCCATAGTTATATTACACCATGCTTCCAAATGAAGTTGCAATGTCCCTCCAACTTCTGTGCTCCCTATTAATTCTGGAGCCCCAGATTCACCTACCTCCATGGTTATCGGTGGTAACTGAGTTATTTTCTTGGTTTCACTCGTGGTTGTGGAGGGCCTTGAGGTTGAGGTTGGGGTAGATGCTGAAGTAGAAGCTTTCGCATCTCCCACAGTGGTCGTCCCGGCCAAATCTTCACCATGTCACTGACGGCCGAACCTGCTGCAGCCACTCGTACCGGTTTCCAAGCTCCACAAAAGTGGCCGCTGCTGGCTGCGCTATATCTTGCAGCTGCTCATCCTCACTCCGGTATCGGTAAGTATTATCCGGAGGCTGTTTCGCCACATCACTTTCGCAGTGATGTCTTTATTAACACTGGCAGCCATCCTGGCCCAGTCAGACCTTCAATACCCTCCTCAGAGGCGTCTGACATTTCATGCAGCCCTTATGGGAAACTGCTGTGGGACTTATATTTTTTGCCCACTGTGGCTATCCTCCAATCCCGGAGCCTGCCACTGTGGAGAAATTTACTCCAGCAACCGCTCCAGCCGACTTACATGCTCTCGGGCACTAGTCGATCGCGGGTGCTTTAATATATCAGACCGCTCCTGCCGACCTTGGTGCTCTCGGGCACTAGTCGCACGCGGTATTTCCCGCAGCCGGGCCCCATGCCTACGGGCACTGGTCGCTCCCGGCCGCCCGATATAACTATGCCGCTCCTTGTCCACATCCATGTGACTGCCACTATGAAGGAGCTCCTTTTTCCCCCGCTGTTCCCGTCCCGCGTACACACGGGCACTGGTTTGCGGGTTTTCCTCGCTCCGCCGCTGACCACACCGGTCCTGTATGTGGGTCCACCACTCCACCCGGTCCCGGTACTCCCAGGCACCTGTGCTGGCTGCTGATCATGCTGCAGCCACTCGTACCAGCTTCCTTCAGCGTGGGCTAGCGGGTCCAACGCGTGCTCAGTGCTCTTCGGCATTGACAGCTCGCTATTTTTAGAACATTGCGGAAGTGCCGTTAATGCACCCTTTCCGCACTTCCAGCGCCTCGGACCCATCTAGTACTTTAACAAAAAGGATTAACACACATATTCTATGAAAACCCCATTTTTGTTTTACACCATTTTCCCACATACCTATAGTAAGGGTCCGTGGTGTTGTACCCGAGTCGTCAGGAAAACCCTGCTCCAGCGTCGTTATCCTGTCGCTGAAGTCGGCTCCGTCCCCTGTTTTAAAAACAAATTAACGGGCCCCCGCCTCTGCTGGCTGCCTGCAATCTGCAGACTCTCCCCAGCCAGCTGCTGGTCCTATATATCCCAGCTGTGGACAGGTGTAGTGAAAAACAAAAACTGGAGAAAATCGGGGGGTGGGGTAAGTTTGGCACAGCTATTCCCATAACGGGAATTCAGTCTGTTGCCTGTTTTCCCCCCTGCCTCTATTCCGGCGCGGTCCAGCGGGTCCAACGCGTACTCAGTGCTCTCGGGCACTGACCGCTCGCCGCTATTTTTAGACCTGAGGAACCCCCGTCAGTTCCGCACCTTCCAGCCCCTCAGACCCATAAATTAGTAAATGCACTAACCTACTAGTGGGGCTGTTTCCGAGTTGTCGGGAAACTGCTCCAGCGACCGTTGTCCTGGCTCTAAAGTCGGCTCCGTTCCTGTTCAAAAGAAATTAACGGGCCCCGGCCGGTGCTGGCTGCCTGCAATTCTGCAGACTCTCCCCAGCCAGCTTCATCAGCCTTCTAGATAAAAAAAGGGTAAGTAAAGAAAACAAAGTTCCCTTACCTGTTGCAGGTTCAAGTCCTGCCGATTGGGAGGAACGTCCTTCCTCCAGCGATGACGAGTTCGAATGCGTGTAGCGATATGACACGCATGCGTCGTACGCGGGCTTCTTCACGTAGTCACACACGTGACTCCGAAGTAAAATTGGTCTGAATCTATAAGATATTGTTATAAAAGTTTGAGAAATTTAGTGAGGTAATTTTACTGTTTCTGAACTTTGAGGAAGTTACTTAAACATTTATAGGTTCCTTCTGAACTTGAAGTGACCTGTAAAGGAGGCTAACTCAATCAATGATGGAAATACAATGCATTGAAAAGAAAATAATCACAATTTACATATACATACCATCACTTATATAGTTATATGTTCATGGGATCATTATGGGGTCATCAAGAAACAAAATTTGACAGAAAGGTTGGTATTGTAAGGAGCAAATGCTTGGTGAAAAAGGTAGATTTTAATGAGCACCATAAAGGAATAAAAAGGTAAAGCAGCAGAAAGGTTTTCTAAAGCATATAATGTTGTTATATTTTCTCTCTCTGGATCCAACTGTATCATCTCTTTTGATTTTGATTCCAATACCATCTTGGACTACATTTTCCAGGTTTGAACAAATATAAAATTCAATCAATCAGTGTTTCAGTGTACTGCAGCTTCCAAATACCACAATTTCCCTAATGATTTGTAATTTATATTTAGATAATTTATCACATTCTCAGGACATGTTGAAAGTCATTTAATCTATATCTAATTCTGTTCATTGAAGGATAGTTATTTTATCTATTTAAAATCCACTTCTTGGCTATCACATATTAATGTTGAATCGGAATTTCAAAAATGACCCTATTTAATAAAGCTCATTGCAGTCAGAAATGAAACAAAAAAAAAACATCACATGGCAGAATTGGTATTCTGGTCGATTGGCAAGCCGGCGCCCTGTCAGCAGCATGTCTGGTTTTTTTTCCAATTTTTTTTGTTTTTTAGTATGTTTTAAAGTATGTATTTTGTGTTTCTTTGTGTGTTTTGTATGGGGGGTGGTGTGGGGGGGTGAGGGGGAAACCATTTTGGTCGCCTCCTCCATGGAGAGGAAACTTTTTCCAGGTCGCCTCCCCCGTGGCCTAACAACGAGGATCGGGCGACCTTTCTCGGAGACGCGCCCGGTGCTTTAGTGGCAGGCGCAGCGTGGACTCTCGGCATGGAGGGGGCGAGCCCTCGCTGGGGCTCGCCGGAGGGGAGCGCTCCGTTTTGCTTGCCCGCGGCAGCCGGCAGCCTGAAGCCGCGGTCTGCAGACTTTCAGCTGGCGAGGCGTCTGCAGCCCGGGATCCCTCGTGGGGGCCCGGGGAGAAGAAGCAGCTTCCACCGCCGGCCCACGGCCAACTTCTACCGCGGACCCGGCGTGGACTTACCATCACCCCTAGAGGGGAGCTTCGACCGCCGGCCCTGCGGTCTGTGGTGTTTCTGGCTGCGGCGGGGACTTTAAATCTTGGACCGCCGGCCTACACCAACCTAAAGCCGCGGTCTCTGGTGGGGAAGAGCCGATCCTGGACTTACTCTGGACTCTGGTCCCGACCACGGGGGGAAATGGAGGACTGGCCAAATTTTGTGCCTTCCACCACAGTGATGAATGCTGTGGTGGATGTTTGTGTTAAATTGTTATTGTGTATTGTGTGTTCTTTATCATTGTACCGCTGCTGACAAATTAATTTCACTTGCACTTTATGTGTAATGTGACGAATAAAACTGATTGATTGATTGATTGTATTCTTATGCAACAGATGAGTTGAGTTTATTGAGTTTAGTTTATTGTCATGTGTACCAAGGTACAGTGAAAAGTTTTTCTTGCCTACTAACCAGGCCGCGGAACGACAATGCATGCTTACAGTCGAGCCATCCACAGTGTACAGATACACGATGAAGGGAACAATGTGAATAAGATGTAAGATAAAGTTCAGGAGATAAAATCCACACTATTATTTCAGCATTTTGTTTGTTTTTTTGTAAATCTGCATCTGCAGTTCCTTGTATCTCTTTCGATAGATACTGCTTGACCCGCTGGATGTTCCTGGCATCTTCTGTTCTTATTTCAGATTATAAGCAACTACTTTTTTTAGTTTCATTCATTTGTTCAAAGATGTCAAAAATATCATTTTTCAGATTTGTTTTCTGTAAACATTTGATTTGATAAAGTTGGGTTCAGAACTATCTCAACACAATAAGTGCAAAACAATACATTGTATTACATGATTAACAGCAGATTATGCTATTTGGATTTCTTTAAGTTGTTTGATATTTTTAGACTCACGGTTAAGACTACAAAACTCAAAATATTCAGAGGCTGTACACCTGAAAGAGAAAAGGTTTGAAATATTCAACGTTGAACAGTATCAATGAAGGAAAAAAAGCATTGTTTCATGGCTATGACCTTTAATTTGAATTTTCATTCCGAATGAGGCTTTGCCAGGTGGGATGCTGGACAGTGAAAGTCTTATTTTGACCAGGTCAATGGTGAAATGTTACATAGATTATCTGTGAGTGGATAAAAATGCTGGAGAAACTCAGCGGGTGACGCAGCATCTATGGAGCGAAAGGAATAGGAAAAGTTTTGGGTCGAGACCCTTCTTCAGACTGATGTGAGGGTAGGGAGGGGTGGGGGGAAGAAGAAAGGAAGAGGCGGAGACAGTGGGCTGAGGGAGAGCTGAGAATAGTAGGCAAAAGCAGGGACTACCTGAAATTAGAGAAGTCAATGTTCCTACCGTTGGGGTGTAAATTGCCCAAGCGAAATATGAGGTGCTGCTCCTCCAATTTACAGTGGTCCTCACTCTGGCCATGGAGGAAGCCCAGGACAGAAAGGTTGGAAGTTGAGGTGCTGAGCCACCGGGAGATCAGGTAGGTTAATGCGAACCAAGCGTATTTGTTGGGCGAAGTGCAGACTACATTTCTTCCCACCCAACTTCCTGTAAGGACTCCATCCCCTACACCCAATTCCTCCATCTACACTGCATCTGCACCCAGGATGAGGTGTTCCACATCAGGGCATTGGAGATGTCCTCATTCTTCAGGAAACTGGGGTTCCCCTCTTCTGCTATATATGAGGCTCTCACTAGGGTCTCTTCTGTACCCCGTAACTCTGCTCTCACTCCCCATCCCCCCAACTCGTAACAAGGGCAGAGTCCCCTTGTCCTCACCTTCCACCCTAGCAGCCGTCACATACAACAAATAATCCTCCGACATTTTCGCCACCTCAAAAAAGGGATCCCACCACCGGCCATATCTTCCCATCTCCTCCCCTGTCTACTTTCCACAGAGACCACTCCCTCCGTAACTCCTTGGTCAATTCGTCCCTTCCCACCCTAATCACCCCCTCTCCTGGCACTTTCCCTTGCCACCACAGTACACTTGTCGCTTTACCTCCCCCCTTCACTCCATTCAAGTCCCCAAGCAGTCTTTCCAGGTGCAGCAGAGGTTCACCTGCACCTCCTCCAACCTCATCTATTGCATCTGCTGCTCTAGGTGTCAGCTGCTCTACATCGGTGAGACCAAGCATAGGCTTGGCGATCGCTTCGCCCAACACCTCCGCTCAGTTCGCATTAACCTACCTGATCTCCCGGTGGCTCAGCACTTCAACTTCCCCTCCCATTCCAAATTCTAACTTTCTCTCCTGGGCCTGCTCCATGGCCAGAGTGAGGATCACCATAAATTGGAGGAGCAGCACCTCATATTTCGCTTGGGCAGTTTACACCCCAGCGGTATGAACATTGACCTCTAATTTCAGGTAATCACTGCTTTCTCCTCCCCTTCTCAGCTCTCCCTCAGCCCACAGTCTCCGCCTCTTCCTTTCATCTTCCCACCCCCCCCCCCCCCCCCCCCCACCCTCACATCTGTCTGAAGAAGGGTCCCGACTTGAAACATTGCCTATTTTCTTCGCTACATAGATGTTGCCTCACCCGCTGAGTTTCTCCAGCATTTTTGTCTACCTTCGATGTTCCAGCATCTGCAATTCCTTCTTAAATAGATTATCTATGAGATTGTTTGAATTCCTTTCATTATTTATCGTGCGTAGTCGCTCATCTGTCACATCAGTAACATTTCCTGCTTATTTCATTTGTTTTCTCTCCAGCAGGGTGTGGATGCTTATGTCGTAAGCCTATGTGTGACTAATATTATCTAGACCTATTTCCTCAGGCACTCTAGGTGAAAGGATTTAACATTATGGCTTGGTAACTGAATATCATCCAGCTTTTTCAAGCACTCTTTCATACTTAACAATACACTGGCTTTGTAGGCCGTTCAACTTTTGTTTGCTGACTGATGTTTTCCACATGTTTTTAAGTAGTCAGTTGAAGACCATGCAGTTTATTGCAATTCTGGTGTTGATTTTGTTAGTGGATTGGATTGATTGCATGTCCTAGATGTTCCTGTCTGGTGAGTTTGGCAATTCACTGTAATAGTGTGCCCCATTTTAAGCTTTATTGATGAAGGATGGTGCATTGCTATTGTATTTTTGATTGGGATTGGAGATTAAAGCCCATTCTACAGGTTAAGACAAATATAGATAAGGCATTCAGAGCACAGCTAATCTGCAAGGAGTCATTTTGTGAAACTTTGGTTTCACCCGGAATCTTGCAAAATTAAGAACCTTGCTTATTTTTCTATTTTTTTCTCTTCATGTTTAGTGTCCTCTTTGCTTTTCATCTCAGTCTCTCTTCCCAATTAGTTCCCTGCTATTTCCTGATAGTCCTTTTAACTTATTTTCCAGAATTTATCCAATTCTTTCTGTGGCTATTAAATCTCTATCAACTAGGTCTTTAGGCAACACTTTCCAGATAATAATAATCTGCTGATAAAACAAATATTGCTACTTATCATCACTGCAATTTCCCCAAATATCATAAATGCATGTCTTCTGCTTAATAGCATTTTATCTGTGAAAACAATCTCTCATATTAAAACAAATAATACTGAACATCTCATTAATCTCTTCACATCCTTTTCCTTAAAACAGAACAATCCCAGCTCTCAAATCTCTCCATGTGACTGAAATCCCAGTAGTATTTTTCTCTGCACCACAACCAGTTATATAATAAATAGGCACAAAAATGTGGCTGAAACGTAACCAATGATTTATAAAGATTTGTCAAAACCAGCTTGCTTTGGCCTCAATTTACTTCTTAACCCTAATGTTATTAACCATTCTATTATTTTCTCTAGGCCTAAAACATGGTTGAGAAATGCCTACTTTCTTTTGGCAGTAAAATGATTTCACATTAAGGATTGGACTCCCTGATTTTGGTGCGCTTTTTGAGTTGAAATGTCAGGCAATGATAGATATGTGAAAGATATATTCACTGAAGATTTCAATGTAGATATTTCAACAGCTTTGGTTAGTTTGCTATTATCTTTGGCAATCTAGGAGAAAATGATTTTTTTTTTCAAAATAAGTAGGCAGAATATCATCCCTTCAGATCTCCATTCATTCTGCAAGTATGATCCTTCTGGCAATTATTTTCCTACCACCTACCATGGCCTAACAAAAAGATTGGCTTTAATTTGGCAAATTGAATCAACAAGCAGGGAAGTTCTACTGCAGTTGTACAGGGTCTTGGTGAGACCACACCTGGAGTATTGCGTCCAGATTTGGTCTCCAAATCTGAGGAAGGACATTATTGCCATAGAGAGAGTGCAGAGACGGTTCACCAGACTGATTCCTGGGATGTCAGGACTGTCTTATGAAGAAAGACTGGATAGACTTGGTTTATACTCTCTAGAATTTAGGAGATTGAGAGGGAATCTTATAGAAACTTATAAAATTCTTAAGGGGTTGGACAGGCTAGATGCAGGAAGATTGTTCCCGATGTTGGGGAAGTCCAGGACAAGGGGTCACAGCTTAAGGATAAGGGGGAAATCCTTTAAAACCGAGATGAGAAGAACTTTTTTCACACAGAGAGTGGTTAATCTCTGGAACTCTCTGCCACAGAGGGTAGTTGAGGCCAGTTCATTGGCTATATTTAAGAGGGAGTTAGATGTGGCTCTTGTGGCTAAGGGGATCAGGGGGTATGGAGAGAAGGCAGGTACGGGATACTGAGTTGGATGATCAGCCATGATCATATTGAATGGCGGTGCAGGCTTGAAGGGCCGAATGGCCTACTCCTACACCTAATTTCTATGTTTCTATGTTTCTATGACACAAGAGACTGCAGATGATGGAATCTTGGAAAAATGAATCAAGTCCCTGTGGCTTGTTGACCCAATGTTGATGAATCTGTGCCTCATTATTTCAAGAAGGGTCTCAACCTGAAACGTCACTTATTCCTTCTGTCCCGCAGAGTTATTCCAGCATTTTGTGTCTAACCTTATCATCACTATTGTTTTTTAAGTGATAATTTTGTAGTATAATGATGGGAGGAACTTATTCTGAATAGCTAAGAAATGTTTTCCCTGTCATATGCACTAAAACCATGTATCATAAAAGACGTTGTGACTAAATGACTGACTGCTGGAGGAACTCAAGACATAAGGAACTGCAGATGCTGAAATCATGAGTGAAACATCCCTTTGGAAACTTGCACCAACTGGCTATGTTTCTTTTTCCTATGTATAGGCAGAAACTGTTGAGTGCAGCCTTAGTTATGAGGATTGTTCAGAGTTGATCAGAAGAGACAGAGAGATAACATTGTGACAGTTTAACATCAGTGAAATGGGTGATGTTTAAGGGCTGTGCAATAGACCCAATGAATACACTTTTGTTGTTACGCAATTGATAAGGAAATAGTCAAGAGACAATAGACAATAGGTGCAGGAGTAGGCCATTCGCCCCTTTGAGCCAGCACCGCAATTTAATCTGATCATGGCTGATCATCCACAATCAGTACCCCATTCCTGCCTTTCCCCATATCCCCTGACTCTGCTATCTTTAAGAGTCCTATCTAGCTCTCACTTGAAAGTATTGTGTGGGGAAAGTATTCTCTCCCAACACCACCCAAGAATTCCCTAACCAAAACCTTGGATAAAGCAGGAGATCAGCAGTCTCTGAAGACCAGATCTTGGGTGTTCATGTCTGTCGATACAGGGTCATATAGAAGTCCAAGTATAACCTTGGGAAAGCCATCAAAAAATACACTTTTAGACAATAGACAATAGACAATAGATGCTGGAGTAGACCATTTGGCCCTTCGAGCTAGCACCGCCATTCAATGTCATCATGGCTGATCATCCCCAATCAGTACCCCATTCCTGCCTTCTCCCCATATCCCCTGACTCCGCTATTTTTAAGAGCCCTATCTAGCTCTCTCTTGAAAGCATCCAGAGAACCTGCCTCCACCGCCCTATGAGGCAGATAATTCCACAGACTCACCACTCTCTGTGAGAAAAATTGTTCCCTCGTCTCTGTTCTAAATGGCTTACTCCTTATTCTTAAACTGTGGCCCCTGGTTCTTGACTCCCCCAACAACTGGAACATAGTTCCTGCCTCTAGCGTGTCCAAGCCCTTAACAATCTTATATGTTTCAATGAGATTCCCTCGCATCCTTCTAAACTCCAGAGTGTACAAGCCCAGCTGCTCCATTCTCTCAGCATATGACAGTCCCGCCATCCCGGGAATTAACCTTGTAAACCTATGCTGCACTCTCTCAATAGCAAGAATGTCCTTCCTCAAATTAGATATAATTTTGGTATAAACTGCTAATTCAAAATTCCTGATCTAACCTTAAAAATGTGCAGTAACTGGCATTCATTTAAATCTCTGAGTTTGTCTAAATTATGTTCTGCTAGAGTTAATTTAGTGACAGAAAGGCAGCAGTTGTGTTTTTGATTATACCCGTATGTGATATGAATATGATACACACAATAAGACTTAGTCTGGAGTCGTTCTTTGATTTCTATGCAATCCTTATATAACTTTTTTTTATTTTTCCTGTGACATTCCATGGATACCATGGAAGTAGTAATAAATACTAGTATTTTACTTCGGAGTCACGTGAGTGACTTCGTGAAGAAGCCCGCCCCAGGACGCATTGCGGCATTACGTTTCAGCAATGCAAAGCGGCAGCCGGGAGTCAGGGCTCCCGAAGAAACGAGAAAAAATCTAAGTTTAGGTAAGTACTTACCTTTACTTTTACAGCCCCTTTGCGTCTGCTTGTTTTCCCGCAGGGCGTGCAAGCGGCCCCCTTGGACTCTGGTAGGAGTTTCCCGTTCGAGGGAGGGGAGGAAAGACGCTACCAGGGAGAGAGAGCGCCGGCGGACCATGGATGGGACCTGTGCCGGTGCCGGTAAAACTCTCCACAGGGGCGACATTTGACAGCGCAGGAAGACGGCGCTAGCACTGCGTTGGGGGTTCCCCTTAGTCCTCGCTCGCTCTCCACGCACTGTCCAGGTGAGGCAGAGGCAGGCAGGCGGGCGGGAGGAGGCTTCCGACATTTGCGGAGCCGTTAGGGGAACCCACTGTGCAGTGCTGGCGTGGAGTGCGCTGCAGCCCGAGTGCAGGTGAGCAGCAGCCCGAGTACAGAGAGAGAGAGAGAGCGAGGACCGCTAATCAGCGGCCCGCTCCCGACACTGCTCCAAGCCCGTCAGCATCAGCTGCGGGCTGAGGGGGGAAATATGCTGCACCTGCCCGCTCAAGAGAGAGTCAGGGCAGCAACAGGCGGTAGGACCGCTTAGCGGGCGGTCCGCAAACCCGACACCGGGACCGAGCCAGCCCGCTAGCACCTGAGCAGCGGGCTGGATGTGTGGAAAACCCGGCGGTGGAGCGACATCGGACTGGGACGTCTCTCCACCCAGGAGGGGGAGAGACAGCCGCCTGAGCTGCAGGAGCGGCTCTTGGGCATAGGAAAGGTGAGTTTGCAGTTGTGTTTTATTACAGATTTCAGGAACACAACGCAAAAAACTCGCAAAGAGAAACTGCCCCGCTCCAACTCTACCAGCGGGGCAGCAACCGGCGGCAGCGTCGCTCGCAGAGCGTTTTCGCTATCCCTGAGACCGAGCCAAGCCAGTCTCGCCATAGCCTACACGGCGGACTGGGAAAGCGGACAGGAAGCCAAACGGCCGGTCGTCTCCGATTCGTCGGAGCAGGACATGTCTCTACCTAAGCAGAGAGAGACAGCCGCCTGAGCTGCACTTAGCAGCTCCTGGAGGAGAAGGTCCACCGGGAACAGCAGCGCTCCCGGCGAGACAGGACAGGCACCTCCTCCATAGTGTCGTTCAGGCACTGCCCTTTGCTACCCTCATACCACGGGTTGGAGCAGGAGGCTAGCATTGGTGACCAGGGCAGGGCTGGTCTGCAAATGGGGCAGGCGGACAAAATCGAAAGTATGCATGAGGTGCAGGATCAGGAACAGCTGTTGGGTGTCGTGGACCGCTTCGTAGCAACCCCACGGGCTGGAGCACCGCCGGAGCCAAAACAATGGCAGCCAGCAAGAATATACAGCAATAATCTCTGAAGGGAAATACAACACCTGCCCTCAATCTCAAAGATGCAGGCTTGAGCAAAGCCCAGCAGCGGAGGCAGACTCACTGCTATTTTGGGAGAGATCTGAACAAAAAGCTGAAGGAGATCGAAGAGGTATCAAAAACCTTCGGCATCATGAGGGCAGGCCAAGGGACGAGCAAACCACGACTTTCAATAACCTAACAGCAGCACCTCACGGCATCTACCAGTCTATGTCTAGAATATGGGACTGGTGAAAGCTTGGGGCCGCACTATCCCCAAAGATCTTTTAGATCAGGGCCCGCCGCGGACCCCCTGGAAAATGCGCCCCCCCCCCAACGTCGCCAGCACATCCTCAGAACAAAAGCACTCAGAAAACAGAAAACACAAAACCGCCAATAACCATGGAGGTAGGTGGGTCTGGTTCCTACCAGCATATAGAGCGCTTTCTTGGACTATCTTGGCTTTCATATTAATTCAGTCCACGTAACTAGAAGGATGCCAAGAGACAACATAGTTGAATTGGCACAAACAAGCACAAAGTAATGGTCAATCTACCAACTACTCGACAAATAACAGAGTAATTGGGAAAAAATTGTACCATTTTCTGTCTACATCATTCAGATGTTAGTATCAAAAACAACATATAGGTTGTCATTGAGCATCTCATGAAGTTACCCACTGAAGTAATATCAGAAAGACAGTGGTGGGGTTACCATTTATACTGGGCATTAATTATCTAAAAAATGTTCGGGTGAATTTATGAGTTTAAAGCACTTGCATGTATGGGTATAAATAGACTACACTATGGAGGTGGCCTATATTAACCATATGGCAGCATAAAGTCGGTATCATATGAGAAGTTGGTCAAACCAATTTGGCAATGGTATATCCATAGATGTATTTGACTATCAACAACTTACCTGGGTGGTAAGAAAAATACAGTGACAGACACCAGGTCACATAATATTAAGGACTACATCAATTAGATGTTTTCATATAAAGTTAACAAAACTATTAAGCTATATGATGTAACAGATATTAATGCATTTCATTGTCGCTGTACTGTACACTGACAATGACAATTAAAATGGAATGTGAAACTGATATCGATTATTTGCATTAACGCTATATCACCAGGTGTTCGGGGATGTCCTATGTATGTCGCGGGGGGAAACCAGACCCTGGGCCAGTGGAATCCTCATTAAAAAATTTTCTCTGGGACAGATAGTTCCAGCAGAAAGATCGTCAGCTATATATATTAACTTTTCTGACCTATAGGTCATGTTGTCATTCAAGAATGTATTTATAATATTGATAGACAAATGCGTTCACGCTGCATTGGTGAAATTAATTCTATGTATTTTTCCCTTCTGCCTCACCAATCGAGAACAACGCACAGTAAAAAAGGATTCAGCTTCAGGTATTTGATAGTACCTGACGGACTTACGCAGCCCTTGTTTCACTTCACGCCATCACATGGCTGTTGAAACTTGGATGGTGTTTTCCAGTACCCAGAATTATTAATATCGGAGTCGGGCACAAATCAACCTGTGCCATGAGAAATAAGCTCCTAAGCTGCAGATTCTGCGCAAGCCTCTGGGACTGGGATTGTTATACTGAATAATCAACACCATGTCAGCATCTTTTTGAACATCCACTGGACTACAACAATTGTCCAGCATCAAGAGAAGTACTGCAAGGATAAAGGGGAAAACCTACTCATCCGATACAGGTACTACGAACTGGAATTCCTGGAGAACCTTCATCATGATGAAGGATTCGGCTACAGTGCCATCAACACAGCTAGAATTACCCTGCCTGTTCTTTTTTCAAAACAGCTACAGGACAACAGGCCATGGGGTCACTGGCTGGAGGGAATTTGAAGGGTATTAAAACTCTAAACCCCTAGACTAGGTACACCTATAAATGGGATGCCAGTCGTTAAACCACACTTCAGGGGATCCCACCAGCCAGAGCCCTAAACCTGAACCTTCTATGCACTAAAAACATATGTTAAAGGCACATGGAGCAGCACAGAGTGTCCAGTCACTACTCCTACTTCAACTGGACACCATGCTCACAGCTTCAGACCAGATCTCAATCATTTGTTCAGGGAATGGTCAAACCAGACCAGGAACACCTTATCCAGTCATAAAACCGGGCTACCCGCCAGAAAAACACGGTATGTGCCAAGACCCTATTACCTTATATAGACACAACCTAATTATGCGAGGGAGATGAAAAAGCCTTGTGGGTGGTCACAAAAACACCTTGTGGTCGGGTAACAAGCCTTTTTTGAAATGGCTCAAGCAGGTTAAAGCTCCTGGGAATAAAAACTAACATGTATAAAGTTGTCATCCCACAGGAGAAGCTTCCACGTCAACGGCAAAAGAATGGACGTGCCTGTAAACCACATCCTGGCTACAGCAGAATAGTGGGGGTAAAACGTTCAGAGAGAAATAAATTATAAACTGTTGACAAAACCTGTTTTATTTGCAGGAAGATTCCAATCTGCAAATATTCAAATTAGCCAAGGGGAGCATTTAAAATTCTTCAGTGTTATTGTAAAAATACCATTGGTTTTTTCCTATAAACAGAATCATTGGTTGATTATGATAACACGCTTCCTCCCTCAAAGGCTTCGGCAGCGAGTGATATAAAGCTGTTACAACGGTTTGAAATCACAGAGCTTTGAAATCTTCACGAAGTCACTCACGTGACTCCGAAGTAAAATAGTAAGATTAAACGAGAACTTGCCAGTGTGAAGTTTGATCTGTATTTTATGAGGAGTTACGATGAGGGATTACGTGCCCTCCGCTCCCACCCTCATTACATGGATCAAACTGATAATTGATGTCTCTTTATTCTTTACTATGTTACTTCAAATACGTGTCTGTCTGTGATTCCACACCGCTGCTTTGAAGTTATGCCGCAATGCGTCCTGGGGCGGGCTTCTTCACGTAATCCCTCATCGTAACTCCTCATAAAATACAGATCAAACTTCAAACTGGCAAGTTCTCGTTTAATCTTACTATTTTATGCTATTTGACAACAGATGAAAGTCCAGTGGCTCCAATCATTACAGTGAAAGTAACACTCAAGGAAGTTTTGTTTTCAAAAGCAGCTTATTGTTTTAGCCAGCTGATTTTTCTTCTTTGTGCCATACTTGAATATCAGTTCCCTCACTAATAGATCACGTTTCCACTTTGCCTTTTTAAAGATATGATTTTTCTTGTGATTTTTAAAAGCATTTAGAAATACAGTGTAGAAACAGGACCTTTGGCCCTCTGAATTCATGCTGACCATCTATCATCCTTTCACACTAGTCTATGTTATCCCACTTTCACATCCACTTGCTGTACACCTGGGGTTATTCACAGCAGTCAAATAACCTACAAACCAGTACATTTTAGGGATGTGAGAGGAAACTAAACAATGCGGAAGAAAACTATATGGTCACAGGGAGAATGTGCATCTTCCCACAGACAGCACCCGAGGTTAGGATTGTACCCAGATCTCTGGCGCTGTGAGGCAGCAGCTGTACCAGCTGCATTACTGTACTGTAAAGAAAGTCCAGAACATTCTTGATACTTGTAAAAGTTTATTAATCTATTATTGTTCATGGGTGTACAACTGGGAATTTCAGTAGCATATGGGACCTGAGGGCATAGTGTTCTACTTCATTGACATCACATGAATTAGGGTGGGAAACCCACAGAAGAGACAGGTAAGCTACATATTCACAGGGGATTAACATGAACCAGTTGCCAGCACTGGAATGGAGCCCTGTTCAGGCAGGCTTCTCTCAAGGAGCAATAAATTTACAGACAGAAATGAAATAGCCCACGTATATGTACATGTAAATTATGCAAGTTGCCTCCCCACACACATAGCACTTTCTTGGTGTATTTGCATATTTCTTGGACATGTATTTGCAATCCCCATCAGATGTGTGCGGGACTTGGAAGGAAAATAACTGATTTTGAAGTCTTTGTGGTCAGTCCTTGATTTTCAGTGGTTTAATTTTGCATAAAAATTGATTTGTGTAGAACATGAAAAAGTAGTTCTGCAAGATGAAAGAATTAGGCTGCAGATGCTGAAATCTTAAGCAAATAAAACAAACTGCTGGAGGAACTCAGTAGGCCAGACAGCATCTGTAGGGGTAAATGGGTACACAATAGTTCGGGTCAGGATCCTTCCTTAAAGAAACTGACCTGAAACATCTGTTTCACATCAAAGAAGCTGCCTAACCTTTGTAGAAACAAAGAACTGCAGATGCTAGTATATTTATAAATTGCCTGACCTGCTGAGATCCTCCAGGCTTGTCTTTTTTCCAAAGGTTTAGGCTGTTGTGCTTCTGCCTAGGCTAATTTTGTGCTTTGCAATGCAGCCGAGAATATAAATTAATAAATGGGTGGGGGAAATAGTTACATGTTCATGCTGAGTAACCTGTGAGTTACCAGAACGAAAAGATTGTTTAGACAATATATGCCCAAATAATTTCAAATGAAAATCATTTTCCAGTATGATATATTTGGCAATGCATATGTAGACACAGGCTTTGTAGTTTCTTGTTGATTACAGGGTTTAAAATAGAAGTTCTGGATGCTTATAATCCCTTAGATTAACGAATGAGCTAACTAAGATGTCAAGTCAAGTCAAGTCAAGTTTATTTGTCACATACACATACGAGATGTGCAGTGAAATGAAAGCGGCAATGCTCGCGGCCTTTTGTGCAAAAGACAAGCAACAAAACAACCAAACAAATTATAAACACAATCATAACACACATATTCTTTTACATAATAAATAATGGAAGGAAAAACGTTCTGTAGAGTTAGTCCCTGGTGAGATAGGCGTTTACAGTCCGAATTGCCTCTGGGAAGAAACTCCTTCTCAACCTCTCCGTTCTCACCGCATGACAACGGAGGCGTTTGCCTGACCGTAGCAGCTGGAACAGTCCGTTGCAGGGGTGGAAGGGGTCTCTCATGATTTTGTTTGCTCTGGAGTTGCACCTCCTGTTGTATAGTTCCTGCACGGGGGTGAGTGAAGTTCCCATAGTGCGTTCGGCCGAACGCATTACTCTCTGCAGAGCCTTCTTGTCCTTGGCAGAGCAATTCCCAAACCAGATGGTAATGTTCCCGGACAAGATGTTTTCCACCGCCGCTGCGTGGAAGCACTGGAGGATCCTCAGAGACACTCTGAATTTCCTCAATTGCCTGAGGTGGTAAAGGCGCTGCCTTGCCTTACTCACGAGTGCTGAGGCGTGTGATGCCCATGTCATATCCTCAGAGATGTGGACTCCCAGATATTTAAAACAGTTCACCCTATCCACAGGATCCCCATTTATCCTCAATGGAGTGTACGTCCTCGGATGATGTGCCCTCCATTGATCCAATGATCAGCTCCTTCGTTTTTTTGATGTTCAAGAGGAGGCTGTTATCCTGGCACCAGAGTGCTAGATCAGCCACCTCCTCCCGGTAGGCCTTCTCATCGTTGTCTGAGATCAGGCCCACCACCACAGTGTCATCAGCAAACTTAATTATTGAATTGGAGCTGAACCTAGCCACACAGTCATGTGTGTACAGGGAGTACAATAGGGGGCTGAGGATACAACACTGGGGCGAGCCTGTGCTCAGGGTGAGGGACTCCGATGTATTGTTTAAGACAATTGGGAGACTGAATGGGGTGGAAATACAGGGCATTATCCTAAAGTTAGATTTATGATGCCAGGGGCTACATCGGGCGATATTCGTTCACATGTCAGGAATTGAAAATCTCAAACTTGTCCCCAATGGCTGTTGATTCCAACTGAATTGAAAATGTAAAAATACATAATTTTTCTTAGTTAAATTAAATAAATGAAGATACACTGGTCATCGTGCCAAATCAAGATTGTTTAATTATCATTTGGAAGTTTTACATGTTGCAGTGTTATAGGCACATTAAACAAAACGACACAGAAAATAAATATGCAATAATAAGCGTGGTATGCCGAAAAATGCAAGGAATCAAAGGATTTATCAAAAAGATCGTAAGCTTTGTATGGTAAATAGATTTCAGCGTTATAGATACAGTGAGTATACTTTTGGTCTGATTTTTTGTCTTTTTTTTTCAGTGGGAGGCAGGGGGCGGGGGGGGGGGGGGGGGGGGGGGGGGGAGGGGGGGGGGGAGACCGGGCGGGCTAGGGGGGAAACCAGGCAGAGGGCAAGACCGGGCATGGGGAGAGACCAGGTGGTGGGGAGACCAGGCAGGGTGGAGACACGTAAGTGCTGCCAAACCACCACTGGACCGTCCCCGGTCACCCCCGCACTTGAGACGTCCGGACCGACGGGACACCGGCTGCCAAGCCGAGCACGGAGAAGTGCCAACCACAACACCAGGTTCCCCATACCCACAGAACCCACAGAACCACAGCCAGTGCCAACTCCAGTCCAACCGTGCTCCAACTCCAGAGGAACCCGCTCCCCGATGGGCCGCTACTGCGACAAGTGCCAGTTCACCCACAAGCTCAGCCGCTACCCCAAGTACATGCCGTACCTTGCACACCACCGGCTTTTGCCCCTTCAGTACCCGCTGCCACTTCATCCACAACCCCGAGGAGGAACGAGGGCCCCACATGCACCTGAGTGCCAGCCTAGGTTCAGCCTCCTCTGGCCTAGCACTCATCTGGGCCATGCTGCGGGGGGCTTTCAGCCCCACCTGGAGTTAGAGCTGGCCCAGAATCTGGGCATGGGGCTGGGCAAGGGAGGGGGAGGAGGTTGATGCTGCTGCCAGCACCACCATCACCAACAGAACCTGCAGCTCCAGGAGGTGCCCGGCCTTCCATGGTCGGCAGGAGCCTATCCGCAGACTCTCTCTCTGACCAGGACAACTACAGTGGCAGCGGCTCCGAGTCGCCCGGCGGCTGTCCATCTTCAGCAGGATCTCGGTGTCGGACTGAGGGGAGGGGGGTGGAGGTGGAGGGCTGCCGGGGACAACCCAGCGGGACAGGCAGAGCTGAGCTGGAGCCAGCAGCTGCAAGTCTTGGGCCGCCCCGCTATCCCAGGGCCACCCCGGACACCTCCGGACAGGGATGGGACATCGGGGAGGGGATGGGGGTGGCCCAACAGCAACTCAACAGCACCCACAGCGATGGAGAGAAGACCCCGACCCCGACCCCGACTACAGATGAAATGCTAGCCTGCACATAATACAGCACCACCGTTGCCAACACTGTTTTATAGCAAGGGACCTATGACCTGGGCATGCACAGTCGGAATGCCGAACTTGCTTATAAATAATACAATACATTATTACTATGGTAATACTAGGTAATACGCATGGTAATACTCATGACTTTAAATGTTATGAGCTATGTTTATTGAAATAAGCTTAATTTCTATTCTTACGATCATGTAAATTAAGACATTAATAGCTGATTACAAGTACCATGTTCACGTGCTTTTATTTACTAATATTTGGACATCTTTTTTTAATTGTCTGTTCAATATATTCTTTATTACTGTGATAACTAAAGTTAGCTATTGAGGCATAGAATTATACAGCACTGAAATAGGCACTTTGGCCCAATTCTAAGTAACCTTCCTGGGCTAGTCCCACTTGCGTGCATTTAGCCAGTATCTCTCTAAACTTTTTTCTCTCAATGCACTTGCATACATGGTTTTATTTTTTTACCTTATCTTATTCCTGCTTCTACCACTTCCTCTGGCAACTCACTTCCTATGTGCAACATCCTCTGTGTGAAAAAGTTGCACTCCATCCCCTTTAAATCATTCCACTATAGATTGAGACTCTTTGACCCTGGGAAAAGGACTGTGATTAATCATGTTATCCATGCCCATCATGATTAGATCCATCTCCATTAAATTATCTCCCAGCCTCCTTCAATCCAGGAAAAACTGTTCAAATCTATCCAGTCCCTCCTTATAATTCAAACTGTCCAGTCCCAGCAACATTCATGTGAATCTTTCCTGCAACCTCTCTGTCTTAATCTCATCCTTCATATGGTATAGCAACCAGAACTGCACACATTATTCCTGTGTGTCTCAAAAATGTCTTGTACAGATGTAACATTCTGTCTCAACTCTTGAACTCGGTGTCCCATCTGATGAACTCTAGCATGCCATATACCTTCGTCATTACCTTATCTACATGTGTTGCCACTTTCAGAGAACTATCTACTTGTACCTTGGGTATCTGTGTTCTATTGCACTTCCTGGGGTCTTCATTCTGCCTGTTAGCCGTGGTTTAACTAAAATGCATCACTTCACATTTCTAACTTCCATCTGCCATTCCTTTGCCAACATTCCATATTGACCTATATCCTGTTGAAGATCTGGTCAACCTTCTTTACTGTCCAAAATATCTCTAACTTTGATGTAATTTACAAACGTATTAATCAGGCCCCCTACGTTCTCATTCAAATCATTAATATATAAGAAAAAACAATGGAGGGACTTGCACCGGTGCATGTAGTTGAGACGGAAATCAGCTAAACATATGCAAATTCATATTCCATCTGCTCATGGAAGTTCCTTTATCTTCATGGCAAGTAAGAACAAAACACACTTTCACATTCCTCACTATTTTACAAGGTCTGTCAACCTTTTCTGTTTATCCTTGAAAGAGGGTGTGTGAGTAGAAGAGCAAAGCCATATACTTGAACTAAAGGGAATGATTACTTGTTGACGATGCACAATAAAACCTGATCCAAAATGTTAAATTCATAATTTCCCAGAACATGAGAATTACAGTATGTTGCATGATATTTTTCACTTGTCCGTACTCATGACTTTTGCCAAAGTACATAACCTTTTTCCTGTTTAGTTCTGAAATTTCATGGCAGAGATCACACAGCATGTTTGATGGCAGAGATCATAAACAGGCCATTTCATTAAAACTGCAATGAATAGAATTAATCCCATAATTGAATCACAAACTGGTCAAACCCTGCCACAGCATGGAGGGCAGCATTTCATTCCTGTTGTGTCATTTTAAATAGCTGGATGTACTGTGATTAATGTTTGACAATGTGCAATCTGAGCAGTCCATTTAATGAGCACACAGTGTAGAAATCTCATGCCCTTTTGTAAACCATTTCAAATATTTCAACTTGGATATCTGTGTTCTATTGCACTTCCTGGGGTCTGTTCATTAAAGTACCAAGATCTGTTCATTAAAGTGAAAATGTACATTTTTTATTTAATTCTTTTTTTATAAATATATTTTCTTAAGACCTTGAAGAAGGCCATTCACACCGTCTGAGTCTATCTTGGCTCTCAGAGGAATCTTAACAATGCCATTCCCACACTTATTTCCTTCTACCCTACATGCCTGAAAACTCCCCACATTTAGGATAATTTAGAGGTGTCAATTTAACATTCCAACCAACATGCTCTTAGTTTGCGAGAAAAAGCTGAAGACCTGCAGGTCACGGAGAGTCACAGCAAGAACTTGCAAGCTCCACACAACAACATTGCAGGTCAGATTGGAAACCAAGTCACTGGACATGTAACAGAGCAACACTGTAAGGCATGTTATCTTTGTGTAAAAGGATATTGGTGTTTGAGTGATGGACTTTTCCCTATTGGACAGGCAATTGCTGCAATTGTTATATGGTTATATTGTTATATGGTTAATTGGATTATCATCATCTTGCAAAGGAAAATCTGTTACCCAATCTTAAAACAATTCCAATATTTATTCCATTGAAAACAATGTAACACCAACTGGGTAGGCTCTAAAAAGGGCAGGTAACATAAAGGAAGCAGATCAGTTCCATTCAGTGAAGAGGAAAACCTATGTCAGAATCAAATCACAGCACAGAAGATTATTTGGTTCTCTGTTCCAGTCAAGTGCTAAACCAATCCAATGTTATTTTGCAATAGGAACATGCCCTTTCGCTCAAAATTCCTGTGCCAAACATCATACCAAGATAAACTAATCTCATCTGCCTACACATGATCCATCCCCCTATATTCGGAGTATATATCTATCTATATTACTAAAACTCTGTTCTTGACCGGTTTTGGCCATCTGAGCTGCGATTTCCGAGAGAACTCCGCCACTTTTGGCCGTCATTTTTGGCCACCTCGCTCAGAGCCCCCCTCCGCCACATGTGTGCCAAGGATTTTCCCCGTCGATGCCAAATGACAGAGATATTAATGATTTTACAAAATTCCCCATTCTCTCTGCTGCCTCTGCTGGCGGCATGGGGGGGGGGGGGGACTATAAAACCAGGAAGTGGTGTGCCTCAATCAGTGTCTGAAAGCTGGAGGAAGGCAGAGGGTCACGTTTCTCTTAGCTGTGATTAACACTGAACACATGTCTACTCAAATGTAAGTGTCCTTAGTGTTTTTTTTTGTAATAATATTTTTATTAGACGTAGAAATATTATAAATGATAGTTACATATTATAGTAAAAACACTTTTCATATACATCAGTCATACATTATTAAAATTTTCAATTGTCGATCACTTCTGCTTCTAGTGTTTTTTTATATAGAAAAAGAGAAAAAGAGAGAATAAAGAGTTACAAATATTTTAAAAAAAACGAAAAAGGTGGAATGGATCACTTATAATACGTCATTGGAGATAGGTTCGTAGATTAAAAAGTATGACTTTTCATCTAATCCTGAGTTCAAGTTTCAGTTGGGTTTTCGTGCTGGGCCAATCTATCCCGTCAGATAATTAATGAATGGACCCATATTTTATCAAAAAGTTCTTGTTTGTCCATTAAGACAAGTCTAATTCTTTCTAGATGTAGGGTCTCCGACATTTCCACAATCCACATTTTAATTGTGGGGGTCGTAGGGCCTTTCCAAAATTTTAATATTAATTTTTTCCCGGTTATTATACTGTAGTCGAGGAAATTTCTTTGGCTTGTTGTGAGTGTTAAACTTTGCTCTGATATTCCAAGTATTATTAATTTTGAGTTTGGATCCAGTTTTGTATTAATAACTTCTGAAATTATTTCAAAAATATCAGTCCAGAAATGTTTAATTTTTATACAATTTGCAAACGTATGTGTTAAATTAGCATCTAGATGTAGACATTTATCACAAATAAGAGAGATTTGTGGGAAGATTATATTTAATTTTATTTTAGAGCAGCGTTATCTATGTAAGACTTTAAATTGTATTAAAGCATGTCTGGCATTTAACGAACATTGATGTATATGTTGTAAACTTTTGTCCCACAAATCTTTCGTTATAGGATGACCAAATTCATTTTCCCATGTGTGTCTATATGGTTCCGTCGGTGGTACCTCGTTGTTTAGGAGGGTGTTATAAATATAAGCTATTAATTTTTCAGTGTTAGGATGCTTGTTCAAACATTCATCAAGGATTTCTGATTCCCTAGTCCTGTAGACTTGTGTGTTAGATTTAACATAATCTCTAATTTGTAGATATCTGAAGAAATTATTTGAGTGCAGTCCATGATTCTGTTGTAACTCCTGAAATGAAAGAAAAGTGCCTTTCCCATAAAGATGTCCAATCTTTTTAATTCCATAATGTTTCCATTGTGTGAAACCCTTATCCAAAAAGGATGGTTTGAATAAAGGATCATTTACAATGGGAAGGCATAGTGCTATATTATTCAATTTTAAAACTTTTTTAAATTGTTTCCAAATTCGTATTTCACTATGTATTATGGGGTTTTCCTTATAGGTTTTTTTGTGCAGTGTTGTGGTAGCAAATATGATCGGTCCAATTTCAAAAGGTAAACAGTCTTCCTTTTCCATCCATAACCAATCTGGTTGTTGATCCATTTCTTCCAGCCAGAAATTCATGTTTGAAGAAGGGTTTCGGCCCGAACGTTGCCTATTTCCTTCGCTCCATAGATGCTGCTACACCCGCTGAGTTTCTCCAGCTTTTTTGTGTAACATTCATGTTTTTAATATTGACTGCCCAGAAATAAAACAAGAAATTTGGCAAAGCCTAACCTCCATTTATCTTTGACTTACATAAATGTTTTTTACTTATTCTATGATTCTTATAATCCCAGATAAAACTTGTAACAATGGAGTTTACTTTTTTGAAAAAAGTTTTTGGGATATATATCGGGATTAATTGAAATGGGTACAGTAGTTGCAGTAAGAAGATCATTTTTATAGCATTAATTCTACCAAGCATTGAAATGGGAAGTGTTTTCCAGTATTGAATATTCTTGTGTAGTTTATTCAGTAAGGGTGGAAAATAAAGAGAAATATGTCTTAGTTACTTAGATTCCTAAGTATTTAAATTTATCTTTAACTATTTTAAAAGGGGATTGTTGTAATATATGTAAATTGAGTTTTGTTATTGGCATGATTTCACTTTTATTCCAATTAATTTATATCCTGAAAACTGACCAAATTGAGTTATTAAATTTAATAGATTTGGAATACTAGTTTCTAACTGTAATATATAGTAGTACATCATCTGCACATAAGGAAATTGTATTCCTTGTTTCTCTAGTGTAATATCCGTATATTCCTGTATGGGTTCTAACGCTTTCTGCTAAGGGTTCGATTTCAGAGCAAATAATAGTGGGGATAGTGAACATCCTTGTCTCCAACCTCTAGAGAGATTAAATTTAGTTGATAACATTTGGTTTGTTAATATTCTAGCTGTTGGATTAGAGTATAACAATTTAACCCATGTACAGTAATTCTCTCCCAATTGAAATGTTTCCATCACCGAAAATAAATATGGCCATTCTACCTGGTCAAATGCTTTTTCAGCATCTAACAAAATAATTGCTAGATCTGCATTTGGAATTCTATTGGAGTATATAATATTGAATAGTCAGATTATAAAATGAATAACGTTTTGGAATAAAACCTGTTTGGTCGGGGTTTATTACTTTGTCAATCACTAAACTCAATCTATGAGATATAATTTTAGTTAATATTTTCTGATCAGTATTTAAAAGGGCTATTGCTCTATATTAACCTGGGTCTTCAAGATCCTTATCCGTTTTTGGTATGAGTATGATTGTAGATTAATTTAGAGTTTCAGGTAGTTTCTGTTGAGTGTAAGCGTATTTGTACAGTGTATGTAGGCGTGGAGAAACCAGATCATAACATTTTTTATAAAATGCAGAACTTAGACGATCAGGACTTGCAGCCTTTCCGTTTTTTAAAGATTTAATTGACTCTTCGATGTCTTTTATCGTAATTTCAGCACCTAGTGATTCTCTCTCTTTCTGATCTAAACCCGCAAGCTTATATTTCTGTAGAAATGTTTCCATTCCTGCTGATTGTTCTGTCATTTTAGATGAGTACAATTTTTGATAGTATTGTAAAAATCTATCATTAATATCTTTAGGCAGTGTTAGTGTTTCTCCCTTGTCTGTTCTAATTTTGTAAATAGTTTTTTCCCCATCCAGTTTACGAAGTTGTCGCGCTAATGGTTTTTTGTGGTTTATCACCAAATTCAAAATTTAATTGTTTTGTATGTTGATAAAGTTTTATAACTTGGTCTGAGTATATCTTGTTTAATTTATATTACAGTACTGCAATTTTATTGTGTTTTATCATGGATGGTGCTGCTGCATTTTCTATGTCTAATTGCCTTATTTCCATTTCCAATTTCTGTTGTTTGGCCCTATTCTCTTTGTTAAGGAAAGATTGAGAAGTGATTAATGCTCCTCGCACAAATGCTTTAAATGTTTCCCAAAGAAGGGAAGCAGAGATTTCAGGGATACCATTAGCCTCAAAAAACATATTAATCTGTTTTACGAGGTATTCATTACATAACTTTTCTTTTAAGATTTGGGGATTAAGTCTCCATTGTGACTGTCTCTACCATTCTGTTTAGTTTAATCATAAATGTTAGTGGAGCATGGTCTGAGATTATGATATTATGATATTGCGAGTTATAGGTAAATGGGATAAGTTTTGAGTCTACTAAAAAATAATCTATCCTTGAGTAGGTTTTGAGTCTACTAAAAAATAATCTATCCTTGAGTAGGTTTTATGTACTGGTGAGTAAAATGAATATTCTCGACCCGTTGGGTTTTCAATTCTCCAAACGTCCTTAATGTTGGTAGTATTAATATATGAGTTTAGAAATTCACTTGATTGGGATTTCAGTTTTCTTTGAGTTGATGATCTATCCAAATAAGCATCCAATGTACAATTTAAGTCTCCACCGATTATTAAGTTTTGTTGTGTACATTCCAGGATATTGTTAAGTATTCTCTTAAAAAACAGGGGGCTATCAAAATTTGGTCCATACACATTAAGGAGAGACACCTTTTTTGAGTATAACTCCCCTATTATTACAATATATCTGCCTACAATATCTTCTATCGTTGATATATGTTTAAAGGGTATACCTTTACGAATTAATATTGCAACCCCTCTAGATTTATGTGAGAATGAGGAGTGGTATGCTTTAGCAATCCATTTTGCTTTCAATCTATGTTGTGCTTCCTTTTTAAGGTGTGTCTCCTGGAGAAATATTATATCTGTTTACAATGATTTTTAATGAGCTAACACTTCGCCTCTCTTAATAGGTTCATTAATTACCTTAACATTCCAACTACAGAATTTAATTCCTTCACCCCCAATTTTCCTATTCACGTCTTGCATCTTGTGATTAGAGTGGTTATAGCAGATGGCTCAGCACCCTCAACCCTACCTTACACTTGAACATCAGGTAGATGAGTTTTAAGTCTCGTCTGTTTTCCATCCGAACATATATCCCTAAATAAAATATGTAATTCCACTCCAAATACAAAATATAATATATTATAAGGTAGAAGAGGTAGTAAAAAATTGTATTAGTAATGTGTAAAAGGTTGAAAAAGAAAAAAAAAGCTAAGATTAGTGCAGTTAGTGATAGCCACCCTAATGTGGCTAAGCATCTAAGGACTTCCGTAGCATTTGGTAAAAAAAAAGATACTAGCTCCGTACATTCCTTAAAAGAAAAGTTTCAAATTCAGTGCAAGCAATTTATGGGTGGGGGGGGGGAAGGAAATAATGGTTATATTCCATTAATTATATAATTATTAGTCTCAAATTGAAATGTTAGTCTCGTATAAATTAAACATTTGTCAAAGAATACTCAAAATCAAAAATATCAGAGAGAACCACTATACATTTTAAATTATAAAATACCTGGATCGCATTTTACTTATATTTCATACTTTTAGTTAATTCGTAGTTGATCCAGTTAGCAATAATTAGTGTTAATTAGTATTCATGATTATTAATAGTTGTTAGAAATTAGTACTAAAATGTAAATATTATATATCAGTAGCAAGATATTTGCCCAATTCTTGTTGCAGATTTTGGGCAGATCTTAAATATAATAGTTTAGAGTTTAGAGTTCCATATCTTCTCTGTGGGATAACAATATCCAGGTAAGTGTTGAGTGTTGAATATTATTCAATCTTCAGTCTTATCCTCGATTCTCTTGGCGAATTCAAGTGCTTTTGTGTGCTTGATGAAGAAGTGCTCCTTCTTCTCGTAGGTAACTCTTAATGTTGCGGGGTATAACAGTCCGTATCTCAAATTTTTTATGTTCTTCAGTATTTTTCTTGTTTCTGTAAACAGCGCTCTCTTCTTGGCAACTTCCACAGGATAATCTCTAAATATACTAATCTTATCTCCTTCAAATACGAGATTTCTGCTTTGGACAATTTTCTTCATCATATCATCCAAAACATGGTCATATTGCACCTTCACTATCAGTTATCTTCGAGGGGCGCCTTCCCTTGGGCGACGTCTCGATACTCTGTGCGCTCGGGCAAGCAATGGTGCTTGATCCAGGTTCAAGACTTTTTTCAGTAGCTCTGCAGCAAATTCACGGGGGTCACGACTCCCCTCTCTGCCTTCCTGGACGCCCACGATTCTTAAATTCTGACGCCTCTGTCGTCCCTCTAAGTCAGTACATTTTTCGGTTATTTGATGCAATAACTTTGATAGGCGTTTGTTCTCGGCGATAAGTTTTTTTTGTAGTTTCGGTGCTTGTCTCAGCAATTTCCTCTAGTTCCTTTACAATCTCTTGGTCTGGAGGATAGGTTCCAACTTAGAATCAAATCTAGATTCCATCGAATTCAGTTTATCATTTACTTCTACAATATTTTGAGTCAGATTTTCTTCTATTTTTAATTTCCAGTCTTCCAGAACTTAATGTACAGTATCTGTAACCTCTTCTTTAATTTGTTCTTTAATTTCATTTTTAAAAGATTTCAGCTCTTCCTTGAAGTTCTGTTTAAGATTTTTTAGTTCTTCCATTAAATTAGAGATTTCCTGTGCAAGAAAATGTTTTAATTCTTCCATTACAGTCTTTTTCTTCTTTGAGATGTCTTCTTGGGATGCTGTTAAAACTGAGGCCGAGGCTTCAGTTGGGCCTACCTCTTTTGGTAAAAAAAGATATAGCCCTGCCGGTTTTTCTCGCCTTGGGAGGGGGAGTATGCTGTGTCGACATACTGTCGGTATCGCGCGCCTGATGACGTCACAAACTTACTGCAAACAATCGGTGCCGTTTTCAGCAGGTAGGACCTGTCTTTTTCCCCCGTTTTTAGCGTTTTTTTCCCGGAGCTAGTTGGCGCCAGTCTCTCCTACTCCATAGCGCCTTAGTGGTTCTAAAACACTTGCAGAATGTGTCTATTGGTTCTAAAATGTTTGAAAAAAGTGTTTATTGGTTCTAAAATGTTTGCAAAAAGTGTCTATTTTCCTTCTACAATGCTTGCAGAATGTGTCTTTTTTGGTTCTGAAATGTAATGTTTGGGGTTTTTTTTAGGTTCTCCCCCCCCTTTTCCTCTCCCTTATCTCCTTCAAATCTCCCCCCTTCCTATCAGTTCTTGGAGGGGCCTTCCCTTGGGCTCCCCTCGCTCGGGCAAGTAATGGTGCTTGATCCAGGTTCAAGACTTTTTTCCCCTCCCCCCCTCCTCCTCCCCCCACTGCCTCTCCCCTCCACTCCCCCCTCCTCTTCCCCCTCTCCTCTCCCCCCCCTCTCTCCTCCCCCCTCCCTCTCCCCTCTGCTCTTCCCCCTTCCCCACTCCCCCCCTTACAATCCTCTCCCCCCGCCTCTTCCTCTCCCCCCTCTCCTCTCTCCTCCCCCTCTCCTCTCTCTTCGGTTATGGCAATAACTTTTATAGCTTTTCTCCTCTCCCTCTCCCTTTACAATCTCTCCTCCCTCCCCCCCTCCCCTCCTCTCCTCAAATCCTCCCATCTTCAGTTTACCCCTTACCTTCCTCCCCCCCTTTCCTAATTTCGAGTCTCCCCCCCCCTCCCCCAGTATCTCCCTTCCTCTCCTTCCCCCCCAGCTCTCTCCACCTGTTTACGATTTTTTTAGTCTCCCTGTGCCCCTCTTTTCCTTCCTCACAGTCTTTTTCCTTTGAGATCCCCCCCTCCTCCCTCCCCCCCCCTCTCCCCTCCCCCCTCCTCTCCCTCGCCTTGGGAGGGGGAGTCCCCCCTCCATCCCCCTCCCTGATTGACGTCACAAACTTACTGCAAACAATCTCCTCCCGTTTTCACCAGGTCCCTTTCCCCCCTTTTCCTTCCCCCCCCCCTCCACTTGCCTCTCCTCTCCCTCCCCTCCCCTCCCCCTCTCCCCCTCCCTCTCCTCCTTTCTCTCCCCTTTCCTCCCCCCCCCTCCTCCTCTCTTCCCCCCCCCCTCTCTCTCCCCCCTCCCCCCCTTTCCTCTCCCCCTCCCCTCTCCCCCCCCCCCCTCTCCCCCTCTCCTCTCCCCCCCCTCTCCTCTCTCCCCCCTCCTCTCCCCCTCTCCTCTCCCCCTCTCCTTCCCTCTTTTTCTCTCCCTTCTCCCCCTCTCTTTCTCCTTCTCCCCCCTCTCCTCCCTCTCTCTCTCCCTCCCCCCCTCTCCTTCCACCTCTCTTTCTCCTTCCCTCTCTTTCTCTCTCTCCCTCCTCCCCCCTCTCCCCTCCCTTCTCTTTCTCCTTCCCTTCCTCTCTTTCCCCCTCTCCCCCTCCCCCTCCCTCCCCCCCCCCTCCCCCTCTCCCCCTCTCTCTCCCCTCCTCCTCCCCCCCCCCCCCCCCCTCCCTCCCCCCCCTCCCTCCCCCTCTCCCCCCCTCCCCCCATCCTCCCCCCTCTCTCTCCTCTCCCTTCTTTTTCTTTTCCCTCCCCCTCCTCCCCTCCCCTAACACCATCCCCCTAACCCATCCCTACCTTCCCTCCACCCTCCCCCTCCCCTGCTCCCCACCTCTCCCCTCCTCTCAGCACCCCCTCTCTCTCCCCCCTCACTCCCTCTCTCCCCCTCTCTCTCCCTCTGTCTCACCCACTCCTGCCTCCTTCCTCTCCCTCCCTATCTCCCTCTCTCCTTCCTCCCTTTCTCCCTCCCTCCCCCTCCCATTTCTCCTCCCCCCCCTCTCCCCCCCCCCCCCCCCCCCCTCCCCCCCCTCCCCCCCCCCCCCCCCTCCCCCCCCCCCCCCCCCCTCCTCCCCACCTCACCCCCTCTTAGCCCCCCCTCTCTCTCTCTGTCTCACCCTCTCTCTCTCCCCCCCTCCCCCACCTTTCTCTCTGCCCTCCCTCTGCCTCCTCTACACCTTCTCTCTCTCCTCTCTCTGTGTCTCTCTCTGCCTCTGCCCCTTCTCTCTCTGCCCTCACTCTCTACCACCCCCCCCCTCTCTAGATGTGACTGCAAGTTGGGGGCTATGCGTCAGTAGATAGGGTGGTTATGGGGTAAAAGGAGCAAATTAATAATATTAATATAATATCAAGGGGGTATTTAGCGTGAGTGCGGTGGGGGGGGATAGTTAGTGGGTGTGACGCTGCATGCCGCCTCCCCCCCCCCCACAACCGCACGTTCGGGGAACAGACCCAACGGGTCTGCACTTGGTCTAGTCTATATTACTAAAACAAAGACCTTGACCACTTTCAACTTACTGTTTCGTGATTTCCAGGAGAATGCCACCACTTCCGGCCATCATTTTTGGCCACCTCACTTAGAGTCCCCCTCCGCCAGATTGGACCAGAGGATTTTTCCCATCGATTAAAAATCAGAGTTATTAATGTTTTAAAACATTTTGCCATTATCTCTGCGGCCCCCACTGGCGGCAGGGGGGAGGGACTATAAAACCCGGAAGTGTCATGTCTCACTCAGTGTCTGAGAGTCAGAGGAAGCGAGAGGGTATCTGAGCTGCGAATAACACTGAACGCACGTCTACTCCACGGTGAGTCCCCTCGATGTGGTTTTCAGAAAATGTGTTTTTTGGCTTGTAAAGTGTTTGCCCCATTGGCTTAGCTTTTAAAGGGCTTTTGAAAATATGCTTGGTGGCTTGCATAGTGTTTGCCCCTTGGCTTGGCTTTTAAAGGGCTTTCAGCAAATGTGTGTGTTGGCTTGCAAAGTGTTTGCCCAATTGGCTTGGCTTTTAAAGGGCTTTCAGAAAATGTGTGACTGAACTGCCAGCCAAAAATGTATGTGACTGAACTTTCAGCCCAATAATCCATTCAGTCCACCCTCTCCCCCTTCTCTCTCACAGAGTCTGTCACCTGTTTTGGGTACTGTACTGCCAGGCTTCAATGACTGAACTGCCTGGCCTCAGCGACTGAGCTGCCAGTCCATGGATCCATTCGGCCCATGATGTCCATACTAGCCCTCTGTAAACCAGTCCCTTCGGCCCACAACACCTATACTAGTACAACAGACCCCCTCCCCCACTGGCCAGCAATATTGGAATTGGTAGAGAGGTGGAATATTTTGTTGGGTGACCAGCCCTCCCGTGTGATGCTGTGTCCTAACGCGTCCCACTTAGTCTAGTTTGTGTCTAAAAGCCTGTTTTCCTTGTACACCAACATCAAAGGCTGCTTCAAATATTTATAAACATTTTCACTGAAAATATGCAACTGTTTCTGAACCAACCACTCCTTGAGGCGAAAAAAAAATAGCTTCACAACATTTGTGTGAAAATAATTTGTAAAAGTATGCACCAATTTGAGTGACCTTATACTTGATAATTAGTTGTCACAGATATCTCAACCAGGAGATACAATATTTTGGTGCAGCAAATCACCCATAATATTAAAACCAATTTAGGGCTTCTCAATTATGTTTTGCTTTAATAGAAATTGTACCTTACACGAAGTCTTTGCTCATAAATGTTTAATTTAGTTTAAATTAGTTTATTATTATTGTCATGTGTACCGAGGTACAGTGAAAATCTTTGTTTTCTTCACCTTATATTTGACTCATTGGAAATATCCACTGCCCCTTTCCTGGCTTTACTGAGTTGTTTATAATAGGGTGCCTCAAAGCATGTTTAATACTCAAGTGTGACAATGAAATTATATAAATGCTGTGTTAACTCTTGCATGATATGTATTCTTATAAGAAATCCTTTGGGCCAGTTTTAAATAAAGGACAGTTGTCTTGGTAATTGAGATTAAGACCTGGTTGTGTGGTTCAGAGAGCTTTATATCCTTCAGTATGGGGGAAGTTAGGATACATTCTCCGGATAATCTGCTGCAGGATCACAGGTTGCTGTTCTAGAAAGATACTGGCTAAACATTGGGGCACATCATGCTACTTACATCCACCCGGTGGTTCTCCATGGAACTCTAATTGCCAACTGTCCACCACTCCATTCAGGGCATCTTGTGTTTATGCACTTGTGCAACTGATTTTCTACTCTACCACTAAACTCGCCTTATAGCAGTCTAGCTCTGGTGTGCTGGAGAGAGGAAGGTGAGTTGCACATCTTAACCAGCTTGTTAGCTTTACATGGGATCTCTAGCTCAATTTAGAAAAGATAATGCCTTGACTCATTCATTTAAATGTTTTAAATGTACTCATTTTGGAATATAATGTTCCAGTGTCTTCTAGGTTACAGCGATTGTAATAACTAGAAAATTGTCTATTAACTTCAAGGTGAAGATCATGGTTTTGCTCCTGATATCCAATTTCTTACATGGTAACCGTAGCAATTCATTTTTTTTTAGAACACCTATGTTACAAAGAAAATAAGCAGGTAGTCAGCGGTAAAGCTTGTAGAGCTGCTGCCTCACAGTTCTGTGTGGAGTTTGCAGGTTCTCTCTTTGACTGCGTGGGGTTCCTCAGTTTCCACCTACACCACAAAGACATGTGGATTTGTATATATATATATATATATATATATATATATATATATATATATATATATATATATATATATATATGTATATATATATGTGTGTATATATATATGTATATATATATATATATATATATGTGTGTATATATAAATATGTGTGTAATTGAATATAAATATGTGTATATATATATATCTATATTACTAAAACTCTGATCTTGACCGCTTTTGGCCCACTCTGCTGCGATTTCCGACAGAACGCCGCCACTTACGGCCATCATTTTTGGCCACCTCGCTCCGAGGCCCCCTCCGCCTTACGGGTGTGGAGGATTTTTCCCAGCAATGACAAATCAGAGAGATATTAATGTGTTTTTTTTAAATTCACCATTCTCTCTGCTGACCCTGCTGGAGGGAGGTGGAGGGACTATGACTATGACTATGACCAGGAAGTGGTGTGCCTCACTCAGTATCTGCAAGATGGATGAAGTCTCTCTGAGCTCTGAACAACACTGAACAAATGTCTACACAACCGTGAGTACCCTTAATGTGGATTGAAAATGAAAATATGCTTTGTTTGAAGTAAAAAGGGACTGCCTGCAAATGGTTGTTTGGGTGCTTTGGTTAAAAGTTTAAAGAGAATACTTACTGCAAATGGTGGCTTGGGAGCTTTGGCTTGACGTTGAAAGGCACTACTTACTGTAAATGGTGGCTTGGGTGTTTTGGCTTGAAGTTGAAAGGCACTACTTACTGCAAATGGTGGCTTGGGAGCTTTGGTTTAAAGTTGAAAGGCACTACTTACTGCAAATGGTGGCTTGGGAGCTTTGGCTTGTAGGTGAAAGGCACTACTTACTGCAAATGGTGGCTTGGGAGTTTTGGCTTGAAGTTGAAAGGCACAACTTACTGCAAATGGTGGCTTGGGAGCTTTGGCTTGAAGTTGAAAGGCACTACTTACTGCAAATGGTGGCTTGGGTGTTTGCTTGATGTTGAAAGGCACTACTTACTGCGAATGATGGCTTGGGTGATTTGGCTTTAAGTTGAAAGGTACTACTTACTGCAAAGGGTGGCTTGGGTGCTTTGGCTTGAAGTTGAAATGCACGATTTACTGCAAATGGTGGCTTGGGAACTTTGGTTTAAAGTTGAAGCTCAACT